>NC_140605.1:4594959-5794959 GCF_057381915.1 Diplotaxodon limnothrissa
TGGTCCCAGCGGCCCTGCATGCCAATGGAGACCTTTGTTTTGTGCCATAGTTTGAGGCTCGAGGAGTGAATGAATGCCTAATTAATCAGAACAATGGTCAGTGGGTGCTGTGATGCCACAGCCATCAAACGCACACAATGTGGAAGTGCAGACCTAAATTCTCTGACTGAAAATCAAGTCGTAAGATCCTGATATGCCATCGATTTGTATCTGCGATGCAGAGTAATTCCAGTGCTGCACTCTTTTCCGAACTAGAATTTTAAACTTGATACTGATACGCAGGAAACTACTCGATACCTGATAACCATCATGGTGAAGACTTTGACCCCATCCTGCAACAACAGAATAGCGAAAAAGTCATATCTGGAAAAAGTTAACTTGTTAATTTTCCACTAATTTTCCCAAATATAAGTTATATTTAGCTAATATAGAGGTTTCATTTGCTTTACAAAGTAATTAGATCATTTCATTACAGATCATGAAGCTAAAATATATTTTAGAGCCAACAAATAACACAGTACCTAACATCTGAATAGCTTAATTATTGTAGAAGAAGAGCATTATGGAAACATGTGGTACTACTTATACTAAAATAAGACGAACTGGTCACAGGCTGATTTTACATCAGCTGTGCTCTTCTGATCGGCCTGGTCTACTCTGGATTCCCCTCTTTATTTGCTCGGATCAGTTCTCCACACTCCGGCTGGATATCCAATCAATATTTCATACCACAACGCATTCAGCCCTTCAATAATTATTCATCTCTTATCTGACTACAGTCCACTAGCCTCTATATTAATGATAACAGATGGCTAATGTCGCTATCGGGCAATTGCTAAGGGGGTAAATGTTGCTAATATTAACAATTGCGCTAGCCGGGTTAACATTTATGATAACTGTTTAATACTTCAATGCTGTTGAAAGGGAAGCTTTATTGATCTCTTGAAATTCCCCCAAAAACGTTGCTCAGTTTGACACGGACCCCTTGCAGTATCCTGTCGTGTCTGGCACCGTGGCGCTGGCAGGAAATCCCTGTGGCCATGGATGTGGGGGTGCCACTGATCAGGCATGGTGTTGTTTGTGCCCACGGATGTTTACTAGGGGTGCAACGATACACAAAATTCACGGTTCGGTTCGGTTCGATTCGATACTTTGGTGTCACGGTTCGATATTTTTTCGATACAAAAAAAATGTTCATGCCTTTTTAATTTGTCATTTATTAAAATTATAAATATATATTTTAACTCAAAAGTACAGTTTTTAAATTTAACCCTAACCCTTGTGCGTGTTTTTTATTTTGACAGCGAATGCGCACCTGCGGACCACTTATGTGCAGCCCTGGTTATTTAGCTCGTCATATTGCAGCCACAGAAATTCTTTTGTCCATGAAACCATAAAGCTGCACTTTCTTTTTGCCTTATAGTCTGATTTGTCATAACTTCTCCGTTTTGTGGTAAGCTTTTCCTTGGCTGTCACTTCTTCACCCTGACCTGTCTTATTTGGCTCAGCAGAACTGAAATGCTTTTACACGCTCACTCACATAAGCTCAGCGATTCTCTGCGCGATCAACCTCTCACATGTTTAAGCTTGCTGCGGGAGATTTCACTTGTCATGTTTGCATAGTAAGCTAACGATTAATAAGACGATGTCAGAGGAATTGGTGCACAAATTATCATCACTCACAGATCAGTACTGTCGCTCTCTATACACAGTTCGCACGATTGCAAAGTGAAAGCAAAAAAACGAGCGCAAATTCAAACGCGACTTCAATATGTCACATATTGACAGTGGCTCACCGATGCCAATGACATAATTACCCAGCTACATTTCTGAAAGAATGCAAAAGCATTGACATATATTTTTCCTACAATAGCCCGACGGGCAGGGCAGAGATAGATTTTGGTAGCCCGACTGGAAAAATCGCTAGCTCCGGGACGTCGGGCTAGCGATATTGCAAGCCCTGTATCTGATTGAGGAATCATGCATCTTTGGAAAAGAGAGTTTATTACAGAGAAATGGCTCTTTCCAAAATAAAAGCTATACTATCCGCTTCTTCTGGGCTATATTCTCAGCAGCATAAGGAGAATCATGTGCTAACAGCTGTCTAAATGACTCGGCTAAAGTTAGTAGCATGCTTGCTTTTTTTTGTCTGCTTCCACTTGTCTTTGCACTAGGATGATGTCGGCGTAAATGTGCAGTCATATTCGTTGTGTTCCCGCTAGTGCTTTCAGGTTAATCTCGTTGAAATGACCTTAACGCCACAACACGGCAAATCTCCGTTAACGAGCTACCGCCGATCGCCCCGTGCATGGGGCTGGACGGCCAACACGTTAACGAGCTAACTGCGCTAACACACTAGTTCCCACCCATGTAATTGAGCATTGCATGGCACATCCAACATACTGTTTTAATTTAGTCCATGACTCGCTTACCTTCAGGGTCATACGTCACATGAAAACCAAAATAATTCCAAACGCCAGATCTGAATGAGGGTGGGGGAGGTGCCCTGCGCTCTTCCTTCTGACTATGCTGTCTGTGTTGAGCGCTCAGTGGATCTGCGCTGGACAGTGCAGCCTAGGCGGAGTAGTCGAACACAGATTCACTGAGCGCTCAACACAGACAGCATCGTCAGAAGGAAAATTGATAAAATAAATTACAAATGTTGTATTGTTCGATACATATGCGTACCGAACCGAAAGCACTGTATCGAACGGTTCAATATCGATACGAATATCGTTGCACCCCTAATGTTTACCTAAGGATCTGGGGAGTTCAGGCCCTTTATTTCGCGGGCTTGTTTTTGGTCTGCAACAATGTTTGGACAGATATTACACGTCCTTTCTCCTTAGACTTCAGTGAGTTTTAATCGAGTTTCCAACAGAACATTACACTGTGATGACATAATCCATATCATCGACTTGAGCTGTGGTTTTCATATTTGGGCTAAATAGGTGTATATAATCTGCATTTCTTCATAGATTCTAAATGTTAACATAGAAATCTGTTAGTTTTAAAATGTTGACTGATGTCAGTGATGTCACAGGTATCTTGGGCAACCTACATTGGTGAGCTATTCCTCAACAGAGTAAGAACAGGTTAGCATTCAAATGCCCAGACACTATTTATAGTAGCTGTCAGCAGCAACCACCAGCAGCCTGCTAATTAGGATCCCTCCCAGGTAGGAAGTGCACACAAGAGTTGCTCTGCCTGACTTTCACGGTCACTGAGAGAAACCTTGACCATGCTTCATGACGAAATAATTGGGTGCTCATTTTTCTAGCCTAGGTCAGCCTCTTGAGGGAGACAGTGACAACGCCTTGTCATAACAGATTGAAGCACAAGGCCAAGAGGCTGAGCGGGCCTCCCCTGGCACAGCATCTCTGTTATGCGAGCAATCTGACATGCCACACATGTTGAACGTCCAGATGAATTGGGGAGCTCCATGGCGTCAGCTTAAAGGAGATCTAACAGGAGGGGGTCAGGGCTAATTCAACTCCCTGTAACAGTTTTTTTTGGCTACAGTCAGAATCAAATCCCAGGCTTGAATATGAGCTGCTACCACGAAATTCTGTGTTAAATCACGCCACACTCAGTGCCAGAATTAGCTCCTCACCACACTCCGCACAGATGGCATCAGCGGCGCTCGTTGCAAATGCTTCGCATTCTAGTCCGGGCTGCCCGACCCCTTCCTTAATCCTAATTAGGAACACAATTTCCGTGCAGGCTTTTTCCAACCATGATGAAAATAAACATTTGTATGGCTACAGCACAGGCTTATGGGTAATAGTATTTCACAATTCTAGGAATCCACTGATTGTTACAACATTTTAACTGATCAAGAGCGAGCTTTTAGAAATAACTATTGCTACTGTGCTGTAACCTATATCCTGGATGGATGACGTTCTGCCGCCTGTTCCTTCAACCACACACCATAACCCCCCCGTATACTAACAACCCGCTTACACACATTTGATCCTCAGCAGAAATATTCCTCTTTTTCCCGAAGCTTTCCATCAGCACACCATAAAGGATTAACCAATAATTCCCCAAAACATATAAAGATCTGGAAACACTCGCATCTGCAGCTATCAAGCTAATCTGGATGTTGGCATATTAACACAGGTCCTTTTCTGACCAGCCAGCAGTTCCTTTACCTAATAATGCCCTATTTGACCAACACAGTGACAGAGAAGTGGGGGAGCTGATCCACTCTGCCACAGCCTGCAGAGATAAGCGCTCATTGTTGAGTGCGTGGATAGTAAGCGTAGCCGGTCACGATGAGCTAAGGCTCGACTGACAACGGAACAATAACACAACACCACGCAACCGAGACGTGTTGACTTAGCAGGTCCAAAAGGTTTAATCTGCCTGACTTCCTGCGTGCTCCAAGGATGCCTGCTGTGGGCTAAAATGAAAGGGTGGTTTGTGATGTAGCTTTTAGGGACGTGCCAAATTTGTGTAACTATGCTGACTTCAAATTCTGACTGTTTTCATTGGAAGAATATTCCCCCAGCCTTGCAGCTTTCCGTTTATTCCATAAATTTTAAGGCTGCATTGAAGTGTAAGACAAAAGGAGATAAAGAAAAATGCAGTTTATGGAAAAAGCAGAGACCGAGGCAACAGGCAGGTGCTATTTTTTTTAATCATACCCTACAAGTAGGCGCACTTGGCGAGTATGGAGAAAAAATGTCATGTATTCTAAAGTCAATTAAAGAATGGAAGAAGAAATTGGCATCAGGAGAGAAACTGCTTTGCTTTAATAATGTCAATATACTGTGGGGATGAACAAAAGTATTTTACCAGTACAATATAATCTGCAGTATGATCATTGCTTTAACAATGTAACCGATAGTTTTAAGATGGCCTTAAGAGGTTTATGCATACTGTTATCATATTAACCTTCTATTCCAGATGCAGTTATAACTATTTTATACACATTGCATATCTGTGCTTCTTTTGAGTGGATGTTCGGTTCATTAAGGGTCTTAAGCTTCACTGCAAAATATATATATATATTTTGCAAAATAGTATG
Source organism: Diplotaxodon limnothrissa (assembly GCF_057381915.1). Classification (NCBI taxonomy): domain Eukaryota; kingdom Metazoa; phylum Chordata; class Actinopteri; order Cichliformes; family Cichlidae; genus Diplotaxodon; species Diplotaxodon limnothrissa. The sequence goes on from NC_140605.1 coordinate 4,599,992, forward strand.
TTTTGTTGTACGGCAGCTGAATGTGGATGCTAAAAGACAATACGACTGACATGGAATGTCTTGAACTATTCACCTGAATATTTGTGGCACAAAAATGTACGACGTGGAAGCTTTTATAGTCTTCTAACAGGGCCTCCCAGATGGGTTCAGCTTAGTCATCAAGATGCTATCAGTTCAATAAAACAGTATTTCTAAAGTCTATGGTTACAACAATAGCTTCCTTTAAGCTAGCATTTGTTTGCTTTCCTTGAACAAAAGCCACCTTGTGCAGATGAGGACTGAATGCAGGAAAAAGAAGTTAGACTGATGTAATGATGTATGTCCGATCACTGCTGGATACAATAGCACCCTTTTCTTTCTCTACAATTTAAAAACACTCAAATATTTTATTATGGGTACAATTTATGGGTACAACTGCAGAGCTCCTTCAGTGACAGACTGCTGCATCCTAGATGCACGAAGGAGCGTTTCCGCAGGTCCTTCCTCCTTGCAGCTGTCAGACTGTACAATCAGAACTGCTCCCACCAAACACAGATGTTTACATCTGCGCTGTAACTGCAATAAGTTAATCAACCGATTCGCACTACAACCTGGGTTTGCCTCTTATCTGTAGTTATTTTTATTTAATTTAATAACTGTACAGTACTCTGTATATAGTAACCATTGTCCTTAATGTAAATATGTAAGAAAAATTGTGTATGTTTCTGTTCTGTGTACTCTTTGTTTGTATATGTGTCTTTTTGGCTGCTGTTACAACCAAATTTCCCCTTGTGGGACAATTAAAGGATTATTCTATTCTATTCTATTCTAATTTATTTCACAGAACTCTGAAGGACTTTCAACAGACAACTCAGTCATGAAGTGCCCTTCTTTAGCACTAAAAGCGGATATATGCCATCTAGCTACAGCATACAGCAATACTTCTGCACGGGGCTATTAACAAACTCCATGTGCTGTTAAGTGTACTTAGCGTTTTCGATTGTTGTTTACATTTCAAATCTCTAGCACCAGGCAGAAGAGAGAGTCAGCTGATTGTGACAAAGAAAAAGAAAAAAATACACACAAAACCCCCCGAAAAGTCAAACAGTCAAGTAAAGAGTCACGAGGTCAAAAACATGACTGCTGCAAAGGTTTACGTTCTCACAAAGATTTCCTGTACAGCAGACTGTGACAACTGCATGATGAATAATCCTGTGGGAAGCTGTTCTGACTGTTTTGTTGTTCCTTAGTAAGCGCTAACGTGGCGGACATGAGGAGGAGTGCAGAATGTGAGGTCGCCAAAAGTACGTCACTGTGTAGGAAATGACTGGTCACAGGTGAAATGAGCTTTGAAAGGCAGGCAGTATTGAAGGGACTGCCCCACATTTTTTGACTTTAAATGAAGGAAGCAGTGGGACAAGGTTATGATCCGTAGGAAAAGAACGACAATGTTCTCATTGTTTCTTTAGAACAGTCTTTGGAAAGCTCTGGCTTTTGATTAAAGTGATTAATTGTTGTCTGTCAAAATGTTTGACCAATAACATTTTAAAACACTGAAACTACTACCAGTGCAAAAAAAGTCACAACATAAATCTAAAAATTGTTTATTCCAATCTGAAATCACTTCTAATTAAAAGAGTGGAGATGCCTGCTGTCATACAGCACATTCTGGAAACACAAAAACATTCCATTCTGCAAGACAGAGCTGCAAGCAAACCCTGACTGTTACTCATTTCAAGAGACAGTTGTTTATGTCATATGCCTATGGTCAAAAGAGAGAGAGAGAAAAACTAAACTAAATACTTTGCCATCAAAGTGTGCAACCCAGGCAAGAATTTGCCAGCGAGCAGCCCACTCAGACAACAAATGTGTGCAAAGGCATACTATACACTCAAATAGACTACACAGGCTGGCTGTGGCTGAGCTGGGCGACAGGGAATGCTGCTTAAACAACAGCTGGGGAGAGAAAGCATGTGAGCCTCCTGCTGCTGGCCACTCCCCTCCCATTCGCTCCCACTCTGAGGGAGCACTTCCATCACCTGCTCAGGGAGGAATCCTTGATGGGTTTCCGTGGGAATTACCAGACAAAAGCAACAGACGGTCCAGCGACCGACCGCTTCGTGACATCCATTCCATTTCCAGGCTGTTACATGAACTATGCCACTGTGTATACAGTCGCATAGCAAAGTCCTAAGGTGTGCGGCACGTGAATGGAGAGCAACTTACTGGTCCTGGGAACAATGGACAAGCAAAGATCTAAAAGTACTTTCATGGTAAGAATAGAGGACAGCTGGCGACCTCAGTCACCTGCTGTCTTTGCCTGCGTCATGCGTAACTACTTAGTGTTCTCCTGCATACTGTGGCCGAGTATGGAACACGTGCCTCGTTCATGATCAGTCTGCTCTTCGTGACAATCATAGCAAAGTCGATTGCCCCTAATACGAGGAGAATGAGTTAAAAAAAAAAAAGCAAACAAGCAACAATAAATTGAATCTCTTTTCCCTATAGGTAAGAAATCAGAAATGTATTCCTAAGCAGCTTATAATGCACTTTCTGGTGTTCTTACATGGAAATCCAAAAACAAAAACCTGCACACATCTGCCGCTCGATGCAGTAATGAAATCCAAACCCTGTGGAATGTATCTCTGTCTCTTCTCAGAGCGATAAAAATGATAATGCTTTTGCTCACATTCAGTGCAACTATGGAATGACTCAGTCGTGGGTTAGAATTGATAACCTACCTGTGTAATAACTAGGGATGGGTAGCGTTTAGGTTTTATCCGATACCAGTACCAAACCGGTACTTTTGAAACGGTGCCGGTGCTTAAACGGTGCTCAAACCGGTGCTTAAAGAATGGAGAACACAAAATTGGTCCAAAAACCTCTCATGTTCAGCTGTTTTTTGTAAAAAGATAACAATGTTAGCCTTTTCTGCAGCTATAGGGCATATATGGTATCACTCTTGGCTGGAAGCAGTGCTTAAACAATGGAAAAAACACAAACTTTGTCCAAAAACCTCTCATGTTTAGCTGTTTTCCACTTTTTCTTTGGTCATTTTACCCTTTTTGGCCAGGGTGAAGGGAGTATCTGCCATCAAACAAGAAGACAGCCGCATGTAGCTATGATGGTGTTTGCTAGTTCACCTTACATGCATTAATTTAATAATAATAATAATAATAATAATAATGGATTGGATTTATATAGCGCTTTTCAAGGCACCCAAAGCGCTTTACAATGCCACTATTCATTCACTCTCGCATTCACACACTGGTGGAGGCAAGCTACGGTGTAGCCACAGCTGCCCTGGGGCAGACTGACAGAAGCGAGGCTGCCATATCGCGCCATCGGCCCCTCTGGCCAACACCAGTAGGCGGTAGGGTAAAGTGTCTTGCCCAAGGACACAACGACCAGAACAGAGAGCCCGGGGATCGAACCGGCAACCTTCCGGTTACAGATACGCTTCCCAACCCCCTGAGCCACGGTCGTGGTTAGCCTACTCAACGTAAATTACACACGAACAACATTAAGCTACTCACGCAGAGAAGAACGGCTGCTGCTGCCGTCATCATCCGTCATCATTTCTGCTACACTGGCAGGGCTAGGGGCCAGGACTCTCCTCTTCGGGTTCTTGGGGGATGTTGCTAACTCCGGGTCCGATAACAGGCACCACACCCGCAGTAGATGTGCCCGGCGTGAGGTCTCGCAGCAAGCTATCAAATACGGCGCATTTCTCGGCTTTTAACTAAATGCTATACGTCGCCAGGTGTTTCATCAGATTCTAGGAGTTACCTACTTTGCACAGTATCAGCTTAAAGCACTTGTTGCAGGCTGCTGAGTTTGCATCTTTTGCTGTGAAGTACAGCCAGACTTTGACCGCTTCGCCTTGGGCATTTTTAATCTGTAGCTCTGCTCTAAAAGAACGTACGTACCTGGGCCCGCCTACTATCCTCGGAAAGGTAAAATGATTGGCTAGAATCCAAAGTGTATGACATCTCAGGGAAAAAAAAAGCACCGAAATAAAGCACCAAAATGTGCGCTGCTTTTCGGTCTGGTTACTACCGTTTATGTCAGAACCGGTGCCATTACCGGTACCCATCCCTAGTAATAACTGCAAGTTAGAACGTAGAATAGAACAGACTTACTGCACTGAACCAGCAGGCAAAGCCCTTATAAGCCATGATAACAACTCATTCTGCTTAAATTCATCATCTCAATAATCTAAGGGAAACAATATAATAGAACAGACAGAAGTGGTCTAGTTCCATTCATAAGGCTTGTTCTACTCAGATCTGATTGGAGCCTTTGGGTTAGATAGCAGCACATCATAGCAGTCCTTCAGAGCTCATTCCTCTCTGCAGAGCAGTTCTCACTGAACATTACCATGATAGCAATCGCCCCAAAGGAAACCGCCCACAGATGTGAACACTGATGATCTTGAGTGTTGATGATAAGGGATAAAACTGTACAGTCACTCAGTTCCACATGAGTGAGCCTGTACAAGGGAAGGGAAGGACAGGGCGGTGGTGGTAGAGGGGGAAGTTGGGGGTGGGGGTTCATTACACTTGAGCGCTAGCTGGACGGAGGCCGTTTCGAGAGGCTTGTCAGCAAAGCGATATAAATATTTCCTCTGAAAGTGTGCCAAAAAGCTAAAGAAACCATAAGATCATTGTTCTAGCTCATAATAGATTGGGCCAGCATGAAAAGCTGCGAGGGGGCTCTGGGTTCAACTTTGGGGTGGAGTGCGCTGGCTGTACAGAGGACTGTGGCTTGCTGTTTGTTTTCCTTCTGTTTCACCTCACACAAATGGAATATACAATATACTGAGGCGCACCATCAACTTTACATGGCTTTTGTTCTCATTGCTTACTGCTGTTGTTTTTTTATTTTCTCAATAAATTATTTGTTGGCTTTTTGCTTTTGTATGTTGAATATTTTAGGAGCCACACATCTGTGCTCTCTGTATTCTTAGGTTTTAAGAGAATAGCTCTCAGAAGTGGCTTTGTTTTTCAGTATAAGCAAGGCAAGCAGGGGCCTGCCACTAATGTAAAAACTAGTGAAGCACTTGAAGAACAAGGTAAAATTTTTACCTCAGCAAGATCTCTCCTGTTGGTACTGTCTGGAAAAACAGCGCAGCATTATCCTCTGGGTTTTTATATTATATGTATATACTAGGGGTGCAACGATATTCGTATCGATATTGAACCGTTCGATACAGTGCTTTCGGTTCGGTACGCATATGTATCGAACAATACAACATTTGTAATTTATTTTATCAACTTTCCTTCTGACTATGCTGTCTGTGTGGAGCGCTCAGTGAATCTGCGTTCGACTACTCCGCCTAGGCTGCACTGTCGAGCGCAGATCCACTGAACGCTCCACACAGACAGCATAGTCAGAAGGAAGAGCGCAGGGCAAGCTAGCGTGACAGAAGTTAAGCTCACCTTGCAACATGGCAAATTGGACCTCCCCCACCCTCATTCAGATCTGGCGTTTGGAATTATTTTGGTTTTCATGTGACGTATGACCCTGAAGGTAAGCGCTCATGGACTAAAGTAAAACAGTATGTTGGATGTGCCACGCAATGCTCAATTACATGGGTGGGAGCTAGCGTGTTAGCCAGTTAGCTCTCTAGCCCCATGCACGGGGCTATCAGGGGTAGCTCGTTAACGGAGATTTGCCGTGTTGTGGCGTTAAGGTCATTTTAACGAGGTTAACCTGAAAGCACTAGTGGGAACACAACGAATATGACTGCACATTTACGCCAACATCATCCTAGTGCAAAGACAAAAACAACAAGCATGCATGCTACAAACTTTACCCGAGTCATTTAGACAGCCGTTAGCACAGGATTCGCCTTATGGGGACCTGATATGTTTAATATGCTGCTGAGAATATAGCCCAGAAGAAGCGGATAGTATAGCTTTTATTTTGGAAAGAGCCATTTCCCTGTAATAAACTCTCTTTTCCAAAGATGAGTGATTCCTCAATCAGATACAGGGCTCGCAAAATCGCTAGCCCGACGTCCTGGGGCTAGAGATTTTTCCAGTCGGGCTACCAAAATCTATCTCTGCCCTGCCCGTCGGCCTATCGTAGGAAGCAAAAATATATGTCAATGCTTTTGCATTCTTTCGGAAATGTAGCTGGGTAATTATGTCATTGGCATCGGTGAGCCACTGTCAATATGTGACATATTGAAATCGCGTTTGAATTTGCGCTTGTTTTTTGCTTTCACTTTGCAATCGCGCGAACTGTGTATAGAGAGCGACAGTACTGATTGGTGAGTGATGATAATTTGCGCACCAATTCCTCTGACATTGTCTTATTAATCGTTAGCTTACTATGCAAACATGACAAGTGAAATCTCCCGCAGCAAGCTTAAACATGTGAGAGGTTGATCGCGCAGAGAATCGCTGACCGTTATGTGTGTGTGTGTGTGTAAAAGCAGCAGGATATATATTTCAGTTCTGCTCAGCCAAATAAGACAGGTCAGGGTGAAGAAGTGACAGCCAAAGAAAAGCTTACTGCAAAACGGAAAAGTTATGACAAATCAGACTATAAGGCAAAAAGAAAGTGCAGCTTTATGGTTTCATGGACAAAATAATTTCTGTGGCTGCAATATGACGAGCTAAATAACCAGGGCTGCACATAAGTGGTCCGCAGGTGCGCATTCGCTGTCAAAATAAAAAACACGCACAAGGGTTAGGGTTAAATTTAAAAACTGTACTTTTGAGTTAAAATATATATTTATAATTTTAATAAATGACAAATTAAAAAGGCATGAACATTTTTTTTGTATCGAAAAAATATCGAACCGTGACACCAAAGTATCGAATCGAACCGAACCGAACCGTGAATTTTGTGTATCGTTGCACCCCTAATATATACATATGTAGTCCAGCCTTAAGGTTTAAAATTAGCCATATTTTGATATTTTTCCCCTTTCTAAAAGTGGTGATTTTTGGTCATTATATCAGGCAAAAGAACCAAAAAGTGGACGCTAATAACACTCTTGGACCATTTGAATCTGATTTTAGAAACCACATAATACCTAAACTGCTAAAGTTATGAACAAAGATCCTGGACAGACAAAGAGAAAAGCCAACAGTGAAACAATCGTGGAGGTTTTTCAGTTCTCTCACCTCACTTGAGCATAGTTTATGGCTATTAAAAAAAAAACCTAAACAATAAAACTATTTTGCTGTTAGCTTCCTTTATGCAACGGCTCTGTCACTAGAAACCAATGCAGTAGCGATAAAACACAACTGAACTAAATAAAGTGGCTTAATGAAAACTGCACCTCAGTAGCCAGTATTCAGTACTGTATATGCTTACACGTGCCCAAATCATTCATTGCAGGTGTAGGGGCGTTCCTCGTTAGTCGACTAAAACGAGGAAAACAAATTTGACTAACTGACTAGTCTCAAATAAAGACTCAAATATCAAGTTAAAGCTGAGAACCATTTAATGCCAAAAACTCTCTAAACAAAGGCATTTGATACGTTTTATCGTCCTTAGTTGGTGTAACTTTGACATGGAAAATCGTTTGGAATTACTGCTGCCGCACGTGGAACCATTTGAAGTTGCCATTTTAGCTATGATAATGACAAAGGAAGTGGAGCACCCTCATTAAAGGAAATGAGCAGATAACCTCATCGTCTTGAAAAAAGCTGCTCTTATACAGGATATGAGGTTTAATGTAGACAAACTCTCAATTTAGTCTAATTACTACAGTTACAGGAAAAAATACAGGAAATTCCTTAAAACAGAAAGGCTGTGAAATATCTACTAGCTCCTCCTCTGCTTCTAATTCTTACCCCTTTTTTCTTCTTCTGTTTCATTTAGTTCAGTTTAAGGTGGAGTAAAGCATTTAAAATTGAAATTTAATATTTACAGAACTCTTGTAAGTGCTTTTTGGGTGGATAGCCTTGTGTAATCTTTTTTTAAGTTCAGGAGCTAGAATTACAGAATATTCTCAGCTTAATGCTTCGGTCTTATAAACCTGACCATTTTGAACCATCTGTTCCATTCATGACGAATGCCTGACAAACTCCTGAGTCATGGTGAAATCCACACAAATTGCTTCTTCCTTTTCCCCCTCCATAGCTTTCCGTGTCACGGAGACGAAGCAGAGCCACATGCAAAGCCCCCTCTATGGGAGCTCAGCCGGGCCAGCCACCATGTTACAAACTCGTCACCTATGTCTGGCATCCTGACAAATATTTAAGGCACTCACTTACCCAGAGTATGCCCTGACACACATGTGGCAACAGCGCTGTGTATACTGAGCTTCTGCTCAAGCATAATTCAAAGCAAAGACCTAAAAAGCGAGGCTGATCCAGGCATTCATGATCCTTTGTGACATAATCAGGAAATTCCATTCATGCGCCTACATATCAACCATTTCACTTTCTTTAAATATTTATTTTACTTTCATACACCAACACTTAGACCCAGGGTAGATTTTCCCCACACTTCATTTTTTTCGTGGATGCTGAGAAAGAGCACACAGATGAAGGTCTCTAGCATCATCATCATCATCTTTTCTGACCCGAAAAACCACTGGTGTACAGAAATCGATAACATTCAGATCAATGCCATTTGGACCGCTTTCTACCACAAGGTACTTTGGTAAGCTCCAAAGCAGCCAAAGAGTGCTATCAATTCCAGTGCAGCCTCAACATATTTATCACTAAGTAGCCCAGAAGGCATAGTGCTCACACCATATGGCCACATGGTCTGGTTACAATCTGTCCACGCTATCTGTCCAGTCAGCTGAACGCAAACTGCACTTCTGTCAGTGCTGGTGGGCTTTGTACAGCACCACAGCTATTGATCACAAATAGATACAGCTTTTGGAATTTGCATTAAAAATATTGTTTATGTTTTTTAGACTCTTATGTGATAACTTGGAAAGATCGAGTCCAGTCTTCTGTACAGCAAGCAGCACAAAGACAGAAACCAGTGAATTACTGTGGTAACAAAATCCACCAGCATTAATGACATTTCATAAATTTCTGGTTTCTAACCTCTTCGATTCGGTATTTTTCTGATTTGAAAATATTTCTTGGCTCTGAGCGGTTGCCAGGCAACAAGATGAAGCTGCATCTCATTGAATCTCAGAAAATAATAAAATCTAGACACTATCACATCCTGTTGCTTGCCTGTTTGTTGTAGATTTAGGAAACAAGATGTAAGAAAGGTGCTTTTTTGTTTCATCTGAAGAGTCAAAGACCGTTTTCTGTACTTGCGGTCAACCAAAGTCCTTTCAGAAGAAAACTTCAGCCCTCAACAGGAAACTTTAAAGTTGGGACAGTTATTCTTAAGCATCATCTTAATTAAACCCTCACTTCAGTGATTACCTACGCTCTATGAAACTGACTCGGGAGGAGTACAACATTCATTAGAATTAAACATTAGAACAATATAAACTTTGTATTTGTAATGTATTGTTATCATTTTATTACATTATTAAAGCACAAGGTTCAGTTAGCAGTTCACAAAAATAAATACTTTTACTTTCTTCCTCTGAGTACATTTCTGTACATTTTTTAAATTTTTACTTGAGGACAGAAGTTGAATCAGTTCTTGAACTTTGACCAGAGTATTTTTAACACAAGTATCTGTACTTCTACTTAAGTACAGAATGTCTGTACTTTTGCCACCTCTGGGATTCTGCATTATTTTAGGATGAACTTGAGATCGTGTTAAGAATTTCTGCAGATGACTGGATGCTGAACTTTGACCTTTTTACCTGAAGTATTTATGTCCTAATGAAGTGACGTTGGTGTAAAACAAATATTTTCCAGTTGCATCACTACTCTCTTTCTCTGTCACACGCACTAAAACACTTTCCATCCCTTCATATGTTGTTATGATGAAACTAATGTAATCTGTATCTTGTAATATGTAACTTAATCATCACAAATGACTCATTGGATGAGTTCCAAGCAGTTAAATCCCCTCACAGGAGACTTAGCAGTATGGGAGAGCTATACCATTAAGTATGATGCTTCTACAAAGTGTCTTTTTCATGACACGGAGACTTCTAACCACTAAGAAGTGATTCGTTTGTCCTTATCATTTAAAACGACGATGCTGGACGTTGTTCTAACATTGTTAAACTGCCCAGTGTGTAATGAATAACCTCATTTTTAAAGCTGAAAACGTCAAGGTCCTGGTCTTGCCCACTGGCTGACCCACACTGCTGAGCCGGGCTGTTTAAAACTCACTTTGCAGAGCCTCCAAGTGGATGCCACTAACTCCCATGAAATCCTCTGATATTTAGCATCACTACTAAACTGACTAGACCAACCCCAAAGAATTAACATTCACTTGATGTTTTAAACAACAAATTACAGTACAGCCCAGGATTACTAATAAAGTCCAGCATTTCTATAGTGTTTAAGGCTTCTATCTACAGCCATTTATAAATAGTGGTAATGTTCTGTTTTGGGACCAGATGCATATCTGGAAAGGTATGATGATGCTGGGAGTGCTTCCCTACTCATGCTTCCAAACATGGAAACCTTGAGGTAGAGAGAGCAGCAGCAGCAATGTTCCTGTTAAAATGAAGTTTTCCCTTCCCACTGTTGCCAAGTGCTCACTTATATTGATTGTATAATTGTTGGTGTTTCTCTGTATTAATGTAGGGTCTTCTTACCTTACAAAATAAAGTGCTTCAGGGCAACTGCTGTTGTGATTTGGTGCTATACAAATAAAATTGAATTGAATCAGCTGAGCAATTAGCTCACATGGGCAGCACTGAAATCAGATGGTTATTATTGATTGCTTTTGATTGTGGTCTGAGCTTTACTTTCATGGCCAGCCAAACTAACCCCATGTTAGATGCCGCATGCTTTTATTTAGACACCACATGTCTGGCAGGTGCACTCAGATCCCCATTCAACCTCCACAGAAACATCACGCAGGCCTGATATTAGCCCGGAGGTGGTGGCTGGAGGTGTAGTAACCTCCTTGTAATTACAGACTAACAGATGTGAGAAAAGGAAATGAGCTTTAAGCCCAACTGCTCCTGTGTAGCAAAGGGAGTTCTTGCTGTAATAACACGTGCCGGTATACTAGTCTTAATTACAGCATTGTTACCTAGCACAGATGAATGCTCCATACATGCAGTTCATCATCCTGTCACCTTATTCTCATGTTCCAAGCAATAACAGAAACTGGGGAACTTCCAAAAGCTCTTTACTCAAAACAGCCAAACATCATATTTCATCCCCGGTACAGCTTGTGCTGAGAGGCACAAGGTCATGCTCAACATTTCTGGAAGCTTTAGTTAGAGAATTGGGAAACCCCAACTCAACACAAGATAACACACATTTATACTCTCACACAAAGAGGTTAGGATCTCAGCAGAGCTCCCTTAATATCTAATGTTATTTTTGTGGCATACATCATCAGATGAGCTGAAATCTTTTTTAATTCACTCTGAGAATAACATTTACAGCAAACAGATAAAAAAAACAAACAGATTTCTTTAAAGCCATTTGGTTTATCCTGTGACATCTGAAGTCTCTCTGCTTCATTTTCTTTCACGTGAACACTTGTCTACAGCCCCACCACATTCAAAATTTAGGGTTGATTTTAAGATTTTAGTTATCTATCATTGTTATTTCAACTGTTGCTCTTATATTATATCATTTATGGAACTGAAAGCTGAGAGAACTGAAGGGACCACATAGGGCTGCACGATTAATCGTTAGAAAATCGCGACCTCGATTCATACTTATGTGCGATCTCATTTCCAAATGACAACGATTTAAAAAAAAAAAAAAAAAAAAAAAAAAAGACGACGACAATTGTACCGCATTTTACGTTTCATGCAGATACGTAATCTGCATGAAAACAAGCGCTCACTCTTCCTGCTCAACAAATGACAAGGGCGGAGCCTTATACCACGTGATACAGAACCTGGCTGCTAAAATTGGCAGGGAAAAAACAACAGAGAGCACGTCAGGGATGATGAGAAAGTGGCAGGAGAAAATCCGTCCCGGTCAACCACCCAAACATCAATAACGGGAACCTTATACAGCGCTTCCCTATACCCGTCGAACTCCCGCAGGCACAAAGAAATTACGGAGGCTATTACTTATCACCTGACCAAAGATATGGCTCCCATCAACACTGCAAAACGAGGGATTTAGGAAAATGATCAACACCCTAGACAAACGCTACACAGTGCCGTCCCGCAACTATTTTTCTATTGTTGCACTTCCTGCTCTATACACGCAGCGTCGAGCAACGGTGGAGACGGAATTTCAAGCAGCAACGACAAAATGTGAGACATTTGTTGTTTTTATGTTCAGTCTCAACTGTTACGAAGTTGATGTGCAGTTAAAAAGTGCAATAAATATTTATACTGGAAAAGAAAATCGTGAGAGAATCGTGATCTCAATTCTAAGCAAAAAAATCGTGATTCTCATTTTATGCAAAATCGTGCAGCCCTAGGACCACATTGGAACACTATTAAGCTACTGTACATGCAAGTTTTGTGCACAGTTGATAGTAGATGTGGTTTTGAATGAACTGTGATCAAACACCTGAGGTTGTTTGATGACGCTGCCTTGTAGCTATTTTTAGACAGTAATTGCCCTTTTGTTACAGCCTGGTAAACAAAAGATGAATCCAGAGCGATTATCTGGTTATGACTCTGAGCAGGAGCACAGCCTCCAGCTCTTTCCTTTCCGAGCGCAAGCGGCTCAGCCACATGTAGTTCACTGCCTCTTCCATGTCATTAATGAAACCCCTAATCACTTCACTAAGCTGACAGCATCCCAGTGTTTGATCGATATGGTCCCTTTTGAACTATTGATGTACTCCAGCAGAATCCAGTGAACACAGGAGCAGGAGAATAGCCGTGGTGTTTCCTCCCTACACAGGCCATGTGAACAAAGAGAGATAATCAAACAGGAAGCCTGTCTTCTGCCATCCTTAGCTTTGGCAGCCAGTAAGGACTCATCTTGGAGATTATCCTGTTTATCTAAAACACCCTAAACACCCGGTAATAATGTCTTGTCAAAATAAACAACCAATTAGCCTGCTATCACAACAGAGCCATAACTTCCAAAACTCAATACTCCACAACACGCAATTTTTTTCTCATGAATGTCTCCCTTGACTAAACCTCCAGTTGAAAATAGGACCATGCTGACAAACAAAGCCAGAATTTTTAGATTCCTTTTACCCACCGAGGCCATCAAGATTTTCATTTTGTTTTGTTGGCGAGCATGAGCTGCCTGGAGGCTGGTTCTCATGCTAGTCTTACTGACATTTGAAGCATGCACATGCTTTTTTGCCATTTTTGGAACATTATGTTTACCTTTTACACCGAGCATCTTCAACGCTCAGGTACAGTGAGAATAAATGAGCAGGACAACAAGCCAAATCCTTCTATCTGTCAAGCTAAAGTGGATTTGTGTCTCAGAAGATGTTTGATGAATGCCTTCAACTAACAATATTGGCCAGCTTTCTGTCCTCCCCCTTTCTGCTCTGCTGATGAGCTGGGTGAGGTCAGCCGGCTCATCAGCAGTGGTCCGTTTTATCTCCAAGGAAAACAGGTGGTTGTGATTGTCAGTCGGTGCTCATGTGATGTAAGGCATTCTGTCTACATATGTTTTCTATTTGGTATGTTGCATTTGCTAATGCGCAGTCAGGTTGAGGAGGGATGCACATATTTCTGGTTATGCTGCTGTTCAAAACACCACGACCACCACCCACTCGTGCACAGTTGTTTCAGGTCATTCCACACTAAGATTCATGTGGCACTCCCCCATGGAGGGATTGCACAAATATCCCCTCGACTTACAGGAATGAATTGGGATTTTTTGTCAAGATTATTACACAACTTTCAGTTAGGCAACAAGCACAAAAATGCATAATTGCTTCCTGGAACCATGATGAATGTGCTGGTATTGCACCTCTCACTCAAGGGTGTGGAGCGACAGACTCTCGACTCATACCAGGCAAATGCTGTGTAGCAAGGGACTCCTTTTGGTTTGTTTGCCCCGTTTTACTCTGCCATTAGTAAAATGTCAGACTGTATCAGACTTGTCCACAGGGGCCACAGCCATGCCATTCAGAGAGCGCTCCAAACATTTGCTCACAAGCTTTGGGTGGGGAGAGAAGCATCTGACAGCAAGCAGCTTGTACGGGAGCTACTATCAGCATTCATCTCAGGGTGCTGCCACAGTCAGAGTCCTGCCGTGACAACTGACAAATAAAGAGCCAAGACTTTTTTCTTTTCACAAAAATGTTTAAATAGCATAATGGGGTCCAATTACATGTGGCTTAGCCCATGTTCAAAATTCTCAGAGTGACATAATGACATTTAACAACAATCTAGCAGTCTGCCGACTCATAAAAATGTCAGCTGTTCAGAAAGAGACTGCAATACTTCAAGAGTGAAGGATGGTTAAATGAGCCTCTAAAACCATCTGCACGATTTCAGTCTCTTTCCAGGTAACAACATTTACATGAATACAATGTTTGTGAGTGAATTACGAGGCTGTAGTTATGTAACTTAAAAATGCAACAATTACGTTTGGTGTGTGTTGCTCTGCACAAGTGTTTCTTATAAAAGTGAGCTTGTGATCTCAGAGTTTATATTGATACGAATCCACTTTGAGCATCTTCCAGTTCCACACATTTCTTGGCTGTGCTGCTGGCAGGAAGGTTCTGGCAGATGTCTAGCACTTTCTTTGGAATATTTTACATGAAATGGTTCAGGTGGAGCCAGCAGTGGAAAACGTCAGTGCATTCCATTAGATCAGATTGGAAAGTCTGCTGTAAGCATGTGTACTTAAAATAATGATGCCCCTCGTCTTTCCCTCTGATGTCAGATGATTGGCCTGATATGTGCAGCCGTGTTCAGCCCGAGCTGGGTTTAGCGTTCGCTTGGCTGACTAGGGCTGTGTGGTCATTAGGATGATAGCTACCCAAAGAATGCCACGAACAGAAAATAACAAGCACATCTCACAGAGACAGATAATAACACTGAGCGTGACCAACAGCAAAAGCAGAGCTAGTGACACTCATTTCTCACTGAGTTCTGCTCAATTTTAAAACTTCAAAAAATAAATTGGGAGCAGAGCTTTTTCAACATACAAGAAGCATTCTAATTACAGTCGGTACCTATTAGGAATCAAACCCTTTCAGTACCAATTAGTAATTCATAAGATGGCTTGTGGCCAGATTGTCTAGCCAGATTCATTCCTTTTCTAAAGACAGTGGCGATGCAGGCTGGGAGCCACTGAGACCACATGGCTAAGCCCCGTCCAGGCAAGACAAAAGAAATTCTTCAATCTTTACCGGCTCACTGTCCTCCCCTGAAAATGTCAGTTGTGCTGCCTTGTCACAGAGTTTTCACAAGGGATCATTCATTAAGAGTACTGACTTTGAAATATATTGTAAATAAATAAGTAATCCAGCACACAGCCTGGAGGTATGTGCTGAGAGCACGGCAACAGATTTCACTGCTGCTCCTAATTAAAGCAAAGAGAATAAGCCCAGTCACACATGTGCGATATCACAGGAAAGGTTCTTATTTCTGTACCCTTTGATCAATATGTCTGTTCACATCTAAGGGGAAAAACCAGCAACCCATTTCATGTCACGAGATTCTTACCAAGCTCTCAGGCATTCACATGAAAACAAGGTTTCCTGAATCATTTACACATCAAATTAAGTACATTTTGTTGCATTTCTTCACCAAGCTAATAAATAAAAATAAATAAAAATGAGATTAAGGAAGGAATTAATGCCTACGACAAGGCAGATACATATCGGAGATGCAGTCAGTTTTCTATAAAAATCGATCTATCTAAATTTAAATTGTATTTTTATGTTGGGATATGAGAAAGAATTTTTTTTAAAGTAACTGCAGCAACAAATATTTTGTTTCCTCACTGTAACACCATGAAACCAGTGGAGCAAATACATTTCCTGTTATTACTGTACAGATTTTATTATTATATTAATTATAGCCTAGTCACCTAGTGACATCATTTGAAATAGCTAGCTAGCTATAACAAGATCACAGAAACTAATTTCAACATTTGTTGGTAAAGCACCAGCTTGTAGAAAGAAAACAACAGGAGGCAAGTTGATTCAGGAAAGCATCCTGATGTCAGCCGCCACGTCGTTATCTGCTTTGCTGTCTACTTGTTCCACCTCAGAGAAGAACTTTGAGGCCCTCAGTAGCCTGCCACTCCTTATTATTACTCCTTATTACTCCTTCACACAACAGATATGGGCGGGTCAATCTAGATATCGATAGTATCGATACCAACGCTGGTATTGTCATTAGATCAACGCTTTGTCTCTATCCTCCAAGTTCAGCATGTAGCCCACTGAATTTTGTTAAATTAATTTTTAGTAAATATAATATAAACAAACATGCACTATAAAAAATATAGTGCATGTTTTATTTATATCCTATAGCACATTTATAGAACAGAAGTTGAGCCAAAGTGATTTATAAACAGGCACATTTACTTACTTCCACTGGCAGTGGGTTTAACATGTTATCTGCATCCGAGGAGCCGTTTCAGCCATCAAACTTTTTCCCACTAGACATTTTTTGAACAGTAACTTTCAATCGAACTGAACCTCAGAGACTGGCCTACCATTTTCTAGCTTCATAATGACTTTGCTCATTGGTGTGTGAACCTTTTCACAGAGCACAGTATTTGTTATTGTCCTTTCAGGATGTTTAAAATGTGTTTTTCTGGCTGTGTGGAACAGACTGTTGGATCTGTTCATCTTTGTTTTGGTTTATTCTTGTCTGCTTTGTGCTTCGGGGTCTGCTCGTTGGAAGACAACTCTGTTTAATTAAGTTTCCAGTTGCATTAGATGAGTGGAATATTTACTGAAAATCAGACTCAGACTTGTTAAATAAAATGTGTATGAAGTATACTAACAATTTTTAGTCTAGTACTCCCCCCAACCACCACCACGCAAGCGTAAAACACCTTCCGTCTACAGTAGCACCCTGAACTTCAAGACCCTTCCCCACGGCTCTGAGCAAATAATAAATTTTAAATTTATGTAAAATCATATGAATGAATACGACTTATTTGTCTTATGACAAATATCGTCAAACCGTGTGAGGAACGTGTAAAGGAACTAGGAGCTCGCGCATGAACATTTAAACAAACCGCTCCGCTCTTACAGGTGTCTGTTTTTCTGTTCTAGGTATCGGACTGATAAAGTTATGAGGACTTTCAGGTGGATACGGTTAGCATAAAAAGAATTAATTTTATTTCGGCTTTGTCGGTTCACCAGCCGTGTCGCGGTTTGAAAGCGTTGGAGTGGAGGAGAAGGATGATGAGGAGGGGGGTGGAGGACGCTTTGCTGGTCTGCCTGGCTCCTCCCGCGGTCAGCCTGCTTTTATTCCGCTGTAGGAAAAATCCGTTATCTCGCGTCAGTACTTCCAACATCATCACCGCAGCTTCAAACCCGCGTTAAATAGTTAACGGCACAAGCTACGAAACCGCCTTGATTCATGTTTAATTTCCCAACGAAAAGTTTGTCTTCATGCTGTAGAGAAACTTTTTCAGAGCCAGGACACGCGCACACAGAAAACGTGTCGGCTTAGCGACTCCAAATGTGCCGCTAAACTGAAGATCTGAACGTTCAGCTCAGACAGCCCTGCTTTCCTGATGTGTAGTTACATGTAGATATATCTGTCACTCCTGTTAACGGCGGCATTATTCCAATAAAATCAATACTTGAGAGTAGTCTGAGCGATGTTTTTCAGTAACAATGGACGCTTCAAACAATCACTCCAGCCGTGCATTTGCCAGACTCGCGTTGACATTAAGTTAAAAATGGCGACTATTTTGGTCACTTCATTAACTATATTTACTTCACGTCGAAGAGACCGAACTCGCTGTCAGTCTGGTTTAAGTTTAACGTTAGTTGAGTCTACACGGTTACTTCTGAGGCACCCTCCTTTCCACTTACTGTTGGTGTAAAAGAAAAATCGACCAAACAGATGTAGTAGTGGATGGCATTTGGCGGCCACCTTCCTCGAGCGGATAAAAGACAAAGTAGTAGTCGGTTAAAATAATTTTTGCACTTACACTGAGTTGAGAGGAGAGTCAAGAGCCAAGCCAGACGTGTTTTCGCCATCTTGGAGTCGATGCAATGCTCTATTTGGCTGACTGTACATGCGCAAAGTAGACTGAAGAGCCTTGCTGGGGATGGAGAGAGGGAGAGAGACATGGAGATAAACCGGAGAGAGAGAGAGAGCGCGCCAGGGAGGAGGAGGAGGGAGGGAGGGGGGAGGGGGGTTCTATTATATTAGGTTTCCATAGCTACCGAAAGCATCACTCACACAGACTAGAATTTATAGTTGACACAATGTGGGAGGCCCTCACTACTGGGGCCATATGCTGTAGTTATGGTAACTTATCTGCAGTTGCAGATAAATAGGGTACCTCTGCCTTCTGTATACTGTATTGCTGTGTACAGCATTTTGACTAAGAAAATAAAAATATCAAGTTTCCTTGACTACATTAAAAATTTGGTAATATGAGTACAAAAACACATTGACAGATAATAAAGGCCAGCAATAAAACATGAATCTTTGAAGTTTTGTGGAAAAATATGAATTAATGACAGATAGTCAGTATGGGTTCAGAAACAACAGATCAACAGCTTTGGCACTGATAGATTTAATGGAAAAGATAACGGAATGTATGGATAATAAGAGGTATGCGCTCGGAGTTTTCTTAGATCTAAAGAAGGCGTTTGATACTGTTAATCATGAAATTCTATTAAAAAAACTGGAAAAGTACGGGTTTAGGGGAGTGGTTTTGGAATGGTTAAAAAGCTATGTAGGGAATAGGCAACAATATGTACAAATAAATGAATATAAATCTAATTTGATGGATATAGCTTGTGGAGTACCTCAAGGTTCAGTACTGGGTCCAAAAATGTTTATTATGTACTTAAATGATATCTGCAGAGTATCGGAGATTTTAAAGTTTGTAATATTTGCAGATGACACAAATATACTGTGTGCAGGTGGGGAATTGCCACAGGTTTTGGAAATGATCACACAGGAATTAACGATATTAAAGAAGTGGTTTGATATAAATAAATTATCATTGAATCTCGATAAAACCAAATTTATGTTGTTTGGAAACCAAAAGAAAAACATCGAAGTAGAAATATGTGTTGACAATGTATATTTAGAAAGAGTAAATGAAATAAAATTTCTTGGGGTGATCATTGACCACAAGCTCTGTTGGAAGCCACACATTACTTATGTTCGGGGGAAATTGGCACGGGGCATTGCCGTCCTGGGAAAAGCAAAGCATATGTTGGATCAGAAAGCACTGCACATTTTATACTGTGCTTTACTACTGCCATATATGAGCTACTGTGTAGAGGTCTGGGGAAACACATACAAAAGTAACACACAAACAATAACTATAATACAGAAAAGGGCCATTAGATTAATAAATAATGTAGGGTACAGGGACCATACAAATGCACTCTTTGTCAAAATGCAAGCTATTAAATTCCAAGACTTGGTGAAGCTTAAAACAGCGCAAATAATGTATAAAGTCAGAAATAAATTGCTTCCCAAAGAAATCTGTAAATTGTTCATAGAAAGAGAAGGTGGGTATAACTTAAGAGGGAAATGGAATTTAAAAATACAAAGTGCTAGAACAACTTTAAGAACTATGTCAATCTCAATTGCAGGAGTTAAATTATGGAACAGTCTAACAGAAGAAATAAAAGACAGTCAAAACATAAAACAGTTTAAAGTAAAATATAAAAACCTAATTTTAAATAAGTATAAGAATGAAGAAAACGGGGTTAACCCAGGACGGTAATGTTGCTGGTAATGGTGTTGCGGTTCTTTTTTGGTTGTTTTTTTTGTTTTTTTGTTTTGTTTTGGTTTGTTGTTTTTCCATAACTTGTGTATCTGCAAATATACACATTCTGTATTTTTCATATGAAAGAAACTATACTGTGGTGGGGCTTGCTAATTTCTTGTTTTTGATTTATGTATGTTATGTTTTGTTTTACTTCATATGTTTATATGTTTCATATGTTGTTTGTTTAATTTAAGACAAAAAAAAATTAAATGAATGAGAGGTAAAACTTGAGGGGGTAGGGACAAATAAGTAAATACTTCAGCCTACTCCTTTTCAAACAAATAATGGAATGATATTTTGTAATGATTGTGAAGGCACATGTTTGAAATGTTTGAAATAAAAATGAACTGAACTGAACTGAACTGAAAATCTGTAAATACTCTTTCAGTTCTAGAGGAATCTATCATGTGTGAAATGCTGAACTTAACACTCTGTTACTGTGGCCAATAGTATATGGCCGGCTTTAATTAAATATTAACTTTACCTGGCCAGTCCTGCTCATACCTGCTTGCAACTGTCATCCCATTGACAGCTGCCGTATCACCTTGTTCACATGAAAGAGCAACCCCAGTCTTGTATGTCATGTCTGTGATGACAAGTGGTGCAGCCTGAAAAATGCTATACGAACTGTTCCGGTTCGTTCAAACTGTTTCACAACAGCAAAAATAATCTCATATACTTTAAGCTGCTTTTGTCTTTGACAGGATCAACCAACATTTGTCAGTGATAGATCTCATAAAAGCCTCGTTTAAAATAAGCACAGTGCTCACTGTGTACATCATTACTGCAGCAATTGTATCTAAATATAGAAGTATGTCTAATAATGCTAGAATGCATTTGAATTGTATTACATAACATCAAAATCTGTAATTCAGGCAATATTGTGGTATGAATCGGGTGTAGCTGTTTCAACCACACGCTTGTGTTCAGGCTCTGCTCTCTAGGTTTGTATTTGGAATCTGTGATGTAGCATTAAAACTCGATTATCAAAAAAGGGGCAATCAAAGCTTCTCAACGTTCCAAAAGCTGTGTTTGTAGACTAAGGGAAACACCAAATAATATGTACAAACCCTCCTAACACCAAGATTACAAAGTACCAATATATATATATAAATATGACTCTATAATGTGTATATAAATACTTCGATTTAATGTGCATCTTCAATAACGTTTGGGAACTTCAATCATTATGTATGAGATGAAAATCTAAAATCTTGCCTTTCCTACATTTTAACATAAAAAAAAAGTAAAAATCAGAAATTATGCTCATCTTGTTGTTGACAAGATGACATAGAGCTTATCTCTTTTGTTCCAGGTTTTGTTTTTATTATTTATTTAGTTTGAAATCTCAATCTTCTCAGAGTCATCCTGCAAATATCCAATGTGATATCATTTGGCTATTTGTCCCCACTTTTTTCTTTTAGTCAACATAAACGTCTTTTTTCAGTTGGTCATAGAGCCTCAGGGTGCTGGACTTCAGTTGGACTTCCCGTTTGGCAACACTCAGCTAGTTTTAGCTTTCCTGTATATGTGCTATTCTGGCTTCTTGTAGCTCCACCTGCAAGCATTCCTTATCCAGTCCAAATGACTGGACAATGAGCTCACCTCCTCTCCTTAGCTCATACTGGGTGGCTGTAGCTCAGGTGGCAAAGCAGGTCAGCCACTAATCAGAAGGTAGGTGGTTTGATCCCAGGCTGCCTCCTGGCTGCATGCCAAATATTTTTGGGCAAGATACTAACCCCATGTTTGCCTACTGGTGGTGGTCAGAGGGAATGGTAGCGCCAGTGTCCGGCAGCCTTGCCTCTGTCAGTGTGCCCCAGGGTGGCTGTGGCTACAATGTAGCTGCCATCACCAGTGTGTGAATGACTGAATGTAGTGTAAAGCGCTTTGGGGTCCTTAGGGACTAAGTAAAGCGCTATACAAATGCAGGCCATTTACTTATCCAGTTCAAATGACATCCTGAGGTTAGGTGGATCAGTTGTGAATATTTTATTTAGTCTCAGCCTACAGTTTGATGTTCGCTTTGTACAGGAGGTTGCTGATGACCACTTCAGTCCTGAATTCATATCAACTCTTGGTAGTGAATGGACTTGGGGTTTAATGTATATGCGGAACAGCAGCAGGGACAATACGTCACCTTGGTATAGCACACAATTGATGGTGATTTGTGTGTTGTCTTCCACAGTCCCAGTAAGTCCCTGATGAATGTTATTAGCACACCAGTATCCACATGTGGGGCATTGAGTTTCAAGTTTTTCTTGTAGTCAATGCCAGTGGTGCGCAGGTTGGTCTGCCTGGCCTTGGAGTCTATCAACCTGCTCTGTCAACCAAGAGCTGTTGCTTTGGCCCTCTGGTATTATTTCCAATGTCTTTCTGAGCTGTACCCATGTATTAGGTCACATGCCCATGCACATATTCAGTTTAGTTGCTGTGATGACTGAGAGGAGTTTCCATATTGTGGCGAGGCAGGTAATCAGCTAGTAGTTTGATGATATTGTACCCTTGCAGGGATTCTTAATGATCAAGATTGTCCTGCATTGTCAGGCAATCATGGTGTGCTGTTACTTTCTCCAGTCAGGTCCTTGTGCTGTGCAGCTCTCGACTCCGAAGACTCATTGAGATATTGACTGGCTCTTGGTCTGGGAAGTTGCTGTGGTCTACACTTAGGGCCATCAGCCACTTTGCATTTCTATCTTATATTTTATTCTTTTTATTTTATTATTTGCTTCCGTCTTATATACCTTGAGCCTAATGACCACAGCTGTGAGCCTTTGCTTGGCAATTTCTAAAGCCTCACTCATGAATATCTTGTTGTACCTCTTTTTCATTAAGCTCACCTTCTGCACCGTAGTTAACTTTGATCATACCCAAATTATTCTAGGATTAGTGTGGCAGTAGCATATGTGAGTAGTTTCACTGATACCGGTAGACGTGTGTTGGGCTCAGAGCAGTGTTCACATCTGCAAGCATCTCCTCTGGCCACAGTCTTCATCCTTAGCTCAGCATCTGTCATCGCGTGTGGCTGGGCATCATTTAGTCCAGTTGCACTTTCCAGCTTCGATATTAGCTGTCATCTATTGATGTTATTGTACAGAGCTACTTCTTCCGGGTCACTGTGGATGTTAGTTTTCTACCCATGTATAGTTCCCACATATGTTGCACACCACCCCTGTTCCCACCACACTGTTCCCTGTTTTCTGTCTAGTCTCCTAATTGTTCTACAAGAAAAGGTATAACATAATATGTCTAAGAGTTTCCACATACATTGTGCCCATTGTGCCCTGCTGTTATTACAACACTAATATTTACAAACTCATAACCTACCCACAGTATGTAGTCATTAGGATTCTAAAAAACACCTGCATGTCTATTGTTATATAAAAGAGTGCTTGATAAACACAGTCTTCCTCCCACTGTCTGTGACTTCAGCAGCATCTGTCGCGGAGCACAGAGATTTATACGTCACATTGAACGTCTTGTCATTGTTCCTTGTAAACTTTTTCAACACTTCGTCTGTAAAGCTTGCTCTGCTTTCCAAGCTGCTGTGTGTCTTGAAAACCTGGTGGAAAATAACTGTGTTTGAAACTGTGTGATTTTTTTCTTCTTTGTCTCATTGAGGCAAACAGAATTAGACCAAAGGGCTTGAATGTACTGTGCTCCCACAGCCCATAGGGAAATGATGTAGAGCTGAAAAAGCTAGTTTCTCTGTTTGAGTTTAAAATTATTATGGAAGCTGTCAAGGCAGATCCAATGAGAATTCCTTGTTTAGCTTAAACCTATTTCAACCTTCTTCCTGTTCCTGCTGATGTGTTGGTGCACTGTTGCCCTTCAGCTGATTGCTTAATGACCTTTGGTCACATATAGGTAGAAGCTAAGTACCTTTCACCTATATATGTGACTTCAGCTGTGCTTTTGCTTGTAAATTCTTTTTTTTTTTCATGAATAAATAAACCAGAGAAAGGGTCATTTATATTTCAGTCATACACTGAAACAGAAACAAAGACCCAAAACACCAAAACATGTCTTCAATTAAATTGTCTGTTTGGATGCCCATTTGTGACTCTCACTCTGCTGTAGAATAGGGATTTGTTCATCAAAGCTCCTGCATAGCCAATATGACTCCTAGTATACGATCATTCATGGATCAGCCAGATGGTAATGTCTAATGGCATTCCAATGGACCTGAAATTCCACTCTTAGTCTTTCATTGCTGTCATGCCAGTTTAATCCTGCACTATACAAACAAGGCATGTCAGTGCTTTCAATGTACTACAGCACAATGAAGCCTACATAAAATGCATTTGTCTTTAGAGTACTGGTGGAAAAATATTTTCATATTGCAGTGTGGTTGAATCAGATGTTTTTTTACCCTTACATATAAGTTCCCTACTAACTCAAATCCAGAACCATGGCTCCATGTTTATTGTTGGAAAGATGGGTCAAAGCCAAGAGACTGTGTAGCTATTCAGCCAGCCTCCTATCACTGCTGCCAGACACAGACATGACTACCATCAGGTCATGCAGGCGGAGAGCTGAGCATGGCCTTTGAAAGCAATTTTGATACAGATACCTTTTTTATACAGGTGTCAAAAATTTGATAAGCTCACATCAAAGAAATTAAAGTTCTCACCTGCCATCCTAAATATTTAATAGAAGCTTCACTATCCAGTGCTGCAGTAAAATACCACCAAAACCTCTGCTTTTATAGATGTGGTCACACCTACTGATGATTGATTAATTGAATGGATTAGCAGCATCTGGCTGCTTACCCTCTTACTATGGAAGCAGTAAGGTTGTACTCGGGGGTTAAAGTCTGCCAGTTGAGCCCTCCACTGAAAATTTGCTGTCTCTTCATTTAATGGACAGTGTATACGCTGTCATTTTCTACTGGAGTTCTTTTTCATCAGTCTTCATTCTGTTGCTGTCACCCTGCCATCCCCATTTGGAAACTTCTGCATTTTCCATTTCCACCTTCCACCCAGTTAAACCAGTATATTAGTAGACAGCAGTGGAGCTTCTTCAGCTTCTGTTTAATTCTTTTAAGTCACCACCAGCACTGGATTTTCACCACTGGAATATTTTCTGTCATGCCCATCAGACATACATTTATTTTGTGCCTATAGAAAACTTCAACTATCACACAGGCCACTGTGTGCTAACTAACACAGTGAGGTTGCTACAGTTTGGTCAAATAAAATCTTCTTCAGGGTATTTAATGTACATTTATCCACCAGGGTCTTCTTTTTTGCAATCTGCTGGACAACTATAAGTTTAATTTTCTTTTTGACTGCGACCTGGCAGCAACCCGATGGTTTTGCACAGCTTAATTAATCAGGTGTTCCTGCATCTGTCCCTCCCCTGCGCTCATGATGAGAGGTGGACAGTATTGTCTTATTGTGTTGGGTGATTTTATATATCTATATCTATATCTATATATATATATATATATATATATATATATATATATATATATATATATATATATATATATATATATATATATATATACATCTTCAGAAAGATGTCATTTGAGCTGTAGAACTGATTTTAAAACCCTAGATGCTATAAAGCTGGTAAAGAAGGTAGACTTCAGTGAGTGAACTGAATCAGCATCAGCACCTTAAATATAAATTGATGCCCGCTGCCCTTAATACTATAAATGTTCTCACAAAAAGAAAATCCCCTTTGGAATCTGAACTAAACTGAATTAAAAACGGAACAAAACTGATGCCTCTGGTTGGTCTATAGTATAATTTGTCCCAGAGAGTATAGGCAGATACAATGCTTCTGAATTATGCACCGACTGCATCAAACATTCTAGTTTGACATGGTAAGAAGTTGAACCAAGCACAACACACACACACACACACACACACACACACACACACACACACACACACACACACACACACACACACACACACACACACACGTCTATACACAGTCCACTTCCTCTTTTGTTTTCATTGTGTTCCTTGTGTCTTTTGAATAATAGAGGTGGCTGGAGACTTCTTGAAGTCTCAGATTTACTTCTAGCACTCAGAACAACACTCCTTCTTTCTCCATTCACTCAAAACTCCAGCTGCCTTCACTAAACCTACATTGTGTTCACAAATCCCCCCCCCTCTTTCTTACTCAGCCAATCTTACTTTTACCACACTTGTTGGGAATTGGATGGACAGGGTGAGCGAGACATGTCAGGCAGCGGATTAACCCCGGTTGAATAAAACAGCAATGAGGATATTGCCTTCTTAAAAAATGCAGAGTAATATTATGTTACCCTATTACAGTTTTTGCCCGTTGCTTGAACACCATGAACCCATGCCTAGACTAAAGTAACACAAGTTGAAGCTTTTGTTACCATACCTCAAACACATGTACCCCTACCTTAAACAAAAGCGCTGCTTTGCACCCCAGTTCCAATTATGCAACACACATGGTCCTGCATGCTACACTCCATTTCATACATAAGACACTTCGCTCACAAAATGAAATTTCAGGGTGCCATTCGGAAAACACATGTATCCAAAATACAAAACACATCGGGTAATTGCAACCACTCAAATACACACCTGAAGGCACTTACTTGCAAAACCGAACACCAATTAGCCAACTACAAAAAGCCCTCAGCGTAGCCATTTCAAGAATGGTAAATGGTAAATGGCCTGTATTTATATAGCGCTTTACTCGTCCTTAAGGACCCCAAAGCGCTTTACATATCCAGTCATCCACCCATTCACACACACATTCACACACTGGTGATGGCAAGCTACATTGTAGCCACAGCCACCCTGGGGCGCACTGACAGAGAACTTTGCAAGCATGGATGGAGGGAGAGCAAGAGGAAGAGGAAGAGGAAGAGGTAGAGGAGGAGGAGGAAGAGGAGGAGGAGGCCGAAGAGGCCATGCACGGACCCATATTTCTGATGAAATAAGAGCAACTTTGGTGGACCATGTCATCAACCATGGCCTGACTATGAGGGAAGCTGGGCAGAGAACATCTAAGCCACTTCACAGTGGCATCTGTAATACGAACATTCCGACTAGAAAACAGGTATGTCTTCACCTCCATACCTTCTGCTCTACTCAGATGGTTTTATAGCACTGTTCTACAGTATATCACATTACCATATCAAGTGTACGGGGTGCTAATGCTCCTTTTGCAGCCAAAGTGGCTGATTCCTTATATTGAAGTACAGTGTTGTACAGTGGATGACACAGTACATACAGTAAAGTATTGTAAGAAAAATAAGCAAACCGATGACAATATGTGGTTGTATTTCTCCAGAATGACTCGAAGACCTTCTGGGGGAGGACGGCAACGCCTGTTCACACAACAGCAGGAACTTGCCGTTGTGGACCTAGTGAGGGCAGACAATGCCATCCGTCTCCACCAGCTACGACGGAAAATACTTGCAGACAGGCGAGTGTTCAGCAACATAGACCATGTGAGCATCACCACCATCAGACGCATCTTGGGAAAACACAGCATCACCATGAAGCAGCTCTACAGAGTCCCATTCGAGAGGAACAGTGACACGGTCAAAGGACTTCGAGCTGAATATGTACGGGTACGTGTAACTGTCCCTTACATTTACAATAGAGTATTGGTGAAGTCCAGTAGCAGCTGAATATGTACCATATCAGTACCACATGGATCTATTCTGAGAGCTACACAGGTACCTGTGTGATGGGGTGAGGGTGCTGTATGTGTAGCACTGTAGTACAGTGATATGTTCCCCTTTTTTTCAGAGAATCTTGGCCATGGATGGAGCTGCACAGCCTCATGAATACATTTTCATTGATGAAGCTGGATTCGACCTGAGCAAAACAAGACGACGGGGTCGTAATGTAATTGGCCAAAGGGCAATTGTGCACGTCCCAGGGCAGCGCGGGGGAAACATCACATTATGTGCCGCCATATGCCTTCGAGGGCTTCTGCACCATCATGCAATACTAGGTCCATACAATAGCCAACACATACTCACATTTCTAGATGCTCTCCATGATATAGTTGTACGGAACAGACCAGATCAGCCCAGGTTTGTGGTGATATGGGATAATGTCAGTTTCCATCGGGCTGCTCTGGTCCAGGCCTGGTTCTCAAACCACAATCAATTTGAAGTGGTATACTTGCCCCCTTACTCACCATTTGTGAACCCTATAGAGGAATTTTTTTCGGCTTGGAGATGGCGAGTATATGACCGCCAACCACATGCCCGCATGCCTCTTCTGCAGGCAATGGAACAGGCCTGCGGCGACATTCAGGTGACAGCAATCCATGGATGGTTTCGACATGCAAGAGGATATTTTCCCCGGTGCCTAGCGGGAGAGGACATTGCTTGCGATGTTGATGAGGTCCTGTGGCCAGACCCCAACAGACGGCGGGATCCATGAGCCCACTTATGCACAATTGTCATGGTTTTTTGTGTTTACAGTATAGTGTTTTTTCTATTGCAGTATTATTGTGTTGTTGTTGTTTTTTTTTGCTTTATCTGAATTCATGGTACTGCAATGTACAATATTGAGTAGGTCTATTTGCGTTTTTGGTTGTTTGAAAATGTGTCTCCTGTAAATGTGCCTTCTGAATAAACAATGGAAATCAAGGACTGCAGTGTTTTATATAAAGAAGACTAGTGTGTTCCCCCTGATCTGTCAGTGTTTGCATATGATGCAAGTATGTGTCATTTTGTCAACAGAGTTACATTTTGACAAAGGAATGTCAGGTTTTGACAGCAGAGTTTAGGTTTTGGGAGTAGAGTTTCAATTTGGCACAGATGTGAATGGTATATTTCCCAGTGTTGTGTCATGTGTACTTGTGTGTACAGTTTTGGCACAGAGCGGAGTTTTGCAAAATGTGTTCAAGCAGTGGGCAAAAACTGTAATATTTTATACTAAGCATTAGGGGTGGGGGGAAAAATCGATACTGTGTAGTATCGTAATATTTTTTTTGTTAATAATGTATCAATACAGGGACAGCAGGAATCGATATTTTGTTACAAAAAAGTTTTTGTGGACTGGAACATGCTCTGACTTCAGAGCATGTTGATCAGCTCCTTTTTCTGAGCAAGAATCCTGACATTCCTTCACTGTCCAAATTTGTTTAACTTTTTTTTTGGCAGCAATAAACTAAATTTAAGACATGTTTTATTTTAATTAAGTTTAAAACTTTTTTATTTAATGTAAAATTATATTTTGTTTTAATTTACTTTCAAATTCTTCAGTTGCTGAATGGGCTGCATAGTTTTCATAAATTGCATAGTTCAGAATAGCTATAATTGTACCAGATGGTTGCATTCAGTTAAGTTGGACTAGACTGTAATACAAACCGTTCAGTTTGTCAACAATAAAACTGACTGAAATGAGAGAAAGACTGAGTGTGAGACTTTGATCCATCCATCCATCCATCCATCCATCCATCTTCATCCGCTTTATCCGGGGCCGGGTCGCGGGGGCAGCAGCCTAAGCAAAGAGGCCCAGACCTCCCTCTCCCCAGCCACCTCCTCCAGCTTATCCGGGGGAATACCAAGGCGTTCCCAGGCCAGCCGAGAGATATAATCTCTCCAGCGTGTCCTGGGTCTGCCCCGGGGCCTCCTCCCGGTGGGACATGCCTGGAACACCTCACCCAGGAGGCGCCCAGGGGGCATCCTTGTCAGATGCCCGAACCACCTCAGCTGGCTCCTTTCGATGTGGAGCAGCAGCTGCTCTACTCTGAGCCCCTCCCGGATGGCCGAACTTCTCACCCTGTCTCTAAGGGAGAGGCCAGCCACCCTTCGGAGGAAGCTCATTTCTGCCGCTTGTATCCGCGATCTCGTTCTTTCGGTCACTACCCACAGCTCGTGGCCATAGGTGAGGGTAGGGACGTAGATCGACCGGTAAATTGAGAGCTTCGCTTTTACACTCAGCTCCCTCTTCACCACGACGGACCGGTGCAGCGTCCGCATTACTGCAGCTGCAGCCCCAATCCGTCTGTCGATCTCCGGCTCCCTTCTCCCATCACTCGCGAACAAGACCCCGAGATACTTGAACTCCTCCACTTGGGGCAGGAACTCCTCCCCGACCCGGAGTGGGCACTCCACCCTTTTCCGGCTGAGAACCATGGCCTCAGATTTGGAGGTGCTGATCCTCATTCCTGCTGCTTCACACTCGGCTGCGAACCGTTCCAGTGCGAGCTGGAGGCCCTCACCCGATGAAGCCAACAGAACCACATCATCTGCAAAAATCAGAGATGAGATTCTGAGGCCACCAAAGCGAAAGCCCTCCGCCACTTGGCTGCGCCTAGAAATTCTGTCCATAAAAATTATGAACAGAACTGGAGACAAAGGGCAGCCCTGGCGGAGCCCATCACCCACCGGGAACGAGTCCGACTTATTGCCGGCAATGCGAACCAAGCTCTTGCAACGGTTGTATAGGGATCGAATGGCCCGTAGCAATGGGCCAGACACCCCATATTCCCGCAACACCTCCCACAGGACACCCCGAGGGACACGGTCGAATGCCTTCTCCAAGTCCACAAAACACATGTAGACTGGTTGGGCAAACTCCCATGCACCCTCAAGTATCCTGGAGAGGATAAAGAGCTGGTCCAGTGTTCCGCGACCAGGACGAAAACCGCATTGTTCCTCCTGTATCCGAGGTTCGACTAACGGACGAACTCTCCTTTCCAGCACCCTGGCATAGACTTTCCCAGGGAGGCTGAGGAGTGTGATCCCCCTGTAGTTGGAACACACCCTCCGGTCCCCCTTCTTAAAGATGGGGACCACCACCCCGGTCTGCCAGTCCACAGGTACTGCCCCTGATCTCCACGCAACATTGCAGAGGCGTGTCAACCAGGACAGCCCTACAACGTCCAGAGCCTTCAGGAACTCGGGGCGGACCTCATCAACACCAGGGGCTCTGCCACCAAGGAGTTGTTTAACTGCCTCAGTGACCTCGCCCCCGGAAATTGGCGGGTCATTCCCCTCATCCCCAGACTCTGCTTCCTCCTCGGAAGACGTGTCAGTGGGATTAAGGAGGTCCTCGAAGTATTCCTTCCACCGCCCGACAATTTTCTCAGTCGACGTCAGCAGCGCTCCGCCAGCACTATACACAGTGCAGGTAGAGCACCGCTTTCCCCTCCTGAGATGACGGTTTGCCAGAATCTCTTCGAGGCAGTCCGAAAGTCTTTTTCCATGGCCTCTCCAAACTCCTCCCACACCCGAGTTTTTGCTTCAGCCACTGCCCGAGCCGCATTCCGCTTGGCCTGTCGATACCTGTCGCTTGCCTCCGGAGTCCCACAGGCTAACCAAGCCCGATAGGACTCCTTCTTCAGCCTGGTGGCTCCCTTCACCTCTGGTGTCCACCATTTGGTTCGGGGATTACCACCACGGCAGGCACCAACCACCTTGCGGCCGCAGCTCAATGCAGCAGCTTCGGCAATGGAGACGCTGAACATGGTCCATTCGGACTCAATATCCCCAGTCTCCCTCGGAATGCTTTTAAAGCTCTGCCGGAGGTGTGCGTTGAAGATCTCGCGGACTGGGGCCTCTGCTAGACGTTCCCAGCACACCCTCACTACGCGTTTAGGTGCACCAGGTCTGTCCAGCGTCCTCCCCCGCCACCTGATCCAACTCACCACCAGGTGGTGATCAGTTGACAGCTCAGCCCCTCTCTTTACCCGAGTGTCCAGAACATATGGTCGCAGGTCTGCTGATACGATTACAAAATCGATCATCGACCTACGGCCTAGAGCATCCTGGTGCCACGTGCACTTATGGACACTCTTATGTTCGAACAGGGTGTTCGTTATGGCCAAACTGTGATTAGCACAGAAGTCCAATAACAAAGCACCGCTCGGGTTCAGATCAGGGAGGCCGTTCCTCCCAATCACGCCCCTCCAGGTCTCGCTGTCGTTACCCACGTGAGCATTGAAGTCTCCCAGCAGGACAACAGAGTCTCCAGGTGGAGCACCCTCCAGCACCCCCCCCAGGGACTCTAAGAAGGCTGGGTACTCTGAACTGCCACTCGGCGCATAAGCGCAGATGACAGTCAGGACCCGTTCCCCGACCCTAAGGCGCAGGGAACAAACCCTCTCGTCCACCGGGAAAAACCCCAACGTACCGGCAGCAAGCCGAGGGGATATTAGAATACCCACCCCAGCCCGCCGCCTCTCACCAGGGGCAACTCCAGACTGAGACAGAGTCCAGCCACTCTCCAGGAGACTGGTTCCAGAGCCCAAGCCATGCGTAGAGGTGAGCCCGACTATATCTAGCCGGTACCTCTCAACCTCACGCACTAACTCAGGCTGTCCCTATTGCCAGTCTTGGCAGCCGGGGGTCAGTCCGCCAGGGCCTCCGCTCCTGGCCGCCACCCGGCACACAATGCACCCGACCCCTATGGCGCCTCCTGCGGGTGGTGGGCCTGCGGGAGGATGGGCCCATGTCTCCTCTTCGGGCTGTGCCCGGCCGGGCCCCATGGACTAAGGCCCGGCCACCAGACGCTCGCCCTCGGGCACCCTCCCCGGGCCTGGCTCCAGGGCGGGGCCCCGGTAACCCTATCCCGGGCAGGGTAAACTGTTCCCTCGGTGTCCTTTTCATAAGGGTCTTATGAATCGCTCTTTGTCTGGTCCCTCACCCAGGGCCAGTTTGCCATGGGAGACCCTACCAGGGGGCAAAAGCCCCCAGACAACATAGCCCCTGGGATCCCTGGGACACACAAACCCCTCCACCACGATAAGGTATCGATTCAAGGAGGGGGTGAGACTTTGATATTAGATAAAATGAATATTGATAAAGTTTACCTTTATGTACAGAATCTGAATATCGCAAAATATTTTAAAAAATTGCAATAATATCGTATCGTGGGTTAAGTATTGTGATTAGATTAGATTAGATTAGATAGAACTTTATTAATCCCTCGGGTGGGTTCCTCTGGGAAATTCGATTTCCAAAAAAGCACAGCACCGACAGAAGTTACAGAGTTACAGAATATTATATATATATATATATATATACACACACACACACACACATATATATAAATACAGAGACAATATAAATAAAATATACGAAGGGGATAAATAGAATAAATAGGAATAAAAATAAAAATACAAGTGAATTGCACATTTCAAGTATTGAGTCTATTGCACCGTTGACTATTTACAAAAGTATTGCACAAAAGGTATTGCACAGTGAGGTGAAGAGGCACTACAGCTTAGTTGTTCCCCCCTCCTTTGTCCTCCTGTTTCCCCTCCCTCTCCCCTCCAGGGAGGAGTTAAACAGTCTGATGGCGTGTGGGACAAAGGAGTTTTTAAGTCTGTTAGTTCTTGTCTTTGGGAGAAGCAACCTGTCACTGAACAGACTCTTCTGGTTGTTAATGGCCGTGTGCAGAGGATGTCTGGCATTGTCCATAATGTCCATCAGTTTCTTTAATGTCCTTTTCTCTGCCACTGTCACCAGAGTGTCCAGCTTCATGCCGACCACAGAGCTAGCCCTCCTGATCAGTTTCTCCAGCCTGGATGAGTCCTTCTTTGCTGTGCTGCTCCCCCAGCACACCACAGCATAGAAAAGTACTCCAGCAACCACCGACTGGTAAAACATCCTCAGCAGCTTCCTGCAGATGTTAAAAGACCTCAGCCTCCTGAGGAAGTACAGTCGGCTTTGGGCTTTTTTATACAGGTGCTCTGTGTTGCATGACCAGTCCAGTTTATTGTCCACCCACAGCCCGAGGTACTTGTACTTGTTGACCACCTCCATCTCCTCCCCCTCTATCTGAACCGGCAGTGGTAATATCGTATCGTGGGATGTATGGTGATTCCCACCTCTACTAAGCATGTTATTTTTACTTTTGTGTTTTAGGGTTTTACAATTTCACAAAGTCAAAAAGGAATTGATTTTAAAGTTGAGGGAAATAAAGAGATAAAGTTTCTAAAACTAATCACATAACAGTGATGGTTATTCTTCCATCAAAATGACACCAGGGAATCACATAAGTGGTTTTAGTGTCTCTGCAATGATGACTGCACTGTAGCTAAAAGCAATATTACCTTTCAAAGTGAATCATTATCTTAACTTCTAAATAATCACTGCTGTTACCATTAGCCTCTAAGTTCAGGAAGAACACTTTTGAAGTCCACTGCAGGAGCAGGAAACTATCCCTGTTCAATCAGGTTAATGAGCATCTAAAGACTAAAACTATTATATAGGGTTTCTGAATTTCAAACAACAACCAAAAAATAGATTAAGACAACTCAATTAAACAAATGGAAACACCAGCTTTTATTATATATTCATTTATTGAGCAAAATGTTACAAATCTCTGAGTAAAAAGTAGCAGTAGCAGGATCTAGCAGGTGTTTTCAATCACTCCGGTGTGAGCATACAGTCTGTGGGTGTTGGTGTTCCCAGGGATTTACAGGGATAGTTCAGGACGTGAATCATGGCTGAAAGATTCCTGAGGTTTAGAAAATTGTTGCAAATGATGGGGCTGTAATTCCTGCATAAAACTTTCATTATGTACAGTAACTACATGGTCTAATAGGAAGGTGTAAAGTGGCAACAAGCCAAATTATTTGGTGCCTGAACAGGTTGCTTTTAGAACCGATGACTTGGAAGCGTGTGAAAAGTTTAAACTTCAGTGATCAAGGAACTGACCTCCCAGCCCATTGCTCATTCAGTGGGCTGGTTTCAGTCATTGTGCAAATGTAGTATTTATGAGGTTGGGGAAACCTGCAGTCAGCTGAGACTGAAGAAGTCACCTGACGAAACGTTTCTCCCACTGAAAACGTTACGTCCAGATGAACAGAATCAATCTTTTGGGATTTACTTACCTGGATGATTGAGCATGTATCAAGACATAAACTTCAGTGATGCTCATGCATATAAACGTGAGCAGTAATAGACAAATTGTTTGCTTTTGAAAAAACTTCCTGCTGTGTATTGTGACTCTGTGTGACCTTGAGGTGCCCCAGTTGCCGTAAACACTACAAACAGTGACTCTGTGGTGTCCTCATTATAGCCAAAGCCAGACACGTGTACCAGCAGACTGCACACAAGCCTTCGGCTGCTCTCTCACCCCAGGCAAGCCATTTGTTTTTCCTCTCGCACTGGCATGCATCTAACATCTCCACTTGGAAATTCCCACAGTGATCAAAGGCAATATTGCAATATTGTGACTGGATTTACTCATTGGATGTACAGCTTTTCAAATACCAGATGGATGCTTTGGCGCTTTTGCAAGTAGATGAAACAAAATCCCCTCAGCTCGCTTTGCCAAAAGAGAGTCAACATTCACCAGCATTGCTGGTATTTGCAGCAAACACTTGTGTTTCACGAAGTGGAGTTCTTCTTGGGTCTTGGCAATGATAGTTTTGCATCATACTAAGCAAGAATGCACACAACTGTAATTGAAAAAAAAAATAGAACATTTAAATTTAGACAGAAGGACATCGGTGCATAGTGTTAATTTGGTTCATTAATTATCTGAACTTCTAGAGGGGTTTATTTAATATCTGTACACACTTTGATTCCAATCTATTAAAATGTTAAAAAGGTTCAATGAATAAGAAAAATGAAAAATGAAAAAGTCAGTAGTCTCATCTTCTATGGACCATGAAAGCCAGATAGGTTATGATATACAAAATTGTCACATGGCCTTTTAGGAAGCATGGAAACAGCCCTGGTATGCTGGGCTCATTAGCAGCATTGTAGCAGTGCAGTCAACTACCAAAATAGGGTTGCTGCTAAATGCTAGTAGAGGTCACAAGTGCTCCATTGTTCCATGTTAAGCTCTGTAATAAAAGAATTTGATAAATAATAATATTAAAAGTTGGTCTGCACCAAATCCTTCCTCTGCCTGCAATGATTGTAGTCAATGGTCACTTATCAAATAGCTTGACATTAAAGTTAATTTTAGTTAAGGACAAGCGGAAGAGGATGGATGGATAAAGCACAACACACACACACACACACACACACACACACACACACACACACACACACACACACACACACACACACACACACACACCTGATTGTGTGTCCACCTTGAAATTTAGAGGGTCTTGCATTTACTGCTTGTGGAAAAATATTTATCGTTTTGGTAGGACCAACAGCTAGTCCTAGGGAGTACATTCATTTAGACTGTGCCTGTAGTATCCATGTTTGTCACAGTGTACAGCCCAATAATAACTCTGAAAGCCAGCATGCCAACTGGATTCTGTGTATGGCAAATTATGGCCATATTATGAAACATATGGTCAAAGACATAGAAAATGGGGCTTTTCAATGTATGGCAATACATCTGACTCTCATCTAAAATTTACACTGTGAACACATTTTTCTATTATATGCTTTATACCAATCACCCATAGTAAAAAAACTGGATTATATAAAATACTTGGATCTGCTAAGTTTAGACATGAAGCTGGTCCAAAATTGGAGAGAAAGATTTAGGATACCAAAATAATTTCTGATGCCTTTTTCAGCTATCTGCCATGGTCCCTTAGTCGATGAGGCACCATGCCACCGTGCTGGCCACTGTAGGGCCAGCACGGTGGCATGGCATGGTGGTTGTCTATCCCTGTGTGTTAGCCCTGTGACAGACTGGCAATCTGTCCAGGGTGTACCCCGCCTCTTGCCCTATGACAGCTGGGATAGGCTCCAGCATTTAAGAATTTAAATGGATGGATGGATGGATGGCATTTCAAAGTTTAAAAACCATTTGCTCACCATCTTTTTTCAATGTCTAGTCTTAGGCAAAAAAGTAGCCACAAATGAAAAACAATGCCAACACTAAAGACTGGATGTTCACATACTGAATGCTGCTTGGACAGCTTTCTTAAAATGTATGAAAAAAATGGTTTATGTTATTTTTAAACTATTAGAACAAAATAATTTAAATAAATCTTTCTTATGAGAAGTCATGAACAGACCCTATTTACACAAGAAAGACTCAAACTAGTGACTGTTTGTTCTGAGGTCTATTTCTTACCCTGCTGAGGTAACTGACCTCCAAAGGATTATAACAGGGTTTTTGCCCAATTATAACATCAGGGGACAGAGAGACAATGCTTTTGACAGTTCAAACTATATTTTTTGTATTTCTAGACTTTCTAAGTATAGGCAACATTCCCTGAACACAGATTAGGGACAACCTAATGTAGTAATAATACCTCTATCTACATACGTTTAGATGTCATTGATCGGTTTTGGCACAAAACCACTTCAGTGCTGATAATGGAAAGGCAACAGAGTCAGCTGTTTAAGCTCTGTGGACTTTGCTGATTCAGCTCCTCACACAGTCAAAGATTCACCAACTGAGTAATTAACTCATATCTTAAGGGCTGACATGCTTTTTCACATAATGCACTGTTACTCCATTTCAGAGTCAGTGCATTAGTAAATCATTTAGTGTAGTATTCTATGTTCATACACAGAGTGAACAAGCTCAGTGGTCTGGTTCATTTTCTGTCTGCCTCGCTGGTCCGACTCTGAAAGCATCTTGGCATTTCTGAACCACACATTAATACATATGGACTTTTTCTGCCAGCTAGCATTTTTGTGAAAAATGAATCCTTGTGTCTATGTCTGAGGGAGTGAAGTTGTCAGTTATCCAGGTGTGTGTCTGCCAGATCTCAGTTTCACTTAATTTATGGCTACGCTTGTGGTTTCTTGCAGTTTTGTGTTGCAAACTGTACTAAGAAATTGATCGCGTCCCTCTTTTCTAACTTGTCTCTTTTTCCTACTTGTCTCATGATATTTTGAAGTAATTTCACTCGGGACAGGCATATAATGGCACAGAACCACATGAGTGGCAGCAGAGAACAAGAGACGTGGAAACATTTACTCGGTGGATAAAAGTTTGCTTTTACTAATCCTGCCACGTAGTCAAATAATAACACGCCTGTGAAACTTTTTCTAAATGTATTGTGTCTATGGAGTGTAACTTGACCAGCATTACAAACTTGTCCAAAAAAAGCTGTTAAAAAGACAGACTAGTGTAGCTCTAGTCTCACTATTTAATGTGTGAATTTAAAACACAGAAATAGCTCAGGTCATTTCCTTTAATGAGGAGATGTTAAGGTCTGGTTATGGTTTGCTATTATGGGAAATAACTGATGTTTAAAATCAATTCAGGCTAATGTGATCTGAGACTGGAAAAAACTTTTTATTATTTGCACTATAGATATGATCATTTAATCACAACTGAATTGTGAACTTGGTGGAATTGTGTGGGTGGCTTTTATATCCACAGCAAGCACTGTAAAACCTCCACGTAGAACTTAAAACAATAAAATAAAATGTACAATATATCTTATGTTTATTTCACCCTTTACCGAAGCTCTTTCTTGTGTGTGCAGTCTTTTTCCCTGCTGGCCCCAGGTGTTTTATCTGGGTCACTGCGTGCAGCTCAGCTTGTCTGTCTACATGGTGAAGACATTTTATCTGACCAGTAAAATAGACGTGGATCCAGAGACCAAACAACTGTGTGCTGCAATGTTACATGTTTCCTAAAAGGTCCACTTCTCTAGGCCAGTAAAATAGATCCTGCTCTGCCAGTTCACATATGTTTTTTCTAATTTCTCTTCTCTCCTCATAGACATGGAGACAGAAACGAAGACAAGGCTAATGCAATAAAAGTGCTGCATCTGCCCTGTCAGTGGTTTTGCTCATTACACTGCAGTGGCTGGCCAATTTGACACTGACGGAGGCTTTTGCTATTTTGAGGTCCTTATCAGAGTCATGGAGGGCAAAGCACTCTTAGCACTCAGGCGGACCTCCAGCCTCCATGAGGAGCCATGGGAGGCGGGCAATGTGCAATCAGAGGACCACGTGAGGGGGGGTGGGGTTGGCGAAGGATGGAGACAAGGGTATCTAGGCAGTGTATTTATATCCTACATGTCTCACATCTAACAAAGTGATAGACAGACAAACTGAAAGCTTCTGTCACACAAAATTCTCCATGGCAGCATCTCGCCCCATGCCCCTCTATCCCTCAAAGTAAAAACAGAAAAATAATCTGCGGCATACAGGGTACGCTTGGATTTCTTCGGGTTAATAATAGCGTTTCTCCAGTCTTAGTAATTCCAGCACAGGCCTGTAAAGTCAGGCTTGGGGGAATCTAAAGCATGGGGCCAGCAAAATAAATAGAAAGTATAAAGCAAATTCAGACCAAAGAAGTCGTACACTTTTTCTCAGGGGGACACAATATGTCTCAACTAATCATTTCTTATGCTTTGCCACACATCTGTCACAGAAACATGAACTATAACACTGGTCTTCGCTTACTAGCTTAACCAATGTGCTTAGACATAGTCATACCACGACCACCACCTTGATCCTCGACAGGTAAAAAGGAAGTCAGAGCTAAAATTAAACCCGCAGATACACATATGTAATGTTTCAAGTTATTTTCCTGTTGGATGAAGAGAATATTTATAAATCAAATATTTATTGCAAAGTAAACATAAGTATATATCGTTCTAATTCATCATCAAGGAATCATCTTTAGTAAATATCAATGAATATTTATAGGCTTTGTATAAGAACAAAGCCTATTTTTCTAGTGTTCTTAATAAGTGAATTTATTCTGATAGGCACACAGAAGGGGGTGGAAAACATGCACCCTGGATCGTTCAGATTTTACTGTTAGATAAAAGGTGAGATCCGTAATTTGCCACAGAGCAGTGTTTA
The DNA here is from genome assembly GCF_057381915.1 of Diplotaxodon limnothrissa. Taxonomy (NCBI): domain Eukaryota; kingdom Metazoa; phylum Chordata; class Actinopteri; order Cichliformes; family Cichlidae; genus Diplotaxodon; species Diplotaxodon limnothrissa. Next base: position 4,639,547 of record NC_140605.1, read on the forward strand.
CATGGATGTCAGTGCAGAGCTGCTCAACGCTTCAGAGCACACAGGCACTGATGCACAGTCAAATAAACAGGCAAGCGCATACAGAGAGAAGACCTCTGTTATTTGAAAAAAAAGGTTCCAGATGGCACTGTGTGAGGTGGTCAGTGAGGACAAGGTAGGTGAAGCCGCCTCAGTAAGCTTCCGTGAGGTCATCTAGGCGTAAGTCATTACGGCAGAGGCGGAGGAGGAGTGAGCGTGTTGATGTGAGACCTAGCTGTCTGTTTGAGAAATACTAGGTGTTTAAATGGAAGTCCTGAAGCAGGTTTCATTTTCCCAAGAGACCTCAGTGCAAGCTACCATGATTATGTTATACTAGCAAAGCTATGAGTGAGGCTCGGAGGGTCGTCACACAGATAGTCTTGAATAATCAGACCCCATCTTATCTTAATAAACTTTTAGTACTATATCACCCCAATTGAGCACTTTGCTCTCAGAGCTCTGGTTAACTTGTGGTAAGGTAGAGTATTTAAAAGTAGAATAACAAGCAGAGCCTTTGGTTTCCAGGCCCCTCTTCTGTGGAATAAGGTCTCAGTTTGAATTCAGGAGACGGAGACATACACCCTCTACTTTTAAGATTAGGCTTAAGACTTTCATTTTTAATAAAGCTTATAGTTAGGGCTGGATCAGGTGACCCTGAGTCCACCTTTAATTGCACTACAATAGATCCAGGCTGCTGGGCCTGAGTGTTTGTGACTTCTTCACTCACCTTTTCAATCACTCTCTGTTTATTCACCACTTTACATCTAATAATTAGTTACTATTAATCTCTGGCTCTCTTCCACAGTCTGTCTTTGTCCTGGCTTCCCCTCCTCACCTCCAACCAGTCACGGTGGGTGGCCACCCGGCTCTGAGCCTGGTTCTTCCAGAGGGTTCTTCCTGTTAAAAAGGAGTTTTTCCTTCCCACTCTCAAGAACATTTGTGCTCATAGGGGGTCATATGAGCCCACTGATTACTATAGGGTCTATACAGAAAAACTTATTTGAACTAAATTGAATTACACTTGAAAATCTCCATAGGAACCTATCACTGCACCTTGTACTGCATGCTTGCAAAATCATGAGCAGGCTGCAACTGTTCATCACAGCGGAGTGCTGCTGTTGCTTTAACCTTAGGCTGGAATGGACAAAAACACTGAAAGGTGAAGCTCTGTAAATTTTATACTGTGCCCACAGTAACTGAGTCCGGCATCAGGTAATGATGTGCTGCTTGTGCTCTTTATGGACTTCAGCAGTCCGCATTACACTGAGAACTGGTGAGAAACTGAACACTTGCACCTCTTGAAAAAAATGAATTTCTTGACAGAAACCAGAGGCAGACAGAGTCCAGAAATAACATGTGCAGGTTGAAGTTTAACACATTCCCACATGTGTCTGTTCCTATATACAAAGAACACTGACAAAGGAGGCATGAATAAGGATGAGTCCGTGATCTGTTTTAATGAATAAGTTTATATGTTCGCCTATGCAGATATTTCCTGTTGACTGAATTCATGATGGTGATGATACTAAATTAAAACAAATCACTTTTTTATTCTAGATTTTCTACACAGCCCTGGAGAGGGAGAGATGTGACTCAAAAGATCAGGGGAAAGATGCACATTGAGGTTCTGTAAAAAGAAATTGAGCTGTGACTAAGAGTTCTGACATTTTAGTCTAACTTGCTATAGTTTGTTGATGGCATATCTTCAGGAAAAGAAACATTTATTAGCAAATTTGTTATTTTTGATTCTAAACAGTTATAAATCAGGCACAGAATTATAACCCAGACGTCTGAATTCATGGCAGAATAAACTGAAATATGACAAAAGGCTATTTCATTCTATAACTGGCCTACACAAGTAATAAAATTTTACAAAGCTGTGGAAATGTAAGCTTGGGGCAAGGTTGCAGGGTTATTCTTTAGGGCTGTTTCCATCATGACCACTGTATTACAAGAAGATCATTTCCACTTGCAGCAGCATGGATCTGTACCTCGTTCCCCATCCTTTCATGTGTAAATGCAAAGCTGCATGAGGAGAGAATAGTAGTGAGACCCAGGTACAGAACACAGCAGGCAGCAGAGTCACCTTATGACAGTAATTAAGTCAGATGCAGTTCGAAAGGAGGAGCTGTGGTAGAGCTGGGCTGCAAAGTTGTTTGCAGATGCACAGCGATTGTGGACAGACTAAAGTAGCTTCTGTCGGCTGGCTGTGAGATCAGACGATGTGCCAGGATTCTGGCTGAGCTTGACTTTGTGGTTTTCTGGAACTAAAACTATAGTGAACAAATACTGCTAATTTATTTCATGTGGTGTACTGTGTCATAAGTCTACCTCTTAGGTAGTCATCAGAGGAATCGTGGCAACAATCAGCTGTGATATTAAGGTAACTAGTTGTCATAGATTCCTTTTAAATACAAAAGTCATTCAGTCACCTCTTTGCTGGTGTGGATAATGCAGCGGCTTTATCTGAATGTTTTTATTAATTGCTTCACTGAGGTAATTTTCCTTTCTTGATCTGAACTGATCTTCAGCTACAAATGGTCACTATAATACCATTCAGTCCAGCTGAGGACTTCTCTTAGTCTTAGTCTTTAATGTGCATTGTCTCTACTGATTAGTCCAAAAACCAGTCCACTGCTGCAGTGAGCTGAGAAGCCTTTCTAAGCATAATTCAGCCTTTTGTTTCAGATAAATTATGTTGGTCTTCTGTATGATCACTGCGGGGCCTACACATCTCTTCTCAGTAATAATGAACGTCACAGATCAGCTATCCCTCTCAGGACTGAAGACCTTTTGGTATTCAAGGGAAAGCTGTAAATTTCACCAAAGCTGTCCACATGACCCTTTCAATCTCAAGTCTTTTATTCTCTGTTGTGTTAAAAGAGATAACCAAAGCCCCTCTGTCAGGGATAAAGAAAAAAAAACCTTACATGAGAAACTACTGAAGATATCTGTAAATATGGAAATAAGTGTAGCAAAAAGAAAGGCAAGAGGCACTTATAAAACTCTCAAGACTCTACAAATCCCTCAAACCAAATCATCCTTTCATTTCCATCATCGTTTTTTGCATTTTAGAGAAAAACACCAGTGGGAGGAAAGGCCAAATCATGGAACAAAGTTATTTCAAGTCAGTGAATATTTCCTTTAGTCAGAGCTCTGGTTCTCTTAAAAAAGTGCAAATTGAGGTCATTCGCCAGTACTTTCTGTGCTAAGCTAATGGATATTAATAAGCTATAATCAATTTGGTGTGAGAGCCTACTTACATATTCTCCCATGCAAGGAGGAATCATTCTGCAGAGTGTATGCTGAGGAGAAAATCACCATCAATAATGTGAGTCAAGCTTTTTTGTGCTTGTTGATATAGCTCATCCAGCTTCAGGGCAGGGATAGCTCAGTAGGTAGAGTGGTTGCCCCATGATCGGAAGGTCGGGGGTTCGATTCCCCTTAACAGCTACCCTGAGGTACCCCTGAGCAAGGTACCGTCCCTACACACTGCTCCCCGGGCGCCCAATGGCTGCCCACTGCTTCACTGAGTGAATGGGTTAAATGCAGAGAGCAATTTCCCCACGGGGCTCAATAAAGTACAATAATGTACACACTTTCTTCATGAAGCTCGCTGCTGTGAGGATGTAAGAGTGGCTGCAGAACTGTCGCTATGGATCTCAGACCTGGAGCTACAAGGTCACTGAGCCTGACAGATAGAAGAGTTTGAAGTACAGAAGCTGCTATTTTTTTTAACCAACTCTGACGATGAAGCCACTGTAGCATGACAGATCTCATGAATTAAACAGTGCTCTTATTAACCATGGTGAACCACAGGAGCTGGCTTTCTGTAGTCTGCTGCGATCCGCTTGATGCCATCTCTCATTTCTTTTTTCTCTCCCTTAAATGACTGTTTGAGCATACACATCAGGTGTGAGAAAGCCTCACCCAGCTGCACGGCATGAATTAGAGCCTCGGTGACAGAGGGTAGGGTGAGGCTTCGAGGGTATCTCCATCCACCAGGAGTGCAGTGCCGACAAAAAGCCAGATGCATCTCAATTCCAATTAGGTAATGGTAGCTGACAGCAGGCATGAGCGAGCCACACGTGGACTCTGAGCCATGGAGCAGAGAGCCGGATGGATCTTTACAAGCTGCATTTCATAAGCGCCTTGACCAAAGGTCTCTGTAGTGCACTTGCCTTCATCTGCCAATCAAAAATTAATACTGTCAAGGAGCGTCTGCAGGATTGATTGTGTATGATGAGGAGGAGAAAAGGAATGCAAGACTGAAGAACACGTGCAGCATTAATGAAATAGGAATGAAAAAGGAAATGACTTGCCAGACTGAGGATTCTTTCTCATCTTGTATTCAATAACCAAAGAAAACATCCAAAAAGTTCTTTTCAGGTCTTGAGGATTAATCAGGTTGCAGTACAGGGCCTTCAATTTATAAAGGTGTCTAAACAACATGAGCCAAAACAGGCTGTTATATGCTTAAATTGTAGCGTTTGACAGATAAAATGTCAGTCATGCAGCACACAGACTGTCTCTCTCCATTGCACGCACGCACACACACACACACACACACACACACACACACACACACACACACACACACACACACACACACACACACACACACACACACACACAGATAACCCTGAACTGACAGACTGAATGAACGCTGCTAATCTGCTCATAATTTAAGTCATCTAGGCTAGACAAATTTTGCACATCTGTCATCTGCTTGCCTAATGTTGCTACATTCTAACCGTTTTTCTCCTCCCCAGCAGTCAGACTCTGTGGTCATTATAGTTTGTGTCAGGCCAGCTTGCTGAGTCCTGCATTTACAGTAACCCGAATCTCTGCTAACGCGGTCAAATATCTGAACAGTGATTATCAAGACCTGTGAAAGTCACTATAAAATGTTTGATGAGGAAGAATTCTGTCTTTATTATTTTTTCAGGTTCACTGACTAATCAAAGGGCATGATTAGTCAGTGCACCTTCTATGCATAGCAAAACCTCACACTTGTACAGACTGTACAACTGCAAAATCTGACAGTTGTTGAAACTGTTAACTTTCTGTTACTTACTTACTTTTAGTTATATCACTAGACTTTACTGACTGACAATAAATTGAGTTGGTGCACATTGTTACCAGCTCACTCTTTTGGCAATGATTTTATACAGACATTTGAAAATCAAGACCATAACCCAGCCGTTTATAAATCTTGCTTACTTGACTCATCGTTAAACTATGTTTGGCCAGTGATATGTGTCTCATCTCCCTATTTACCCCTCAGTGGTACTGATTTTGACACCCCTGTTTTTGTAATTAGTGAGCTGCTTAACCAGTTCTAAGCTAGATAATAGCTGATTTTTCTTTCTAGTGACTAGAGTTGGCTTGCTGCATGTGAAGTAGTTTGTTTAGCTAGCTGGATAAATCTTACTTCATGGCTAAATGGCGCAAAACATGGACTTTTAATCCCCTAACCCCAGTGCTAGCCAGCACATCTATTAGAGCTATCATTCATAAAAGAGCAGACTATAGTTTGATTTAGAGGTTTTTATGGCACATTTTGTGGTAGTTTGGCCTCTGCACACCATCACAGTGGATTTTAAATCAAACAATCAAGCAGTAACACTGAAGTGCAGACTTTCAGCTTTAATTTAAAAGTTTAATAAAACTATTGCATTAACTTTTAGGAATCATAGACATTTTATGCACAGTTCCCCGTTTTTTAGGGGTTCAAAATGAATTGGACAAATTAAAATAAGGATTGCTTTTAATATTTGGGTGAACATCCATTTCAGTCAATAACTGGCTGCAGTCTATAACCCATGAGAATTGGGGTTACAGGAAAGGAACAGAGCAGAGCAAACCTAAACGATATCATATTCAGCCAGATAAGTCAGTCTCCAGCAAGTGGTACTGAGGAAAATCGAATCTCCTTCCCCAGCTGAGCAGCAACGTTAGAGTGAAGGTGGAGCAGAGTGTTAAAACATGGGCTGAGGGTTCAGTTTCAAGAGAGAAGGCATTCCTTTCGTTTTATGTCAGACATTTGTTTCAACTTAATGTTATCCAAGTAGTCCAAAACAATTATGACAATGCATTAGTTCTCAATTAAAACTTTTATAATGACACAAATCGAAAGGGTTTACAGTTAAGAAAAGGTGCTTTGAAACTTCAAGGCCTTACAAAAGTCTTTTTAAACATCAGGTTGGATATACTGTACAGTACTCAAACATTTGCCAAAAAAACAGTTCTATTGACACTTAAAATTAATGAACTTGTTTCCAGTACATGACTTTCTTTGTGTAATATTCCTAACAAATACCAGTCTTTTTTATTTTTAGTCATCAGTTTAATGAATCAAGGCATTTTGGTGTGTGTATTTGAGTCAAGTGCCCAATTACAGGAGCATTAATAAAGGAGGCGCAGGAAAGACTATGAGCCTAATTCTTTCTCAGCCTTTCTGATGATGAAACCATAGCACCCCAGGGCTTACTGAAATGGAAATGGATTAATTATATACTTTTGATGCACTGCCCAGGGTCAGAATTAATCAGATGTGCAGCACATTAGAATACAAATACATCTCCAGTGAAAAGGTGGCTGATATGCTTTTGTTTAAAGCTCATTTGGTAATAATGTGTTCCCAAGGCACTTCAAGGTAACACTTCTTTCCCTATCCTCATAGTTTAAATTCGAAAATGATTGCATCTTCTTACAACGCAAAGATTTATTCAGCTATGTAGCAGGTTTTTCACCGCATATTTTGCAGTGAAAACCACTTAAATAATGAAAGTGCTTTTTTCTGCATTAAGATAAGATAAGATAAGATAAGATAAGATAAGATAAGATAACCTTTATTAGTCCCACATGTGGGAAATTTGTTTATTATTATTATGATGATGATAATATGATGCTTTGGTCAATTCAGCAAATCGTACATGAAGGACCCAGTTGGATCTGGGCTCTGTTCCACCTGTTCCTCCTTTACAGTTGCCAAGATGGACTGACTGTTGCTACTCTGCCCACAGCTGTCACAAATCCCAGCATTCCTGGGATGAGTGGCACATAGGATTCAGACCAATAAGTTCCCGGTTGGTTTCTTTTGAAGAACTATGCCTCTATGATGTAGCGCTCCCTTGTTACATCTAGTATGGCACCAGCCCTGGACAAGAACAGATTTGGTCCCCTACTCCTGCCTGTTGACCTCACTTAAGTGTCCCTAATTTACCAACATCTGTGCAGAAATGTATCAGCTTCAAGCAAGGATGAGTGTAGAGAAAGAGGGATTGGCCTTGTGCCATTGCTCCAGATGCTTTGCCAAAACATGCTATGATCTTGCTCCTCTGATTCAGCTCACTTTACTCTGTTCACTGAGCTAATGATTAATAGCATAGATTGGGATCTAGATTACATCTGGATTGTCCTTGCTATTCTTGATGTAATTGGGAAAAAAAACTTAAAGAATTATCAGTCCAGAAGAGAATTTGAGGTATTTTTGATTTTCTCCAGCAATATGTATAAACTGTTTCCGTGATAGATGCTAAAAAGTTGTTTTTTTGTCTTTTTTAAAAACAAATTCTAAACACAAGTTACACTATAACAAGATCCAAATTACTTGTGTTGTCAAAACTTCAATAAAGATGTGTTTCAGGCTCTGAAATTCTATTCATTGATTATTGTTGTTCATAGTTTTGGTTTTCTTTAGTTCTCAGTGATCTTCGTTCTCCTCCCTCGGTGTTTTCTCCTTGTCAAGTCCGCGTTTCCATGCCTGTCTCCTGTGCCCTGTTTTATTTTGATAGTTCCTTGTCCTCTGGTTATTGTTTTGAGTTTTGCTTTCTCTTTGTCTCATTATGTCTGATTAGCCCCAGCTGTGTTTCCCCCGTTTCCCATTCCCTCGTTACTCCTGTGTGTATTTAAGCCTTGTGTTTTCCTCTGTCCTCTGTCGTAACGTACCATCATACTGCCTCAGTGCTGTGTGTTTCCTCTGTGCTCCTGGTAACTTCCCAGTTCTCTGTCACAGTTTAGTCCCCTAGTTTTCATGTTTCTGGTTTAGTTTCCCTGTATTTCAGTGGAGGTTTTACCTGCTGTTTTAAGTTTACTTTTCTGTGTTCGGGGTCCTGCATTTGGGTCCTCATCCTGCCTGCCACACAGCGAAACATGACAAAAGAGAGCTTGAAGTTCACTTGATAAGTCTTATTTTTAGACCAAGCAGAGCATGACTCCACCCTCATCTGTCTACAAAAACAAGGTGATAGAGAGCAGCCCTGCTACTGACTGCATAAAGCTAATGTCACAGCTTTGCTGTTCTAACATTAAGGTGAATAAAACATGATCCAAGCAACTGAACGTCAGCTACAAAGTAAACAAACATAGAATAACTTAGTATAATGCAATATATAATTAGCTTTCCTAAAGTATATGCTAATGCAAGAAGAACTTTCCACAGACTCCCACTCAGGACAACCAGGAAGTTATTGATCTTTTTTATTACCCCCTTTCACCAATTGCCTTTCTTAACAGTACTTAGTACAGTGATTGTATGGATAGTGTTCACCCTGAAGCTTTCCTGTTATCCCACTGGGATCAGTATGATGATATCAGATGTACACACTCATGATGAAACAATAGAAATTAGTTCAGTAAAAAAGGACTTTTAAGTGGTGCATACTTAATCCCCCCAAAAGTTAATCAGATCAAAAAGATTTCATATTACAGGAACTGGAACAGTAATATAAAAAAAGTGGTTAACAAATTTATTAGACCACTACCCAATGTAAGGCTTGTGCCATAGCTGCCTTAAATTAACAGTGTTAGTGTTAGTGCCAGGATGATGAATACTAAATCCTACTGGACAAAGGCTGTGTCCAAACTCAGGGGAAGGATGCTTCAAATGCCATATTTGGAGGCAATGACGTCACAGCGACGTGACGAAGGCTGTCCACAGCCATTCACTTCCTGCCTACCCGGCTGTCGAAGGATCCTACCTACGTGACATAGGTAGGTAGGATCCTTTGGAGCATCCTTCCCCTGAATTTGGACACAGCCAAAGTAAAAACATGTTGTACAATGACCATATGCATGTTTAACACTGTCAGGGGAAGCAGACCATGTGGAGAGAAGAGGAGGACCCAAATGCAGACACTTGGAGCAAAACTATGATTTAACAAAGGGTGAGCCAATAATGTGTGGCTGGGGGAAAGGGACAAAACAAAAGGTGGATTCACACGAAGGCAAAACTAACTAGAACTAAACTGGGAGAAACTGAATGCTAAACAACGAGACAAAGACAAAAACCCTGAACATGGGAAAAGCTGGAAGCATGGTGACATGGAAACATGACGTGAACTCAACAGAAGATGAATGACAAGACAGTTGAGAACTAAATAGGGAAACAGAACTCGCTATCAACAGAACTAACTGATTTCTAAACTATGCAAACAAGAACATCATAATAAAAAAAGGCATGAAACTCACTAAAAAGATAAGCTCTTTAACTTATTGCAGAACTATAAAGACTGAAATGATATAGTGTATCATTTTTGTTACATTCACTTTTGTGTGAATGTAAATAAATCAAGGAAGAAGAGTAATCTGTAGCTTAATTAAAAGCCACAAACATATTTCACGTGAAATGCTGACGCTCGATTTCTGCATGCATTGAAATTTCATTGCTTGTTACGCCTTGAAAGACTAGACGTGTTCTGCATGTCTCACAGAGATGAGCTAACATGAAAGAACATATTTAATAAGGTTACTTATGATCACAAGCATGAGCCATTTCAAAAGCTAATTTATCTGCATTTTATATGCGGCATACAACATGGGATGAACTGATGACATGTTGCAGCCTGCATTTCACCGTGTTAGGCAGACTCTAGCCATCTGAGGCCCTGAACTGGATGTGGTTGATAAAATGGATGGATGGATGGACGGACATATGGATGTGGAGCCACAAACCAGGAAGAAACACACAGCATCCATGAGTATAGAAGGAAAATGGCTCCGTGAGATGAACTAACCTAAGAGTGTCTCAGCTAAAGATAGACATTGATGAGGAACAAGAAAAGGAAGTACCAGACTGGAGTTAGATCTGGCAATCAGAAAAAAGCAACATGAGAAAATAGAGAAATACTGGGGACAAAAGAAACAACTGGAGCAGTAAATGTTTAAGGTATTTTCCAAAGTGGTCCCAGTGGTAATAGGAGTATTAGGAGCTGTAACCCCAAAATGTGAAGAATCACTTCAGCAGATTTCATGATCAATTCAAGTTGGATCGCACCAGTTCACAACAACAGTGGTCTCAAGGTGCTTTACACTGTAAGATAAAGACTCCACAACAATCACATGACCCCCTCACATGAGTCAGCATTTGAGACAGCGGTTCAGTTCACTTTTATTTATACAGTGCCAAATCACAGCAACAGTTACCTCAAGGCGCTTTATATTGTAATAATAATAGATACAGAGAAAAACCCAACAATCACATGACCCCCTATGAGCAAGCACTTTGGCAACAGTGGGAAGGAAAAACTCCCTTTTAACAAGAAGAAACCTCTGGCAGAACCAGGCTCAGAGAGGGGCGGGGCCATCTGCTGCAGCCGGTTGGGGGGAGTGGAGAGTTTTAACAGGAAGAAAGCTCAGGGACGGGCAGCTGGTTGGGGATGAGGGGAAAAATAAGAGAGCAGAGAAAGACAGGACAAAAGGCAAAGCATAGATAGATTTTAGTTATTGCTAATGATTAAATACAGCAGTGGTGTTTAGTTACTCCCACTTTAAAATATAAACAGCACACCATCAGAGGTCTCTGTCCAGAAGATATTGTACAGAACCGTCAAATTCCCAGGCCTCTGGTAGATGACCTGAGCTTGAGAAACACACACATACCCCATAACTATTTTATGGAAGTCAGGAAAGCTGCTGGGTTTTACAGTGTATAAGAGAAACATTTCTGGGTGGGTTGTGACTACCATGCAAAGAAATAGCAAACATCTTGTACCACTCCCTGTTTCTTATTGCTGAATGAGGTATAGTCTGATCTGGTATACTTGATACTCTGTTGAGAGATGTCTTTTACTTAATAATTTGGTACATGCTTATTTTGATAAACTATTTTATTTTATTTTTTTGGCTGCATGTTTGAAGTGGGAAAGAATCTCCTTGGTCTGTCACCACTCTGTGTGATTCTCATTGGCTGTTAATGACTCCATGTGTATGCGTGTTGGCATGCCTGTGTACTTGTGTAGCATCAGACAAACATACATCAGAAAAAACATATCGCTGATGTGAGATTTGTGAGATTTGAGGGAATTTCTGGGCATGAAACATTTTTAGAATAATTAACAGGCTCGCAACTAAGCATGCATGAGTCATTACTCAGGAATTTAGAGTGAAGAGGAAAATTCGTTTTTTTTAAGTGAGATTTAAATTACGACTGTGAAAAAAACTAAAAAAAAAAAAATACAGATTCAGGTATTAAAAGTTCAAAGCTTTGTGACCTATTTGAAGTCTGGGTTCTCTGATGGGGCTTCAGTCACTTCAATGATTGATTGCCTATTCATTTCGATGTGTTTTTGTCATGGCACACTGTTCAGGATTCAACTGTACACACACTGTCATAGAACTCTTGTGGAGGTTCTCTAACTGCAGAACTAGTTATGTACAGTATATCTCAATGCTTTGAAAAGCACCAAGAGCTTCATCAGAAATGGTTTGAGTCCGAGGGTGGCTGTCAAGAAGCCATTCTTAAGGAAGGAAAGAGACTGAAAAGCTGAAGTCTATCAAATTACACAAGAACCTGACAGTGGCAACAAGTCTTATGAAGGAGGAGGCGAGAATAGAGAACATTGCCTACAAACAACCTTAAAACAGAGCAGAGGTTTTGGGGATTTGTGGTTGAATTTCAGCCTGTGGTGTTGGGAGTTGTCCAAATTTCAAGGAATCAAATTTGATAAAATTATAAATGTAGAAAAGTAGCGTCAGATTTCAGCATCCACATTTGGAAAACCTCTGAGTGGCAATGATGTCATTTTTAGGGAGTTAAGGATCTCCTCCCTCTTATGTGGCATTAGTACAAACCTCTGGTAGAAACATATTTAGTGTAAATATAGGGAGTGAGTTACGCTGTACATGTTGGGTGTACAGTACAGCGCACTGCTTATGTATAAATTAACTGAAGTAGAATTTAAAAAAAAAATTCAGTCTGAACTGTTTGTTTTAAAAGACTGGTCAGAAAATAAAAATGAAACTTTTGTTTGAAAAGTATTATTTAAATATATATTCCTAAATGGACAAAGTAATTTTCAGCGCAACATGTTATCCCACGATGATTTGCTTTAAGTTTTACAATTGAAATTAACAATCTATGGTATGTGTAAACAGCTAAAAAGATGTATCGGTGATATGAAGGAGAAAGCCCACTTTCTTCAAACACTAACCTCTTTCATTCCTTTCTATTTTTGTCAAGAGGTCGCCGTCCCCTCGACCATGACAGCATTCTGAAATCTATTACAACATCTTATCTTTGAGAGAGCTGTTATACAAAGCAGAGTCAAAAAACAGACTGTATTTAATATGACTGAATATTAGCAGAGAGGACCCTGAGGTTAGAGGTGTGTGATTGCATGAGAAAGGAAAGGGTGAATATGAACAAATGTTGAGGGTGTGTGCAGCTCTGAGATTAAGGAGGAATGCCGGCAGTCCAGGCCAGTCTCCACTGCGGATCTTGAGAGGCTTTTCCATACAATTTTTAGCTCTCGAAAGTCTCAACAGAGGCTGCATGATCAATCACACATTCCATGCCTTTTCTTCTTTTTGAAACATTGCAACAGGTACTATTAACTATATGTATGTGTGTGTGTGTGTGTGTGTGTGTGTGTGTGTGTGTGTGTGTGTGTGTGTGTGTGTGTGTGTGTGTGTGTGTGTGTGTGTGTGTTTGATTAGACACTGTCCATTTTATCAGTCACGTCAGGGTTAAAATTAATGGATAAAAAGTCTGTATGAATTCTGATATTTTATAAAATTGTTCTTAAAGCTTAATGCAGATTAAATAATGTCTTTGTACTAATACTGCAGGTATTTGTTTTTAAAAAAAGACAACATATGAAAGTGACATACAGAAATTTGAATTGGTAAAAAAAGTTCCCACAGTGGCTTTATAAAGACATTAAAGCAATTCGTATGAAAAATAAATCTGCATGTGATGTGGGAATGTAAAATTTTCAAGGTTTTGAGGAAAGATTCGCAAACAGATTTTATTTGTAAACCAAACAGAGTAACGGGGTAACTGTACACTGTATAAATGAGAAATATCTAGTGAGTATTTTGAGTTCATTTGGAAGACTGCCGGTATAATACCTCACAAACAACCAGCGACTATAAACTGACTGTTGCTGGTAAGATGTAGTAACTGTATGCGTGCATGTTAGCATAATTTATGTGCAGAGAACAACGACATTATAAACTCCCCTAATAATACAAAGATGTAGCTTTGATGCTAGTAAACGTTCTGTTAGTGACAATTAAAAGGACACTCGGGAAATTGTGTAGCTGAAAATATAAATGATATGCAAATGACTTAAACATTTGAAAATTCAACAATCAGCATTTGTTGACCAAGTCCCAAGTAAAGCTTTTACCCTGAACTGAATACAGTTTTATCCACAGCATCTATAGTATACCTCACTATTTTTTACAATAACATAAGGTAGAGTAGTCCATGAGACTTACAATTCTACTTTAAAACATTACTGATGTCAGTCATGTGACAAATGACAAAATCAGTGCAGATTAAAATATTAAATGTCACAAATGAAAAAACAAAAACATTATATTCAAAAATACCCATAAAGATTGTTGCTAAAGTGTCCCGTATAAATTTAATGACATGCAAAAATAATCAGCTTTAATTAAAACTAGTGTTTGATATTGTTTCTCCTTTAAAATAAGGCCTCTATAAATATGCAAACATTTATAGAGCAGAATAATATGAAAACAGCCCTCTAGAGTCACGTCAAAGGCAAAAAATACAAGACAATAAATTACAAGCTTTCACAATAAAGCAATGTAATCAGCAAAACACTGTGGCTTCTGTCTGTGACTAGATTAAATAGTAAATGCTGCTTATACATTAGCAAAAATAATTCAGTGGCCTATTGCAAAATTTATCATAAGGAGAATATAGTCTTTTAGAAGGTGTTGCTAGTTTTGTATTAAGGCCTAACTATTATATTGTTTGGCTAACGTTATGACACTGGGCGGTAGGAAGCATATGTGAGAAAAAGTGCAATGCCTGAAATGTTTCCTTAAGGCTTGCTTACAACAGTGTCCTGTTTTAAAATTCCTAAAATTCCAATAGAAATTTGCATTTAAGTCCCAATTTAAAAAAAAAAAAAAAAATTGGTTTCTTGAGCTCATTTTTCCTGCTTGTGACAAACGTGAGAGAGGGTTTAGTTCTATGTAACTCGTCCATTTCAGTTGTATTACAGCTTAGAGTTATGCACGATTAAGGGTGTGACAGGCTACTATAGGCACTAGCTGTCTGCCAGGCCTCAACTCAACTAGCATGAGTCACTGAACTGGTCTTTTCAGCCTCATTTGTGGTATTGGTACTGTTTAATGTGATTATCTAAAAAATAATGTGACAGATCATCCAGTGAAATTGTAATTTGATTTTATTCATGTATAAAAGAAGTTTTAACAGGTATCTATGTTCAATCAATGTGCTCCTCTATGTAAGCAGTTTATGAAGTGAGCTAGCTGACAGCATAGTAGATTACATTAAACCTTACCATGTAAAAATCAGTGTCATTAAAATAATTAAAATTGTGATACATAATATAATTATGTAAGCACACTTAATTCCCCAGCCATCCACCCACATGCATTTACCATTTGCCATCAAATACATTTTATAGACATTATAATGTTGTATTGTTGTGGTTTGCTACAATATAATCTCCTTGTTTGATAGATAAAATTTTCAATTTTAATATTTATGCTTAACCAAAGCTTTAAATTCCTTCCTGAGCAAAATCCAAACTATTACAAGGTCTGGTATTGCAGAAGGGGGGTGGATAGAGAGAGGCAATCTCATTTTAAGCAGGTTTTAATGTGTGCCAGAGCCTACATCCACTGGTAATAATTCACCTATGATACTGATATTTATTTATTTTTTTAAAAATGAAAACAATGCTTTCAGGCACGGCTATGTTTTCAGAAAAATCCCATCAGCAAGGCCATGACCCTTCTTTTAATCCACTGTTTTTACCACTCACTGCCTGAATGCCGGAGAGCAAACCATGCCACAGCTCCCCCTCTCCCTCTGAGCAGAGAATATCCACTCTCCTTTTGCTAAATGTGCAAATGACAGTCATAGCCCATGGTTAAACACAGCAAACCCTGTGAAAGTGATTTAATTGCTCTGTCATGTCAGTGGAAACTCACAGACTACCTGCAATACACCTGCCCTCAGCCAAATCGCTGGCGGTCAGTCCTCAGTGAAATGAAACAGGGTTGTGTAGGGTCCGTGTAAATTGGACTTGACAGTGTTAAGAATCATCGAAGAAAAGCGCCAGGCTGCAGTTTACTGGCAGCCAGCATTTGACACAGTGTAATATCCCTCCAGATTTACTGCTGCTCTTGGTTCTTTCTGCCTCTTTAGTGCTATTGCTGCTGCTCTTATGAGGCACTGTCTCATTTTAAAGCTGCTCCTGATCCATACGTATCATTCGAATTGCTCGTTTCTCTTCCTTACATACTTTTGTAAGGTTATGCACAAGGACAGGAAAGCAGATTATGTATTTTGAACACTTTTACTTGAGAGTAAAAGTCTGATTTCTGCACATTCATGCATTTTAAAATTTGGATTTCACCAAACCCCCCTAGAATTCCTAAAAATATGAAACAGTTTAGCATACACTTTCAGCACTTTTCATGCAATTGTTTTACTCTTCCAGTCTGTTAGTGGTAAACATGCTGTATCTGTTTTGGCCAGTGTGTGGTAGAATGCTGCCCTCTTGTGATCAACCAACATCTGTAGCTGTACCAGAGTAAGAAAATATTTAAAGCTTGTTACTTTCAATATTCAGCTCAGGTTACACAATTGTCTGTGGAAACAGATAGATTATTTTTCGAGTGCAAATTCTTGGCATTAATTCCCAGACAGAACAAAAATACTGTAATAAAGTTTGTTCCCTGGCCCCTGGAGCACATGTAATTGTCCCTAAAGTCCCTCATTATGCTTCTTACTATGGAGCTGCCAGTGAGGGTTTGCTTCTCAGTGTATGTGTCTAAATGAACGGGTCAGCATCTGTTTTGGACTCTCCTTCTTCCTAATGTCCTCCTACTAGCAAAGGACAGCTAACAGGGTCTCTGCTAGGTTTGCCTATACTGGGGCTAGCTGTCATCGCTAATAGTTTGTCCCATGGTGCGGAGCATTGCTTCCAATTGTAAGGCTAAGGCTGGGTACTTCAAGTACCATTAAGATTACAGGAATTAGAATAACAGAGACAGAGACAGCACAAGGACAACCTTGTGGGTCAGTCTCCTTTACACCCACACAACTGCATCTAAGGATCTGAGTTCTTCTTGGCTTAAAAAGCTGGAGCCCAACAGGAACCAATGCAGAGCATACATGTCCATCAATGCTCAGTTTTTCAGAGTTATTGAGGTTTCTTTAATTATTACAGAACAATTAGTTTCATTTGATTAAATTAAAGAGAAATTAAGACAGTCTGATGAAATATTTATTAGATCTTAGCTTAACATCTTGTATTGGAAATTACAGCACTGCATCAAGTTTGCAGTTATTTCCCAGCTCTGCTCTTTCAGTTCGTGCAAAATGAACACTTCTACATGAGCCTGAGTTCCTCTGTGTCCAGATCTTTCATTATTTGCTGCAGGATTTCATCTGTCAGGAGCTGGTGGCATAGTGTGTAGTTCCTAGGATCAAGCCTCTAACTGCTGGACATGGCAGAGTGTCGCAGTCTTTGTGGGATGACCAAAATATGGTGAGGGAAGAGTCCGCATCTCCTCTCCACTCTCATCTTCAGATGAGTCAGAGTTGGACTAGAGCTGGTCTGTTTCTACCTCTGAGGCCTTTTCCACGTCAGTCTCAGAGTCCTCAGAGGGAGATGAGGAGCCATTATTGCACTTGGTGTGTGATCACTTCCACAGCCTGCGTTGTGCTGTAAAGTCCTGCTATAGTACTACTCACACTTCTAACCATGGCTGCACTGCAGCTGCATAAACTACACACCCAGGAACCAAAACAGTCCAATTTTGTTTCGGTTCTTGCGGGGGGGGGGGGGTATCTTGGCAGCACTGAAAGGCTACTGTAGTGGCAATTCCTTTACTTTTGTAAGATCAAACGTCCCACAACTTAAAGTCCACAAGCCACTGCTGCATTGAGGTAATATTTCGTACGCAGGCAAAAGAAGTCCATTGTCCAAACATTTTAGTTGAGAGTTTTGGTTTATTTATCCATCTTGGCAAGCAATAACAAGATCCTTCCTGCTGCTTCTCCTGCTCTGTTAAAAAACCATAGGCCCACCCCAATGCATGCTGGTCCTATACCAGTCTCTTTATTTATAGAAACAAAATGGCCCTACAGCTCTTACTAACTAATTTAACAAAATAACAACAAACAAACAAATCATTTAAAACAAAATATTAACCGACAAATAAACCCCAAAATATAAGTAAACTAACAACAAACTTTAACTAATTTCAAAAATAAGAACAAAAACAAAAATAAAGAACAAATAGCTCCAACAGCTACTGATGGCTAAGCAGCTGATAGCTGCAGCATTCTGGATAAATTCCAGTCTGGCTTTCGTAGAGCTCACTCTACTGAAACTGCACTTCTTAAGAGTCTCCAGTGACATCTTGATAAGATGTGATGCAGTAGAATGCTCTGTTTTGCTGATGTTGGACCTGACCTGTGCCTTTGATACCGTTAACCATCACATTTTGCTAGATGGGCTGAGACACTGGGTGGGTATATCTGGGTCTGCTGCGGATTGGTTCGCATCTTATTTGTGTGAATGATCCTTTTCTGTGGCTACTTCTAAGTACAGGTCCCCTTCTACTTCTCTTGCCTATGGTGTGCCACAAGGTTCCGTTTTGGGACCTTTATTGTTTTTGTTGTATTTACCCCCTCTTCAGCACCTTCTGAGCACTTTAAGGATATTTCTTATCACTGCTATCCAGATGATATTCAGTTGTATATCTCCTTTAAGCCCCAAGATGTTTCCAAGCTACAGATTTTGTATAGGTGCATAGACACCATTGGATGGCTGATAACTTTCTTCAACTTAATGAGGAGAAAGCCAAAGTCCATGTTTGTGCTCCTGATAAATTTGTGCCCATGGTTATGGAAAATTTTGGTCCTCTTCCTACATTTGCCAAATCCTTTACTAGGAATCTTGGAGTAACTTTTGACTCAGCTCTGACTCATGTAAAATCTCTGGTTCGCTCCTGTCCTTATCATTCAAGAAACATTGCTATCTGAGTCCCATTGTGTCACGCACTGAACTGGAAATTGCCATACATGCATTTGTTTCATCTTATTTAGACTATTGTAATTCTTTGTTAAAGTGTTTATGTAAGGCCTCCTTGGAATGTCTGCAGGGTGTTCAGAATGTTGCTGCAAGGCTTCTGACCAAGTCTTCCAAGTGCGCTCATGTTACACCCCTGCTGATCCATCTGGACTGGCTCTCCATTAAATCCACTTTGAGATTATGACATTGACATTCAGGGCTCTGCATGGACAAGCACCGACATATATCAGAGATCTTTTCCATTCATACAACCCCAACAGGTCCCTGAGGTCATGTGATCAGGGCTTGCTGGTTGTCCAGCATGCGAGGCTGAAAACGAAAGGTGGCAGAGCTTTTGTAACTGTGGCCCCCAGACTCTGGAACTCTCTCCCTTTGAGCCTGAGATCTGTGGACACAGTGGTCTCTTTTAAAAAACAGCTAAAAACTCATCTTTTTAAACTTGCTTTTGGTTAATTTTTGTTTTTATTTTTTAGCTTCTGTGAAGCTAAATGTGATTTTTATCTTGAAAGGTGCTATACAAATACAATTTTGCTTACTCAATTACTACTATTATTGAATAATTTATAACACAGTTTGGCATTCTACGATGGATAAACAGATACCTTATTGATCCCACAATGGGAATTGTTGTGTAACGACAAAATACTTTAAATTGGACATATATTGTTTGAGTGTATTTTGTTAAGACTCAGCAGACCCAGTGTGTCTGTTTCATCCCCAACTTCCCCCCACACTCTTTCTTTCCCTCCCTTTTTGTTTTCTATTCTTCCCCCGATCCACTTCAGCATCCACACAGATAATGATATATAAGTAATAAAATAAAATAATAGGATTAACAAAAGTATTGTGTCCAAGGATTGTTTTGGGAAAGCAAATGTGTTTGGACAAAAAAATTCTACTACAAATTCTACATAATCTATTTTTTGAAAAGAGTGATTTTAGAACAGCTCATAGTCTTCATTTATAATCAGCAGACAGAATTAATGGATTTCTCTTTGGATGTCCCTGTTTCTGTTCTGGACAGAATTCAGGACACCTTCTTCGTTGGGCACAGTTGGGGGGTACCCTATCTTTAGAACCACATGCACCCATGCTCTGACTGCTGCTGGTGAAAATAATACTTGACTTCTATAAACCTCTGAAACTCTCTATATTTATCTCCACAGAGATAGATGGAGGTTCACAGTACAAAATGCAATTCATATAGCCCGGTTTGTCACTGAGACCACCTTCCCTGTGTACTTTATGCATGTGACACTTAAGAAAGACAGGTGAGCTTATAAAAACGGCAATATGTCCTCTCCACCAAATACACCCACACATAAGTTTCCATCTGGACCAACTTTTTAATTATCCCTTGTGCGGACAATCGTTTCTAAGAGCTCTAGAGGGATGAAACAAATCAGGTTAACTAGATGTGGTTTTGTTAACTTATACATGCCTTCAGACATCAAAACTGATAAGGCCATATCTGTACTGTGCTTAATAAGAGTTTTGAAAAGTCCAGTGAACATTTCTGGTGGAGACCTCATTTACATAATTAACTCAGATTCCCCTTTATCTGGGGGGACCTTGGAACAACAATAAGTAGTAACCGTAATAAATTAATCTTGATCTCTTTTTTTTTCTTCCCCAAAATGATTCATTTTCTCAGTTTAAACAGTTGATATGTTCTGCTGTGAATAAAACATGTTTTCATGAGATTTGTAAATCACTGGAGGTTGTAAAATCCATATGACAATTTAAATCTGACCTAAATACATGCGAAAACATCTCCTTCAAAATAACTTTTTAGCAGGAAGATGAATGTACCTGTTGAAGAGTATTGTCCGGTAGCATCCTCCTGAGTGGGACACTAGAGATGGATGGATGTCTTTCCACCATCGTGGTATTTTCTGCAACTTTTTACTGTAAAAGCATATTTTATGGACAATATTTTAGAATATGAAAACAAATTTTAAAAATGGTCAGTTGATATAATACTGCGTCACACTCAAAGAAAATGACAGAACATTTTGAAAGTACTCCGCTCTTACTTTGCTTCCTCTTGAACTTATTTCAACCTCCCCAGAAATCAGAACCTTCAACCATCTTTATAAATGTTTGTGGAAAACATGCCAGAACTGAAAGGAGCCTGCTGAGGTTGTTCAATTGGGAATCCTGACCTGAATCTAGTAAACAACAGGATACTGAAGCTGGAGCAGTAAAAGACATAATCCAGTCAAGTGCACAATATTTATTAGAAAAAGTGTAGCATAGCAATTCAAAGTATCAAAACTGCATGAATGTTTGTGTTCTTTAGGTGCTTTTCAGAAAAACTGGAAAAAATTCCATCACTCAGACCCAAGAGAATCCACAGGATTACAGCTAATATCACTGCTGACTGTTAATTAGCAGAAAACATCGTTCCAGGTCAGGTTAGATGTACTGGATGTTAAGTAGAGGCTCATCAGCATCAACGGGTTCCTCAGAATCATTTTTCTAATAAAACAAAAAACAATAAAACAATACAGGGAGTGCAGAATTATTAGGCAAGTTGTATTTTTGGGGGATAATTTTATTATTGAACAACAACCATGTTCTCAATGAACCCAAAAAACTCATTAATATCAAAGCTGAATGTTTTTGGAAGTAGTTTTTAGTTTGTTTTTAGTTTTAGCTATTTTAGGGGGATATCTGTGTGTGCAGGTGACTATTACTGTGCATAATTATTAGGCAACTTAACAAAAACCAAATATATACCCATTTCAATTATTAATTTTTACCAGTGAAACCAATATAACATCTCCACATTCACAAATATACATTTCTGACATTCAAAAACAAAACAAAAACAAATCAGCGACCAATATAGCCACCTTTCTTTGCAAGGACACTCAAAAGCCTGCCATCCATGGATTCTGTCAGTGTTTTGATCTGTTCACCATCAACATTGCGTGCAGCAGCAACCACAGCCTCCCAGACACTGTTCAGAGAGGTGTACTGTTTTCCCTCCTTGTAAATCTCACATTTGATGATGGACCACAGGTTCTCAATGGGGTTCAGATCAGGTGAACAAGGAGGCCATGTCATTAGTTTTTCTTCTTTTATACCCTTTCTTGCCAGCCACGCTGTGGAGTACTTGGACGCGTGTGATGGAGCATTGTCCTGCATGAAAATCATGTTTTTCTTGAAGGATGCAGACTTCTTCCTGTACCACTGCTTGAAGAAGGTGTCTTCCAGAAACTGGCAGTAGGACTGGGAGTTGAGCTTGACTCCATCCTCAACCCGAAAAGGCCCCACAAGCTCATCTTTGGTGATACCAGCCCAAACCAGTACTCCACCTCCACCTTGCTGGCGTCTGAGTCGGACTGGAGCTCTCTGCCCTTTACCAATCCAGCCACGGGCCCATCCATCTGGCCCATCAAGACTCACTCTCATTTCATCAGTCCATAAAACCTTAGAAAAACCAGTCTTGAGATATTTCTTGGCCCAGTCTTGACGTCTCAGCTTGTGTGTCTTGTTCAGTGGTGGTCGTCTTTCAGCCTTTCTTACCTTGGCCATGTCTCTGAGTATTGCACACCTTGTGCTTTTGGGCACTCCAGTGATATTGCAGCTCTGAAACTGGTGGCAAGTGGCATCTTGGCAGCTGCACGCTTGACTTTTCTCAGTTCATGGGCAGTTATTATGCGCTTTGGTTTTTCCACACGCTTCTTGCGACCCTGTTGACTATTTTGAATGAAACGCTTGATTGTTCGATGATCACGCTTCAGAAGCTTTGCAATTTTGAGACTGCCGC
The DNA here is from genome assembly GCF_057381915.1 of Diplotaxodon limnothrissa. Lineage (NCBI taxonomy): Eukaryota > Metazoa > Chordata > Actinopteri > Cichliformes > Cichlidae > Diplotaxodon > Diplotaxodon limnothrissa. The sequence continues at coordinate 4,661,900 of NC_140605.1, forward strand.
ATCCCTCTGCAAGATATCTCACTATTTTTGACTTTTCTGAGCCTGTCAAGTCCTTCTTTTGACCCATTTTGCCAAAGGAAAGGACGTTGCCTAATAATTATGCACACCTGATATAGGGTGTTGATGTCATTAGACCACACCCCTTCTCATTACAGAGATGCACATCGCCTAATATGCTTAATTGGTAGTAGGCTTTCGAGCCTATACAGCTTGGAGTAAGACAACATGCACGAAGAGGATGATGTGGACAAAATACTCATTTGCCTAATAATTCTGCACTCCCTGTAATCTAAGGAATCAAATGCGTTTGATAAATCTATGAAAAGCAGAGTGCATTTCTGATATTTAGGCTCTGCACATGACACCACCTGTCGTCTCACTAGGCGTTAGTTATGCCTCGATGCTGTCAGTTATGCACACAAAGAGAGGGGAGGGAAGTGAGGGGTGCAGGTAGTCTTTCTGTGTGGGTGTGAGGTGAGGGTGGTGTGATGGTTGTTTTTCAAATCTGCAGCAGAAGATATTAAGGTTGTCAGTTGCCAGTCGTGTTTTCCTCTGTCCGTTGTCGTGTCATACCTCCATATACCTTCATGTGTTGTGTGAAGTTCTCCATGTTTCTGATTTCCATCGCCCCAAGCTCAGTGCTCCTCGTTTCCCTGTGTTTCTGTTTCTAGTTTTCCTAGTCTTTAAGTTCTTAGTTTCTACTTTGGTTTAGTCTTTGTGAGTTTATTCACTGACTGTCTGCACAGCAATAAAGCTGCCTCCATAAGTTCATCCCTCTGTGTCTGTGAGTCCTGCGTTTGGGTCCTCATCCTGTGTGCCACAGCATCACCATGACGTCCAATCTGTGCAGGCTTGTAATTCCTCCTGGGACTCCTTCATCACTTTAACCTGAGGCCTAGAATTTTTTTATTTCTGTCTGTAGGTCCAAGAGCTGCACGGGGATCAGCGTGATAGACATCATTTAAAGCAGTGTAAAGCAGTGCAATTATGTTCACAGGGTCGCTTGTGTCGCATGCTGATTTTGATGTCACGACACAATCTTTGTGGCGCGTTGGCGAGTCGTGCACCTCTCTTTTTTTGTTATCCTGCCAAGTAATCAACAATCCAGGACATGAGAGAGGCATCCACCTGCATCGCTGTCAGCTTATTACCTATGAGGGTCAGTCTGATGGTACTGAATGCAGTGGGGGGGGGGGAATGGCACTCATAAAAAAACATGACTCGGACGGACATCCACATGATCGAGTAGGTAGATGACGGCATCCTCAGCTGTTTTTTAAAAAAATTTTTACGATGGCGCCGGTGAGGATGGCTGCCATTGCCCGGTGTCCTCTGCTCAGCGCATCACCAGGACTGAACTGCCAGCCATGCAGGATCTCTATAGACAGCGCTGCGTGAGGAAGATGCAGCGGATCCTCTCTGATCCCAGCCACAGACTTACCGCATTTAGATAATATGAAGAGGTCACACACAAAATACGTAAATAAGTAAAAACAACACAGATGCTCGATATAAATCAGTAAGAGAGATGAGAGACGAGAATCACTGTACAGTTTAGTATCAACGGCGCTGAATGAACGTATGCACCTCAGACTTTGGTCAATAAGACTAAGAAAGAGCTACTATATTAAATGTAGCCTTTTTGAAACTGGCAAGTGGACTCAATCACAGCTCTATCACTAAGACACAGTGGAACATAATGGATTATAATCAAGTATTTTATAAATTAATTATCAAGTTTTAGATTTATTCTCTCAGGTGCAGCTTCAGTAGTGTTTAACAGTTTGAATAAATATCAAAACGTACTTAAAAATGAGTTGAATCTTAGTTGAATCAGGTTACTGTAGCTCAAAAATAAGTCCTCTCTTTTAGGATTCTATATTAATGTTTATAGAACAACAACATTTTAAAATTCATTTTAGGCGACAGAAAAAAAAAACTTGTTTCTAAGAATTTATATTTGTTAGTGATCATGAGGGAAATGCGTGAAGATCACAAAAACTTTACTGAGCTTTAATGTTATACTGTGTCAGATTCCTCCTCTATCACACTGTCAGGAGCAACCTGAGACACACTGATGTCCTCTGAGGACTGCAAGATCTTCACTGTCTTCAGATCTCTTTAGAAAAGCTGCAAGCTGCTACTGTAGCTCCACGCAAGTTTGGGAGCTAAGTTTAATTGCATGCACACAGTTAACTGGAATCCATGTTACTTGTGTAGGGTAGCAAGTATTATTATGATAAGTTCATATATTTTCTCTTTTATATACACGCATGACATGTTGACAGCCACGTTTTTATCTAGCACCACGTGACTGCTGGACTGTACTGAGGTCTGCCAGAAAGAGAGCAGCACCCTGGAATTGAGAGACTGCAGGTTCCTCATCTACAATCTCAAGTAATTTCTTATCCCAAAACATCTCCAGTGACAGGCATTGTGGAGCACATACCTGAAAATCACTGTGCTGTTTTTGTTTACATCATAAGGACATGAATAAAGGTGAAATTAAGAAAAACATTTAAATGAACAGTTAACTTTAACTGATTAGTATAAAGGAGTGTGTAAATAATTGTTTTAAACTGTTGTAAGGCAGAAGATGGAGGCTGAAATCAGGTCATGCAGTCGTTGTCCCAAGAAGCCCAAAGTGGCACCACAAGTTGCTACATTTGACCCGTGTCAGGAGGAGTTGATAAGTTAATGAAATATGCAGAATTTCCAGTCACAACCTGTTAAAAAATAAAGTAATCTTTATTCTTTGAGTCTTTAACACGAGCGATGAACATAAGCATTTTATTTACACAGCTGCCCAAATTCTCAGAGGCCCCTGGGGTCTGTGTACAAAGTCAAAGTCAGATTTATTTATATAGTACATTTAAAACAACAACTGTTGACCAAGGTGCTGCACAATTAAGATAATTAAAGAAATAAAATCATAAGGAGATGTGATAAGAGTTAAAAAAAATCATAAAATTAGAAGATTTGAGTGAGAAATAAGATAAATAAAAGTAATACAAACTCATTCTGATTTAAAAGCCAAGGAATAAAAGTGGGTTTTCAGACGGGTTTTAAAAGTGTCCAATGTTGGGGAGGTCCTGATGTGAAGGGGCAGTTCATTCCACAGTTTAGGAGCAGTTACAGCAAAGGCCCGATCTCCTCTGTGATTTAATCTGGACCTCGGGACAGCCAGGAGCAATTGATCCGCAGACCTCAGTGAACTTGTAGTGTACCAATTCAAAAGATCAGAAAGGTATGAGGGTGCTAACCCGTGCAATGCCTTAAAAACAAATAATCCATCCATCCATTCGCTTCCGCTTATCCTTTTCAGGGTCGCGGGGGGCGCTGGAGCCTATCCCAGCTGTCATAGGGCGAAAGGCGGGGTACACCCTGGACAGGTCACCAGTCTGTCGCAGGGCTATTACATAGGGACAGACAACCATTCACACTCACATTCACTCGCACATTCACACCTAGTGGCAATTTGGATTATCCAATTAACCTATCCCCACAAGCTGCATCTCTTTGGACGGTGGGAGGAAGCCAGAGTACCCGGAGAGAACCCGCACAAACACGGGGAGAACATGCAAACTCCACACAGAAAGACCCCAGCCTGATGGTGGAATTGAACTCAGGACCTTCTTGCTGTGAGGCAACAGTGCTAACCACCGTGCCACCCTAAAAAACAAATAATAAAATCTTAAAATTAATTCTAAAACTAACTGGCAGCCAGTGTAATGATGCGAGTATTGCACTGGCTCCAGACAGATTCAACACCTAATCTCCACACAGAAGCAGAGAGGAGATGAGTGATGGACTGGTAGCGATGGACTGGTAGCGATGGACTGGTAGTGATGGACTTCCCATGGAGTCACCCATATGGAAAAGATATATATAAATCTTATAAAGTTTGTATCTGTCTTGTGTGAAACTTGTATGAAAAGCATACAAGAGTGAAAACAGATATAAGATCCCTTGAAAAATTATATAAATGAAACTTGGATACTTACTAAAACAATATATGAAAGTAATGAGAAAGTGGCCACTTTCATGAGTAAATCATATAAGCCTTACATGATTCACTATATGAAGTAAGCCAAATCTTATTATAAGTCTTTTATAAGTTTTTACTATTTCTTTTCCATATGGGCACTGACAGTCATAAACATTTGAATGTTTAATCAGCCACTCCAGAAAAAGAGCTCACCTAAGACCCGGCTCCAACACGATGTCCTCTGGCGGAGAAGAGGGAAAGGGAAATGACTGTTTTGCTTGCAAGCAGGAACAATGAAGTCAGTGAAAAGCTGCTTTAATTATGGTGTACAGAGGAAGTCTTTCAGAGGAGAAGGCTTAGATTTCCGGTGATGTAAACACTCAAGTATTTTGTTGCATTTATGTTGCTTTTTCTTTGATTTTGACTTGGAGTACCACTAATATGTTTTTTTTTTTATCATCATTTCACTCCGGTGGCAATCTGCCACAGAAGTCTGTTATTGAATGGACACAATAATTTGACCGGCCACAGGTTTTGTCCTGCCTAATGGCCCAAAGGTGAGAGCACAAGCAGTACAGAATGACACCTGGTGGCTACGAATAGGAAGTGCATCTCTAGGCCTTTCAGCCTATTTACATTTTAAGTATTCACACATATTCATATAATAATATACATTCACCTAAAGTGTGAACACATAAGGTCAGCGATGCATACAGAAATAAAGAAATAAAAATGCTTAATCACTTTATAAAAGTTTACTGGGCTTTATTCACATTGCAGTTAAATGCCTGCTTTCCTTTAATTAGTGCAGTTATCATGTCAAGACACAATTTTCTGATCATGCAAAATGCTTCCATATATGGGGGCCAAAAGATGCAAAGGTGCAAATAAAAGTGTGTAACATAAATGAACTTTTGGATTGGCCTTTGCAAGTCCCAAAAACAGCTGAGGTTGCAGGTTGGATCAGTTCTTGATAAGAGGAACAGGTAAATGACTGACCTCATGACCACTATTAGGAGATGTAGATTCTTAGACACAGCTGCATTCCTTGATTATTTTATTTTATTATTCTACAATTTATTTGTTTTATACGTCTAAATATATGATCCTAAAAAAGGCCAGATATTTGTGCTTGGATAAATCAAATGTGCATAGTTTATTCTACCTTTGAAATCTCCCTCTATATTTATTCTCTACTTGCACTCATTGTTAAACACCACTGCAGCTGAAAGAATAAAAACTAAAACTGTCTCAACCTCTGCAACTGAAATGACCACACTGATAATCTGTGTTCTCATTTAGAGTAAAGGCTTTATTTTTTATGTAGGCTAAGGGTGATGGTATTGACCAGAAATATAATAATAATAATAATAGTATATCAGGCTGTATTATAGAGCATCAGATACATAGGAAATTGATGTGGTAATCTCTCTGTGTAGGCAAAAAGCTGTTGTGTCTGGTAGAGTTTCCCATGAAGGTGAGACTTCTCCTTCCAGTCCAATTATAGACAGTCTGTATTCGGTCAGGCACAGAGGGTTCTGCCAAATTATGACATTCTGAGTTCTTGCCTACTTGCAGGAGTGCCAAAATGCAAGCTGAATTGCTTTAACATTTCAAAACAGTATGTATGGGTACTGTGGAGTGTCCTTTGCTACTAAGCTGACTGGTTTGTGCTTGCAGATACTGATAAACTACCGTTCTTTGTCAGTTTATTCATTACTCTTTTCTTTTATTGTTTATTGACTCGTTGTGAAGCCAACTTCTGTGACAGCACTTGAGTCTACGACTATCAAATATATTGTGTCATGAGCCCTGTGACAGACTGGTGACCTGTACAGCGTGTACTCTGCCTGCTGCCCCATGACAGCTGGGATAGGTATCCAGTAACCCTGGAACTCTGAACTGGGAAAGCAGAACATAGATGGCCAATTTCAATCCCGACACTCATATCTTTATGACCCAAGGTTGTGATACTGAAAAATCTGTTAACTTACACAGTCAGTATTTTTGCAGACTTTCCTTTGTGGCTTCAAACAGATTAAACTGTAATGTAGTAAGCCCCGCTGACTAAAGTGCATAAAGCCTTTCCTACAGTGTTTTTAATACTGTAGCTCATAGCTAGAATAACCAAGTTAACCTGAAGTTACCTTAGTGAACTAATAAACACCTTTGTGTGACTGCTTAGCTGCTACTGATTTTAGGTTAAGCCACAAAACAGAAAGATATCCTGGGTTCCTCCTGAATGTACCTCAAATTAAAGGGCCCAGACCAGTCCACACAACACTGTAAGTGCACAGACACACAAACTGTAGGCACTCAGTAACAGTCACATTATCTGCCCGCCAACAAGGACAGAGTGTTTTTTCCCCTTAAAGTTCAAAACAGAAAAAGTAGTTGGCACTTCTAAACAGATAAACAAAATGTGTAGTTTAAAGTCTGTCCGTGTAGTAATGTGTAAGGCTCTATATGTGAGACAGAACAGCAGTTTCTCCAGTGGAAACTACACTGCACAAACCTTTATGAAAACATCACAAAAAACACAGTTTAACACACAGAAAAATGTAGTTGTTTACTTGTCATCTCCCTGGTGCAGTACTAATGACATCACTCACTCTAGATTTTAATGATGACCTCTGGCTCTGCATGCACTGAATCCTAAATCCAGTCTTTCTTATTGTGATAGGATATATGGTTTTAACCCAGACATCCCCAGAGCAGAGAGCCGCTCACACGGAGAACTATAATAAAACTATTCAATTTCAGGTGAAAACTGAAGTGAAGGGTACCTCAGTCTCTCAAAAATCAAACATATCATACATGCTATGCTCAATGAAGAGATCAGTCTGTCGATCAGAAGGTGTTTCCATTCACGATGGAGGAATTTTTCCAATATGATTTGTACTTTTTGCTTTTCATCCCAGCCTACCTGTGTTTCTGAATCTGACTCATGCTGGCAGCAGGGGGTTTCCCACCTCCCTCCTGTCAATGACTGGAGTTGCCATAGCAACCAGTCTGACTCTAAAACTTATCATCTCTGATCCTCTGTGTGTGTGTGTGTGTGTGTGTGTGTGTGTTCTTTTATTGAGGTTACATGAATATGCATAAGTTCATTAACATATGACGTCTACATACACACAAAGAGTACCTTGCCTGTGTGTGTGTGTGTGTGTGTGTGTGTGTGTGTGTGTGTGTGTGTGTGTGTGTGTGGACTGCTGATCAAAGGGTCAAACATCCTTGGTCAGGAAGAGGGTAGCCTCCCCCTCACCCTAGATGGTTCATCCTAGATAACACGGTGAGGAAGTCCTGCAGTTCATCTAAACAAAGAGCACTTAGACTAGAACAGACGCAACTACGTTAATCCTACCATAAAACAATAAGACACGGTATGACCTCTCATGCTCCCAAAGTGCTGTCTAATACACACAAAGTTTGCAGACTATCAAGGATCAAAACCTCTACCAATCTACAACTAATTACAAAACTCTAAGCATATATAAGTAAATATTTCTAAGCATAAATGACAATCAACAATACAAATCTAACAGTGTGTGTGTGTGTGTGTGTGTGTACTTGTTTGAACATCTTTGTGAGGACCAAAAATTGTCAAGCCAATATACTGTGTGACTAACAGTCACTTGTGAAGACCAAATCCTGGTCCTCATAAATATAAAGGTATTTTTGAGACTCAAAATGTGGTTTTACGGTTAGGGTAAAGGGCCAGGTATTTAGATTTTCAAAACAAAAAAGCTGCTTACTGTCGGCTATAAAACATGATGCATTGTCTTGTGGATATCTTAGTCGTTCAATTTAAGGCTGCTATTGTGTAAAGAGGATGGCTTTAATTGTGAGTGTATTGCAGTTAACTTTTAACTTTTTTTTACACAGACATATTAGCTAGACAGTCCAACAAAGAAATGACTACTGTATTTTTTGGACCATAAGGCACACCGGATTATAAGGCACATTAAGCGAAACAAAACAGTCAGATAAGTCAAACTTTACTCAACTCATTCTTCTTGCTTTGTCCACTTCCCATTGAGTCATTAATGTTGAATTCTCTGGCAGCTGCTCTATTCCCATGTTGTTGCAGTATATTAATGACTAACCTCGTATTGTGGATGGATTATCTCAGTTGTTCTGCTGACTGAAGTTTGGTCCGTTTACAGCATCCTGCCATGCGATTGCATTTGTCCCTAACCAGGGCCGTGCAGAGAGGTTTAAAGGGGCGGGTGCTTAAAGCTAAAAAGGGGCACATTGAGCCAGGCTGAATAACAACAACACACATTCATCAAGAATCTAATATGGGCAACAAGGCAAAGCAAACATAGCCGATGTTTTACCTGATGGGTACAATGTTGCTGTTGAGGGGTTGCTGTGGATAGTGCTGGAGGGCAGGGCTGTGTTGATCTGAGACTGTAGACATTAAAAAGTCCATAGGAGAGATGGTAGCTGATTAAACAAGTAAATGGTAAATGGTAAATGGCCTGCATTTGTATAGCGCTTTTCTAGTCCCTAAGGACCCCAAAGCGCTTCACACTACATTCAGTCATTCACCCATTCACACACACATTCACACACTGGCGATGGCAGTGTCATGAGATAATAACTAAATGCAAAGATTGGTGACAGCGCTTAGGCTCTGCCTGTGAATCACTCTTTGCTTCTCTTCTTCCTTCCATCCCATCATTTCATATATCACTCTCCACTTGCTGTCTTTCTGAGAACAAGGCACAACTTGCTATTGCAATAAACTATAATTTAATTATCCACACCTAACAACTCTTGCACTTAATCTAAAATAAAATGATGAGAGAAAAATGTTATAGCACTGCCTTTAGTAGCCTCACACAGCTCCTGCTGTTTCCTCCTCATGTCCTTACTAGCCATGTCTGGACAATGTTATATCATGAGTAATAATTTAAAAAAATCCATATACATAAAACACACACATGCACGCACACACAGTGACATTTTAGACCTTCTTCAGAATACTGTATATACTATGGGCATCACGGTGCTGATCCAGAATCCTTACATATTTATTACTAGAGCTACAATAATAAAGCAATGAGGAGGGGGAAGTAATAAATATGAAATAATGTATTTATGATGATTCCATTTGTTTCACTATCCACTCTGTGCAGGGCAAAGCTTATTACATTTTTAAACTGTAGAGATACAATCATTTTACTGCTGTAAAATCCAAATTTTGTCTTATTTAAAATATAAATCTAATATAATCTGCTTCTTAATGTATGTTCTTTAAAATACAGTGTGTTTTTTAAAATATTATAATTATAATAATTATTATGTGGACATGCATATTAGATCGTTTTTTAGTGAAATATAATCCCTCCAGAAAGGCAGGAAAAGCCCGGAAACTTACTTCAAAACTAAATATGTTCCCTAAAACGGTGACAGAGCTACAGACCCATGACAGCCTTACACAGGTAGCCAGCAGCTGTGACCAGCACTACCTGTGCAGTTAATAAAAGGACAGGTAATGTTTGTCGCGCTGTTGCACACACAGCACGCTCGTTTGTTTCAGTTCGTCAGTTGCCACAAGACAGCTTACCAACGTGTACGTAATAAGCTAATACTCCTGGGTGCTATACACTACAGTTTACGCTGTACACCTACTTACTGGTTTTGTCGCATCAGTCTGTGTCTCTGAGTTAATGTGTGTTTCTCCTACAGCTCCAGACCGCTAAAAATGCGCGTGCTCTTTGTGAGCTCGTTCCCGGCTCGTAACCAGCGCATTCTGCCGTCAAGGGCGATCATTGGTTAAATGTGATCATGTGACTGATGCAAGCCAGATCCTTTTATTTAGCAAAACTGTGATTAATAGTTAAATATTATTGTTGAGGGGCACAGACAGGACTCCGCACGCACACACACATTAAAAAAATAATAATAATTTTTTTTTTTTTAAAAAAGTTGCCTCAACAAAAGGGCACTTTGGGAACCCATCAGGAAAGGGGCGGGTGCTCAAGCCCCTCTAGGCCCCCCCTCTGCACTGCCTGTCCCTAACCATCAGGAACCCTCATGTTGACTTTTATCGGGTGGGAAAAAAGTTGCCGTTCATCCTCCAGCTTCACTGTGTTTATGTTATGCTAACATAGATGTGTCGCTAGCAATTGCGTAGCACATCATTATATACCAGCTAGCCCAACTTCAATAACCCTACAAACGTCACTGCTGTTTAGTTTTCTGTCTTCATTTGTGTTGGAAGTGATAGCAGAGCTGTGCATTTAATTTGTTCCAGAAATCTCTCAGTCAGAACATGCTATATCATGATTAGGTGGAAACTAGCGAGCTAACTTCCTGCTAACTTCTAACTCCGTTAAATTTACTAAATTCTATTTTCATGGATGCCTGGATGTTAAACTTAATTGTTACACCTGGTAAAGCAGCAACACTGATCATTTTTTTAAAGATGAAAGAATTTAGACAGTTTTTAACTCTCAGTGATGCCGCAGTGATCGTTTGACTTTGGGACCTGAAGCGGAGTTTGCTTGTGTGAATGGGTAAACGAGACATGCAACATAATAGCTGGTTCATTTAACTCTATACCTGCTCACCACCACTGTTTCCTTCTGTTTTATTGAAGTCTGCTCAAATCAGTACCTTCTCCCCTCTGGGAACACTCTCCGCCACTTGATCCAACATACTCCAGAATTCCTCTTTCTTTTGTGACAGCAACCTGTGTGGCATATGCACTGACCGCATTCAACATCGCCCCTTCAATTTCCAAGTTCAAACTGATGATGATCCTGACACTGTCTTCAGCTCCACAATACTTTTCACATAATTTTCCTTCAAGATTAACCCCACTCAATTTTTTTCCTGCCCACGTCATAGTAGAACAGTTTGAGTCCACCTCCAGTGCTTCCCTTCCACCTGGTCTCCTACACACAGAAGGTGTGTAGGCTAACAGCCAAGGTTTTGAGTATTAGCCAAAATGTTGATATCTCTCAGCATGGTTCACAGTATGTCCTTACAGAAACTGACGAAACCGGGCATGTGGAGAACTGTCAACAACAGGTGTCTGAAAGTCATGTTCTTAAGAAATAGCAAAAAAAACCAAACCCTGACACAGAACTCAACGAGACTTTCGGACAGTACAATTTGTTATTATCTACTGGTTATACTGGTGTACCACATTTGATCATAGAATTGTAAGAATTCATAAACACTATCCAGAGCCATGTCAGTCTGCAAAACCTTTGTGTAGCCTTGATCAGAGTAGACACGCATTCTCATGTTGTTTCATGCTACAATCATATTTTAAAGTTATTATTAATGATGGCTGAGAGTGAAATGCAATTAAGAGAATAATTATGTTGCTATAAAAAAGCATCTCCATAACATTGCTAATTCTTGTAGCACAGTTGAATTCACTAGCACACAGAGCATACTCTGACGTCAATAATTTTGTCTCTGTCAATCTTGGTTCTACAATACCATCTGCCTCCATGACTCTATATATAATTTAAGTAAAATACAATAAATTTAAATAGAATACTAATGCACTCTTGTGAAGAAATGAAACCGTCATACCTTTACTGTTGATTCAGTGCTCCTTTTTCATTCACTGTTTTGATTTTATGAAAAAAAAAAAGTAAAGCAATCCCTGATTACATTATAAACTATGTATTCATAACTGAGAGTGCGTTCTGGACGATGGATGACAAACTGGAGACCAATTAAAAATGATCCCAGTCTCTAGTATTCTAAACAGCAGTTTCTTCACTGGATGGTATAGCCCATACAGATACCAATTTGCTGATCCTTTTACCACAGTATCAACAAATAAATCTAATACCTACTACCTGATCTAAGCTTCTCACACAAACCTCTCACTTTGCTGCACCCCACAGCAACTAACATACTGAAAGAACCTCAGACCAATTAGCTCTGAAAGCTGTGATTACACGACAGAGTGAGCTCTCACGAGCATCATTTCTCACTTAGCATGAGCCAGAGTGCGTAGATACTGAACCTGCGAACACATGCACTAACTGGCGCAACCTTTACCTTAGTGTCAGAACACTGACTGCAGCCACCTGCTAAACTGAACTGAAGCGGACGCTGTCGCCCAAATCATCCTGTATGTTTGCATTCTTTCCACTGCAACCTGCCATCAGCGCTGCCAACAAAAGCTAATGAATTAACATGAGGGTCAGTCCATGCTCAGCTGGCTTGGACGAGAACAGAATTACACAACTAAATTACACTGCCTCACCCAATTATAAACCAGTAAATTGTTTGAGACAATGAATTTTAAATTTCTTAATTTAGATTTGATAATGAATAGAGGTCAAATATGGAGACTAAACTCAAGGTGATTAACTCACTAATTTGCAGTTTTGCATTAGTGTGTGTTAAGTCTGGTCTGATTGCATCAATGAGTTAAGACAGGAGTGTATTTGCAGCCAACATGATACACTTTTATGTTGCTATAATATTATATACAGCACAAGTGCTGTATGTCTACTTAAAACCAGTTTTTAAAGCTATAAAAACAGTATTTTGTCATATTAGAGTTCAAGCTTAAAAAGTCACTGCAGAGTAGCATCACAAGTTTAAGTTGAGCTGGTGTAGGTGGTTAACCATCATAGTGAATTACATGTACTGCAATACATACAGAGGGGGGAGAAACAACATTTGGGGGTTCTTATAAGACTGGAAACCATAGCAAAACAAACCAGTGCAACATAGGCCAGCAGCTATGATGTCCTTTTCAGAGCTCACAAAAAAGCACAGGCTCCCGCTATTCTAACCTTCTGTTCTCAATTTATGATATATAAGCATTTTGTTGTAAGGTGAATCATACACAGCTGATCCTGTAGAGTCCATGGAAAAAAAATATGAGTAGGACTAGGCCTACTAAGGCATCTCCTGCCAAAAATCAATGAAAGCATAAATCAGAAGAGAACTGCTCATGTTTGTGACAATATGTAAACACATTATGTAGCTGAAATGTAAATGATATATAATGTTACTCATGTCATTTCACTTAAAAATGGTGTGAAACTGACTTCCTGTCAACTTAAATGAACCTTGACTCATAGTAACAAATGTTGCCTGACTGTGTACCCGCTCACTCACTGGCCCAGTGGGAGTCTGAACCTGGATTTTCAGCAGCAGTGAGTCACCAGGGAATAAAAAACAGCTCCCCTTCACTTATACTGTCAATAAAATGAGGGGGAAAAAACAAAAAACCGTGTGGGAACAGACGAGGGGAACAAAAAGGTGGGTGACTCATACATGTTCTCTTCCGGTTTGCCCGCTCGGCACAAACACACATGGCAAATGAGACATGTGAGCGGGTGAGCGGCAGCCAATGTCCTGATGACTATGCTCCAAGGACAATGGTGGCAGGCAAAGACTCGCTTGCATCAGGTGTTGGTGGGTGGCTGCTGAGCAGACGTCGTCACAGGGAACAAAGCCTGCTCCGGTCGCATGATAGATGGCGTTGGCTGGACCATAAAGGTCATTAATGTTAGTCAGGATTATTCATAGTTAGAGCCCACACATGAAAATATCAGCTGCTGAGTCACATTAAGTTCCACGCTGGCTACGAGTCAGCATGGGGGATGGATGTATGCATGTGTCCTGCAGATGAAATCATATACATGGTGATAGATATTTAATGTTATCAAAGCTTAGGAACTGGCAATTTTATATAATTATATTTCATTTAATCTTTTTGTATGAAACAGACTTCATTATTAAGAAACCATACTGATGTTTTCAGATTTATTGCTGTGCATTTTCCAGAATATCAGGTCAACAATACAAGTCAACTTTAACTTGTAGTAGTAGTTCACAAGTATGAAAATCATCTTTATCTGCTAAAGATAAAATCTAAAATCCATCAAACTAAGTACGGTAAAGTTTCCTTAAAATGTCCTTATTAGTCTGACATGCTTAGTGAAATATCACACCTGATTTCAAGTCAACTAACAAAAAAACAACAACAAAAAAAAATCCGATGTAGCAGAAAGGATAGTGTGATTTTAATTTAAAAGATGACTTTAAGCAGGCTGAGCCAGGACTGGCGCTGACGCAATTGATTGCTTGAGTTTGCCAAATGCTTCCTGGGCAATGGAGTTTCACAGGAAAGGAACCTTAGGGGAGATCAAACACTTTAGGAGCAACAACTCTAAGTTCTGATAAAGCCAAAAAATCACTGGAGCAGCTTTCTGGAAGTGGGTCGCTGCCTGAATCTTGGGAGGATCTTCTCAAACTTAGTCTCAGTCACATACACCAGAAAAGACACACGCTAAACATTGAACTTACATTTGCTTACTTTGACAAATAACCTGTTTTCCAGAAGTCGTTGCAGGAGGTGACAGACGTGGATCTGTTCGTCCAGGTAAATGAATATGAAGATGTTTAAGATATCGGGGAGGACTCGCCCTCCCAAATGCGGATGAGATGGTAAGCTTGGAGAATATAGAGGCTCTCAAAAGTAATGTGTACTTAATTTTAATGGTTATTCAGTTTAGCACATAGAAATCTATACAAGGTCAGACTTTCTTATCTTTCTTTTACCACAAATAAAAAATCCTGCAGCTAATAGAGAACAGGAGGAAGAGATAATAGCTGAGTCTGACAAAAAGCCATACTCCAAGCAGCAGGTATATTGTCACATTGGCGTCCTCCATAGTTGTGGTGTTTGTGTTGCATGCAGATAAACGTCACAGTGTGGAGGTAAGCATCAACGACACAGCTCTCAGTTCTCACTCCTTCTTTATTCGTCTCCAACATCAACTGCGCATATCGCGCCACAAAACACAGGAACACACTTCCTCTACACTGGGTGTGAGTGGAGCCCTCTAGTGGTCCACCACACATGCCCCCCCCCCGAACACCCAGCAGAACTAGTCCAGGACCCGGGGCTTAAGCAAACGGCCGGAGCGGCTGAACTGGGGGGGTGGGGAACTGACAGAGGGCAACCCAGCCCGGGAGCGAGGCTGGCACTGGCGGTCAGAAAAAGCTGAAGACGACTCGGACTCCGTTGATTTCGGGTCGCTCCTGGGGGAAAAAACAGAATCCATCAGCCCGGTGGCAGGTGGGCGGCCGCGGCGAGGGGCCTGGGCCGGGACCACCTGATCCTCTTGCATAACATGTGCAGGCTTAAGTCTGTCAACAGAGACAACTTCCTGCCGACCGCCAAAGTCCAAAACGAAATGTTTGTTGCCTGGTTTAAGAACCCTGTATGGCCCGTCATATGGTGGACGCAGCGGAGTCCTATGGGCATCGTGCCTGACGAAAACGAAACGAGCAGAGTCCAATGAACTCGGAACAAAGGTGTCAGGCAGGCAGTGGTGCACAGGACCAGGAACAGGAAATGAGTTTCTTGGGGGGCGAAAAGGCAACAAAGAGGTATCGAAACATGGGGGAGGGCTCTCAGGTAAGAATTCCCCGGGGACCCGGAGAGGCTGGCCGAGGACCAGTTCAGCCGGGGAAACCCCGAGGTCTTCTTTAACCGCGCTACGCAAACCCAGCAAAACCCACGGAAGACGTTCGACCCAGTCGCCACTTGTCAAGGAAGCACGGAGCGCGGCCTTAAGTGACCGGTGAAACCGTTCGCACATCCCATTAGCTTGCGGATGGTATGCTGTGGTGCGGTGGACCTTGACTCCCAAGCCGTCAGCCATAGCAGACCAAAGCTCGGAAACAAACTGGGGGCCCCTGTCCGAGGTAATGTCAGCAGGGGGGCCGAAACGTGAAACCCACGTTGACAAAAATGCCCTGGCCACCGTCGCCGCTGTCGTGGACGCCAGGGGTACCGCCTCCGGCCACCTGGTTGTGCGGTCCACCACAGTCAAAAGGTGCGTGAAACCCTGTGACTGCGGCAAGGGACCAACCAGGTCCACATGAACGTGATCGAAACGCCTACCCGGGACACGGAAAGGTTCGAGGGGTGCCTGTGTGTGCCGGTGGATTTTCGAGCGTTGGCATGGGATACAAACCGCTGCCCATTCTTTCACCGTCTTGCGAAGGCCCGGCCAAACAAACCTGGCGCTGACCAGCTTGACCGAGGCCCGGACGCCGGGATGAGAGAGGGCATGCACCGAGTCAAAAACACGACGACGCCACGAAAGGGGAACCACCGGGCGGGGGCGGCCGGTGGAAACGTTGCAAAGAAGGCGCGGACCGCCGTCCCACACCGGGGTGTCCTCCAGCACGAGGCCCGTTTTAGTTGACTGAAGGGCAAGGACGTCCGGGTCAGCACGTTGCTCGGCGGCCATGGCAGCGTAGTCGATGCCGACATACACCGGAGAAACCAACACACGTGAGAGACAGTCAGCGACGTGATTGGACTTACCAGCCACATGCTGAATGTCTGTGGTAAACTCAGAAATGGCCGCCAACTGGCGCTGCTGGCGTGCGCTCCATGGGTCAGAGACCTTGGACATCGCAAACGTCAAAGGTTTGTGGTCAACGTACGCAGCAAAGTTGCGACCCTCGAGGAAAAAACGAAAATGCCGTGTTGCGAGGTGCAGGGCCAGCAACTCCCTGTCAAAAACACTGTACTTGCGTTCAGCATCCCGGAGCGTACGACTGAAAAAGGCGAGCGGTTGCCAGAGACCTGAAACCCGCTGTTCCAACACTCCGCCCACTGCCAAGTCCGAGGCGTCGGTGGTCAACGCGATCTCCGCCGACGGAAGCGGGTGGGCCAGCAGGGCGGCGTCAGCCAGCGCAGACTTGGCTGCGGAAAACGCACGGACGCGTTCAGGCAGCCAGTCAACCGGATCTTTGGCTGTTTTACCTTTTAAGGCAGCATAGAGTGGCTGTAGAAGGTGGGCAGCTCTGGGGAGAAAGCGGTTGTAAAAATTTATCATCCCCAAGAACTCCTGCAACGCTTTAACCGACGTGGGACGCGGGAAAGCCGAAACGGCCTGGACTCTGTCGGGCAACGGAACCACACCTTCAGCGGAAATGCGGTGCCCGAGGAAATCCAGAACAGGCAACCCAAACTGGCACTTGGAAGGGTTGATGATCAGGCCGTGCGCTTCCAAACGCTGGAAAACCTGGCGCAGATGGGACTCGTGCTGGCTCGCTGAGCAGCTGGCCACCAATATATCGTCCAGATAAACAAAAACGAACGGCAGCCCACGCAAAACGGAGTCCATCAGCCGCTGAAAGGTCTGGGCGGCACCTTTCAGGCCAAACGGCATGCGCAAAAACTCGAACAAGCCGAAGGGGGTAATGACAGCGGTTTTAGGAACGTCTTCGGGGCGCACGGGAACCTGGTGATACCCCCGCACCAAGTCAATTTTAGAAAAAATCGACGTTCCGGCGAGATTGGCAGAAAAATCCTGAATGTGGGGGATGGGGTAACGGTCATTCTCCGTGGCATTATTTAAACGGCGGAAATCTCCGCATGGCCGCCACCGACCGTCCAATTTGGGCACCATGTGAAGCGGAGAGGCCCATGCACTGTTCGAACGCTGTACAATGCCAAGGCGCTCCATGGCTGCAAACTCTTCCCGAGCGACGGACAGTTTCGCGGGGTCGAGGCGGCGCGCGCGCGCGAACACCGGGGGCCCGACCGTGGGAATATAATGCTCAACCCCATGCTTCGTTACCGTGCTAGAGAAATTAGGGACAGACAGCGATGGAAACTCTAAAAGCAAACGCTGAAAAGCATCCCCGGAGGTCACTACATTAGCCCGAATCAGGGGCTCGGCGGCCTGAGTAAAACAGGGTAGCGAAGAAAACGAGAGAGCATCGATTAAACATCTGTTAGCGACATCGACAAGTAGTCCATGAGCACACAGGAAATCAGCACCCAAAATAGGTACAGAGCTAGCAGCAACAACAAAGTTCCACTGGAAATCCCGGCCATGAAAACAAACAGTCACCAACCTTTCCCCAAACGTTTTGATGGGAGAGCCGTTAGCTGCAATGAGCTGCGGCCCACAGTTCGCTGCTAGTCCGTCGGCAGCGGTAGGGGGAAGGAGGCTCTTCTGGGAGCCGGAGTCCACGAGAAAACGTCTCCCGGAGCGCGAGTCCTCTATGAAGAGCAGCCTTTCTGTATTGCCAGCGGTCGCGGCTGCTACGGCGCGCTGGCGGGTCCGTTTCCCTGGGCCGTGAAAGCGCAAGGCGGCAGGCAGCGACGCGCTCTGTCGCCAAAACGCTGATGGTAGAAACAGATGCTCTTTCCGCGGTGCCGGCGTGTAGCAATCCCTGCCGTCAGCAAGGGGGCGGATGCTCCGGGGGAGGCAGGTGGAGGCGTGGAAGGTGCCGCCGGCGTGTCCGTAGCCAGGGCGTGAACGTCGAAAGTGCGGCTAGCCAGGAGAATGCGATCCGCTTCTTCAGCCAGGGAGCGATAATCCATCTACTCATATACATTTTACTTATAGGTGTACTCACTTTTGTTGCCAGCGGTTTAGGAAACAATGGCTGTGGGTTGAGTTATTTAGAGGGGGCACCAAATTTACTTGTTGCTTGTTGTACAAGCTGTACACTGACAATTTTACATCTTCAATGTTGTCCCATGAAGAGATATAACAAAATATTAACAGAAATGTGAGGTTTAATCACTTTTGTGAGATACTGTAAGAACAATACTCTGGTACTTTCTGGTGGTTTTCCAGAAATGACAAGGAAAACAGGTTTAGTTTAATGAGTGATTATTGCCAACCAGTGTTGGTCAAGTTACTTGAAAAAAGTAATCAGTAACTAATTACTGATTACTTCCCCCAAAAAGTAATCCCGTTGTTATGTTAACTAAGTAATTAATTACTTAGTTACTTTTTAAAAACACGATTTACAACCTGAAGAGGTGATAAAGTGATAGATCTTTCAGCCCAATTCTACTTTTTCTACATAATCCATCATACAAAATGTAATCAAATGGAAAAGTCTCTTTTTAAAACTTGTTTTATTAGTTTTAATCTTTTAACTTTATGCATCAAGCAAACATTTAATTATATGCAACATTCTCTGACTGGAAGAAGTTTGTTTAACATTTAAACCTATTTTCTACACATTCCAGCACATAAAATAATTTTTCTTTTGTGTTTACACTCAGTCTTTCAAATAGATGCAAGTAAAACACAGCAGAAAATAAATAAAGTCAAAGACTAGCGGTCCTTTTGCTCTATTTTCACCTGTAAAGCAGGAGTGGGGTAGGCGGAGGTTTATCTTGGTGCAGGTGTGCCGCAGCGGTCAGTAGAAGAATCCGCAAGTTTCTCTGTGAGTTTCCCATTACGTCGTTGCGCACTCGGTGCTTGCTCGGAAGTTTAGGGGTTTTTTTTCGCTGTAAAAAGAAGTTTTCTTCCCACGCACGATGCTAATGGACGCTAATGTTTTTGTCACTTTTTATGGAATCAAACTCAAAGTAAGGTCAGTACTTTCACGCTTTAAACACTGCATGCTCATACTCTCTCCCGCACTTGATATATGATCCATTGTTGATCTGCACACAGCTGTTGTCACAAACGTTGCACTTGCTAACGTCATTGTCATGAGACATTCTCGCAAAAAATCACGGTTTTAGTAACGCAGTAACGCAGCGTTCCTACGGGAAAGTAACGGTAATCTAATTACCGTTTTTGCAATAGTAATCCCTTACTTTACTCGTTACTTGAAAAAAGTAATCGGATTACAGTAACGCGTTACGCGTTACTGCCCATCTCTGTTGCCAACTGTTGCCCATTGAGAGCAGAGACTGGGAGGGGAGTAATGAGTGGTTTGCTACACCAACTGGGCATCCCAGTTACTTGGGCATCAAGCAATCTGCGAGAACTAGAAATTCCCTTGAGTACTCAGTCACACTCCTATTCCCTTTCATAAATTAAAGAGCTGTCTAGCTGTCTCTTCTTTGGAGGGGATGATCAAACACTCTTTTAAACTCCTCTACAAGCTTATCATATGTGGATGACTCAGTTAAATTGGTAATTAAATAAGACTCAGCCCACTGGAGGGCCTGACCCTTCAGCAAACCTATAATAAAGGGAGCCAACTTAGGGAGAATTAACTGATTAAATGATGCCATTCATTTGATCTAGCCTCTGATGTGTTGCCTGTAGCATTTCATCAAGTGAAGTGCGAATCTGTTTATGTAACAAAACACCTTGGTGGAAAACAGCTGCTTGAATGGCTGCTGAATCTGAAGGTTGGCCAGATTGTTCAACATGGGTCCACAATTTGGACTCAGGAAAATGACAGGAGGTTTACAGGTCTTTATTGTAAAATGGGAATGAGTATATTGAAAATAGGTAAGTGGCATGGGTGGAAGATGTAGAGATGAGAATATTATTTTACTGTTACTATTCATAACCATTATTATTACTGTTGCATCACTTATGATTTATCTTTATCATTTCATTAGAGCATTTATTGAAACTGTTGCTATTACATTAAAGTCTGTATTTCAGGTGGGAGCATAGTTATATAATAATCTTTCGTTGCAGGTGCAACTGTAATCATGTTATACACATATTGCATTTTTGTGCTAATTAAAGAGTTGAAGTCATGCACTGAGGTCAAGTCACATAGGCTGCCTGCACACATGCACAGTATATAGACTTGTTTTGCTTGTAAACGGCATGCTCATGTTCTGTTCTGAAGCGCAGAAAGTGGAATAACAGGAAGCATCTGGCGGGTGGCGGAGGAACAGAGGAAGGAACTGTTCTTTTTTAGAATATGTCCTAAGACAGAATTACTGGAGCTGGTGCATGTTTTTTATCTGTTTGGACGCACCAGGGGCGTTATATTTCCTGATACCCTGATGTTATATATATCACACCCCATTTATTGTTCGGAGAAGATCGAGGCTGATGTTTTGCAGAGCTCATCTTCCCACATATATGTGTCTTAATAAAATCATTGTTTTGACGCACAATGGACCATCAGTCGTATGTCTCTTCCTCAAATACGAAACCAGGACAAAGATTTGCCAACAGGAACAGAACTGGAGTATCTGCTAGAGAGAATAGGAGAAGTTAGAAACAGCCACGGTGAGTTTGACAAAATTCAGCAGTATTTGTGGTTTGACTCTGATACCTTACTTGTTTGTATCTAGCAAAGAGAACTTCCCAAAGGAGCAGGGAGTTTTGGTCGAGAGTGGACAGGCAGGTAACTAACAGGCAGTGTTGGGTAAGTTACTTTAAATTAGTAACTTAGTTACATTGCTACTTCTTTCAAAAGTAACTCTGTTACTTCAAGTTACTCTTTACTTTCAAAGTAACTAGTTACTAGGGAAAGTAATTTTGGTTTTACTCAGAATTCTCTTATTAATGTGTTGCTTCTCTAACTGGATACTCAGCAAGGATGCCAGTCTTCTAGCTTGCCTACATGTTAGCACTATCCTGCCACAGTGCACTGTGCCACCTACCAACAGAAAGGAAAAAATAATGCGCATATTTCCACGAGAGAAATCCCACGCCTGGTCCGTCGTCGACTGCCGCCATGATTCTAGCCTACCTACGTCACAGTGTCATGTGCGCTTTTTACATCCAACATGGAAACTACTTTCGATTGTACTCGCAACTCAGAAATTCTGCCTTCTGAGTAGGAAGATATAGGTAACTCCAGACTGCAGATGAGCTGCATACAGGGATGGACAGGAGACTGGCCCACCATTATAGGAAAAACCATAAAGCCTTTGAATGAAAACAAACGCTGTTGTGACAGTACACACAGTACTGGTACAGAATCTAGAAAATGTGGGAAAATACTGGCATCATATACAGTACTTACTTCTGAAGAAATTATGATGGGACCCTGAAAAAAACTTACTATGTACAAGAATGGATTTCTATACATTTTACATCAGATGAAAACATTTGTTGTAAGATTCAGATAATCATTTGCTAAAAGCTAGACATTTTAAATGAGAATAAGAAAGAAAAGTATTTCTTTGTGCCCCCCTCTCCCTGTTAATGCCCTACCTGCCCCCTGGCAAAACTTTGCTAGATCCACCCCTGCACAGTTACCAGCTGTCAGCTACCTAAAAAAAAGGATCCTGGTGTTATTTGTCTCTCAGAAACAGCTCATAACTTCCCTTCAACTCATTCATGTCACCTAAAGGTAAACCTGTTTCTCCATCTGGGTGATAGTGGGCAATAAGCAAACAAGAGAGACGGGACTTGCGACAGAAAAGCCGATCAGCTGATCATTGATCAGTTTCATGATTGAAGTAGCAACTGGAGAGGGAGGGGGAGAGAATGAGAGAAGAAGAAACAGCTGTGCAGCGTAAAGACAGAATAACTCCAGCTTTGTGTCTTTTTTCATTGTAGCTGAATTCACCGACAAACTGTGTTCCTTTTCACCTCAATACGAAACGCGTAATATTTTCCCTGAATACGAGACGATTCCGTTTTTAGGGGATGGTTGGCAACTCTAATAATTAACCTTATGAATAAAATAAAGTTCAACATCAGTAACATCATAGCACCCACCCAGCTGTATAGAAACTCCGTCATGCTAGCTAGTGTGCAGTTCATAACTTCTTACCTGAAGTTCAGTTCACCTGACACTCGGACCAGCGGCTGCCTCGGGTCTCTCCTCCTCCTGCCTCCCCTTTCCCTCATCCACCTGCTGGCCTCCACCCCTTGCTAATGTTACTGAATCTGTGGAAGCTCCGCGACAGCCACCACCAAACAACTGAGTTATTTTTACACATCTGCCAGCATCTGGCCAGTCCACCATCTTTCATTGTTTATACCGTTACAGAAAAAAAAGAAAAAACCCCAAAAACATCGGCCCATAAAAACAAAAAATCACCACCGGCCCACCGAGTCCAGCTATGGCTGCATACGTGTTTAGTAGCAATTTGTTTTTGTAGAGGGCTAGCAAAACAACCGTTTTCGAGGGCATTGCCATATTGGAATCCCGAGACTAGCCAGTTTACTCGAGTGTGACATCATTCCCAGGTCCGTGTTCCGGTTTCCGAGGTAAGTCGAACTGTAACGCGTTATGATGTAACGCGTTAGTCCCTACACTGCTAACAAGGAAGTGTAATTGGAAGTTTCTGTTAAATTCCTCCAAGCAACAGGATTTCATGACAAGAGGGTAATCACACTGGCTTTGGGCAAGCGGCATCGTAACGGCATAAACAATCTGGCAGTGAGTATCAGTGCCAAACGGTCCTTAAATACCCTGAGCAAATGAGTTAGTACAGAACAGGTGTGGGAGAAACACCACCTGCGGGCAGACCAGGGAGGAATATTGGCTCATAACTCCACCTGAGAATGAGAGAGACGCAGAGAAAGAACACGAGAGAGACTCAGGGTGTCCAAATTCATGGGCTGCATCCTCCTGAGGCTGCATTTGTAGGCCGATTACGTCACAGCGACGCGACAAAGGCTGTCCAAATTCGCAGACTCCTCCGAATGCAGCCAACAAATGCGTCCTCCTTTTCCCCGAATTTGAAGGATGGGTCGGGTGTATCAGGAGGATGCAGCCTATGAATTTGGACACCCCTATTATAAAAAGAAAGAGATAGGAGGGAGGAGAAAGGATTCAACCTGTGGAGCAGGGAAATTATTTTACTGCTATTGTTAAATAATAAATATAATCTGCAGCATGGATATTGCATTCAGGGGTTGAACAGTGTGTGTCTTTCAGAAAGGCTAAAAGTCACAGGACAGGAAACAGGCTTGGAGAGTTTTGCAGAAGTGAAAGTTATTTTGAGCAGCAGGCTAAGACGAGGCTTTAACAATGTAACAGATAGCTTTAAGAAGGCCTTAAGATGTTATGCATACAGTTATTATGTTGACCTTGTATTTCAGGTGCAGTTATGACTATTTTATACACAGTGCATATCTGTGCTTATTAAAGAGTTGGAGCTCGGTCAATTAATTGGGGGTTGGAAGCTTTGTTCGGCGCGATGTCCGGACAATCTATTGTGCAAGTGACTTGGAGCCATAGAAGGAATTGCAATACATGCTTACAAAACACTTATATATCAGGTCATTTTATATTAAGGTTTTAGTAGAGGTTCTTGGTTAAAACATTTATTTAGTAGAAGACATACACATAGTCTCAGTGAGCCTCTGTCCTGGTGAAAGGTCAGAAGTGCAACAGGTGAATTGAGAAAGAGCATGTGAGGTCAACATACACACACACGAGTTAGATTTATTTAGAGGAGAGATTAGTCATGTCTCGGCAAGAAAGAGGAACAATTCACTTTAAGACAAGAACGGAAAGTACCAGCCATGAAAATAGAAGATGATCTTCTGGGTTAAAAGTCATTGTGGTGTTGATCTGATCTATGTATAAAATGTATCTGTGACGCATGAAGGGGCGTCAGTAAATCAAACCCTGATGCTATAAAATATCTGTTTATGCTTTGATTAAGTCGGAGATCACTTGCTGTCGGCGTACAGAGTGTCTTCCCACACGTGTGTATTCATTAAAAATCATTGTTTGACCAAGAGCTTCTGGACCAAGGGTGGTTTGTACTCTCCCTCCTCAATTTTGAACCTTAACAAACCCCAGGCCTGTCAGGACCTTAACCCAAACAAGAGGGGCCAGGGAAATACTGGGCACTGTCGTTGTCTTTGTCGTGTCTGTGGTTACTGATGTTATCCTTGGTTCATCTCCTCCTTTGTATTTTAATTTTTCAATTTCTATTGTAGCTATGTTTTATTGCACTCTCTCTGTTTTGACAGTATTTTCTTGGTTCATCTTTTTACAAATTTAAATATTTTACAAGGTTAACCCAAAGAATTACAAAATGCAGTTTGTAAATAATGATTTTATTTATTCTACTGTAACTTTTTATTACTAGGATGTTGTAAAAACTTCCTGAAAAGTCTTCAGTTAATCCAAAATGCTGCAGCAAGAGTACTGACAGGGACTAAAAAGAGAGAGCATATTTCCCCCTATATTGGCTTCCCTTCATTGGCTTCCTGTTAAATAAATTGAATTCAAACTCCTGCTCCTTGGATACAAGGGCTTGAATAATCAGGCCCCATCTTATCTTAACGACCTTATACTATCATGTCATCAGTTTGCATCTTGAAGCCCAAGCACAGTTGCGTCATCCAACAAATGATTCATTCTCATAAACCCACGTTCATGAGACATTGAAACTGACCAAAAGGATTATTGTTGACCAAATAAGGAAGATGAAAACTGTTGGCATGAAGGATGGTGTACACTTTTGAAAGATTATGGTATGCAGCTCTTCAGAAGATGTTTTAGTGATTTTAAGGTCCAACAAGTTAATTTCACTTGAAATACATTCTAAAGGAGTTGGACTGAGTGGCGTTAAGGAAAATTGCCCATATAAAACATTAGCAAATCATCAATGTATGTTCCATTCTAAATGATTTTGTCTTGGTTTAAGTTGGAATAAGAAATGTAATCCTTGCCATTAATCATAGGTTCACCTGAAGGATTATAGACATTTTTGTGTGTTTTATAGGCCAGCAGCCCCCAACCCTTTTTTGCGCCATGGATTGGTTTATGTCCGACAATACTTTCACAGACCGGCCTTTAAAAGTGTCGCAGATAAATACGACTAAATAAAACCAGTACCTAAAAAAAGAAAATGTATTCATAACACGCAGGAAAAGACCCGAGGAAACGGAGTTAACGATAAAAACGATTAAAAAGAAACGATAAAAACCCTGAAAACCATGAATTTCGCATCTGAGCCTCAACTCTCACGGCCCAGTACCAAACGACTCACGGACCGGTACTGGTCCATGGCCCGGGGGTTGGGGACCACTGTTTTAGGCTAGATACAGTGGGATTATTTTTTTTCTTAATAATTCTTGCTCCTTCTTCTTATTGAGCCACTCCTTCTGAAATGCATTATTCAAAATACCTTCTAACACACACTTTATGTACTACAAAAGATTAGACATAAGGTCTAAATAGTGTTATGAATTATGGAATCATACAGTTGGCGGCAAGCTCTTTGTCTATATTGATCTTGGCTCCAAATGACTGTAGGGCCACCCTTGTCTGCTCTTTAATCAAAATGTCACAATTCATGGCAGCATTTTTTTTTAAATTTTGTTTGGTCAGATTTTATATTTATGGGTATCTAACTGTTTCAGTTTGGTGTCTGTGAAGGTTCTCAGTCATCCAGGTAATCGTAGTCAAAGGAGCTTGCAAAGAAAAGCATCTGGACTTCTAAGTTGCTTGAAGACGTTTCACCTCTCATCCGAGAAGCTTCTTCAGTTCTAAGGTCAAATGGTGGAGAGTCCCAGATATAAACCTAGTGGGAGTTTCCCCCCACAGGGGGACAAAAGGACCCCCTGATGATCCTCTAATCACCTGAGCCAAGGTGTGAAATTGGGTGTGGGACCCAATCAGCCAGAGTTTCGGGTGTGTTCATTGTGAAACCTGGCCCCACCTTATCATGCGAATTCCTGAGGTCAGATGGTCCAGGATGTGAGTGGGCGTTAAGGCGTCTGGGAAGGATCTCAGAACTGGATTATAGATGGCAGAGAGTTGGTGTCGTAAACCCCCGCCTCTGTTCAAAGATGGTCGCTCACAGTGGACATAGATGGCTTCTTTCACTCCTCTTTCAAACCATCTGTCCTCTCTGTCCAAAATGTGCACATTGGCATCCTCGAAAGAGTGTCCTTTATCCTTAAGATGCAGATGGACTGCTGAGTCTTGTCCTGTGGAGGTGGCTCTTCTGTGTTGTGCCATGCGCTTGTGAAGTGGCTGTTTGGTCTCTCCAATGTAGAGGTCTGGGCATTCCTCGCTGCACTGTACAGCATACACCACATTGTTAAGTTTGTGTTTTGTCTTTCGGGTGAACCAGTTTCTGTCTGAGTGTGTTGCTGGGTCTGAAATACACTGGGATGTCATGCTTGGAGAAAACTCTCCTGAGTTTTTCTGATACACCGGCTACATAGGGGATGACAATGTTGTTGCGTCTGTCTTTCTTATCCTCCCTCGCTGGTGTCTGGTCTTCTTTTCTGTGTCTCTTTGCTGACTTTAAAAACGCCCATTTAGGATAGCCACACGTTTTGAGTGCTTCCTTTACATGTGTGTGTTCCTTCTTTTTTCCTTCAGGCTTAGAGGGAACATGTTCTGCCCGGTGGTGTAGGGTCCTAATTACTCCAAGTTTGTGTTCCAGAGGGTGATGGGAGTCAAAAAGGAGGTACTGGTCCGTGTGTGTGGGCTTCCGGTAAATTTCGATGTTGAGTTTGCCGTTCTCTTCAA
Organism: Diplotaxodon limnothrissa; assembly: GCF_057381915.1. Classification (NCBI taxonomy): domain Eukaryota; kingdom Metazoa; phylum Chordata; class Actinopteri; order Cichliformes; family Cichlidae; genus Diplotaxodon; species Diplotaxodon limnothrissa. The sequence continues at coordinate 4,689,045 of NC_140605.1, forward strand.
TGTGCACGGCGCAGTCCAGGAGAGGCAAACAGTTGTCCTTTGTGTCTTCCCTGGTGAACTTGATATTTTTATCCACAGCGTTAATGTGCGCAGTGAAGGATTCCACTTCTTGTGTCTTGATTTTGACCCAGGTGTCGTCCACATATCTGTACCAGTGGCTGGGTACTCTTCCTTTGAAAGAGCCAAGAGCCTTCCTTTCCACTTCCTCCATGTAAAGGTTGGCTACAATAGGTGACACGGGGGAGCCCATGGCACAGCCATGTTTTTGTCTGTAAAAGCCTTCGTTGTACTTGAAATATGTAGTGGTGAGGCAGAGGTCTAACAGTGTGCAGATCTGATCGGGTGTGAAGTTGGTCCTGTCCTCCAAGGAGCTGTCTTCTTGTAGTCATTTTCTGACAGTCTCCACGGCCTCCGTGGTGGGTATGCAAGTGAAGAGAGAGACTACATCAAAGGACACCATGGTTTCATCTGGATCCAGGGTAAGTTTCTGAACCTTGTCGGTGAAGTCGGTGGAGTTCTTGATGTGGTGTGGGGTGTTCCCCACGAGAGGCGCAAGGATGGTAGCAAGGTGTTTTGCAATGTTATACGTGGCTGAGTTTATGCTACTGACTATGGGTCTGAGTGGGACAGCTTCCTTGTGGATCTTCGGAAGTCCATAGATGCAGGGTATGGCATCCCCTGGGTAAAGGCGGTGATATGTAAGGCGGTCAATAATTTTGTCCTTTTCAAAGTCTTGAAGGCAAGCTATACCTTTCTTTTTGTAGCTGCTTGTGGGGTCTCGCTTTAGGGCTTCGTAGGTATTGTTGTCACTGAGGAGAGTAGTGATCTTTGTATGGTAATCTGTAGTGTTTAGGACCACGGTGCATCTTCCCTTATCAGCTGGTAAAACAGTGATGTTGTGGTCTTTGCTCAGGGAAGCGACGGCCTTCTTTTCCTGTATTGTGAGGTTGGATGGAGGGACTTTGGCACTGGAGAGCGTGGCTGAGACTTTCATCCTGATTTGCTCTGCTTCTGTCTGTGATAATTTATTAATCCGTATGGCAGATTCTGTGGCTGTGATGAGGTCCACTATGGGCAACTGTTGTGGAGAAATGGCAAAATTGAGTCCTTTGGCTAATACACTCTTTTCAGGTTCAGTGAGAATCCTGTCTGAAAAGTTCTTAACCCATTTCTCCTGACTGACATCAGGTGTGTTTTCTTCTCTGGGTTGTGTAGGTTCAGGATGAGGAGTGTGTGTTTTTGAAAGCAAGGTGTGAAATTTCCTGCGTTGTCTTTCTTTTCCTTTAGAGTGTTGGGCCCGCTGAGCCTTGTCCACAAACTTGTAAACCTCTTCTAAGATTGGAGAGGGTAGAAGGATTTCCAGTTCTTGCAGGGTCTGGCTGATCTTGATCTGGAGGGCATCTATGGTGAAATGGACCTGTCTTATCCTTTCACTTAAAAGGTGATTTTGTGCTCTCTGTAGAATCAAGTCTGCTCTGTATCCCCTGACAGTGGATCCAAGGCGCAGGCTCTTAGGAACAACTCTGCTTTGTCTACATCTTAGGTTATTGACCGCCTTACATATCACTGCCTTTACCCAGGGGATGCCATACCCTGCATCTATGGACTTCCGAAGATCCACAAGGAAGCTGTCCCACTCAGACCCATAGTCAGTAGCATAAACTCAGCCACGTATAACATTGCAAAACACCTTGCTACCATCCTTGCGCCTCTCGTGGGGAACACCCCACACCACATCAAGAACTCCACCGACTTCACCGACAAGGTTCAGAAACTTACCCTGGATCCAGATGAAACCATGGTGTCCTTTGATGTAGTCTCTCTCTTCACTTGCATACCCACCACGGAGGCCGTGGAGACTGTCAGAAAACGACTACAAGAAGACAGCTCCTTGGAGGACAGGACCAACTTCACACCCGATCAGATCTGCACACTGTTAGACCTCTGCCTCACCACTACATATTTCAAGTACAACGAAGGCTTTTACAGACAAAAACATGGCTGTGCCATGGGCTCCCCCGTGTCACCTATTGTAGCCAACCTTTACATGGAGGAAGTGGAAAGGAAGGCTCTTGGCTCTTTCAAAGGAAGAGTACCCAGCCACTGGTACAGATATGTGGACGACACCTGGGTCAAAATCAAGACACAAGAAGTGGAATCCTTCACTGCGCACATTAACGCTGTGGATAAAAATATCAAGTTCACCAGGGAAGACACAAAGGACAACTGTTTGCCTCTCCTGGACTGCACCGTGCACATTGAAGAGAACGGCAAACTCAACATCGAAATTTACCGGAAGCCCACACACACGGACCAGTACCTCCTTTTTGACTCCCATCACCCTCTGGAACACAAACTTGGAGTAATTAGGACCCTACACCACCGGGCAGAACATGTTCCCTCTAAGCCTGAAGGAAAAAAGAAGGAACACACACATGTAAAGGAAGCACTCAAAACGTGCGGCTATCCTAAATGGGCGTTCTTAAAGTCAGCAAAGAGGCACAGAAAAGAAGATCAGACACCAGCGAGGGAGGATAAGAAGGACAGACGCAACAACATTGTCATCCCCTATGTAGCCGGTGTATCAGAAAAACTCAGGAGAGTTTTCTCCAAGCATGACATCCCAGTGTATTTCAGACCCAGCAACACACTCAGACAGAAACTGGTTCACCCGAAAGACAAAACACCAAAACACAAACTTAACAATGTGGTGTATGCTGTACAGTGCAGCGAGGAATGCCCAGACCTCTACATTGGAGAGACCAAACAGCCACTTCACAAGCGCATGGCACAACACAGAAGAGCCACCTCCACAGGACAAGACTCAGCAGTCCATCTGCATCTTAAGGATAAAGGACACTCTTTCGAGGATGCCAATGTGCACATTTTGGACAGAGAGGACAGATGGTTTGAAAGAGGAGTGAAAGAAGCCATCTATGTCCACTGTGAGCGACCATCTTTGAACAGAGGCGGGGGTTTACGACACCAACTCTCTGCCATCTATAATCCAGTTCTGAGATCCCTTCCCAGACGCCTTAACGCCCACTCACATCCTGGACCATCTGACCTCAGGAATTCGCATGATAAGGTGGGGCCAGGTTTCACAATGAACACACCCGAAACTCTGGCTGATTGGGACCCACACCCAGTTTCACACCTTGGCTCAGGCGATTAGAGGATCATCAGGGGGTCCTTTTGTCCCCCTGTGGAGGGGTCACTCCCACTAGGTTTTTATCTGGGACTCTCCACCATTTGACCTTAGAACTGAAGAAGCTTCTCGGATGAGAGGTGAAACGTCTTCAAGCAACTTAAAGAAGTCCAGACGCTTTTCTTTGCAAGCTCCTTTGAGTTTCAGTTTGGTGTTACTTACTGCACTAAAAGTGGATTTTGGTTTAAACCTTTATCACCAATATGCCTTTCCAACGTTTGGGGAGTTCTTAAAGAGGTATTTTGAAAGTTGTGGTGATATCATACCTTAAGATGTAAATTTCTATAAATTTAAGTAAATTCACTTTTGCTTGAAACCCTTTTTTATGATTAGTGGGAGCAAAGCTTATAGGAGAGGCACACTGGAAATGGAGCATGTGGACTTTGGAACAGAATGAGACAGAGCAGAAGTATAAGAAAATGTCTATTCAACAACTGAGCGTGCAGTGAGAGAATAAACATCTAAATATCCCGAGGCTCAGACAGTTGCCAGGTTGAGCCACGGTAGAGTGGGTGGGCAGGATCAGATTAACAACAAGGAGATGACTGACTGGGACAAGAAGCAGCTGGTGCATGGAAAGATCTGGAGCACAAGTGGAATATGGTAAGTCACGAGTACCAAAGATTTAGCCGATGGACACCAGAATATGTCTTGTGAGGCTGTTTCTCTCTCTGTGGCACAGCCATCACTTGTCCTGTTCTCTTACTCTTTCTCACCTCTCTTTATACACCTCTACACCTCAGCTGCGCCTCAGAGTGACTGTGCAGTTTTTAGGCCTCTTGTCAAAGGCAGGCGAATTTTACAAAAAAAGTAAACAATGACAAACTCTAAAGACTGCTGCAGAAAGATTCTGACTACATTCTTTAGCTTACCCTTTGCTGAAAATTTATTTTTTCATTTAAATTTTCATTCATAAGCCACTTTGTTCCTGCTTGACTCACTGCACTCAGTTCCTGCACACACACAGATATAAGATATTGTCTTAATTAGATGGTATTTTCCCAAATAGTGGAGCTTGATCCATATTACTTTAATAGAGTACCATTACTTTGCTATAACATACTTCGACTCATCCTTATGCATCCTGTATTAATATTCATGTGTAGCCCACAATCTTTCAATCATGTAAATGAGGTTAGCAGGCCTAAATGGAAGGGAGGAGTACACTCTTAGTACTGAGTCACAGTTCTTGTGTGGCAGTGGGTCATTTGGACATATTTCTCCACCCCACCTCCTTACTCATCAGTGCCCTTGAAGATCCAGTCCAGCTGGGGTCATTTGTATGCAGGGAAGCCACTGTAGGTGATAAATCAATGTTACCTTAGATGCTTCTCATGCTCACATTCAATCTGATTGTCTTTCTGTAGGGTACCTTTACCTGAAGAGTGTCAAATATCATCTGCTTTGCAAATCTAGAGGTACCTGTCCTTCATATCCGGCATGCAAACAAATAGTGAGTTTCTATTTATGGCAAAGAAAGAGGAATCACAACCAGTTATGAGAAAATAGTAGCTGCTGCAGTAGTGAGATCATCATTAAAGTGAGTGGTCCTTGTAAGTAAAAGTATTATATATGTATTTATTGGTACTTTCCACTGATGCTTCATAACACAACTCTGTCAATAACAGCAAAGACAGAGAACAACAGTAAGACACAGTGAGAAATTATAATCTGCTTTTGAACAGTGAAGACCCCAGAGATAATTTTAATCAGCAGATAAGACTTAAATTCTGATCTCCCAGCATGCAGTCTGGAAATGCTAGCTTACACCTAAAACACCACAAACCGGTGTTTGTGAAGATTATTGAGCAATTAACCACTGGTTACCATCTGGCTTTAGTATAAGCTGCATTCTCTGTGCAAGCTGTTGTGTTCTCAGAACATATTCATCTGTCAGCTGATATGTTTACCGCTTTTATCAAATAAATCCAGTAAATCCACATACTAGAACATTATGCTCATTACTGTACTACAGAGCCAATGGCTAATACGCTTATCCCAATAGTGTTCCTGTCATTACTCTTCTTAAGAATCAAATGTTTCAACTACAATAACGAGTCAAAATAGATTTTATGAGGCCGTTTAAAACAGGTTACCTAAAAAAAACGTTCTGTTTAACAAATAATTATATAAATTAGTCACATCTAACTCATTCAACCAAGTATCATAAAATGATGTGTGTGAATAATTATTTTAGTGGTGGACAATAACAACTTACAGTAATAGTTGATTGAGCACAAAATACACACATAGCAAAATGTTTCATTACTCAGAAAAAAAATTTGTTTATTCTAAAATGATTGCATTTTAATATATTTTTTCTTATGTAAAAGGCATATATGTAGAGTAGAATATTCTCTTGTATCTTTTACTGTCCAGGAATTATGTACGTATGTTTTTATTTATATAGTAAGACAATCCATCCATGCGGTGAGTATCCATCTGTCATCATATGAATTAATGGAAAACAGAAATCCAAATTTAAAATAAAATCACTAGGAATAATCATAATAAAATTAATGATACTTGTTGCAAAATATTTGCGATACCACAAGTCTACTGAAACATGAAAACCTTTCTCGTATCATCCATTTCAGTCTTTTGCCTAGTTACTTGAGACAAAGCTGGAACACATTTTTGGGTCACAGATTATGTTTGACACTGTTCTTCCTCCTCACCTCTCCGTTTCATTCACCTCTGCACCTCAGTTTTGCCTCAGGGTGACTATGCCGTTTTTAGGTCTCTCGTTGATATTCAAAGTTGCACTTTCACATGAAGGCATGGAATAGAAGGAAGCAGTACAGCCCAGCATAGCAACTCAAGTTGTCTTTGCATGTGTGTCTCACATTACTAGTACTTTTACAGTCAAGCCCACAATTATTCATACCCCTGGCAAATTTTAGCAAGTTATTTTTTGACTGGAAATGGCATAGGCATCTTCCAAAAGATAATAAGACGATGTAAAAGTGGCATTGTGTGGGAAAAAATTATTTCTGAGCTTTTATTTAAATTTGAACAAAAAGTGTCATGTCCAGAATTATTCATACCCTTCACAAACTGTCACAGTCTCTGGGAAAATCCAAAGTTCTATACCATTCCAAATAGTCCAAGCTGTTCTAAAGCATCCTAATTACACTGATTAATTGGGAACAGCTGTTTTAATCAACTCAACAGGTGAAAAACAGCAGCTCTCTGCAGTTGGTTTGTGGACAGCCATGGCTAAGACAAAGGAGCACAGTGAGGACATGTGGCTGCTCACAAGTCAGGAAAGGGCTACAAGTAGTGATGGTGAGATGAAGCCTCATGATGAACTGAAGCTTCCCATCCAACTGGTCGACTCATGGTTCGAAGCATTGTGATGATTCATTTGCTCTACTGCGCCATCAAGTGGACGATTCAAGTGAAACAGGCTCTGTGATTATAATGATGTGACGTGTAAACCGCTAAACTGAATAAATAAATTGTTTTCCATGGTTATTTATCCCGAATATTGTCTCAGTATGTCTGATACAAAAGAGAAAGTGGAAACTATCAGTACACAGTTTTTGGGATGATTGTGTAACTGCGTAATCATGCTTATGTACATCTCAATAATGACACAAACTAGTGTGTGGCACTTCAAGTTGAATGAATAAAGGAATTACTATTGTTCATGACACCAATAACTGAACTCTAAATATTAGTTATATTTAATATTATACTAATTTTATATTATATTAATTTAATCAATGTTTGTGTATAATAACTTGGCAGCTTAACACAGGAATGTACATGGAAACAAAAAGGGAGGGAGTTGTGATGTGAATGTGCTTGTGACGTTATAACAGTGCTCATGACACTAGGGAAAAGTTGTCATTTGTTTTTATTCAAAAATAGCAGCTTTTCCACAGTGCTGGGCTTAAGACGGTTCCTCTTTTTTGAGAGGATTTCTCCTGCTTTTGAAAATATCCTCTCACAGGGCACAGATGAAGCAGGGGTTGCAAGAAAAACCACAGCAAGTTTATACAAGTTTGGATAAAGAAATTTGTGTCCAGCCCAGTACTCCAGCGGATTCTCCAGTCTGCCGATATTTGGTTCATGGAGGTATGTCTGTACTTCAGCTGTTGCATCAGCAGTAGCATTTGGGGTCTTTGTCTCCAGAACAGTGGTTTCCAAACGATGCCACAGTTTGCTACCTGAAACAAACAGAATGTAAGTAACTAAATACAATATAGTAATCGAAATGTGCTCATATACCTTGAGTCACAGGCTGAGAAGCTTTTGATGATGAGGCTGCTGCTGATGAGGCTGCTGATGAGAAGGCCACGTGCCGCAAAATAGCAGCACATTCAAAAATGAGTCTCTTCTCAGCATCCATTGCTTTATTTGGGCTAAAGAAGCCTATTTTTTTGAACCTTGGATCCAGCAATGTTGCCAGTGACATGATGCTCATTGACTGCAATGTGTAGAGCTTCTCCTTCAATTGTCTCCTTAGACACTCAACCATGGTGGAGCTCTCTGGAGTTAGGACAACTCCCATTCCCTCTTCATTTAGTGCATGGTGTAACATTGTTAAAAGTGGAATTACTTTGGATCCAGACACTCGCTTTTCCTCTGACACCTCAGTGGTGGCATCATTAAATGGGGAGAGTATTTTAAGACATTCTGCCATAAGCTCATACTGTTCAGAGGATAGTGGGCAAATATCAGTGTGCAGGCCAGCTAACGATGCTCCAATAGGTTCCCTGAGTTCATGAACACGTTGAAGCATTTGGAATGTGCTGTTCCAACGTGTATCCACCTCTTGAATTAACTTCAGTGCAGGTCGGCCCATTTGCTCCTGCACCTCTGTCAGCCTCTCCTAGAAAAACAGCCAACACAAACTGATTAATTCAAGCTGTGTTACTGCAGCAGCACCTTAAAGCAGCAATGAAATAATGGAACAAACCTTAGCAATTGTACTGCTCTTGAAATATCCCACTATCCTCCTACAGGTAGTCCGGATGTCAGACAGCGTCGTGTGTTGCTCAAGAGCTTTTTTGACCATTAGGTTTAATGTATGTGCCACACAATTACTGTGACGCAAACGAAGCTCCTTAGCACAGGCACCCATGTTTGCTGCTCCATCAGTCACATAACAAGTAACTTTGTCTGTAATGCCCCACTCTGACATGAGCGCTGCTGTTACTCGTGACAAATTGACAGCAGTATGTGCTTGAGGGAAGTGCTGAACACCTAACACTACAGAATGCAATGCAGTGTTAGAATCGATGAAATGGCAGGTGACGGCTAGGTAAGCCTCTGTGTTAATGGAGGTCCACATATCAGATGTCAAACTAACTGCAGACGCCTTGGCCACAGTCAGTTTTTCTTTTTGTTTGGACTCTTTGTATCTTTGGTCCACCATAGCTTTCAAAGCCTAAACAAAAGAAGGTACAGTACTTAATATGGAAATAAAGGCCAAATGGAAACATGCTTCATATTTTAAGATACACACCTGCCTTGTGGGGAGAACATAGTTAGGGTTCAAAACTTCAACAAGCTTCCTAAACCCACTGTCCTCCACAACAGTGAAGGGCTGGGAATCCTCTATCACCATGTTGACCAAGGCCTCATCCACATCATTCCTCTCCCCTAATACAACAAAAAAACATTAAGAAATTACAGATATCAGTAATTACAACCCAAATATAAGTGAATGACATGGGGAATATAAATGTATCAAATGACTGTATCCTTAAAACCTACAAAAACTCACCTGAGCTTGGTCCACCTTGGTCAGTCTCCTTGTTCTCATGCAGGGCTCTGTAATGCCTCAGCATAGATGAGGTGTTGTTGCTGTATGCAAGTTCTTTAGAGCACAGCAAACATTTCACCTTTTAATGAACCACAACACAGAAATCTGATTATAGGATCTGTGGTGTCATTTATTTATATTATGGTACTTATCATTTCTTTATTACAGTGTGTATACCTTATTAGGAGAGATGACATCAAAATGTTGCCAGACAGGGGAAAATTTTCTTTTCCTTGCTGGTTCCATCGAGGGAGGAAATGCTCACGTAGCTATGTAACACGTACGTAATCCAATTCCACAACACGATGTGATGGGGGAATCAGCTGTGTTTTTCTGCCCATTTTATTTCGAATCTGGCGCGAACCGGTGAACCAGTTCCCGAATCAGTCACGTGGTACGGACTGCCCGCGGGGCCTCGAACGTCACTGCATACGTAAACAACGCAAGCCTCGATACGCGCTTCAGAAAAACGCCCCCGCGATTACCCGACGCGCGATTCGAAGCTTCGACACACAGGACACATCACTAGCTACAAGTCCATATCTAAATGTTTTCAAGTTCCAGTGGCTGCAGTGCAAAGTATTATTTAAAAATACAAGATGTTCCGCACTGTGGAAAATCTGGACGTGATCGGAAGCCAAAAGTGACACCTGTGCTGGCCAGGAGGATAGTGAGAGAGGTAAAAAAAAGAAAGAATCCAAGGATCACCATCAAGGCCATCCTGGTGAATCTGGGCTCTGCTGGTGGCAATGTCTCAAGGCACACAGTCCAACAGACATTGCACAATGCTGGGTTTCACAGATGAAGAGACCAAGGAGGATGCCACTTCTCCAGATAAAGCACACAAAAGTTCATCTGGACAAAGAAGAAGACTTCTGGTCTTCTGTGTCATGGTCAGGTGAAACAAAAATTAAATTTTTCCTTCTCTTGGCGTAAAAAAGGAGAAGCCTTCAACCCAAAGAACACCATTCCCACTGTCAAACATGGTGGTGGGAACCTAATGCTCTGGGGGTGTTTTTCAGCCAATGGACCAGGGAACCTAATCACAGTAAACAGCACCATGAAAAAAAGAGCAATACATGAAGATTCTCAACAACAACATCAGGCAGTCTGTAAAGAAACTTGGCCTTGGCCACCAGTGGATATTTCAGCACGACATTGACCCAAAACACACAGCAAACTTGGTGAAGAAATGGTTAGGAGACAACAACATTAACGTTTTGCATCAGGGTGATGGCAAGAAGACGCTCCAACTTGAAAGATTTGGAGCTCATTGCTAAAGATGAATGGGCAAAAGTACCTGTGGAGACGTGCAAAAAGCCGGTCTGCAGTTACAACCAATAAAGGCTTTTCTATTGATTATTGAGAAGGGTATGAATAATTCTGGACATGACACTTTTTTCTCAAATGTAAATAAAAGCTGAGATATATTTTTTTCCACAATTATGCCTCTTGTACATTGTCTTATTATCTTTTGGGAGACGCCTGTGTCATCTCCGGTCAAAACAAAACTTGCTGGTTGAATAAAAGTAACTTTAACCCTCCTAGGACCTGGCGTCCACATACGTGGACATCACATTTTGGGTTGTCTAGACCAAAATACTCAATTTTGCTCTATAAGTTATGTCTCTCCTGCAGACCTGATTCCTCCCTCCCACCTTCTTCCTTTACAGAAAGTCTGTCCGAATTAAAATCCTGGTTTAGCTCTAAATTTCTGAAGCTCAATGAGGATAAAACCGAAATCCTCCTTATTTGCACCAAATCCAACCTATTGAAGGCAAACCATTTCTCACTCACTATCGATAACTCCAGTTTTCCCTTCTCCTCAGGTTAAGAGCCTTGGTGTCATCCTAGACAGTTCACTATCCTTTAAATCTCACATCAATTATCTCATCTGTTCTGCCCATTTCCATCTACATAACATTAACAGATTACGTCCTTCTCTTTCCACCCAGTCTGCAAAATACTAAATTTTGCTTTACAAGGGCCTGATATCCACTTACGAGGATATTATACTGCCACTGTCCTATCGAAATTTAAAGCGAATGTCATCATATGTGTATCTAATTTTTCTCAGAAACAAAAATCAGGTAAAAAAAAAAGAAAAATCACGTTATTGTTTGTTTTTAGATTCATCAGGTTCCAATCAGCCCAAATAGCAAAGAGAATTTAAAAATGCATGCCATGCCTGCTTCAGTCTGTATGCCAAATATCTTTGGGCAAGATACTGAACCCCAAGTTGCTCATCCATCACAGTTTGAATATTAGATAGAAAGCACTTAAGTATAGAAATAAGTGCTGGTGTCAAGTGATGAATGATGGATCTTGTATAAAGTGCTTTGAGTCTTCAGGTAGAGTAAAGAGTACTATAAGAAGTGCCAGAGACATTGTTACAATCCGTATTTACTTACACATTATCCATGCCATTTTTCTCTGATAGTTTCTCAGAAACTAGAAAACCAGCCTTGAGCCTACAAACTAGCAACTAGAGTATAACACAAGTGTGATAAAATACATGTTGTACATACAATTTCAGAATCAAGTCAAAATGAAAGATGTAACAATGGTGCAAGCAAAACAAGAGCAGCTCTGCCAGATGTTTTCTTTGTCGACATCAAATAAATACAGATGATGTATCTGCGTGATTTATTAACGATTTATTACACAATCATCTGATATGACTCAAAGAAATGTTTTAATATGATAAAGATGGAATCCTGTGCCTCAGGGATTTCAAGGAGGAAGGAATCCCAAACATCTCTTTATTCCACACCACAACACTCTCACTCAATCTCAGGGCAAGCTCACCACACTCCAGAAAAAGGAATCAGTGGAAATCTGTGCAGAGGGCACCACACAACAAACCATCACATCCCTATTGAGGAGGATTTCTTGAGATATCAGCCTGTCCTTCCATGACAGTTCTTGCTCTACTTTCTCGGGTTTCTGGTGTCTGAGGTATTCACTAAGCACCCTATCAATTGTGGCCATCTTCCTTATGTACTCATGGATATTGTTTCATCCTGGATTCTGGCTCTGACACTCACTAGTTCTCAGCCTCCTTCCTTCTGCTTAATATGCAGTCCCAGGGTGCTGGACATGGAGTGAAACCCTCCATGGATGTTAAGGGACTTTCTTGTCTTGACGAGAGTGGCTTCGGCCAACTTATTAACCCAGCAGTGTATCTGACAATAAGTAGGGCATAGATAGGTATTGATTGCCTGGATCTTGTTCGTCCCATTCAGCTGATTCCTGAGGACTTACCTTACCCTTTGCAGGTTTTTGGGAGTATTTGGCAGTATTTGGCTTTTCTAGCAGCCTCTTCATGATTTCCATTTGCCTGTGGGATTCCCAGTTACTTTTAGCTATCCTCAATATCTTCAATGTTGCCTTCTAATAGTGCAGTCCTCTCAGTTTTGACTACCTTCCCTCTCTTTGTTACCATCTGAATACACTTCTCCAGTCCAAATGGTGGTGTGGACCAGTGAATTGATGTCTTTTTCACTCTTGGCATACAGCTTGATATCATCAATGTAGAGGTGTTGTCGAACATTGGTCCATTCGTAGTTGGTATCCATAGCCACTATTGTTAAAGATCTCACTGGGCGGCTTATGCAAAACTACGGAGCCCCACAGGGGACATGGGAGAAAAAAAATTAAGACAGACTTTTGCGAGATCTCGCAAAAGTTGAATTCCAACAATGGAAAAGTAATATTATTATTAGTTGTAATATTACTTTTTCTGGGTCACAAAATACACTTTTAAGATATTTTGAGGCGTGACTGTAGTTGTGTAAACGTCAGATACCTGCTCGGTTTACAAGACATCACACATTTGCAAAAGTGCTCCGACGTTTTCGGAGATCTGACACCCACCATCTCAAAGCTAACGGGAGGTCGAGACCTACTACTGCTGGGAGGAACACCGCTTTCCCGGCACATCGTGCCTCGACCTCCCGGTCGGCTTCGAGCTGGCGGCCTCCGAAGAATGCGGCTAAAACTTTTGCGAGATCCCGAGTTTGTTTTGCGAGATCTCGCAAAAGTCCGTCTTAATTTTTTTTTTCTCCCATGTCCCCTGCGGGGCTCCGTACAAAACAGCAGGTAGACAGAACATCCCCTTGGTAAGTACTTTAGTTTTTCCCCAAGGAAGCGCTCACAAAGACAGGAAAAACAGGGTGGCAGTCTTATGCTATGATATGACTATCTTTTAATTCTTGGTAATTTTAACATCTATGTTTGCTGTGTACTGGAAATTTCTTTATTTTTATGTATTGATCCCATATTTTAATTACATCACTTTAGTATAGCAAAATCACTCCAGACACCTCTTTGTATACACATATGTGGAATGTTCACACAAGTGGGCCTCAGATTTTATTACACCTCACAGAGGGTGCATTGTAGACTTGAAGATCTCCAGAACATCCTGCTTTTAGGGAGGTGACGGGTGGTCGTAACTTTTCTTAGAGTGTGAGACGGGCAAGGATGAGCTGGATTGAAGGTATAGAGATATATGTGCTGTGGAATGTTCTTTGTTTGAGTGTTCTGGGAAGGTATAAAATGGTTCAGGGCGGTGTCCTTCCTCAGAAAATTGTTTGGTGTTTGCTCTGAAGATTTTCTCCACTGCAGTGTTTTCTTTTTTTAATAAACCTCACTTCAAAGATACGCTCACCTGGTTGTTGCAGTTTATTCAAGATTTTCCATAACAGCTGTAAGACTCATTTAATTTCATTCAGTGGGTGAGGGATTTAACTTGTGAGTTGATGCTGCCATACGGTCTGAACGTCTGTATTACGGAAATCAAAGACTGTGGGATATCGGATCATTTCCCTGTGATGTTTAATATGGTGGTGTGTAACCTGGAGTTGAACAACAAGGGACCTATGCATCAGTTGATAAATCCATCAATCTGTTCAGTTTTCTTACACTTTCACTAACTCTGCCCTCTACGATGCCAACCCTTGGGCAGAATTACCCATTGAAGAGCTAGCTAATCTTTTTAACTCAACATGCTCTGGTATCCCAAAACAGACCCTGTGGTCAATGTCACCAGCAGCCCTCAATGGAAGAGGCCTGCTGGTGACATTGACCACAGGGTCTGTTTTGGGTCCCGCTCTGTTCTCTTTATACATGCTGCCTTTGGGATAAATTTCAGGAAATACAACATTCCCTTTGACTGTTATACTGATGATATCCAACTTTTCTTCCCCTTGAAATTGGATGCCTCTGTCAAACTGCAGCATCTGTCTACATGATGTTAAAGACAGGCTAATACAGAATTTCCTTACCCTAAATGAAAATAAGTCTGAAGTTCATGTTTTTGGAAGTCATGCCCCCAACTGGTACCCTTGGTCCTGTTGTTTGTCATCATTCCAAGAATGTACGACATCTCTGACTTGTTTTAGATAGCTCTTTTAAATTAGAGATACAAGTTACGTGAAATTGCCAAAGCAAAGTCCTAAAGACCTAGAAAAATGTATTGATGCCTCCATCTCTTCTACTGCAATTATTTTTATTTGGGTTTTAAACACTCATCTGTCCATCATGTACAGTTGATCCAAAATGGAGCTGCAGTTCGTTTAGCAGGTGTTAGGTTTGATGACATCACTCCAGTTTTAGCAAATTAACACTGGCTCCCTGTCCATTATTGTATTGATTTTAATATTCTTTTACTTAATTTCAAAGTTTTGAATGGTATGACGCCAAGCTATTTAAGCAAACTCCTAAACATATATAACCCCAAAAGAGCACTGAGATCTTCTAGCCAGATACTCTTGGTACAGATGAGGTGGAACTCATGCAGGTTCCCGCCTCTGGCCTACAAACCTGCAAACAATCACACACCTGCTGCACATTATCCTGACTCACCGGTGACCAGTGTTGGTTACTTTTAAAATGTATTCAACTTTACATTACAGAACACGTGGCCCAAAATGTAGTTTGGAACGTATTCTGTTAAGTTACTCAGTGTGAGTAACATATTCTGAATACTTTGGATTGCTTAATATATTGTCACGCTTTTTACAACTACATGAATGTAGCAATTGCATCCTGCAAAATTCTTGTTTGTTTTTCTCTACCAATTTGCTGTTAAACCCAAACTCCCTGAAAAGACAATATATTTACTGTAGAGGAGCAAAGACTTGGGTGTGTTAACATAAGATGTTTTGTCTGCTTAAAGATAATTTAAAAAAGCACCGTCTTTCCTCAACAATTCTTTTTAAATTTACAAAGCTGAAAAGTGGAAGAGTACTAGACAAACATAAAATATACCATTGAAAAGAATTTACTACTGCTGTCAGCGTTAATCTCGTTAAAATGACGTTAACTCCATAACCGCATTAACGTGATAAATCTCCGTTAGCGAGTTAGCGTGGATCTCCCCATGCGTGGGACTGCACAGCGTCAACGTGTTAGTGCCGTCCAGCTGACAGCACTAGTATTTACTATTATGGTCACCAACATCACTTAGTTATAATAAAAAGTAGCCTTGCACAAGGACGGGAAAAAAATCGTTTTCCTTATTAGGACAAAAAAGGCAATATATAAAACAATTCTCAAAAATGAAAAATATATTATTTTGGCATCTACTGTCAATATTGTTCTACCATGTTTTAATGTAACCCAGCAACATTACTTTATGTGCATTTAACAAAGGCATGCAACAAGAACCATCCAAGGTGCCAGTGCTGAACTGTTTGGTTGAAAACCTTAAATCCCCCCAAAAATCCAATAATTGGCTAACAATTGCAGTAAACATATGAGGTGCTGCTTTTCAAATCCATGCCAAAAAACAAATACTAAGATTACAAAATAATGAGGTTACAAGCCTTATCTGTGAACAATACCAAGATAGTTTCAGCAACCTACCTACATCTTTTCCACTTAGTCTACAGTCCAGTAAAGGCAGTTGTAACGCAGCAAGAGCACCTGTTCAAAGTGTTTGTCTGTCATGCGGTTACAGTGTGGGGTGAAAACAAGTCCTCCATGGCTAAAGAGATGTTTGACAGGAGCACTTGACAGCAGAGTCGTATTGTATTTCAAGAAGAG
The DNA here is from genome assembly GCF_057381915.1 of Diplotaxodon limnothrissa. NCBI lineage: Eukaryota > Metazoa > Chordata > Actinopteri > Cichliformes > Cichlidae > Diplotaxodon > Diplotaxodon limnothrissa. The sequence continues at coordinate 4,705,079 of NC_140605.1, forward strand.
GGCTCTGATCACTGGATATGCCTTTAATGAGGCAATGTCTTATCTGAATCTTGAAGATACCTCTGTACCTCCATCCTCCGCTGTGGAACAGATCACCTGTGGACTCTGAAAACTGAAGAAGTTGTCATCATTATCTTCTGGCTCATTTCCCACTTGGGCATGTCCAGTGGTGCTGGTATTATTAGAAGGTTCTGTGTTGAGGAGACGAGCCTTTGGATCATTGTTCTTCTCATGGATTCTCTTTCATCATCAGCAAGCCACCAAAGTTGAAATTTTGGGATTGTGGATGCTGCCATCCTTGCCTCACGGGAGGCCAGGCTGCAAATTGAGTGTCAATTGCTTTGATGATTGCTGAGAGGATGTGAGTTGAAAATTGCACTTTGCACTGTCAACTTTTCAGATAACTTGGCTTTCAGACTGAGAAGGTTGGGAATCACATATCCAAAATAACAGTTCTTTCCTTCCTGGACCAGGTTGACTGAGTAGGCAAGTGGTCTGAGAATGGCTGTATAATCTTTGAGAAACAGTGTCTCCTCAGGGTGCAGTTTTGCCACCTTCAGTTGTTCACAGATTTCATTGAACTGACTTTAAGGTAGACTCACTAGCTTCTTGATTGCATTGTACTCTGAGCGCTACCCAGTCACTGAAGGTACAGCACATCTCTGCACATTTTGCCTTTGCACTCCTATATAATTTTCCCGAAACACGTATATATATATATATATATATATAAACAAGTAATTCCTTACGATACCACAATAGGTGTGACGGCCTCTTATCCTCTTACATTCCAGTACAGCAGACCTACAGCGATACTAGCACGATCTGATATCCTCGTGTTGGTGTTGTTCCCATCATCATAATTAATGTTGTTCCAGGTTCAACATTGCAAGTGACCAATCACCTTCTTGTGACATCACTTGCGAGAAACCGCCTGTCTGCCGATCCACCAATTTGAATTCCTTTCAGGATACTTTTCTTTAATAAACAGTAAGCATTATACATATTTTTCTTGCAACATTGAATTCATCGCTTGGCTTGCTGTTTGTTTGCTAGTGATAGGCTACTTGACGACAGCATTGGCTAACCAGTGTTCTCTAGACCAGTGGTCCCCTGTCATGGCACAGTGGCCCGTGGAAATGGGATGGACTCAAGTGCAGTTTCAAACCCGGAGGCCAGAGGTGCGGTGTAACGAAAAGAGTCTTTATTTACAATGCTCAGAGGCTAACAGAAATTTCAGACTAGAATTAAGGAACATAAACTAGACGTCTGAGGCGAGAGAAAATACTGTGACTATGACTAGATGGCAGGGATAACTGGGTGCAGGGACTGGGCAGGGGAAACTGTGGCTGGCCAGGGCACTGAAACAGAAGAGAGAGCAGTCAGGGGAATCCCACAGAGAGCTGCGAGTGAATCTGAGAATAATACACTGAGCTGTCTTACAAGCTTGCAGGTGGGGGTTGCGTGGAGGGGGGAGGCAGGAGAGGTCCAGGTGGGTGCTGCGTGCAATGCAGGGAGGCAGGCAGGAGAGACTGGCAGTTCCAAAAAGGGGAGAGATTACCGGCGGCTGCAAACTTGTATCCAGGAGAGCTTGGTAGGTGGGTTTCAGAGGCTGACGAGAAAACAGAGGAAATAAGGTTAATATACACGATGAGTCATCAAGGAACAGACGTGAGGCCGAGAACTGACTAAAGTTGGCAGATAATCTGGCGAAGACCAGTTGAGTGTACAGGTCATAAATACTGCTGGTATGATTGCCATCAGGTGAGGAACAACAAAGACTCCACCCAGTGGGGAGGAGCCGATGCTGTGGAAAACCACCCAGACCATGACAGTCCCCAACCCAGGGAAATAGAGTTAACAATAAAAACGTGAAAAAAACCCAACAAAAAACCCCCCTGAAAACCATAAAGTTCACGTCCGAGCATCAACTCTTGCACCCCCCCGTACCAAACGACTTTGGTCCGTGGCCCGGGGGTTGGGGACTGCTGCGCTAGACAGAAAATTGAGTGTCAATGTATTATGATCTATTATGAAAGTACAAGTAAATTTAGCTGTCATAAAAATGTTGTCAGGCAAAATCACAGTAGCTTCCCTGATCATTTTACAAACATAAGTAAAGAGAAATCGATCTAAATAGCCTAGCCTAATGGTTGTGTGCTGAATCTATGAATAAAAATATCAGCTGTACACATAATTAACTGGCCCATAGCTGTGGAAATTGACTTGAATTCTTGAGTCTATGGAGATTAACAGTAATTTATCCCTCTACTGCATAGCGTTGTCCTGAGCCAACAAACCACATTTTCATGCCTCACACTGTTCCTTCAAAAAACCCCAACTTTTTTTTGTCAACTAATGCTACCAGGCACATCTCTGTCCAATAAAAGGATGAGTTGAAGGTGGTGTGAGTTTCATTTGGGGGGGGGGGAACCTCTTTCTGCAAGCTGCACTACATGAGAGACATCTCCATTAGGAGGTAAGATAAAGATCACTATTTTACACGTTTATAGTGAAATAAATGTATATAACAAATACACTCAACAAAAATATAAACGCAACACCTTTGTTACTGCTCCGATTCCCCATGGGATGGACGTAGAGACCTAAAATTCATTCCAGATACACAATATAACCATCCCTCCCAAACAGTGGTCACAAATCAGTCCAAATGTGTGGTAGTGGGCACATCTGCTATATTGAGATAATCCATCCAGGCTTTCGAAGTGGGAGGCGGTAGAGGTAAGTGACGGACAAGGTAAGCAACTCATGTTTTAACTGACGTCAGAGATTTTGGCGGAAAATTAAAGCAAATGGTAGTTTAGATTTGAACAAATTCATTTAAACTTCAGTATTACCAAATACACTTATCAATTGTCTTATAACTAACACTATTTGTCTAAATAATCTCCAACACCCTGGAGAACAACGAGGAGAGTTTAGAGACTCTCCAAGATTATATTGATCAGTGCTTTCAGGATCTCGTGATGAAGAAGACCCAGTGTGCAGCTTCCCCGGCCAAACCTGAGACGCCGTCGTCGAAAAGACAACGCCCGGCAGATTCCCCCGGCTCAACATCGCCAGCCGGCAAAGATATTGCTGACATACTGGAGTCAATCGACAAGCGATTGTCCAGTTTTGACGCAAGGCTGTCCTTGGTGGAGATTCTTCACCGAGAATTTAAATGCTTGCGAGAATCCCTGGAGTACAGCCAGCAGCAGGTGGAAACGCTTGCTGCTGAAAATGCCACGCTAAGGGAGTCGGTGAAATGTCTCACAGATAATGTTACCCAGCTCAATAGAGAAAATAAAAAAATAAAAGAAACAGTTATCGATCTACAAGCTCGTAGCATGCGTGATTATCTGGTATTTTCTGGTATTCCAGAAGCCGCTGGAGAGGACGCGGAGACCACGGTAAAAAGCTTCATCAAAACCCACCTGAAGCTGCCGGAGGACACTGTGAAGAACATCGTCTTCGATCGGGTACATCGCCTCGGCCCCATTCGGGCTACGGCCGGGAGACCACGTCCTATCGTGGCCAAATTCGGCCACTTCAAACAAAAGCAACATGTGAAAAGCCGCGGCAGGGAATTAAAAGGAACGGACTTCAGCGTGAACGACCAGTTCCCCAAAGAGATCTTGGAACGATGCAGGGTCCTCTTCCCAATCCGACGCGGCTTCATCCAGAAGGGCTACCGCGCTGTCATCGCTGTGGACCGGCTGTACGTGGACGGACAGCTCCACCGCGACCCCGACATCACTCCGTGGCTGTATTAACCTCACACCAGATAAGAATCAGCTGCACCCTTTCCCTATCCACTCACACTAACTTGCATTAACATCTGTTTAACTTACCAGTATCAAATCGCATCTTAAAGTGTGATTTCATAGCAGAATTAACACCGTCACTCTCCGTCAGTGATTTAATTGGAATGTTTACGTTTTGTTTTTGTTTGTTTTTTTCTCGTTTTTTTTCCCTCTCTTTTCCCCCTCTTGGTTTTATGCTGCTCACCCCTGTCCTTGGTTTCTTTCTTTATTCCTTTCACTGCCTCGATCACCTGCTTCGACACTCATCCACAAACATCCTTTATTTCGACACATACGCACCATGCGCTCAACGGCAGCACATTTACATCAGTCAGACAGCGCACACAGTCATATAAGATACACACACACTTAAGCCAAGCCTACTCATATTAGTAACTATGCATACACAAAGTCAGACTCAGGGAGCATCTCGCCACACATTTTTTCTCTCTCTCCTTCTCTTTTTATGAACAAGTGACGTATTCTCTCCACCTGTCTAAGCGACGCACACAGCATACATCCCTAGTTATACACAAACATCTATGGGTACACTGAGGTTCATTACATGGAATATAAATGGAGCTGGCTCCAGAGTAAAGAGGTTAAAAATATTTAACCAACTCAAAAAACTACAGGCAGATCTTGTCCTTTTACAAGAGACCCACAGACCTCTTAGAGGTTCGAATGAACTTAAAACACCTGAGTTTCCCAATGTGTTCTCAGCTTGTTATAATTCTAGACAAAGGGGAGTAGCAATTTTAATACATAAAAATATTAATTTCACAGTACTCGATACAGTTATAGATCCAGAGGGCAGATTCTTAATCATTAAACTATCTATACTTGATAAAAAGCTATGTATTGCAAGTGTATATGGTCCAAATGTTGATGATCCCTCATTCTTTCACGGTTTTTTCAGTGCACTCTCTGAACACTTAGATGGCACACTTGTTCTTGGAGGCGACCTCAACCTTGGACTAAATGAAGACATGGATAGGCTCAATACAGCGGGAACTCAGCGTAATTGGCAGTCCATAAATATAATCAAACAGTATATTAGCGACTTTGGTCTTTGCGATGCATGGCGCTCCCTTCACCCCACCAGTAAGGAATATACTTTTTTCTCACATGTCCATCACTCCTACTCTCGTCTGGATTATTTTTTGGTCAGCAGCTCACTGCTGAACGACATTTCAGACACTGAGATTCACCCTATAGCTGTCAGCGATCATGGTCCTGTATCTTTAACACTAATGCACAAGAATAATACTACGCCAAGAAAAAACTGGAGATTTAATATATCACTACTTAAAGATGAAGACTTTATTAAATATTTAAAAAAAGAGTGGACTTCATATTTGGACTATAATGACACTCCCGAAACATCAGCTTCTGTTCTATGGGAAGCAGGGAAAGCTGTGATGAGAGGTAAAATAATTTCTTTCTCATCACATAAAAAGAAAACAAAAATATTCAGGAATTAGAAAAAAAAATCAAATCACTAGAAGAAGCCTACGCGTCCCACCAAGATCAGGAAACATTGAACAAAATACGCAAAACTAAACTAGAATTAAATGAGATAATTGATAAAAAAACCCAAAATTCTTAGTACAAAGACTACGCCTACAAAATTATGAACATGGTAATAAATCTGGTCAATTTCTAGCAAACCAGCTAAAAATAAATAAAGAAAAAACAACTATATGTGCTGTTCAAGATTCATCTGAGAACACAATATATGATCCAATACAAATAAAAAACATTTTCAGGGATTTCTATAAAACGTTGTATTCACCACAAATAAACCCATCTAAAAAAGAAATTGATCAGTTTTTGGACAACATAACTCTTCCAAAATTATTAGACACTCAAGCAATGGCACTGGATTCACCACTGACACCAGGTGAACTCCAGGAAGCCCTGATAAGTATGCCCAATAATACGGCTCCAGGTCCAGACGGCTTTCCTGCAGAATTCTACAAAGAATTCTGGTCGATTCTAGCACCAGTTTTCTACAGAACGTTGTTGGAAATTAAAGAAAAGGGCAGACTTCCATCAAATATGAATTCTGCAAACATTAATCTCCTGCTAAAACCAGGCAAAGACCCTGTATATCCCTCAAGCTATCGTCCAATATCCCTTATAAATGTAGACCTTAAAATAATCTGCAAAGCTCTCTCAAAGAGACTGGAGAAAATAACCCCCCTCTTAATTCATCCTGACCAAACTGGTTTCATAAAAGGTAGGCACTCATCAACAAATACACGTAGATTACTTAATTTGATAGACTACTCATACAGTAAAAACCTAGAAACTACAATATTCTCTTTAGACGCAGAAAAAGCATTTGACAGAGTTAACTGGAAATTTCTATTTGCAACTTTACACAAATTTGGTTTTGGATCCTCTTTCATAAACTGGTTAAAAATATTATATAATTCCCCAACAGCTTGTGTTAGAACAAATGACCAGACATCCTCCAGCTTCTGTCTCTTGAGGGGCACCAGGCAGGGATGCCCACTCTCCCCTTCACTGTTTGCAATTTTTATTGAACCACTAGCAGCAGCAATTAGACAGAATTCAGTAATTAAGGGCATAAAATGCAAGAACGTGGAACATAAAATCAGCCTTTATGCGGATGATGTGTTACTCTTTCTCCAAAATTCACAAACCAATATCTCTGGGGTGATTGAATTGATAAACTCTTTTGCAAGAATATCAGATTACTCAATTAACTGGTCAAAATCTACAGTTCTACCGATTAATTGCTCCCTCCATAATTCCTCTTCTACACCACTGCAATCGGGAAATATAAAATATTTAGGTATTAATGTTTCTCCCAAGCTTGCAGATCTAACTAAATTAAACCATATCCCACTTTTAAAGAAGGTAGAAGATGATCTGGCTAGATGGAAATGTCTACCCATATCACTCATGGGAAGGGTTGCCGCTATAAAAATGATGGTCTTACCAAAAATAAATTATTTATTCTCAATGATCCCAACTAAACCGCCACAAGATTGGTTCAGATCTCTAGATTCATGTATGTCCAAATTCCTTTGGAAAAATAAACCCCCACGTATAAGCTTAAAAACACTACAAAAGACCAAGGATAAAGGAGGACTAGAACTGCCTAACTTTCAGCACTACTTCTTAGCCAACAGGCTTCAGTTTATCTCAGGATGGCTAAAACATACCCTCTTAGATGAACCTTGGCTAGATGTAGAACAAGCACTTACCATTTATCAGCTCAAACATCCAACGACATGAATGCTTTAAAAGCATCAACATCAGCTCTTCTCTGACAGCATGGTGGGAGTTTCTAAAATTGACGGCGTCTTCATTAATCCCATGCAAACGTACACCTATCTGGAACAACCCTGACATATTACAAAACAATAATATGATAAACTTTTCAGATTGGAGTGGTAAAGGAATCAAATATTTAGAACATATACTAGAAGGAACAGAATTTATCTCATTTGACGGACTAGTTACACAATATGGAATCAACAAGAAAAGATTTTTAGAATATCAACAAATTAAATCCATAGTAAAAAAGAAATTTAAACCGGGTCAAGTTGAACTACAAACACCACCAAGTGTGGTTCAATTTCTTACTCTTAAAACCCCCAAATTACTATCCAAAATATACAGAATGCTTTCCAAAACAGATGAATCAATATCACTTCCTATTGCAAAATGGGAAGCGGATTTATCAGTTAACTTAGACCTAAACTTCTGGTCTCAGATTTGCTTAAAAACCTTTCATCTAATTAGAAATCCCAGTCTTCAATTAATTCAATACAAAATATTACATAGAGTGCACTATACAGGTCATTGGATGTTCAAGATGGGCTTTACGTCTACCAACAACTGCTCACACTGCCAAACCAATTCACCGGACAATTATATCCACGCTCTTTGGTTCTGTCCACCAGTTCAGAAGTTTTGGCGCGAGATATGTGAAGACTTATCGAAGTGTCTGAAATGTAACATTCCAACTTCCCCCTTAGTGTGTTTGTTGGGCAGCTTAGATAATGTCACTTCAGAAAAGAATATAGCCCATATGGTTTTCACTGCCCTATGCATAGCCAAGAAAACTGTCCTCATGAACTGGAAAAATAAAAATAATCTTAATTTCTATATTGGTTAGAATTATCTATTAGATTACATTAGTCTTGATACAGCCTCTGCCACCACATCAGATCAATTGCTCTGGGTTCCTTTGATCAGCTCCATCACCTAGTGGGGGTGGGGGGTCATAGTTTGGTCCCGCCTTCACTGTTGTGATTGGTGTGGGGGTAGGGACAGGCTTAGGGCGTCGGGGGGTTCCCCGGAGGCATCTTCCTTGGGGGGCTCAACCCGGGGTAGCGGTCATGTCCGGTTAGGGGCTCTGTTGGCTCTCAGGTGACTGTTTCCTCGCGGCTGCGTGCAGCGGGGCTAGGGGAGGGTCTGTGCTGACGGACGTGGGTTACTGACCTGGTAGCCTGGCTGCCCCTGGGTGGGTCTGGGATGGGCGCTCCGTCTCTGGGCTGGGGCCCGGGCCGGGCCTCGGGGGCTTGGGTCCTGGTTGGTGTGTTGCCGGGGTTGTGGGCGGGTGGGTGCATGGGGGCCCACCCCTGGAGCAGGGTGCCGCTGGTGCATCGAGCCACCTGGGGGGCTCTTCAACTGGTGGGGGAGATTGTCACATCTTGCAGGAGCTTTCCTCTCCTCGGGAGCTCCCTCTGCAGGAGGGGGAGATACAGGAGAGGTGGAGGAAGATCTCAGCCTGGGTGTTTATTGTCTTATGTAGTCTGGAAGATGAGTGGATGGTGGGGTGGGTGCAGTTTTCTCTGTGGTGGGGTTGGGTGGACTGTCCCGGGCTCTGTGGGGCCGGGAGGCGCTGCTGCACTGGGCCCCGGTCTGGATGGGCCTGGGCCCCCTTTCCCTGGCGGGTCGCGGAGTATGGGGGTGCCTACCCTGCCCCTCCCTTCCTTCCCTCCCCATCTCCAGCTGCCTCCCTCTTCCCGCTCCACCACAACCACCCACACATGCAGGACCTTGGAGTAGGGGTATGTCACCAGGGTGCAGAGGAGGCTACCCCCCCCCCCCCCCCCCCCCCCCGTCCCCTTCTGGCTGCCTCTGCCTCAATTTTATCCCACAACTTAGACATTCACATTACTCACACTCTCATTACACATACATATAGGATCTTGGGGGTGGGCACGATACACGGAATCCAAAGTACCATCAGGGTGTACACCCCACCCCTGGCGTCGTTGCCCACCTCTCAAGGTTAAATACACGTAGACATTGAGGGCTAGCAGGAGGGACCATGCGCTTACCTGCTGCTCTCTGGCAGGTAGCTCCATGCCCTCCTGGGTTTTAAATGCACCTTAGAACACACATGCATCAACACTACAATGAGCGGGTGGAGGGAGGTTTGGAGTCTTCTCTCACCCCCGTTCTCTGCGACCTGCTGGAGCGGGGGCGCTAGGAGGAGGAGTTGGCCGTCCGACTGCGGTCTGGAGTGTGGGGCCTCCCTGCTGCTGCGGAGTCGGGGCGGTCTGCCTCCCCCCACCGCAGGGAAAAGGGTAACACCACCTGGGTCTGGGTGCAGTTCCCCCTCCAGGGGCAAGGGTACCTAGACCCGGTTTGTAGAGTACGCTTGGGGAGTGTGATCGTGTGTACAGCGTCTCTTTATGTCTGTCTCCACGTTGGTTGAGTGTGGAGTAAGTGCATATGAGAGCATGAGGGTGGGAATGGATGTTTGTATATGTGTGTGCCTGTATTTCTGTGTCTATATGTCAGGTTGGGTGTCAGGCGCCACCTCTCTGGGGACATCTCAGGCCCTCCAAGGTTTGGAGGCCTATCTCCCCCTACCACCACTTCCCCTGCCGGTGGCGGACTCCCTCAGACATCGGTGCGTTGGTGGTTCTTTGTGTCCGGGGGTGGGCGTCCAGGTACACACCGGCTCACTCCTTGGCGGCCGCTTATCGGGGCCTGGAGCCTGGGGCTCGCTCGGGCCACTTCGGAGGTGGGGTGCCCCCGGCCTCTCGGCCTGGGGCTCGGTCACTCAGGCACGGCTGGCTGCCGGCGGAGCTCACGGGCGCGTCACTGCAACTCCCCCTGGCTTCTGCTCCGCGGCTGCTGAGTGAGCCCTCATCTGGGACTCTCCTCAGCTCTTTCTGGGACAGTGGCGCGGCTGCCCCTCTGTTGGTCTTCCTTGGTCTCTTGTGTTCTGGGGGCCTCTGGATGTCTGGAGTTTTGATCTCCTCCATACCTGCTTCATGCACTGGAGGACGGGGCTGTGGCCCCCCCACACCCTCTAGCAGATCATTACATGAAGGAACCTTTTAAAAAAACAAGCGCGTCCATGCTCACAGGTGTACACACGGGTGATCACACCCACAAACTACACCCTTTTTGGCTCCTACCTCAAAGCACACTGTGTTCTGTTGATCTTATGTGCTGCACAATAATGTTTAATATTTAGTATTTACTGTCATATTCCCATATATCATTGTGATGTTGTTTATTCTATTACTCTTGTTCTCTTCTGCTTGTTTTCGTTTTTTCTTTCTCAGCAGGTGATCCAGGTGATTGATATATGCATTTTTTATTTCTTTTTTTTTTCTTTTCTGCTCATTCTGTTGGTTTTTGTTTTTTTGCCCTTCTCCCCCGTCCCTCTTCTCAGCTGTTTCTCTTTCCCTCTTTCTTTGTCCCCTTCTTTCCCCCAGTCAAGTCTGTCCCGTATTCAGTTAGTGAAAATAAAATAAAGAATAAAAGGTGAATCAAATGGACCATTACGGCAAGGCTGGGATGGTCAATTTGGTAAAGTAAATCCGTTGGGCATCTTTCTTTGCCTTTAGACAACAATTCTGATGGCAAAAGAGCCAAACGGGACAGGCAAAAAAAAAAAAAGAAAAAACAAAAAAAAGATAATCCATCCCACCTCACAGGTGTGCCACATCAGGATGCTGATCTGACATCATGAGTAGTGCACAGGTGTACCTCAGACTGCCCACAACAAAAGGCCACCCTGGAATGTGCAGTTTTTTGCGCTATTGGGGGTCTGGGGACCCAGAACCGGTCAGTATCTGGTGTGACCACCATTTGCCTCATGCAGTGCAACACATCGTCGCATGGAGTCTATCAGATTGTCAATTGTGGCCTGTGGAATGTTGGTCCACTCCACTTCAACGGCTGTGCGAGGTTGTTGGATATTCGTGGGAACTGGTACACGCTGTCGTATACGCCGGTCAAGCACATCCCGAACATGCTCAATGGGTGACATGTCCGGTGAGTATGCTGGCCATGCAAGAACTGGGACATTCTCAGCTGCCATCTGCCCTGAAAAATGTGAACCATGATTCATCCGTGAAGCGCACACCTCTCCAACGTGCCAGACGCCATCGAATGTGAGCATTTGCCCACACAAGTCTGTTACAGCGATGAGCTGGAGTCAGGTCAAGACCCCGATGAGGACGACGGGCATGCAGTTGAGCGTCCCTGAGACGGTTTCTGACAGTTTGTGCAGAAATTGTTTGGTTGTGCAAACCAATTGTTCCAGCAGCTGTCTGGGTGGCTGGTCTCAGACGATCTTGGAGGTGAACCTGCTGGATGTGGAGGTCCTGGGCTGGTGTGGTTACACGAGGTCTGCGGTTGTGAGGCCGGTTGGATGTGCTGCCATATTCTCTGAAACGCCTGTGGAGACGGCTTATGGTTGAGAAATGAACATTCAATGCACGAGCGACAGATCTGGTTGACATTCCTGCTGTCAGCATGCCAATTGCACGTTCCCTCATTGCTTGTGGCATCTGTGGCATTTTGCTGTGAGACAAAACTGCACATTCCAGGGTGGCCTTTTGTTGTGGGCAGTCTGAGGTACACCTGTGCACTACTCATGATGTCAGATCAACATCCTGATGTGGCACACCTGTGAGGTGGGATGGATTATCTCAGTATAGCAGATGTGCCCACTACCACACATTTGGACTGATTTGTGACCACTGTTTGGGAGGAATGGTTATATTGTGTATCTGGAATGAATTTTAGGTCTCTACGTCCATCCCATGGGGAATGGGAGCAGTAACAAAGGTGTTGCGTTTATATTTTTGTTGAGTGTACTTGCATGTAGGGCCGGGCCATATTATACCGTTCACGGTAATAGAGGTGCAATGTTAGGCAACGATAAGTAAATGAAATATCGCAATAATATATGGGTAAAACGCGCATGCGCAGTGCCTTTGTTTTCATACGCGCATGGCGGTAACAGAGAATGAGAAGGGAGAAAGCGGATCGTTGAGTGAAACGGATGAACCAGAATTGGTTTGTGAAAATGGTGCCACTTCAGTGATGTGGAACTGGTTTGGTGTTTGTCTGTCAGATACCCACCAAAGCACTTTTTTTTTTTTGTAGAACATGCAAGCGGCCGTCGTTATTGCCGTATTTGTCGGACTAACGTGCTCGTAAATCTGGGTCCTAAACTCCGTTCGATTCAGGTCCCAAAGTCAAATGAACACTGCAGCATCACTGAGAGTTAAAAACTGTCTAAATTCTTTCATCTTTAATAAAACGATCAGCATTGCTGCTTTACCAGGTGTAACAATTAAGTTTAACATCCATCCATGAAAACAGAATTTATTACATTTAACGGAGTTAAAGTTAGCAGGAAGTTAGCTCGCTAGTTTCGCTAGCTACCCAAGCATGATATCCGGTTGTTCAGTCTGACGTTACTATCCGTGTCTGAGCCTAAACTCCGCTGCAGGTCCATATATCAAACGATCACTATGGCATTACTGAGAGTTGAAAAACTGTCTAAAATCTTTCATCTTTAATAAAATGATCAGCGTTCTGCTCTACCAGGTGTAACAATTGAGTTTAACATCCAGGCATCCATGAAAATGGAATTTATGACATTTAACGGAGTTAGAAGTTAGCAGGAAGTTAGCTCGCTAGCTTCTATCTAAAAACAATATAGCATGTCCTGACTGCGGGGTTTTGGAAACAAATGAAAACGTACAGCTCTGCTATCACTTCCAACATAAATTAAGACAGAAAGCTAAACAGCAGTGACGTTTGTAGGGTTACTGAAGTTTGGCTAGCTGGTATATAATGATGTGCTACGTGACCACTAGTGACACAGCTATGTTAGCATAATATAAACAAGCTAACTTTTTTTCCACTCGATAAAAGTTAACGTGAGTGTTCTCGGTGGTCAGGAACAAATGTAATCGCATGGCAGGATGCTGTAAAAGGACCAAACTTCAGCCAGGAGAACAACTGAGATAATCCATCCACAATAGAAGGTTAGTCATTAATATACTGCAACAACATGGGAATTGAGCAGCTGTGATAGAATACAGCATTAATGAATCAATGGTACAGAAGTGGAGGAAGCAAGAAGAATGAGTTGAATAAAGTTTGACTTATCTGACTGCTTTGTGTCGCTTAATGTGTCTTATAATCCCGTGCACCTTATGGTATGAAAAATACGCATTTGACTATTTGGCACACTGCAGTTTAATGTTGCAAAGCACCTCTTTTTAACTTCTGTGGATATTGTACATGGTTATGCTTAGGATATGTCAGCCCATTTCTACTGGAAATGCCTTTTGGTTAAACTTTCAGCAAGGAATTTGCATTTGCACTGTTAAATTTTTATATAGCTTTAATGCACATAAAAAACAGCTGCTTGTTTAAGTGAAAATAAATGGATGTTTTTTTTACGCTTGTAAAGTTGTGGAGTTGCATTTTGTCTCGCATCGATTATGTCAGTTATATCGTTATCGCAAATTTTCAAATATATATCGTGATAAATATTTTTGGTGATATCGCCTTGCTCTACTTGCATGTGCATAAATATGTTAAGAAGTATATTTGATTGTTCTACTTTTTAAACTGTTAATTTTCATTCATTGCCTTGAAGCAACACTGTGCAGTTAATTTTTTTTCAGGCAATGTAATGCATTAGCATATGTGTGTAGAGATGTGTTTGTGTGCATTTATATGATCATAGTCACATGGTTGGTCAGTCAGTTGGTAAAGTAATTGTGTGTCTGTGTGTGGACGTATATTACTTATTGTTGTGGGGACACAAATCTGTTTACACACTCACATTGTTAGATCCAAGAAATGGTACCACCGGCTGTTGTTCCACTTCCTGGACATGATCACCATTACCACTTGGATGCTCTACCGAACAGACTGTGAAGGCACTGGCATGAAGCAGAAAGACCAAATGAGGCTCTATACCTTCAAATCATACATTGCAGAGGGCCTCTGCATGTGTGGGAAGAGCCTGGAGAAGAAGAGAGGTTGTCCCAGCCAGTCCATTGCTGGCGCATATGAGGAGAAGAGGAAGAAAGGACGCACAGCTCCCATTCCAGTCCAAGATGTCCGCCTGGATCAAACAACCCACTGGCTGATTATGACTGGGGACAAGGGACGATGCAGGGTGCCAGTGTGCAATGGTACACCAAAAGCAATGTGCTGCAAATGCAATGTGCACCTCTGCTTCACCCCCGATCACAACTGCTTCCTGAGATTCCACGCTGAATGAACAAGACAGATCCCTGATCAAACGTTGGATGTATTTTGGTGTTTTATTGTTCTGAAATGTTTACATTGTTTATTTGTTCATCCTTGTTGTACTAATCAAACTAAATTTGTCCTGGGCCATCATGTAAAAGTTGGGCCTGGGACATTATATAACTTATTAATAATGGAATGAAAATTAATGATTGTATTCACTTGTGAAAAAGAAGTGTAACACATCCAAAAGTTATGCTCTTATGTCCTTACAGAAACTGTGATTCCTTCAGAATATCAGGTAAATGCCAGCTCATGTGGAGTAATCAATCAGTCAATCAATCAAGCCTTTATTTGTCACATGCAATGTTACACATAAACCTGCAGTGAAAATTTAACCCCCTTCTGACCATACATACATTGCAGAAACATCACATTGGGAAGACAGGTTGGAAACAGGTAGGGAGGTAAGAAAACAATGAAAATAACAGAAGACAAGCTCAAGCGCAGAATCCAAGCAGAGAACATGTCAGCTCATATTTTCAGAGGTTTGAGTGGGGTACGTTTAAATTTTGTGATTTTGATGTCACCTGATATAAATCCAGGTTACTCGTATCACTGAAATAACAATGTGGCTGGAAATTGTGCATTTGCTGCAACATATACAAGTTTACACCATGTGAACAAAAACATTTAAATGATATTTGTGCACGTGTCTGCTCTTTTGGTGTTTGTGCTTTCTTTTTTAGGGTCGTAAAGCCAAACTACGTCACATTAGAAAAGTATAGTAATCATCCACAACTATTTTCAGTTGTGGATGATAAAGGATTCAGAAAGTTTATTCATGCAGGCCCATTTGACAGAGAATATGTCTTCTTTTTGTTTTCATATTTTAATTTATATTTAATTGTGTTGTGGTTTGCAGTGTTTTGTGTTGTTTCACTTTAAATTTGTTTAAAAGGAAAAAGCTGATAATTTAAATAGTTGAAATGTAAATAGTTGGTTTTTTGTATTAAATCATTTATTTATTACATTTTATGTGGAGTGAATAAATAAAAGTATATTTACGGTGGCCGCTAGAGACAAAGCACGTACAAACCCCGAAGCTTGTACAAACTTCAAATCACGTACAAACCTCGAAGCACGTAAAAACACCATAGCACGTACAAACGTCAAAGCACGTACAAACTCCAAAACACCTACAAAACACAACAGAAGTGCTCCAGGATGCTAAGCGCAGTGTTGAGCTTTTGTTACCTAGTGGCTACACAAGCCAGGAAGTACCAACAACCGGATTTGGTGTGTGGTAGTAAAAGGTAAATGGACATTTTTTTTTTAAATTATTTGAAATGAAATGAAATTTATTTTCGGTCAACAACAACAACAACAACAACAGATTATAATTTTACATAAAAGTACTCAATCAAACAGTAACCGAAAAAGGAATAGGCTGAAGCCTTGTGGCTTATAATTATCCTATCCCTTACCCCCATAGGAATAATCAAATCCTTAGCCAAGAAAACAATAATATGAAATTATGCACAAAAGGAATTACCAATGTAAAAAAAATGTGGTTTTATTTATATATGTTTATACATAAATATATACGGTGGCCCCTAGAGACAAAACGCATACAAACTCCAAAAAGCACATTTCTAGCGTTAACTGAACTTCAAAACAAAGCTACCTAGATCACTTAAATGACACAATTGAAAGCATATGTGTATTGTTTGTGTATTTCTACACAAGCACTTATATATATTCATACTACCACACACCAAATCCGGTCCTTGGTACTTGCTGGCTTGTGTAGCCTCTAGGTAACAAAAGCTCAACACTGGGCCTAGCATTCTGGAGCACTTCTGTTGTGTTTTGGAGTTTTTACGTGCTTCTGAGTTTTTACGTGTTTTGTAGTTTTTATGTGCTTCAGGGTTTGTACGTGTTTTGAAGTTTGTACGTGTTTTGTCTCTAGGGATCACCGTAAATATACTTTTATTTATTCACTCCACATAAAATGTAATAAATAAATCATACAATACAAAAACCAACTATTTACATTTCAACTTTTAACTATTTAAATTTTCAGCTTTTTCCTTTTAAACACATTTAAAGTGAAACAACACAAAACACTGCAAACCACAACACAATTAAATATAAATTAAAATATGAAAACAAAAAGAAGCGGCTTGCGATAAGTATCCGGCTCTAAGAGCCATTTCGTTCGCGACCGACACATCACTAATAGATGATCCTACAAAAAACTGGTTGGTGGACTCCCTATATCCAACTTTATTTATTATTCTAATAGCTCTTTTTTGCAATTTAAATATTGAATCCAAATATGTTTTGTATGTGTTCCCCCAAATTTCCACACAATAGGTAATTTAAGGCAAACAAAGGGAAGTATACAATAAATATAGGCAGTTCTTATTCAAAGAATCTCTTGTTTTATAAAGAATAGAAATAGACTTGGACAATTTCCGTTTCACATGTTTTATGTGGGGCTTCCAACAGAGTTTATCATCAATAATTACTCCTAAAAATTATGTCTCATATACTCTTTAAATTTCAACATTATTTAAATTCAGTTTTACTTTGATATTACTTTCACTACCTCCAAATAACATAAATTTTGTTTTACTTTCATTCAATGATAGTTTATTAAATACAAACCATCTATTTAACATCATGAGTTCTGTTTTCAGTAATTTCTCTATGTCCTTTCCAGAGCAAAATAAGTTTGTACCATCAGCAAACATCGCATATTTTAAAGTATCACTGGCTGTACAAATATCATTTGTATAAAGTAAAAATAACTTAGGTCCCAAAACAGATCCTTGTGGAACTCCACAAGTTACTTGTCTAAGTTTACATTTCATGTTATTAATACTCACATATTGGCACCTATTATTCAAGTAACTATTTAACCAAAATTGTACAACACCTCTTAAACCATACCTTTCACACTTCCGTAAAAGTAAAGAATGATCTATCGTATCAAAGGCTTTACGTAAATCAATGAACACACATATTCCAAACTGTTTTTCATCATATAATGGGATCACTTTGGCAATTTTCATTTTATCTGGAAAAATTCCAGTTTGAAATGATTTGTTACAAATATATGTTAATGGCTGAAGGACACTATGAAGAACTTCTTTAATTAGCGACATGTCAAGATCGTCACAATCCATGGATTTTTTACTCTTGAATTTACTCACCAGTTCTACAATGTCACTCTCACAGACTCCACCAAGAAACATTGAGTTACATTTACAAGAAGTAGAATCTACTTCATCATTTCCTCCTGGTACAGAAATCTCTTTTGCCAAGTTGGGACCTACATTAACAAAGTAATCATTAAATTCATTAACTATGCTCTCAATATTCTCAATCACTACATTACCTCTTTTTACAATACGTGTTGGAGAACATATATTAATTTGATTTTTTATTATCTTATTTAATACACTCCAGGTAGCCTTAATATTATTTTTATGTTTTTGAAGCAGCTGTTCATAATATCTTTTCTTTTCATATCGCATAATAGATGTTAATCTATTTCGATATTTCTTATATTTGTCTTCGTTTTCCTTTGTTCTGTGTCAAAAAAATCTTATATATAACCTATTTTTCCTTTTACAGGCTCTTTCCAGACCTTGTGTAAACCATGGTTTTTTCTTTTTATAATTTTCAGAAAACATTTTAATTGGACAGTGGCTGTCATAGATTGACTAAAATATATCTAAAAATGTATTATATGCATCATTAGTGTCTTCCACATAAACTTTTTGCCAGTCATAATTTTCTAAGTCTGTTTTAAAAGCCACAATTTGTTCTGGTGTTTTTATTCTACCACTGTAATCAATCATTCACATGCATAGTTATTTTTCTCACACTTATCAGATATTGTTCATATCACAGTCAGCAACGCAATTCTTTTCTACACTGAACTCTATTTCTTTTGTTTAAATCTCTCAAGATCTGCAATGTCTCTGACAACAATTACTTTAGCTTGTTCGGGTGTCCCATTAAGTCTTATGAATAAATAAATACACAAACAATACACATATGCTTTCAATTGTGTAATTTAAGTGATCTAGTGTAGCTCTCTTTTGGAAGTTCAGTTAACGCTAGAAATGTGGAATTAGGAATTAGACTCATTTCATTACTCTGGCTATATTTTCTTATTCATCATTACTATTAAACTTATACTTAGTCATACTCTTAATTACAATAAAGCACGATTAAGTATTTGCAAAATCACATACTGACAACTCTGTTATAATACTTTGTATTCAATCATAAAAAGGCTGGATGTTGAAACCTTTTACTTCCATTTTGATGAGCCAAGGGACCTCAACCGCTGATATTCCATGTCCAAAAACTGACAAGTACTGTTTTATGGAGCAAAAATGTAAAAATATTAAAGACAACGGGCACAGAAGAAGTGGTATAAAAACCAGTAACCAACCCAAAGTAATGAATAAAACACATTACAAACAACACCTGTTTGACAGAGACCAAACAATTTCTTTTCATCTGTTTCTTGGCAGAAAGTTAAGGCAGCTATTCAGCTTTAGGTTTCAACAAAGGGAGGTAATAATAAATTAATTAAAGCAACAAAACAACCTGAAGAGCCGGTTCGGAGCCGAAAGAGCCGGCTCTTTTCAGTGAGCCGAACCGAAAGAGCCGGTTCTCTAAAAAGAGCCGGAAATCCCATCACTACAAGCCAAGCGATAAATTCAATATTGCAAGGAAACTATCTATAATGCTTACTTTTTATTAAAGAAAAGTATCCTGAATGGAATTCAAATTGCTGGATCGGCAGACAGAGGCGGTTCCTCGCAAGTACGTTTTTTTAAGGCAGGTATTTTTCGAAGTCGCAAAATTATGGTGTCACGAGAAGGTGATTGGTCACTTGCAATGTTGAACCTGGAACAACATTAATTGTGATGATGTGGGAACAACACCAACACAAGGATATCAGATGTGTCTGACTTCATCCAGTGGCACACGATGCCAAACATCTGTGATGCGCAGTCCAGATATCTGCTGTTGTGCACACATTTTGAGCATGTGGAAGAATTTCAGTTATTGCTTCCTTCATTTTTGGAAAGATTTTCTCAATGTGTGTCATCAATATTTTTCTTCACACAGGAGTTCTGCCCCCACTTAGTCCTTCAACCATCTTACAGAATAAGGTCTATTCTATCGTCATTTATCGCCTATCCTCATTTATCGAACTGCCGATTGTTGGTTGGAAAATTTTTACATATGGCCCAACCTTAATGTCCACCCTACTGTTAATCATTTTGGTACTGCTTTCAGAACTGCACATGACAGCAGCTAACAATGTTAGCTAAAATCACACAGCAATAGTAACATCAAACATACTGAAGTGGTACATAAACCAGGTAGCTACCACAACTAAAACAAGCTATTTACAGTAGGCTAACATGAGGGTTTTTTTTTAAAACTTACTTCCAGATGTTTATTTAGGGTTGGAGGGGGAGTCTTTTGACGCTGAGAGTAGCCTGGTTGCTGACAAGCAGAGTTTGCATTGCACTGTCAGATTTTGTCCACCCCTCTCTTTTTTGAATATGAAGTGGCATCGGAATTTCCAAGTAAGAAATGCACTGCTGGCTCTGTTGTGCTGGTTTCAGGTCCATTGTGTGACTGATGCCACCAACGTTAACAGGACGCTTACATTAGAGCCTCTTATTGTGTGTTCTGTTTAGGTTTCTGGCTATGCGTGGAATTAGCTAAATTACAGAGGGGATAGCCTAACACAGAGGTTCCCAAAGTGGGGGGCAGTATGAATAATAAAAAAAAGAAGGCTTGGACACTGCTAGCATAATGGACAGGTTTTTGACAGGAGTCCCACACAAACGCAAAGCAGAAGATGAAGCATCGCCAAATATGTTTCCAAACCATCTTCCTTCCAAGCCAAATACTAAAAAATATGATGAAGTATATCTTGCCTTTGGCTTCACCTGGACAAGTGCCAAGGTAGGTCTCCCCGGCAGAATTAGTTTCCCCTGCGTCGGGAGCACACGCTGGGCTGTGCAAATTACGGACAAACAGTACCCCACATTCTTGATTTTTAGTTCACAAACACTTCTTATAATGACTTACTACATTTTGGAGATTTTAGCTCTTTATACAGTTAAGTTACAGTGGGATACAAATATTATCAGGCTGATCCTGCCACAATTTGTTCCCCCTTTCGAAATCATGGACAAACAGTATCCCACAGTTGCTTATGCTTTTGAACCCATTTTGCACAGAGGGGCATTTTTTGAAAAATGTATTGATAGCAATGTTGAATATTATTACACAGGAAAAAAAAAACTACACGTAAAATAATTACACCGTGACGCCTCTGCCTTTCTAAATGGAGGGACAATAACTGCATGTGTATATGTAAGCGTGTAAAAACGGCAGATAGTCAGATTAATAGTAACAATATTTTGTCTCTATCCGCCATTGTAGAAATTCATCTCATGTAAACAATAACGTAGCGTGCACAGTGTTACGTGATAAAAGGCACATACCTCTGACATTGCATGACGAACTCCGTATTCCTCATCCACACATAAACGCAAAAACGTTTTCGAAAAGCTCCAACCTAACAGGAATTTTAAAAAATCTCAGTTTTCGGTGATTCAAAACGCCGTTTACACGTGGACGAAAGGTCCAAATTAGAGCTGGGCGATATGAGATTTTTTCATATCACGATATGTTTTTTTCATTTCAGGCGATAACGATATCTATCACGATATAAGCCAAATAACTATATTTGTAAGATTTAAATGTGCCGTTGCTCACAAGTAAAATGTGAAATAATCAGCAGCTTGTTTTTATTTAAATATTTATTTCCCATAATAAGTTCAACAGGGTAGATGTACTTAAGGAACATGAGACTTTTTCAGATAAATAAAGGCAAATATTACAAACTACACAAAAGGCAGCCGCTAAAGCGTTTAAGTTTCAAAATAAAACAAACGAAACAGACTACTAAATTGTCAATTCCACTTAGAAACAAAATATTAATTCTAAAAATAAATCTTAGTTTGTTTTACAGAAGAACAGACAAAACTGACTAACTTTTGTCAATATCAAATAAACTGAGAACTAAAAGGAAATTCTCAATCTCTCCTTGTTGTATAGCTTAGCTTTTCAAACAGTTTTAACAGTTACTTTAGTCTGACAAAAGCCGAATGACGAATTAGCGCTTCCAGTCAGAGACTGAGGCTACGTCCACGCGTACACGGGTATTTTTGAAAACGGAGATTTTCCGTTTTCGTTTTAAAAAATAATCCTGTCCACACATAAAGGCAGAAATGAAGGAAAACGCTGCTATGAACATGCCAAAGCAGCAGGTGGCGCTAGATTCCTAACCGTGCAGAAATGTTGGCCAATCAGAAGTCTAGAAGCCTCGGTGGGAAAAAGTAAACAAAGCTGGGGCATAGAAGCAGAACCGAGTCGTATGTGTGGACGGACAGTAACTGTGTATATGTAAGCATTTAAACACTGCAGAGAGTAGAATTAACAGTAACAGTATTGTAGAAATTCATTTCACCGAAACAATAACGTGGCGCAGTGTGACGCATGCACCAGTTTATTGTATTTCCAGACTTGCTTTCGGCACAATTTACAGTGCACGCTACTCTGTTTTTTGTCAGACTTGAAATAGCCGAAATACCTTCACACTACGGAACTTCTATGGCTCTTCCGTTCGACAATCTCTCCGGCGTTGGAACCATCATCTGTTTTCTCTTCGGTCACGCTCGGTTGATTTTTCTAGTCGACACACTCATTTCCTCCATTACGCACTGGCTCCATTACCCGCTGGCTGCTTCCCAAACAAACACACGTGCGGCTTGGCACTTGTGCTGTACGTAACAAGTCACGCGACGTGACGCTGCGGCTGTGATTGGTTCGGCTCTGCGCTACTTAATTTGGATTGGCTGACCTTTTTTTTTTTTTTTTTTTTAAGAGAACAAGAGCGGCGAAGTCTATCGCGATAGCTTAATTTCTCTATCGAGTAAAAGTTATATCGCGATACATATCGTTATCGTTCTATCGCCCAGCTCTAGTCCAAATGCATAGAAAAGCTGCATTTTCAAAAATACCCATGTAGGGATGGATGTAGCGTAAAAGAGTTAGTAGTTTAGTTTATTGCTACCTGTAATTAATTGCAGTTTACTTTTATTTGTTTAATTGTTTACTAAATGTTTGCGGTGTGAAAGGGCCTGGCAAAAAAAGTTTGGGAACCACTGGCCTAACATTTGAAATAGGAAAAGACCGCCATGTAATCCATTTATTTCAACAAAGTAACTGTATTCTAATGATCACCTTTTTAAACGGAATAAAGTTACTTAGATTTTATATTTTAAATACGTAACATATTCTGGTGACTATTTAAGATGGCGGTTCGGTGTTTCTCATCGCTGGATTGTTGTACAACTCTTGTCAGTGTAGCCCCGGCTCTCTCTAGTTAATTCCTCGTTTTCCTGTGATTTTCTTCCTGGCTACTGACCGTGTTCTCCATGTCAATAGATCTTCCTGGACCCATCCCTGCCTCTCCCCTGGAGTGCTTTTGTGAGTGTTTTTCAAGTGGCGTGTGTGACCGAAGAGGAGCATTTCGTGCGTTTGACCTACAGGAGTGTGGTTTTCCCTTCCCGTCCCTGGATTCCCTGTCTTCTTTTGCACATTTGTATAAAGCACCTGGTGTCTTTTGTATAAAAAAAAACAACAACTGTTCAACCGTTTCACAAACAGAGTTCTGCGCTTGAGTCTGTTTATGCATTATGACAGTTTTTATGTTAAATGTATTGTATTTGCCCTCATGTTATTTCTTATGGTTCTGTCCCATATGGAAAAGATATATATAAATCTTATAAAGTTTGTATCTGTCTTGTGTGAAACTTTTATGAAAAGCATACAAGAGTGAAAACAGATATAAGATCCCTTGAAAAATTATATAAATGAAACTTGGATACTTACTAAAACAATATATGAAAGTAATGAGAAAGTGGTGACTTTCATGAGTAAATCATATAAGCCTTATATGATTCACTATATGAAGTAGGCCAAATCTTATGCAAGTCTTATAAGTTTTTTCTATTTCTTTTCCATATGGTGTATTTTTGTCTATTGTTTTCACTTGTCTGTTAACCAATTCGTTAAGCATTTTGGTCAACTTTGTTACACTTAATTTTCTTTAGAAATAAAACTGACAGTTTTCTGCTGTTTTTGAAGCTAAGGAAGAGCAAAAGAAAAGCAAAACAAACTCTAGTCTAGTGGTGCCTATTTTCCCATTCTTTTGTTGTCCCTACATGTCTACAATTTTCTTTCCTTCTTAAATTGTATCTGTTTTTTGCTGGCAAAGTATATTACCTGTGCCAGAAGCATTCAGAAAGGACAGAATCACATTAAATGAGGTATTTTGGGGTTTTCCATGTCTTTTGAGAAACCCAGTCTTTTCTTAGAGACTTTACAAAGACAGATGATTACTTCAAATCAAATCACTTTTTATTGTCACATCACATGTGCAGACACACTGGCACAGCACATGCGAGTGAAATTCTTGTGTGCGAGCCCCACAAGCAACAGAGATGTGCAAACACAACAACACAAACGAGCAAAATACAAGAATGGCCAACCTGAAACTAATAAATATATGTACAATATATAATAGTGTATGCATTTCTGGATGTGTATACTAAATATTTTCCTACGTGTGTGTGTGTGTGTGTGTGTGTGTGTGTGTGTGTGTGTGTATACACATTTTTACAAATTAAATAGTAAAAAAAAATAAAATAATAATAATAATAATAAAATATATAAAATATACAGAGTTGAATATGTGCAAAACAAGTGGCATTTATATACAGTGTGGAGTGCATAATGTTAAAGTTCCAGTAGTGAAGCTGAGGTGTCTATGAAGTGTTCAGCAGTCTGATGGCCTGATGGAAAAAGCTGTCTCTCAGTCTGCTGGTACGGGACCGGATGCTGCAGAACCTCCTTCCTGATGGAAGCAGTCTGAACAGTTTATGGCTGGGGTGACTGGAGTCCTTGATGATCCTCCCCGCTTTCCTCAGGCACCGCTTCCTGTAGATGTCTTGGAGGGAGGGAAGCTCACCTCCAATTATCCGTTCAGAGCACCGCACTACCGCACTATTACTTCTACTACTGTTCATCTTATCTTTGAAAGCACTTGGCCTGTGGGCGTCATGCAGATTGATATAAGTGAAGGATATCTGCTGTACACCCAATTTGACTTCACTTAACAGCTTTTGAGATTTAATCACCTCATTGGCATTCACTAGCCTCAAGCAAGATAAGATACAGTGTAACCTTTTTCTTCTTAGTCAGTCTGGTTAATCAGGATATGAATGAATATGTCATTGTCAAAGAACTCCAGGGGAAACGTGTGCCTGATCTCCTGAAATGTCCTGAAGTGAACATGCTATCTTTTATACACATTCAACTGAAAGGCAGTTGAAAGCACCAGTTGATTCTAATCATGTAGACTCTATTCCAATTCACTTTAAAGCATTAAATGCTAATTTTAGGATCTTTCTAATATGACAAGAACTAAACCCTTTTCTCTGATGTTCTCTGTAAACATTTTGAACATTATCGTCCTTGATGTAAAACTGGCCTTCAGTTAAAAAAAAGAAGAACATGATCTAAATGTAGGGTTGGATCAAAGGAAGAGAAATATTTTTGCCTAAAGTACTAACTCACACATGAATCGTTGAAACAAGCGCTTTAATCACTTGAATTTACACAACAGTGTATAATATCAGTGTACAAAATCAAGTACCTAGGATACTAAGATACTAAAGCCAAGTTGCTCTCCAATGCATTCATTGGAGTATGAATGGGTGAATGTAGCATGTTGTGTAAAGTGCTCTGAGCGCTCCAGCAGAGTAGCAAAGCACTACATAGGAATCAGTCCGTCCATTTACCATGATAGGATGCCACCTATGCAACGAGTCCACTTGTGATATTTCCTCACTACTAAATATTCCACAGTCAGCTGTTAGTGGTATTATGTATAAAATCAGTGTACTATAACAAATTGGAAGTGATTGGGAATGAATTGTCATTTTGGGAATGACATCAACTGAGCCACAAAGTGGAAGGTCATGTAAAGTTGACAACTCTGCACATAGTGAGCAAAGTTGTCAACTTTCTGCAGTCAACTGCTCTAAACCTCCACCTCCAAACTTCATGTGGCCTTGAGATTAGCTCAACAACACTGAGTAGAGAGCTTTGTGGAATGGGTTTTCATGGCCAAGCAGCTGCATCCAAGCCTTACATCACCAAGAACAATGCAAAGCGTCAGATGCAGTGGTGTAAAGAATGCCAACACTGGACTCTAGAGCAGAGGAGACGTTTTCTCTGGAATGATGAATCATGCTTCTCCATCTGGCAATCTGATGCAAAAATCTGGATTTAGCAGTTGCCAGGTGAACAGTAGTTGTCTGACTGCACTATGCAAAGTTTAAAGTTTATTGGAGGAGGAGTTGCTTTTGGCTAATAAAGGGCTTAGCCCTTTAGTTCCAATGAGGGGAACTCTAATGCTTCAACATACCAAGACATATTGGACAATTCCATGCTCCCAACTGTGTGGGAACAGTTTGTGCTTCTGGAAGAATAGTTAAAAATTCCCAGTGCATATGTGTGTGAAGGCAGACGAGCAAATACTTTCTTGACTTGGTCTTGGTGTTGTGAATAGATATTTTGCCATTTACCACTGACTGGTCTCAGCTGTTTTAAGCTCCACAGTTTCTAAGATTGAAAGGAGCCGCTCATGTGAAGACTCGCTTCTCATCATTTTTATTAATATCCACAAGGTTATGTGCTGTGAATACATCTTACCTGGTAAGACTGGTAATCTGCTTCTGGCAGAAAATTAGGAGTAGAAACAACCTGAACTATGGCACTGCTGTTGTGTGGAAGTATATAGTACAGTTTTTTGGCTACACTAGCACAATTTTCACCCCTTCCCCAAATTTACCTCCACATGACTATGTTCACATTCAGAAATAAAAGTGCATTTGAAGGAGCAAGATTATTGCAAAATAAAAGAAGGGGCCTCAAGATGATCTTGAATATAAAATTGGCCAAATTTAAATCAGATAAGATTTTTGGATTACTCCTTGGAAAAGAGCATCCTCAACAGTTCGCTGTCCCTTTGATACACATGGCTTTTCAATTTTGTATTTATTTTTTGAGAAGGGATCTTGTATAATTATTTTCATTGATGTTTTTATGCACCCTTTAACAAGCACCATTGCTCATAAGTTCTAAATGTTCCCTGACTAAACATCACAGCCTGACATTTGAACATCAGTGAGTCATGGGGTCACAACTAATTCAGACATGTGTGGAAAAAACTGCAGAACACAGAGAAGAAATGCTGGAAAAGTTTTTAGAAAAAACAATCGCTAAAGAGAAGGCAGAGTTGGTGAGTTTTATATGTAGGTAGGCGTTAGAATCAAGTTTTGACAATGTCTTATGATGTGAAGAGAAAACCACTCATGGGACACAGATTGCACATCCTTTTTCTGGTGTCAACTACAAAGTGGTACTACAGCTGTGGCAAAAAACAAAACATCTTCTTCATTAGAAGTTTAGCCAGGGAACATAATTCAGGGAGTGATTAGACATGTTTTGCCCAGAGAAATTAGCAGCGTTATAAAGTACTTTTGATGTGGCAGCGTGGAACCAACAGGATCTAACGCCCAGCTACAGATCAGTAAGATGTTAAGGTCATCAGGTTTGGTATCAGATATGCAGTGAATTTAACAAAGTCAAGAAAACAAGAAGATACTTTATTTATGTGATAAACCTGGTTTACCTGGAAACATGTGAAAAGGTAATTGCTCTTTAAGTCCAAGTTTTTGTGATAATAGGCTTTTATATCACCGTTCAAGTATGAAGGTTTTTAAAAAAAATCAGATGCCAAAGAGCAGATTTAAGTCTTTCTGGCGTGTTTCAGATCATTGTCTTGCTGCATGATTCAACTGTAGAAAATGGCTTAGTGTGGTTCATTGGAGTAATAAAGCCGTAGAAATTACTTTGTAACCTTTTCCAGACTGATGGATGTCACTAACTTTGTTTCCCATCTATTCTTGGGTGTCTTTAGATTGTGGCACGTATATTTTTGGCATGCAGACTGGGGCAGCCAGGGATTAAACCATCAACCTTCCAATTAGTATGTCTGTGTAGGTTCTTAGTGATCCAGACCTATTCTTCAATTATCCTGCAACAGAAAACATTCCCTTTAAAAGCCAGAAGGGAAAGAAAAGGAACACACACATTCAAAGAAAGCTCTTAAAACATGTGGTTACCCCAACTGGGCTTTCATCAAATCAGCAAAGATGCACAAGAAAGAAGGTCAGACACCAACTAGTGAGAATCACAATGACAAACAGAACAACACTGTCATTTCTTATGTAGCAGGTTTATCCGAAAAACTCAGCATAATTTGCTCATTACATGACATCCCGGTGTACTTCAGACCCAGCCACACCCTCAGAGACGAACTGTTTGATCTCAAGAGCAAAACACCCAAACATAAACTAAACACCATAGTGTATGCTGTGCAGTGCAGTAAGGAGTGCTCAGACCTCTGCACTGGAGAAACCAGACAACCACTCCATAAATGCATCACACAACACAGAAGAGCCACCATCACAGGACGAGACTGAGCTGTACATCGGCATCTAAAGGTCACTCTTTTGGGGATGTCAGTGTTCACATTTTGGACAGAGAGAACAGATGGTTTGCAAGAGGGGTGAAAGAAGCCATCTATGTCTCTCCACTATTTATGTCCACTGTGAACGACTATTCTTGAACAGAGAGGGTGGTTCACCAGACCAATTGTCTGCCACCTACAATCCAGTTTTCATATCCTTTTCCAGGTGGCTCAACTCAAACTCACATCTTGCGTCAGGTGGTCTCAGTAAGTCACATAATAGGCTGAGGCAAGGTCCCACAACGGTTTCCTCTGTTGATAATGACCTACACCTTTTTTCACACCTCGGCTCATGTGGTGAGCCAGAGGATCAATAGTGAGGGTCAACTCTCACTGGAGCTTAAATACCTGGAACAATCCACGATTTGATTTTAGAACTGAAGAAACTTCTCAGATGGGAGGTCAAATGTCTTCAAGAAACTTAAAGAAGTCCAGACACTTTCTCTCCATATTCCTTAGACTTCCAATTAGTAGATGACCTGTACTGCCTCCTGAGCTACAGCCACCCCAATGCACTGTGTATTCTGATATAGTTCTGTCAGAACCAAATTTTTCAGCAATTTAAGCTATAGTGGCTTGTCTGTTCAGTTCAATTCTTATTTATTTAAACAGCTCAAAATCACAATACAGTTGTAAGGTAGACCCTACAATAATACATACAGAGAAAAACCCAACAATCATATGGCCTCCTGTAAGCAGGCACTTTGGCGACAATGGGAGGGAAAAACTCCCTTTTAACAGAAGAAACCAAGCTCAGGGAGGGGCGGCCATATACCTTGACCGGTTGGGGTCAGAAAAGGAAGACAGGATTAAAGACATGCTGTGGAAGAGAGCCAGAGATTAATAACAAGTATAATTCAGTGTAGAGAGGTCTATTAACACATAGTGTGCGATAATGTGATTGAAGAAGAAACACTCAATGCATCACGGGAATCCCCCAGCAGCCTACACCTATTGCAGTATAACTAAGGGAGGATTCAGGGACAGCTGATCCAGCCCTAACTATATGCTTTAGCAAAAAGGAAAGTTTGAAGCCTGATCTTAAAATTAGAGATAGTGTCTGTCTCCCGAATCCAAACTGGAAGCTGGTTCCATAGAAGAGGGGCATGAAAACTGAAGGCTCTGCCTCCTATTCTACTTTTAAATACTCTACAACAACAAGTAAGCCTGCAGTGCGAGAGTGAAGTGCTCTGATGGGGTGATATGGTACTACGAGGTCATTTGTTGGATGGACAACAGGGACCAGCCTTTGCTCCCCATGCTTGATCAATGTGCACTTCTGCAACAGCCTGATTCAAATCTGCTAAATGTCCTTTATCACATTTAGATCCCTCTGTTTTCTTTGATTTATTCAATATAGGCAACTTTATACTAAAATTACATATTTATATTAACAGAATACATTAATGACCATATTAATGAAAAAACTAAATGAAATATTCAAATGACATACTTAACATGGCTATGGCTCTAGTTGCTAGTTTATTGGTCAGCTACTAGAGACCTTGCATTGTACAATTTTCCATTAGGTGTGCCTTTCCAGAGTTTTCTTGACCAAGGATGAAATGGACTTTGGCAGCCAATGAATAATACAAATGTTACACAAACCCTTATATGGTGGAATTTTAAGGACATGGAAGATGATTCCTTTTCTCTGGTTAAGCTTTCAAAGGAATAGAGGCCGGTTGTAAAGTGCTACCTCCCTGATAAATATATGAGCTTTGTAAAAAAAAATTAAAGGACTTTCCTGGCATGGAACTGTGAACTGGTCTGTGAAGAAGGCCCAACAAACAGCCCAGAGCTCCAAGCTTCACATGACTGTGAGGCTTCACCTAAATGCTGCTTGAAGGATTAGATCCTCCCTTCCTTGGATCTTTTTCAAACTGAATGAACAAATTAATTTTGAGCCTCATGACTTTCATCTGTACAGAACTGCCCCCCCCACCCCCAAAAAGCAACTAAATTTATGACAGAGACCAGTCAGTTTAGTAACTGCAACTCCTTTTGTGAAAAAGTAAAGGTCAGACTGACAATAAATTCAGACAAGACCATTTATTGTCAGAGATAAAATCAGCTTACAGGCAGCTACTTATTACTTAAGGGTAGCTTTGAGGTGTTTGCACTTTGACTTAATCTGGTCTATCACTTTATGCTCTTACCAAATTTTTCCCCTGTTTTCTGTGCAGTGACGCATGCCCTGCGCACATGCCAGTTTGAAACAGATGGGAACACCTCCACAGCATCTGCAAACTAACAAGACTGGTAACACAGAACGGCATAAAACACGAAAGTTGATTCAGAAGGCACACAATTTCAGCTTAGGTGGAAGACTGAGTAGGCTACTCCTAGGTCCATGTTTTTATTTTAAAATATAATTTTGCTGTCGTTTTAAATCCACACACTAGCAGAAATGTCATCATAGAGTAGAAAAAGAAGGTTTCAGTGAGCTACTGCACTGTGGCACAGTCCTGCAGCTACAGCACAATTTGTTTCAAGTTAATTCTACAAAGCAATGGAGATGTAAAGACTCATTGCAGCAGAATATTAATTTACTTTACTTGTAACTTTTTAATTTTCTATTGTGGACAATCAGTTTCATAACAGAACCCTGGACTGTATGGCAGGTCAGCTACATGATTTGATGACATTTAGTGGTTAAAAAGAAGAGTTCTCACTTGGCCAGGATATAAAATTAATTTGTAACAGCTACTTTTAAATACTTGATTCAATAATAACAAATAATGCTGGGTTCTAATTTAAACACAACTTTAGGGAGAACTCAGGAGAATAAGTTTAGTGCGTTGATTGAAAGTGAATGTTCAACAACAATGCAAAGTGAAGGCATAGTAGTTGGATGATCTCTCAGATGTCTCAGTAACTCATATCAGAAGATGATCCAGGAATACTGCACACATGAGAACAAACAGGAAAGGCAGAAGCAAGTGTAAAGTACAAACCCATTTAAGAGGATCGCATAACATCTTTGGAGGTTCTCCAGCATCCCTTTGTTCAACCTTGGCCTCTCTAAGAGTTCCCCCTGCACTGACATGAGTAGCACAGGGGGACAAAACCTTGCAGTCTCAGCAGCCTTCAAGCAGGAAAAGAGAAAGACCACACAGAATCAATCTCCAGCATTGCTTCTTTGACCCTGGACAAAAGTGACAAAAACACAAATAGGGGTTGGAAAAGGCAATTAACAGCACATTACACTCCAAAAATTTATTAAGCTGCTCCAATAATAATCACTTTGGCTGTTTGTTTTTTTTCACTCCCCCCGGCCCAACCAATCGCAGCAGATGGCTGTCCCTTCCTGAGCCCGGTTCTGTTAGCGGTTACTTCCTTTTAGAAGGGATTTTTTCTTCCCCACTGTTGCTAAATGCTTGCTCATAGGGAATCATCTGATAGTTGGGGTGGCCAAAACTCTAGGGGAGCTAGCAATTCTACAATTACAATATTTCTACAAACAAACGAATATGGTCTTGGGTTTGCTTAAAATCCATTAGGTAATCTCTCAATATTCAAAGTGGAGCAGCAGACACCTTACCATTACATTGGTCCTTAAATCATACCTAAAACACCATGTTAAAGATAAATTCGATACAAATTGGAAATAAATTGGATATTAATTAAATAAACCTGCTTTAAGCATCAACTTATTTGTAATTCTTTATCAATATATAAATAAAGAATTACAAATTTATAAACACATAAAAATGTATCCCTTTGGGATACTAGTAGACATACCTGTGTTATAAATGATAAAATGTGTGAATGTGTGTGTGAATGGGTGGAGGACTGAACATGTAAAGAGCTTTGGGGTCCTTAGGGACTAAGTAAAGCACTATACAAATACAGGCCATTTTGCCATTTGCCTATGACAGCTAGGATAGACTCCAGCCACCCTGGCAGACTGAACTGAATTTCTTTTATTGAGTACAGAAGCTGAATTACTCTAACGTTTACCAAAGAATTGTTTTACACAAGTGCTAAACTTCAGCTTAAATCTGGCCCATGTACAAAGTTGTTATTGTAGTTCACATGTATTTGCAGTTTCCTTTCCAAGGCCTACAGGGAGGCTTCAATACAAAACACATCCAGGATATCAAGACATTGTTTCTCTTAAATGAGCTGAGAATTTTGCAAATTTATGAACACAAATCAGGTCAGATGTAACTCAGATTTCAACCGCAACCCAGAAGAGATCTTGCATATGAAGAAAGAGCTTTTATATCTTAGGTTATGTGGAAGCAGCTTTTTCATTGTTTATTTTTAAACTTTTCTACTGCTGTCCAGTAACTAACCTTTCTTCATACAGTAAGCTATGGTGGTGGATAATGACACAATAACTTGTTCATTACAGTTAAGGGAATTTTAACTGAAGAATCTATTTCATGGCTGAATCAATCTTTTATGGTGCCAGAGAGCAAATATTTGCTGGAGGATGCATTGTGTCCCTCATATCTTTTAAAAGTAGCCACAACTTGGAATCAGAACTTCTGTATTTTACGCCATCTTTGCTGTTGTAACAGTCATAACTGGCACAGGTTTTTGGACCCAAAGGCCGAACCTGAGAGAGGAACAGGTTTACTTAGCTACTGCAGTTCCCTCCTTTATTGCATACGCCACTTTCTCAGCTCAGCTACTTCAGAGGGGAACAAATGAGGAAAAGGAAACATGTTGACCTTGTGTACAAAGGTTGCATTGGCAATCAGATTGGGCTTAATGGTGATGATATAAAGGCTACTGGTTATGTGACATTGGAACACTAAAAGGTCAGAACTACTGGCCCTTTAAATCAAAAATAAGCTGTCTGACTTTGATGTGATGTATATTTTTTTATTTGATATAAAGTGACTTAACTTTAAAATCCACGGTAAAAAAAATGTTGTCTTTGGCCAACAAATGATAAAAGAATACAGACAGGCAGTACAAAATCAGGAACATGTATGTTTCCATCTGTTCCAGTTTGTCATGTTGATGTTTTAAGTGGTGGTTTAGGGAAATATTTTGCTTGTTTGAAGGTTGAGCCTTTGGCAGAGCCTTTCTTCATTAATTTTCCGGACTTTTAGAAGAACTTTTGTCACCGTTGCACAACAACACATTAATAACGGTAAGGTGCAGAGTGTGTTGATGCATGCTGAATCATCCAGGTAAGTAAATCCCAAAAGGTTGATGTAGGGTTTAAAAACACTACGTCCAGATAAATCAAAAATCAACCTGTTGGGATGTAAGGTGTAAAATGTATATGGTGTTGTGAGAAGCTATGAATCCACCCCGACCAATTAACACAGACAGGGATTTCTATAAATATATTCTGAAGTCTGTTGTTGCTCATAATGGCTCAAGTTATCCCTGAGGGATAATGGCCATTAGAGGTCGCTGTCACTTTGGTTATTTGAAGGTATATTTGGACTTCAGACACAAGGCCACAAAATTGTAGAAAAACCATGACTTGTAACAGTAAATATCAGTGAGTTGAAAGTAACGTACACTGAGGATCAGGATACTTAAACTCTGTGGTGAGCAAGAATTTTAGTATCTACAGTCTTCTTTTGTAAATCCAGACATGGTGATCCTGGGAAGCTTAGACATCTGACTCTAGTAAAACTAACAGTCATTTTGAATATTATTTATTATTATTATTATTATTATTATTATTATTATTATTATTATTAACAACAACAACAACAACAACAATAATAATAATAATAATAATAATAATAATAATGAGTGTTAATACTGTACCTGCATGGAATGAGCTCTGCTCTCTGTGCCTCTGCCTTCTGTTACCTGTATACATAAAAAAGAACTCAAAGGTAATATGGAAAGGTTATTATTAAACATAGTATTTCCTTTTTTTAGTCTGCTTTCCAGGCTTCTCATCTAAGCAGTAATTTGAAATAATTTCAGTTAATTTTAAGTTTTTGCTTAATCACATGTTCTTGTTTATTAAATTGAATTTATTATCTCTGATATTTGGACAGGTCCCCCTAAGTGACAGCATTTTAGATGTTTTCCAGATTTTATTTTATTTTTTTAATTAAAATTGAGCTTGTTCAGGTAGAATATAGAGAGAAAATGTAGAGCATGTCTTTAAATGACACGATACTAGTTTGTGTCATTGTTACAGTTTATAGCCACAGCAGTTGATAGATTACACCTGGCTCATTAAACAACGGAGAGAATAAAAGCCTCTTGGAGTTGAGCATAGTCGTGTGGCTCAGATAGTGTGATGAAAGCCTAATTTCCATATGCTATTTGCACTTCACACAGCACCTTTAAAGCCCACTGCTCATTGTGGCAGTGATCCAGGCTGTACTCTAGTCTTTACAGAGGCCAAAATGGCCGTTGAACATCAAGAAAGTAGACCTTACTTTGCATCTATGTGACAGCAATGTCACTGTCAGAGACACTGATATGCTGGTGCTTGACATGCCACATGCTTCTGCCTGCTTTCTGGTTGGAACAAGTGATGCATGTTTTTCCTGGTTAAACTGTTGTGACAACTGTCTGTCTACAGTTCAGTTTTTTTATCTACAAGTTTGACCTGAGTGATAACGTAGTGTCAACCACAATGCTGCGAATGTTTACTTGGGTGTAATTGTAGTTTAATCCATCAGGCTATAAATTTCATACTGTTTCTGACATGATGGCTTAGATGAGTTGCTTGACCGTTTACTTTAAGCGATCATAAGTGACAGGTGAGTTTCCACTTCTGCCAGTTTTATTGAGTTGGGGGTGTGGCTTTTGAAGATTGGCTATGGCAACTCGCACCATTGGCTCTATTATCCAGTAGACTTGAAAACATGTTTAGCCTTGTGGGGTACCTCAGGGATCTGTCTTGGGTCCAATTCTCTTTTTACTTTATATATTCCCCCTAGGCCAAATTATTAGGCAAATTCTCTTCCACTGTTTTTACGCTCTACAGACTCCATTGATTCTTTTAAAAAGCAGCTGAAGACATTTTTATAGATACGTTTTCAACTAATTAGTTGTTTTTATGTTGTATTTTATTGTTTTACATCGTTAGGTGTTATATTTTCATTCTTTGTATTGTGAAGTACTTTGTGATTTTCATCTGTGAAAAGGGCAATATAAATAAACTTTACTTACTTACTTACAAATGATTATCTATTGAAAATAGCACACTAGTCTATTTGGCCAAATCCCAGTCTGGGCCCCACACCTCTCCCTTAACACAGCAGGGGTATGAACCATACTCTAGTGTGGAACAATATCTATGCACCGACATATATAAAGACTGCTAATAAATACAATTACATAATTATTGAACTGATTATGACACTCCTTTAAAGAAAAGTTTTGAAAGTTGCCAAAATGTTTTAGTGAAATTAAACAGATTTTGTGAAACACACAAAATTGTTACATATGTCCTTTAAAAAGGAAGATTTGACTATTTTTTCTACAAGTATAGCATCCCAAAGTTAATTCAGCTGTGGATTTGTCAGACCTGAATCATTTGCTTAAACCTCACTGATCTCAGTAGGAAACTGGGCTGAACAGCAGCCAAAGTTTCGAATGGGAATCGTGGGAAACAGCGTAAATAAGGATAAGAGTGACGCACAGGAATATGTTAAATAAAAATGACTTTAAATCACTTGTATTTGTCATCCTACCAGAGGCTATTAACAAAACCTCCTCCTCAAGGAGGTGTGGGGGTCCTTGCAGACCTTGAGGTAGAATTAGCTATGAGGCATGATGGATGGCTTGTGAGCAAGGCAGGCTGAGTCAGTTGAATTTAAAACTGCCATTGACGGAATCGTTATATGAAAAAGTGTGAATCATGCTGAATTCAGAAGTCTTGGAAATTAGTCAGGATTCTTTAATGGCAGTCTTGGTGACTTGGCAGACCACCAGCACGTCATTTAAACAGTGAACTCATATTTCAGAAGGGATATGAATGCACGGGTGTGAGTCACGTGATGATGTACCCCCCAACACACACACACACACACACACACACACACACACACACACACACACACACACACACACACACACAGGGTGGTGGATTCCTCTCGTCTTATTGCGCAGCATGATACTGCAGCTCCGCAACAGCTCCACACGCCAACCCACCTTGAAACGCTCCCTCCACTGCTGCATTCATGCTGTCCAAGAAAAATGGGAAGATGTAATTAATTACCTTTAAAAAGCTAAAATCAGGAAGTCATCGTTTTGTTCATAAGCACCGATTCCGTCGACTTGCAAAAATTCAGAGTCACGCATAATACAGTCAAAGAGCAGTAAACGCCTTAAAGAAACAGGATTGGTTTCCATCCATTATAAAGGGTAACCACCTGTTGGGTTGTTTCTGTCTGCGGATGTCTGACGTGGTTTTGTATAATAAGTTTTTCCCTTCAGTTTTATCATTGAGATGCTGCACTTACCATATCGGATGGTTTGCCTCTAACTCTATTACAAGTGACCAACATAATATTATTTTCTCCGATACATGCCATTACAGCTGTTAATGTAAGTTTATTCGCACTGAAACAAACAAACCACAAAAAGCCAGCGACGAGCAGCTATTCCTGGGCGCTCCACCGAGCAGAGGTGCAGAACCTCCGAGCCTCACCACATGCCAGGAACGCA
The DNA here is from genome assembly GCF_057381915.1 of Diplotaxodon limnothrissa. NCBI lineage: Eukaryota > Metazoa > Chordata > Actinopteri > Cichliformes > Cichlidae > Diplotaxodon > Diplotaxodon limnothrissa. The sequence goes on from NC_140605.1 coordinate 4,741,793, forward strand.
TCACTCCAACTCGGAAAACGACAGCGCAGGTAACCAATCGGCGTCCGGAGCCCACCCACACCCTTCAATGAAACGGGTGTGGAGGCGGGCTCGTGGATATCTAAAGGCTCGGGCTTGGTTTCACAGCGTCGCCTGCTCTCGTCCCATTGGCGCAGGTGATCCAACTCAGGATGCGAGTGGAGAGCGGAGGAGAGGGGAAGAGAGAGGGGGAAGCGCCGATGGAAAAGTGTCCAGGGCTCGGTTAACAAGAAGACAAGGATACCGGCCCGCTTCAGTTTGTCCTGGGGCACCCGGCGATGAGAGATTCACCGAAAGGGGCACTTTGAGATATGATGAGATTTATTTCTGGTCGGCAATAGTACTATGATTTGGTATGTGGCCACTTTGATAGCAAGTGTATTCAGCACCCGAGGAACGGCCGCTCAAGGTGAGTCGAAGTGCAGTGTGTGTGTCTTTGCTCAAGTTTTCACTTTGGCACGTTCAAACTATGAAACGGCTTTTTATGCTTTTCTTATTAGCTCACTCTGACTGTGTCGGCTCTATGGGAAAATGTCAAAACAAGTTCATACGTGTGTTCATCACCTGAGTGGGTAAAGGATAAGGGACCGGTCCACCGTTAAAAGAAAAAAAAGGAGGAGGATAAAACCTGGTTTAAACATGCTTATTCCTGCCGTAATGTATCTCGGGAATTTGTGGTTATCATTGATAAATGGCACTGCCGAAGTTGTGACGTTTTTGGCTCCAGAGTGACAGATTTTGCAGTCTATTTGGGTTGGCATATTCCTCCCGAGACGCGTGAGTTTGGGCTCTCGCAGCTGTAGCAGCCTGTCTCACTGAGCTCCACGCCGGTCTGCAGCTGCTGAAATCTGAAGGCAGATGTGATTAGTATGGTGCGCTGGTGTAGATGTCATTATAATGCTATGAATGGATTAACCTCTTCCTGGGGAGCGGCTGAAGCTCAGTTGTGGCGGACATTGTCCGCTAGAGGGAGAACTTTGACATTTAGGGGAATTCACACGGTTGTCGTCACTCTTCAGGCTGCTTTTCACGCACTAATGACAAGTTGTGATGACTTCAGATTTCTTGGCTTGTTGACGTCATGGGTGAAAGATCATAACCTTTCCATGGGGCGCTGAGGGACGTCTTCTGAGAGGGTTAAGTGTAGCTGTTACCAAGCTTTATATTCAGAGAGCACATCAGTGTAGGAGGCAGTCTTTTGGTCAAAAAAGGACAAAAAACAGTGAAAAATTATAATTTTCTTAAAGCTAAGTTGACATATTGCTACAGTTTGTTCTGCCTTATCAGCGCTCCAAAGCTTGAGAGTATTCACATAGCACATTGTTACTGTTTGTTCAGTCTGATCAACTCTCCAAAGCTCAAAAGTATCCACATAGCTGTCTGTGAACCAGTTAATTAATTGTCTGAGCTTTAATTCTATATGGCATCATTTCCTTGCCACATATAATTCAGTGGTCTGAAAGTGTGTCATGGAGTCTGAGTCTGTCTCACATCAATGATGTCATGCACAGGGAGGGATATGGCAGGCAAGCAAAGCTGCAATAGCGCTTTAACCTTAAAAATCCCCCACTCATCTTGGAGAGAGAGGAGAGATGCAGGCGACTGGGACAGCATATGTGCTTCGGCATGATTAAATGATAAGGAAGGGATTCTGTCAGCGAGCTGTCCACCACTGTGTTTCAGACTTTTGACACAACAGACACTTGCAGGTTTTTTATTATGTTTATTTTTGCTCACATCATTCTGGCATGTGAGACAGGGCTCCGCTAGCTCCACTACAAACAGTTATGTAATATGCAGCCTAAAAAGGATACACTTAAGCATCGCCTGCCAAAGGAAGGAGACTTAGAGCGATGTTTTTAAGCGGCTTCCCCAAGCTATTCAATGTCTGGGACAGCTGGCGACTTGTAGAAGGAGGAGCGATGGTGACTGGACTCGCGTTTTGTAAAGACGTCCCCCTTAGGAAGTCTGTCAGGTTATGCATCTGATCCTTGTGCTGTGACGGAGCTCTGCAGCATCCATTTTTGAGCACACAGGCACACTCACTGAGACAAACGGCCCAGCTGGTAGAAGCGGCGCAGGGCAGCATCCTTGCATCAGAGCGCTGCTGTCCCAAGCTGGCGGCTGGCAAGTGGCTCGACTTTCGCCATGTGATAACCTTGGACTTGAACCATTCTCCCTCTCTTTCTCTCCAGCCTTCCTTCCTCTTATTTCATCCTTCCCTTCCCAACATTCTCCCTCCTCTCACTTATCCTGTCTGACTCAGGTTCTCGTCGCCTCCTCTTCCTGCTTTCTCTCTGTACATTTGCCCTGTCGTCTTCCTCTTCCATGCACTCAGATGAACTCGCTCCCCTCCAGGTTTCTAGAGGTCTCTCTCAGCATGGCCGGGTAGCCGAGGGATAGCAACATGGTGGGTTGTGTTAATGGAGGCTCAGGGCACCCTCTGCAGCGACTGTCTGCTGTCATTCACACACACACACACACCATATGCACACATGTCAACGTTCTACTATCCCCTTGGGGAGCAGTGTGTCTTTAACCAGGATCTGAACATATGCCAACTAACAGGCTGTCTCCCCCAGACTAAGTGAACTAATTATAAATAAGCTGTGTGATAAATGCCACTCAATTGCTACATAAATACACATGCTACGACATGCCAAGAGGGCTGGATAGGAGGTGGGAAGTAGGGGCTGTTTGCTTTGTAAAAAGAGAATTTCCCTGTGCAGTTTTTACCACTTCATGTAATATTCAATTTCACTCATACGTTGATTACTGTGTGCTATTTCAAGCCTTGAGGAGCATTACTGTAGACATGACCTATGTGTAAATAACAGAAGAAGGATGTTGTGCATCCTTAAAGTGCTTGAAAACTTAACCTTAAAAAGAGGCAGCCAACCCTTATCCTACTCCTCACCCTGACCCTAGGTGTGACCTAGGTACCTAGATGCCCCTTTTCTATGACATCATACCCATCATACTCTGAAACAGAGTGTTTAGAGCAGTCTGAAGCTCGTGCTTAAGATCCACAGGGATGCATGCATTCATGGTAAAAATTTTGATAGTGTCGCCACTGTCGAAAGTAATTTTCCATTAATTTGAAACGTAAAAAGTAACGCAAGTAAAAAACAAATCAAAAAAGTGAGACAAAGACAAAGTTTGTGCCACTGCTAAAGCTTTTAGCCACAGCTACACACTGAGCTAAAATTTGAAACTTTGTTATTTGCTCATGTTTAATATGAGCATCTGTCAATTGAGCAGGACACACATGAGAAAAAAAATAAGGAGAAGCGTAATAGGTCCACTTTTAAGAATGCTTTCATCATTTTTCATGATCTGTGTAGACTGGTTCTAACTCTGATGTGTTTGTGCTCTGTTCAGTTCTTTTGGACTGCTGAGAAAATAAACAGTGTGACCCAATAAACCCACAAACACAGAGACTTGGTTCAGTTTACATTTGGCTTAAAAACTAAGTAAATAAGCCAGCTGCTTTTGCAATAAGCATCCGGGTTATTTTAGCATGAATGTACCGTTGGTGAATCCTGAGGTAGCAATAATTAGCACTTATACACAGTGTATCACTGTAAGTGCTAAATGAATATGAAGATCTTAACGTGATCAGTCAGTAGCAGTTGAAAATGTCTGTGTTTGTGTCCTCTGTGTGCTCTGTCAATTCATTAAGTCCACTAAAAATACAGCGTGAGCCCACAGTAATAATAGCACAACAATCCTGCCCAAGACGTCTCTTTTTCCTTGCATCGGTACCTGTTTGTCATTCTTCAGAACCTGTAATGGATTTGGAGTCTACAGTAATAACATAGTAATAAAGCTCTTAATCACATATCTAGTTGTGCAGGCACCCGTAGAACTTTTTTTATTCATCTTTCTCCATCTCCTGCATTTTTCTTCTGGTCTTTTGTCTCGATCCTTGAATTGGGCAGAGATAGTCAACCCCAGAATGGTTTGTAAAAAGTTGTGAAAATTGGTGCAATTGCCAATGGATGATATCCTCAGGGATGGATGTGTGGCGAAGTGATTGGCTGTGGCTCACCACCATTTTTCATGTAATTTCCAGTTAATGGCAATCATTATTATGATATTTATAAATAATTGAATCTTCATCACTGTAGTTTCATGTTGCTCAGATACCTGCTCTCTTTGAAAGGAACTTGTCCAACAATCACACTGATCATCTTCTTCAACCTTCAAACAGTAGAACCAGAAGTATGTTTCTGTCTTCTAGTTTGATTTTAAAATCGAATGCACATTTGCAGAGATGCTTATTATAACTGTTGGTCTGTCGGGAAAAAAAGGAGCAAGCTAGGTCAATTTCATGACTGTTTAGTTGATGCTCTTCCACTTATGCTCTGCTATGCTAAACGTAAGTTTTTCATCATCTTACACTGATCTGTAAATGTCTCTTTGTGAAGTGAGAATTAAACTCCTAGTATGTATGCATGCTAGTAAGCGAGCGATGTCGTGCTTTTTGTTTGAGGCAAACATGATAGTGGGTGTAAAGCGCTCCCTTAACTACTGTTGCATCACCCCCATGTCAAGGGTCTCAATGATTGGAACCCACTCAGGGGGACAACAGGAGGAGTGAGTGATTGCTGTTGTGTGTCACCATCACATCGGAGTGTGATAATGTGAGAAAAAGTAATGGACATAGTATGCTTTTTTTTTTTAATGGTCCCAGTTAGTATATCCACATGGAAACACATGGAAAAGCAAACAAATCTTAAAATTAAGGCTTCAAGTTTAAATTAGGGCAAATTTTAGTCATGATCACAATTTTGGCTTCACGTAATCAATATGATCGAGCAACAATGAAAATGTGTGCTCCGCCAATAGAATGCAAAGCAAAAGCAAGTCATGCGCTCCCTCAATCACTGCCTGATGATGTGCCTGCATGTGCCAATCACAGCTGTCCCTGCACCCTGCAGTGTGAAGTTTTCTGGGCTGTCTCTGTGAGTACCACTGTACAAAAGAAAAAAATCAAATGCCTGGGACAGCAGAAGGTAAAGAGCTTTTTCCTCAAAAAGGATCATCTTCCATTGTTTGAAAATACTTTGAATATTTAGAAGTGATGTTACCCAAGAAAAAAAACCATCCACCTCACAAAGATACAAATCACCAACACAATCACATTCCACTTGACCAAAGATGTGTGTCCAATAAACATAAAGAGTGATGAAGGTTTGCAGCCTGAATAACCCTGAGCCGTGTGGAAGAAATAAAGGAGGATCCAAACGCAGGCACTTGTAAAGGTGTGAGGGTGGTTTATTAAACACAAAATAAAAATGGGCAAACGGCAAAAGGAACAGAAGGCTATCTAAACTGAGAACGACTAAACTAGTGGACACAAACCAGGACATGAACATGAAGGAGGATGAGCAGCGGAGAATGACGACGGACAGCAGGGAAAACACACGAGTGAGACATGGTGGATACACAGATGGACCAGCAACTACAATGACAGAAGACGCGATTTAAATACACACAGAGAAACACAGGGAGATTACACACAGGTGGTGGACACAGCAGGGAGTAATTAACGAGACGAGACAAGGGAGGTAAAACTGAACACACTCACATGAGACGCAGACCTTCACAATAAAACAGGAAACAAGAAAACACTACACAAGGACGCAGACACGACACTGAGAGACAGACAGAATATAACACATGGAACTCAATGCTAAACATGAGACACAACCAAAGAACAATCCATAAACATGAATAAAAAGAACATAGAATTCAAATAATAACCAACAAATCACAAAGGTAACAAAACGATCATTCATGAGCAAACCAAAACATAATAAACTTGGAACGCCGGGTTGAACCGACCCAGAACCGTGACACCTTTGTTACGCCGCAGTTTGCCAAACCTGCTGGGGGTTTCCCATGAAGTCTTTCTTCTACACTCAGCTTTTTTTTCATTCGCTATGTGTTTATACAGTACACCACTGCATTTAATAAATAGTCATTATTAATCTCTGGCTCGCTTCTCGTTTTTCCACCGCTGTGAATTGGGAGTTTTTCCTTCCTCCATGTGTATTTTGGGCAAAACTGAGCTGGCACAGAGCGCTGCTGCCTAATTAATTGAACTCACAAACTTTCCTGGTATCCCAGTTTTTTGATGATCCCTACAGTATGATCACTTAATGAGCAGTCTCGCTGTAAGTGGGTGGCTGCTTGGCAAAAATAAAGCTGCTGACCAAGAAATGGGAGACTCGTGTCTCATTTGCAGCGTGAATTTAAATCCTGCGGGTGTTCAGCATTTTCTAATTGAAGGACTTGTGTTTTCTGAGTGGGCTGAGAGTTGCTTTTCATTAGGAATGCTCAGATCCGACCTCTTATTGATCCGATTACTGACGTTAATGACCTAATTTCTACACATGCAGTATAAATTGATAGATCACCTGTTCGCATCTTTTCTTATTGTTGGCATTATAAACAGCTTCTTTCATTTATGCAATGTACACTCTAAATACAGAATTTTAGAGTCACATCGAAAAGGGTGAAATATGAATTTACTCTATATTAATAGTCCAGCAAACTAGTTAGTAAATTACTTAATGCAGAGAGTTCTGAGACATAGCGGTGGGCATCACAGACTCAAAACCAAAAGCAGGGGCATTTTCCATCCTTTTCCAATGAGCTACTGTCAGTGATGACATGCTTCCTAACTGAAAGTGTGAATTTCCTGAAACAAGGTGCCAACAGCAGCATCATTCAGTAATAGTGACATAGCATTATATCCCATGACACAGCATAAGTCAAATAGTGTTTACAAATATCCTAGTTAGTGTTTTCCCTGTAAAATGTGAGTAAAAGTATAATATAACTCCTTAACACTTTAACAATAACTAAAGCGCTCTAACCATGTAACTATGCAGGAGCTGCATTTGGGTTGCGCATCATCAGCTGCATGTATTTCCTCCTCGCTAGCCTGGTAGTACTCAACAGTGTTTTTGCCTCAAGTGGTGAAAAAAGCTTGTTGTCTCCACATTTAGCAGCAGCAGTTGTCTTGTATATTTTGTAAAGCATTGTGCGTTATTGGTGGTTGCTGAAGTGGATCCCTTTTTAAGTAATAAATCATCATAGCAAAAGCTGATACAGGACTCTCAGACGTGCCGAGGCTTGAGTTGTTGTAATGCACACCAGGGAATACAAATGCATGGTGTTGCTATAGCAATGATATCACGATATGACACTTTTATATCACATAAAAATGTATACTATAATGTGTATTACTGCAGGGATATGATATGGCACAGCCCAGCTGAGAGGACTGTAACCTACATGTCAAAATAAGGCCCTATGTGTCATTTTAGGTCAGTTTTTACCTGAATATTTGTTGCTTCACTGTGCTCATCAATGCATGGCACAGTCAGGTTTGCCTCCACAGTACTGCATGTTAACAATGTAGCAAAAGGGAAAAGCAAAGGTACATGCAAACAATTATAGCTGAAGTGGGAAACTGAGATGATATCTTTTTCAAGGCTTTTGTGTTATTTTAAAGCTTTAATATGGTAGCAAAGATATGGAGTCATGGAACGGGAACAGAAGCTTCAGAAAGTCTTTGAAGCAAACATTTAGTTTCTTTGAGCCAAATCTCAGTGTGGTTTCATCTTTGCACCCAGATTCATTCTGAAGGCTAGACTCAGCAGTATGGTAAAGTACATGACTGTTTCTTTTCTTTCTTTCTTTTTTTTTAACACAGAATTCTCTTAGCAAATAAATTTGCTTATAAAACGTTTGGCCACCACTATTTGACTTTAATCAATTCATCAAAATTCCAATTGCTGTCATTTTCAGGATCTTGAGAAAAGGTCCTGTAAGTTGCCCGCATGGTATACTTCCTGCAACAAGGCTAAAGGCTAATAAATGGTTAGTGAGGACTGTATGAGGCATACAGTGTAAATTAAAATGTACATGTATGCTCTTGTTTTGAATATTTTTTCCCAGTGTGCCCATTATTCAACAAAGGAACAATTCATAAATCATCGTCTTGCATCTTTTTCAGCATTATGTACTGGGTGTCAGTCTCAGAGAGGCCAATAATAGCTGATAATAGTAATTCACCAGTATGTGAATGTAGGTGTGAGTCAGAAGATGCACAGACTGAGCTGTGTGCATGAAAATGGCTCTCCGATGCTAAACACTCAACTTTCTAAAGGTCATGCATCCTGTTAAAATGAGAATGTATCTTAGTTTGAATCCTCTTGCATAAAAAAAGACGCAGTTTAAAGTTGGCACTTGTCAGTGGATATTTTTAGACTGAATTTTCTGCCTGCCAGCTTCATGTCGAGTTAATGTTCTCAGGCATGTGGTCGTACTCTTTGAAGCTGGATCATTGTCACTCTGGTTTACAGCTATGGACTACCCCCTTGTAAACTTTATCCAGCATTTATTTAAATGTTAGTTTGGCTAGGATGAAAGCAGGTTTTCCTTCTTCATCTTGAACTGAAACACAATAGTAAGAAATACTAATCACATTATTAGGTCCCTGTGATGCCAAAGACCTATAGGATACTGCAAAAGAAATCACATCAGGAGTTTTTCAGTGGAGTTGCCTGTACATGTAAGTCCATCCATCTATCCATCTTCTTCCGCTTTATCCGGGGCCGGGTCGCGGGGGCAGCAGCCTAAGCAGAGAAGCCCAGACCTCCCTCTCCCCAGCCACCTCCTACAGCTTATACGGGGGAACACCAAGGCATTCCCAGGCCAGCCGAGAGATGTAATCTCTCCAATGTGTCCTGGGTCTGCCCCGGGGCCTCCTCCTGGTGGGACATGCCTGGAACACCTCACCCAGGAGGCGCCCAGAAAGCATCCTTGTCAGATGCCCGAACCACCTCAGCTGGCTCCTTTCGATGTGGAGCAGCAGCTGCTCTACTCTGAGCCCCTCCCGGATGGCCGAACTTCTCACCCTATCTCTAAGGGAGAGGCCAGCCACCCTTCGGAGGAAGCTCATTTCCGCCGCTTGTATCCGCGATCTCGTTCTTTCGGTCACTACCCACAGCTCGTGGCCATAGGTGAGGGTAGGGACGTAGATCGACCGGTAAATTGAGAGCTTCGCTTTTACCAAGACTGTACATGTAAGTAATGCATAAAAAATGTATTATGCCACCACCCAGTATCACAGCTTCCCTAAATTAACAGCTTTGGTATGTTTATTTTTCTATAATGGTAAATTGATCCGTTTGTTTAAACTCCTTAATTAATTTGAATTAATTATAATTATTGTTGTTATCAAGTGCTTTTTAAATTTACTGTTTAAAAAAAAGCTGATAAAATAGTATAGCAATATAATTATTTTTGATGAAGTGCAATCTAACGCAGCTCATGGTGAGATTTTTTATAAACTCTTAACTTTAAATCGCATTCTGTTTCACATGTAAATGCACTGAGCTGCTACTATTTGATTGGTTTATGGTTAATGGGCAGTTGATCAGGTGCACAGGTCTAATAAAGTGGCGGACATGCACAGTATATTGTGCTTTCACCACATACAGACACCTTTCATTTACATAGAGCTTAATGGAAAGTAGCACTCTTGTTGCTTGGGGCAAATGGCACACTTCATAAAAGTCACCAACCTTTAGATGTCAATCAGCTTGTTATTTGGGCCAAGGAGCAGTGACTGACAGCTGCCGTCGTTCCCCCTGAGCTCCCACCAGCTTCCATTTGGGTTCAGTGAACCCGTCCACTGAGGGTACACAGCCACGCGAACTGATGGAAAAGATTGTGCGCTTTATGTGTAGTTGTAAATCGTTTCAGATCCCTGTCAGGTTTGCAGTATGTAAGCAGAACCTCCAGTGCAAGGACAGCACATTTCTGTTTCAGCTCAGTTATCAAAGAAAAGCACCTGATAAACTGACAAATAAAAATAAAAATCAACCCAAAATATTTTAGTTTAGTTCATTTTTGTCTATTCAGTGCAGACACAGTATCAGTGAGACATGAGAGAAGTGGAGCACAGGACAGAAAACACTTTGGGACAAATTTGGCTTCATTTTTGTGCAGTGTATACAGTCTATGGGATAAATAGGCAGAAGTTAATATAATTCATCTTTGGTTTTAGATGAATAAAACTTTATGAACTGTCAAAGACATCCAAGAAGGACCTGTATCCCCCAAATATACATTTACCTGCAGAGAAACTCAGATATCAATATAGTTATCAAGTTTGCCATGATTTTAGGGAGACTGAACTGGGAATGTTTCATATGCACACACTAGTGTTGACTTTCACACCTTTAGTAGCTTTAATAAGCTTGGAATACGTTTATAGTGCTGAAATTGGGACAGGAACAGCTGATTTTCTCTCAGGCTCAGCTGCAAGTGTTTTTCTATTGCACTTGGATTTGTGTGTCCCGTCACTCAGTGTCCTGGGTTTACCACTAATTCTATGTGGGGGATGACAGAGTTTGCTTATCTAGTATTGACTTCCTGTATAATGTTAACTATATATCACTCCTGAAAGAAGCTTGAAAGCTGGCAGAGAAGGATGTTTGAGTCCATCGGCGTAGTTCATAAAATAAAGACACTATCTCACTAAATGTTGTTTGACTCCCACAATGATAACTGCTCTGTTTCACTCCAGACATGCTCCCTTCTAAGTACCTCACAGGTACTCCTCAGATGTGTGACAATAAAAGAAAGTATGGCTATCACAGATAAGCTTGCGCGTGGTATACTGTTCATGATAAAGCTTTTGACTTGGAGCAGCTTTGTAGCACATCTCTGAAAGCCATTGTTCTCCTGTATGTGCACTGAATACACTGTACCAGTGTCTTCTTGCTGACTCATCTTAAAGCTGTCCTGCTAATAATTACCACAGTTCTTCTGCTGCAGTCACGGTACACAAAGTGAGCAATCACAATATACTGCCACTGACCCTTTTGCACGGGATCGTTGGATAAAAACACGAGTACACAACTTGGTATTGGTTTAGTTGTGTGCTATATTTAGAACATGTTCACCACTTCACTTGAACTCAGGTTATTACGTGCCACCAGGCTGAAATTTTTACAAAGCTTGGACTTTCTTTGTTTATTGTTGTTAGTCATTAGTCATTTATGTAGCTTTGTGTGACTTGTGGATCCAGACTAACAAATAAAAAACAACACAAAGTAGACTGTCCTGTTTTCTGTCACTTAAATATTAGTTGATTAATTAAATATATTTATATTTGTATGAACACAAAGCTAACAGCACAGAGCAAAGATGAAAACCAGCACAAAGAGACTTTGAAGCGATTGCCGCAGTGATTCTGCTGCAGCAACATGAACAGGTAGAAACAGAGTCTGCAGCCTGACTTCTCATCCGTTTGTTAGCTGTTGAAGTTCAGGGTTTGGCTGCTGAGCTTTGGCCTGCATCCACTCAGCTAACCTCACTCTGGGTTTTAGCATAGCATGAGTATAATGTGGTTGTTTTTGTTCTGGATACACGTTTGTGCAATAAAATGTAAAAAAAGAAAAGAAAGAAAAAAAGACTGTGCCAATATTCCTCCTCAGACACAAGAAATAAAATCAGCCAATTGTAGGAACTGAAATACTCAGAACCAGTTCTTTACAAAAACCAGTTCTGACCCTTACCAGTTTCATTAGATGGTTTATTTTACCAAAAGATTCAGGCAGTCTCGGAGGCTTGTGTCACTGTCACTGTGGACACACCAATCATTTCTGTGGAAAGACCTTAGCATCAATCTACCACCATCTTTATTCGGGGGTTTCGGTACCTGACAGCAGAAATGATGAAGCCCATCAGATGAAGGGGAAAGACACCTTTTGTCTGATAGGTGAAAGTCGTCTTTCCCTTTGATGAAGCAGTGCTGTGGATTGATTTGAACTTCTTCAGGTGTCCTTCTGCTTGGAGGACTGAAATAAATGTATACCAAAACCCTGGCCGTACACATACCTATCAAAGTGAATTTTCCAACCACCAATCAAATCACAAGACGGCGTAAAATCAAATTAACTGCCCTACATTGGAGGTGTTCTTGGTCTCTCTTCCTCCTACTTTGCTGGGGACTTTGCTGTCTGCAGACTTTCATTTTCTTTTTTCTGTTATGTCCCTGAGATTATAGGCGTCATTAGCGCTTTGTCCACAGCTGCATGAGTTTGCAGTGGGGTATATGGATGGGCAGATGTACACAGTATAAGGGAGCTCCTGATGGGCAAAAGAACCGTTTTGTTATCAGTGTGTTTTGAGACACTTTGAAAGACAAAGTTTGGGAGCAGAAAAATGAGACCTGCCTCACAAAGTGGATTACCAGTTTTCTCTGTAGCCATCAAGACATTACATAGTTGTCTCTTGCAAACCTGTCACATCCTTCAGCCTCATAAGGTTACTGTGACACTCCACTAAATGATCCTGACAATGTTTAATGTTTGTAATCAATGCATTTTGCGAGGAAAGCCTTCACTTGAGTTAACACTGTTTTTCCTGATCTGCTTAGAGATCTCAGTGTGCATGGTGCACTGGTTCTTTACCTTACACCCCCTGCTAGTTTTACAGACACAAACTTGTGTATGCTGTGAGGGAGAGGAAGTGGTTAGATGGATGAGTGGATAACTTCTACTCATTTTATCAGACAGAGCAGTGCGGCTCATTTGAAGTCAAATACTGTATAGTGTGTTTCTCTGAAAATAAGCTGAATATCAGTGCTGATTTGGAACGGAGCATGTCTAAAAACCATCCTTCATACCAATCCCATTTTCATTTGGGGGCTTTTTATTGCAGCAGTGTGGTTTTTGGTAATGGCTTCCTGCTAACATACATCTTGGTGAGTCCGTATACTTTCTCTGAATCCTGTACTCCATATCACATTTGCCCACCCCCACCATCCTGGCTTCCTCCCCTGTCTCATTTTACAGCGTGGCCTACTGATGCAGCACAGTCAGCTTCCTCCACGCTGACTTCTCTAGACCCATTAAACATTTATTGGATAGGGCCATAAGATACCTCAGTTGTGCTGCCTCACATCTTCACCCTGATACTTATGTGCATTCTAGAGGCATTATTTGACATGGGCCCTGTATAAAATGTATATAACAGGCAAACTGACTACATGCTAGATATGACACGTGACACATCAGCCCTTCACTGCTCCATGGCAACAGTGTTGGTGTATATGGATTGATGGAACTTGACGTGGATCCAAAAAACAAATCAGTAGCTGTAAAATTCAAGATGTAGTTCTCAATTGAAGCAAACTGCTGTTCTGCCTTTCTGGAGTTTTTCCTTCCCACTTTTGCCCAGTGGCTGGTCCGATTGTTGGGTCTTTACCCAAACAACTTGCCTCTTTGATCTTCTGTAGAGGTGAAACATTTCTTCCCATCACAGTCAAATCATTTAAGAAACAATTCTCTCACAGACTGGATCAATCAAGAGCTCTCACAAGATGCTTTGTGTTGATTACTGAAATATAGTACACAACGCAAGGGCAGCTCGGAGAGATGGTCGTCCTTTATTATACCGTTCATTCATATGCAGAGATTGAAAGAATGAAAGGCAGTGAGCTTTTTAGAGAGATGGAGAGAAGAGCTACCTGTGTGCAGAGCAGTGAGAGAACCCTCTGGACCTAAGGTGGGCAGGGAATAGCTGTCATGTCTAAATAGAGACATATAAAGCAGCTGGCACTGTATCTCCTCTACCACCAGACAAAATGTGTTTACTGTGAACATTTGATGGGCACGTTTCGCAGACAATGCAGGATTTGTTTGCTGCATCTTTCAGGAATCCTGGATTATTATCTAACTGGAGTACGTTGTTGCAAATGTTGTATTTGTATTTTTCCTAAATTATCCATTCATAATTTTTGTGTGTAAAATCACAAGACTAAGGGAAAGAAAAAGTTAAAGGTGATTCTTACAGTGATCCTAATGACACGACCTTGTCAGAGCAGCGACAGCCACGCATAACTGCTGAGTAAGCAGGTGCACACATGTGAAGGAGTGACACAGGTGAACAAACTGGAGCTTTAAGCTGGCATTTCGGCAGCTGTACATGAGTACCGTCTATGTGTGGGGGAAATGTTTTCACTTATCTGATGTATCGCAGGGATTATGGAAGTATATGAGATCACACTATTTTTTTTTATTTGGTAGTGAGTGCTTTTATTTAAATCTTGCCCTTAACTACTTCTTGGCAAGCGTGCTGCTAGCGTCAGTTTCCAGTATGTGGGTCAGCTCAGTGTAATTAAGACAGTCAACATCTGAAACAGATGATGAGACCCAATGTACTCCAGTGGTGTTGTCATCATAGCAGGCCATGTAATGTTGAGCTTGAAAGTCTGTTTTTGCCTTAATGTGTGTTTTTGATTGTAAAAGAGTTTATTTCAGTGATTTGGTTCAATGTAATGTAGCACAACATCACTGTAGTGCTATCTGGATGCTATGAAACTAATTACTAATTGTTTGGTGGGTCAGACAGAAGAGTGGGTTGTATATATACACACAGCAAGAGGAAGCAGTTTAGATAAATATTTAACTTGTTTAAGCTCTGGAATAAACAAACTTGTTACCGAGCAGATTTTCAACTGCTTTGGTTGTCTCCTGCTTTGACTCCTAACACAGACTTTTGTAGGTTTCAGTTACGATACGGGTCCTGACCAAGTGCCAGCACCTGGCAAGAAGAAATAATAATGTGTTGGAACCAGTGTTGCTGTTGTTGCTCAAAAAAAACCCTAATTTATTACACACAACTCTTTAATTTGTAAAGAGTAATGTGTATCTTTATTTATTTATTTACCCACTGCACTATGTGGAGTGCAGTGGGTCTGGGTGGTGTTGCTCCGTCCAAAGCAAATTTCTTCAAAGGGAGACAAAGAAAGACACTTTGACTAATGTAGAGGATCAAATCTGTCACCAAGGCCATTTACTGCACGCCTTCCCCAGTACTTTCAACTGTCCTGTCCTCTTGCCACTATCCATGGCTGTAAGAAGTACTCCCTGTCATAAAGGGAAAACATTACAGCACTCCCTGCCAAGTGCAAAAGATAAAAATGTAAAAACCATGAATTTAGGATGTTAAATTTGTGAATACAATACATAGCATTTCATATGGAGAATAAGAAGGGCGAAAGCAGATCGTTGAGTGAAACAGATGAACCAGAATTGGTTTGTAAAAATGCTGCAACTTCAGTGGTGGAACTGGTTTAGCTTTCATCCGTCAGATACACAACAAAGCACTATTTTTGGTAGAGCATGCTAGCGGGCCGTCGTTATTACCGTGTTTTTTGGAAAATACGTCACACTTAAAATCAATCCTTTGATTTTTCTGAAAGTCGACAGTGGCCCTTATAATCCCGTGTGCCTTATGTATGAATTCTGGTTGTGTTTACTGACCTCGAAACGATTTTATGTACACGGCGCTCAAAAATCTGTCAAATGTTTTAGCACGACTTTGCTAAGCTACGAACCCACACCGCTTGATGGATTGTCGGAGCATTACGGCTATCGTAGGCAGGAGCCTCGCGGAGTGATACATACTGCGCTTCAACATAATGTTACCGTATTGTGTGTGTATAACCTCTTTTTAAGTTTTGTGGATATTATACATGGTTATGCTGAGGATACGTCGGCCAATTTCCACTGGAAATGCCTTTTGGTTAAACTGTCAGCAAGGAATTAGCATTTGAACTGTTACATTTTACAACTTTAATGCACAGAAAAAACAGCTGCTTGTTTAAGTGAAAATACATTGATGGGTTTTTTTTGCACTAATAAAGTTGTGGAGTTGTAAAGTATTTTGTCTAGTGTCAATTATATCGTCATTTATATCGTTATCGCAAATTTTCAAATGTATATCGTGATAAATATTTTTGGTCATATCGCCCTGCTCTAGTCTGGAGCTCAGGCTCACTTGGCTTATGTATTTTAGCAGGACAGTGACTGGAAAGACACCAGCAACAGCACCTCTGAATGACCCGAAACAAAACAAAAAACCATATTAAAAGCAGGACAATCAAAACAACCCCCACCACCCGAAAAACAGAAAGGTTTTGGAATGGGCCAGTCAATTGATTGTGATGTTTTGCCATGACCTCAAACACTGTTTATTCTCAAAAACCTTCCAGTGTGGCTGAATTAAAACGTTTCTGTTAAGAAGAGTGGGCCAAAATTCCCCCACAGTGATGTGAAACATTTATTGCCAGTTATTGCAAATGCTTAATTGCAGTTCTTGTTGCCAAGTGTGGCGAAACCAGTTATTAAGTGTAGGGGACAATCACTTTTTCACAAAGGTGCAGGTAGGTCTGTTTTTTTCCCTTAATATATTAAATCCTTCTTTAAAAACTGCGTTTTCTATTTACTCTGGTTATCTTTGTGTAATATTTAACCTGAAATGTAATATTGGGAAAAACACAGCACCGTATAAGCTGAGTGCTGTTGATTCGCATTCACCTCTAAAACTAGCTTAATGCTCAGTGCTTACACCAGGCCTTAGTGTAATCTTCAGCAGCAGCCAAAAAGAACAGCGAGTGGTTTTGGAGCAGCAGGGCCTCCAGGTTATGTAATGTTAATACAGGGAGAATACACTGAAAAAAGCAGGTTGGATGCAGGTCTGATGATGCTCAGGATCTATTATTACTAAAATCTTTGTCTGTGTGGCCTTGTTGCTCCTGACTTGCTGCAAGAAGTTAATGTGACACCACACAGAGTTACTGAACAGTATGCATCACAGCCGATGAGACCCAATGCACTCCAGTGGTGTTGTCATCATAGCATAATTTTCTCTGATAATAGAAAAAATATATTTTGTTTTATTTAAAGAAGGAAAGAAAACTTACATTTGTGTTTATGTATGCAGTTCAAAGATAGAAACATCTGTTGTGTTGGCCCATCAGCCAGCGTTAAATTGCAGAGGACACCAAGCTCCGGTCAGAGCTGTCGCTACCAGCAGGTGATAAGTGGCTCCCCACACTCCCTAGCAGATCGTTACATGGAGAAACCTTTGGAATACAAGCATGCTGATCCACACAGGTGTGCACACAGGTGTACACATGGGTGTTCACAGACGCGGACTACACCTTTCTTGGCTGTTGCCTCAAAGCACATTGTGCGCTGTCTATCTTGCGTGCGGCACAATATCGTTTATTATTTAGTATCTACTGTTATCTACTGCTAGCTAGTTTATTGTGATGGTGCTGGTTTTTTATTATGTTGCTCTTTTTTTGTTTGCTTTCTCTTCTGTTTTTTTTTCTCCATACAGGTGATCCAGGTGTTCTGTTTGTTTTTCTTTCTTTCTTCCCCTTTCTCACCGTCTCTTCTCCCCTCTGGTTTTCTTTCTCTCCCTCTCTTTCTTTCATTCTCTCTCCCTGTCCTGTCCCCCAGTCATGTCTGTCCCGTTTGTAGCAACCGAAAATAAAATAAATACATAATTATAATAAAGGTCAATCAAATGGACCAATATGGCAAGGCCATGATGATCCACTTGGTAAAATAAATCTGCTTGGCATCTTTCTTGGCCTTAAGACAACAATTCTGATGGCTAAAGATCCAAACGGGACAACAAAAAAATAAATAAATAAAAAAAATAATTTCTGCTACTGCACAGAGAATTAGGAGTTTAACGCGATAAAAGGGATTTACAAAGCAGGATTAACAAGTTTGTTTCACATTCAGAGTGATTGTTTTTGAAAGGGCCTATATCACAAGGATATTTGACTTTGGAGTTTTGTGCACTATCATGGTTCAGAGAGCCTAAAATTACTAATCCTAGATAATTGGCACAACGCTGGTTATCACCTGCTTCGATCGTGAGAGGAGTACAAAACTGCTGTTAGTAAGATGTCCTACATATAGAATGCTCAGCATTTCCAGCAGTTCGGTGACCTTTTGTCTGATGAATAGCCAACTGTTGTAAAGTGTAGCTTTGGTACATAGTTAGCAGACTGTTCAGGCCACTCCACCCCACAAAACTGTGTCCACACTACAATCAAACAACAGTGTACAGTAAGCATGCTTTTGGCTATGTTATGTGAGTAAGAATTTACTGATTAAAGATAAAAAACATAATCAATATATATTCAAGTTACAGTACTGTTACTTTTTTGGAGTAACTAATGGAGTCAAAATACAAATTACTGTTACTGTAGACTCATGTCAGCTAAAGAAATCCACTGTAGATGATCATATCTGAAAAAGATTATATCCTATCATTCACCAGGACAGTTTTCCTCCTCTTCATCGTTCAAATGGCAGTCTCACAAACTTATCTGGATTTGTTACATTAATATCATCAAATCACAACAACAGCCGCCTCAAGGCGCTTTATATTGCAAGGTAAAATCCCAACAATAATACAGAGAAAATCCCCAACAATCAGAAAGGGAAGAGGGAAACTATACCTGCTGATCCTACTTCTACTTCTGGTAAATATATAAGCTCATGCTGATTGCGAAGGCACAAACATGTGAACTGAACATAAAATGAACTGAACTGAATTAAAATGTAAAGAAAGACAGTAGTATTTCAATGAAGTGGGCAGTGAGGCTCATGTGATATTGTAGACAGCTGTTTAGCTCTGTCTTTATACTCCATGTGCATCTGTGAAAGTGTCATCTGAAAAATGAGAGCTGCTAACTGGCATGACATGATTGTCTTTGTCATTTGCCTTTCTTGTTGTCCGTCAGAACATGGACAGAATGAGTTCTACCAACTTTATGTTGACAATGTGTCATATTTCTATGGAGAAAAAGTTGTTTTATCATAATTATCTTTATCGTTTTATTGCCCAGCCGTAGTAGATATAGCTAGAGCAGCTTTTTAATGACAGCAAAGCGTTTCTGGTGTAGACTATTAGTAAATCTCTAAGCTGTAAGGATTTCTAAAAAGCTGATGACACTCAAGGCAATACAGGGAAGGTCTGGGGTAAACCAAACAAATCTGCGTTTGGAGATGGCTGGTGGGGTGTCACTGGCTGCAGTAAAGAGAAAACCTGATCAAACTTAAAGCATGAAAACTTTAAAGCTACACATCGACAGCATATATGTTGCCTAAATCGGTTTTACATTTTAAATGTGGTTTCCTAATAGTAAATTACAGTAGAATTCAAACATCTTGCAATTAAGTAACATGTTCTGAGTCACACAGGAGCAGTGCTGGTCATTTTGTGTATTTTGCGTGTTTTGTCACACTTCTGTGAGCTTTGGTAACGGGACTGGTTCTTATGTAGGGCTTTTCTACTATACCTGAGCACTTAAAGCACTTTATACAACATGCCTCATTCACCCATTCACACAAGCTCCCTTTTCAATGATCAAATGCTTTCTAACATTCACACATGGAGTATCTTGCCAAAGGATATTTGGCATGCAGACTGGAGCAGCCATTGATTGAACCACCAGTCTTCTGATTATTAGGTGACCTGCTCTACCTCTACCACTCCCCCTCATTCCTTCGCTGTAAGACTGATATTGTTTTAAGTAATTATTAAAGTATTTGTAGGCTTCAAGAGCTGCATTTATTTTATTTTTTTGTATTTTCATGTGGGGATTTGCTAATTATGGGAGAAGCCCACACGCACTACTGCTGTGTGGGCTGATACACAAGAGCAGGGGTGTCGAATTTATTTGAATCCGTTCCCTGGGCCCTGGCTCCGGAGAAATACCTGGATTCAGATTGGTGTTTGCAAAATGTAGACTCATAACGACTACACCTGTTACACAGCACTTTCGACATTCCTTACATCTGTCTGAGAGGAAATGTCTGACTTTGTTTGAGGAGTTGTCTTAGATGTGGATGCTGAACAGTGTCTTTAACCTGCCTAAGTGTTAATTTCCTACCAAAAACACGGTGGGCTGAAATACATATGTACTTCCTCCAGTGGTGGAATGTGATCCTGACCTGTTTAAAGTTACTTAAAGAGAAAAAGAGTGGAACATGTAACACATGCTGATAGCTGAATAGATGCAAAAATGTCTGTGTATCCCTCTCTTGATGAGAATACACTGCTTCACTTCATTTAGGTTTGTGCCAGGATTAACTTGGGAGTTTTCCATCATTACCCTCCTGAAACAGCAGTTTGATCAGAGAGTTTACATCTTCCCAAACAAAATTGCACCAAAGATCTAGGTTTGCCAGAGGTTGATCACACATTGCAGGCACGAAAACAACAGACAATACAGAAACTATAGCGTAAAGAAATCTGGGGTTTACATAATGAACGTGGTGTTTTCACGATCTGCCTGCTGAAATAGAGACTTGTTTATTAAATTGTCAGTATTTAAAGAGTGAAATAGTCATAGAGCTGTTTGCCCTTGCTTCTTTATGAACATTCTTTAACTTGAATGTCTGCTGATCTACCCTCAGCTGTTTGGCCTTAATTCCTGACGGTCAGCAGGAGGTAAGAGGCTTAAACACACTTCTTTGTCCTCTTCACAGACACTTCACAGACAAATCTATGGACCATTTTATATCCATCTTGCTGTTCCTTGCACAAATGGCACTGTACAAAAAAATTTGCTGTCAAACTGACGTCATGGCTGCTGCTAGCTGCGACTTCAGCTGGCTGTGCAAAAAATAATAACTGCGTGCATAAGTTTGAATTTATTTTGGATTTTCTCTAATCCACACAGGGTTGTATAGGTATAAATAGTATACTCACACTAACATTGCTAAGCGATATTTGGTTAACTGATGTAACTTAGCAAGTTACGCCTCGACCTGATGTCTTTGCAGCCAAAGACTTCAGGTCGAGATGGGATTCTGGTTGGATGTTTCACCAATAGAACTGAGAAAGTTCGATTAAACTGGTTGGTTTCATGTTATCGACCTGGCTTTTAGGTGTAGTCCACAAATTTTCAATAAGGCTGTGATCGGGCTTTGGGAAAGTCAACCCAGAAGCTTAATGTTAGCCTGCTTTAGCTACTCTAAAACCAGTTTTGATGTGTGTTTGGGATCATTGTCCGGCTGAAATGCCTAATTGTGTCCATGTTTCAACCATCTGTTTTATTTGAAGTGAAGTTGAAGAACTTGGAAATCGTCCTCCTTCTTTAGGATTCCCACCCTCTATGATGTTTGACAGTCGCTATAGTGTTTTTAACTACTCCAAACATACTTTCTGTCATTGTTGCCAAACAGTCATTTTCTCGTCAGATAATAAAACCTTTGTCCAGAAGGGATTTGACTTGTCCATTTAGGCAGTCGCACATTGTAGTTGAGCTTGAACTGATGATCTTGGAATCAACACATGACATGCATCAGCGCATCAGTGCCAGGAAAAGTGGACTGGATTTAAAGACATTTTGTAAATGGGAGCCTCATAATCAAAAAAGCTGGCTGAAAGTCTTTGCCAGGTGTGGTCACTTTAACCGGTGGCTTCGGTTGTTTGCGTGGACTGAAAGCAGTATGTATTTGGGATTAAAAGCTTGTCGTAGTCAAACTCGTCAAGCTTTAGGCAATATAAATACTTTCTGCAACACATTCAGTTCATGGTGAACCAGATGCTGCTGCATGCACACTGGAAAGATATTTAAATTCAAATGATGAGGGATGAGAGCCCAAGACCCAGAATTAGGTCAAGTCTCCCATCCTTTGGTAGCATTAGTGTTTTAAGCCACCCTTGTGTATCGGAGGGTTGGAGCACAAGCTGACAAACACCAATGAGCTATGCTTTTCCCCTTAGCTTGTAGATATGACTTTGCAATTGCAGATTTCAGTTTTCCTCCTTTTCCTACATCTTTCTTCCAGTACACAGATTTAGACTGCATTGTTCTTCACTGTTCCTTTCACAACAAATACACTGCAGTTCACATGGTTGTGCACACTTAACTTTATTGTTTTGTGTTTGATGTCAAGCTCTTGTCTGCTCCTATGTTTTGGGTTTTGAAGACATTTCGATACTGTTTTAAAATTTTAACATATTTGTTGGGCATCTAAGGAAAAATATTAAGAGTTAATATACACTATTTGTAAATGCTATTTTAAATGCCACTACCACCAAATAGCAATAATAATAATAGAGAGCAATAAAGGATGCATGGGTTTGTACTTTACTCCATCTAACACTTAAGAGTGGGACCACGCCACCAAACACGCTCCTTGCGGTTCTCATCTATATAGGCTCCCCCAGTCCGATAAGCTGTTTATTCTTGTTTACATGCCCCGCCCTACCTCCCCTTATCAATTCTTTATCTTCTTCACTTCTGTTTAGTACATGGGGATCTGCCAGGTCCCTTCGAGGCCTTCCCCAACCAGCAGCTCAATTTATGTCCAAGCCATTCACCTTTACCTACAAAAACACTGTCAAACATAAAATGAGGACGTGAGCCCAGCGAGTGAAATATATATTATATATATATCTTATATCTTCTAACTGACATCCAACCCGTTGGCCATATGCACAGACGACAATCAACATCTCCCCTTCATTTTACAACTTCAAACTCATTTCTCGACCCATGCACCAAAGCTCCCGATGCACAGTTTTTACATGGATGTTAATCTGCACTCTGCAGTTTTTGATTTTGCAGAGTGTTGGCGACTTCTTCTTTGTGTGGTATGCCATTTCATCACTGAGTTACTTCTCAGTTCATCCACACTGCAATAATACCACTTAGAGTTGATGGTGGAATATCTAAAGACATTTTATGAACTGACTTGTTGCAACAGTGGCATCCTATTGAAGTGCTACTCTTAAATTCCTGCGAATTCAGTGAGTTCTGTTGTAGCCATTGGTGGAATATTATATCCCTTGTTGTACAATATGTGCTCCACACTAAATTCTGCCCAAAATGCTTAATTAATTATTTTAATAACATGTAAAATTTGTTCCAAAATTCAATGCAAAAGGTTAAATTTAATGTAATCTGGTCAAATTAAATTTACAGCTTATAGCAAGCACTTTGAATAAATAAACCTTTGATTTGATATATTTCAGTTCCATTGTACTCAAAATAATTGCTTCATGTTTATTAAGGGTTTCTGAGTGTGGGCTTATGGGCTGACTGGCATGATTAATAATGCTTCCATTCATTTCACAGGACTGTCATTTTATTACCACCACAGTATGCTAAGTTCAACTTTCAAATATGATTCAGAAAGAAGGTGCAAGCATAATAGGATGTAGCTAAAAAGAGTTTACGTTGTACTGTGTACAACATTATGTAGACACTTGGAAGGGTGGACAGTTGCTGCTGTTGTGGCAGCGCCAGGAACAAACCAAGGGGAACAGCTGAGAGGCCTGAGTATGCTCACTGTCATCAGAGTTTCAGCTCAGATACTACAGTGTTGAGAATGCATTATTCTTGTATTGTTTATTTATTGCACCTCAGTGATTTTTTTATGCATGGATTCTTTTGTCACCATGTATAAATATAGAAATATAGAAATGTTCCTTTCTGTGAGACTTCATTGTGGCGATAAACCTATTTGTAGTGTCACAGTGTATCATACTGTTAAATGATCTCCAGGAAAAAACAGTTAACCTTTGACTGTCACTTTGCTGTGTACTGGAATATGAACCAGAGAACACCTGTAACACACATATGTTACATTTAGTTTTTTTGCTTTCTTTGCAACTGCAGAAAGAAATTGAATTAAAATGAGTTTAGAAATAATTACATTGAGAATGTCATGCAAGTAATAGGAAGAAAGAAGTGTGCTCTTACAAACTTGTATTTTCCACTGGATTCTGTTTGTAGTACATGGGCAACCTCCAGAGCTAAAAAACTGCAGTTCCTCTTGGTGCCATTGGAGGCTAAATCCAGCTCCCATTCGCTTCTCTATTATAATACCCCACTTTACAGCATTAAAAAGCATGTTTACTGCCTGGTGCAAAAAGCCGTATTGGCCTCTGTGGATAGTTTGCCCCATCATGAAAACTGTTGTTGCAGTGATTTTTTTTTTAAACGTTTATTTATTGTTTTGCAGAACTCATCCATCTGGATACTGGAGTTAGAAACTGACATAGATAGCTGGAACAACTCTATGCCTGCTCGCTTCAATAAATCTTTCCCAAAGCTGCCCTCACTTCCTCCTTCCTATTTCGCTGTACTTACTAGTTCACTAACTGATTTCCATCTGTCCTCCTCTAACTCTCATTTTCTACATTCACCAGCTCCTCAAAGTGCTTCTTCTCAATGCGCTATCTTCACTCATTAGTCCTTTTTTTTAATCACTATCCTTAATCAGTGTAACCTGCTGCACATCCTTTCCTGCCCAATCTCGCTTGCAGTCACCTATCACTTTTAGGTCGCACTTTTTGCATGAAATGTGCACCACCTGTGTGCAACTTTCTCCACTCTTATAAGTCATCCTTTGTTCCTTCCTCTTCTTGAAGTACGTGTTCACCACAGCCATTTAATCCTTTTTTTTTGTTTTTGGGAAATCCACTACTGTCTGGCCTTCTGCATTTCTCTTCTTAGCACCATACCTTTCCAGAACCTCGTTATCACCCCGGTTCTGTTCACCTACACCTCCACTGAAATCTTCTCCAGTCAGAAATCTCTCCTCAAGGAGACACTATCATTTCATCCACAAGTCCTCCTCCTCTTCAGCAAGGTCCAACCTCTGGGGCATATGCACTGACAACATTAAGCATCATAACTTTATTGTCCAACTTCAAACTGAATATCCTGTCTGTCCCTCTATTCACCTACTCCATTTCTCTTCTTGTCTACACCATGGTAGAACTGCTTGAACCCATCTCCAATAATACTGGGATTACTTTCCCACTATATCTACCTTCCTTCTCCCCGTCATATCAGCCACCTCTCTCCTTGTACCAATCATAGTCTACCTACATTTTCCTTAGTCACATTGAAATAAAAAAACAAAACAGTTTACCTTTGTAAGTGATCAGTCAACGTCAGAGTTCTTTGAGATTAGAATAAACATGTACACTTTGCTGACTTGTTGTGTCACCCTTCATTAAACACTATACTTTATAATCTGATTGTGGCTTTGAAGCAACTTACTGTACTCAAGCGTTACAGTCCTCCTGGCAACAATACCCTGAACCCTCCCTTTTTGTTCCACCCTGCCTACACTCTTGGAGCTGTGTGTATGTATGTGTATGCACACCTCAGTGGTTTTACCTTGCCACAGTATCCTCCCCTGGGTCTTTGATTGTAAATGAGCTAAACCCTTACGGTGGTGGTGGGGATTTAACTCACTGTCTGTCTCTTGCTCCTCTCTGTCTCATCAGTTATAAACAGTGAAGTCATACCTTCCAAGGGGGCTGTTTTGTGCTATCTGTGATGATGTCACCAGCAGCCAATCAACACATAGCACTGCTAGAGGTAGTGCGTGTGCAGATGTGTGTGTGTTAGCGAGGGGGTGGGGTTGCAGAGGTGTGGGGTGCACCAATAGGAAAATCACACTCGCTCAGTTATTAGCCAGTTCTTCCAACAAGCATGAGAACACACATCAAACCACGAATCCACAGGCTGCTTCTGATACACACTGACTGCCTCTCAGTCGTGCTGTATAAAGATACTCTGTATGTAGCACATGAATGTGTTATTTAATGCATTCTATGGGAAATGAAAGGCCTATCCTGGTAATAAATCACTCAATGAGATACCCCA
The DNA here is from genome assembly GCF_057381915.1 of Diplotaxodon limnothrissa. NCBI lineage: Eukaryota > Metazoa > Chordata > Actinopteri > Cichliformes > Cichlidae > Diplotaxodon > Diplotaxodon limnothrissa. Next base: position 4,767,354 of record NC_140605.1, read on the forward strand.
CGCTGTTTAGGGAAGCCTAGCTCTCCTCATATTTGTTGATTTACATTTCACTTTGTGTTTTATATTTCATTAGTCTGACAGTAACGATTAGGTCTAATTATATGATAAATATCATCTGTTCAGTGCTAAACTTACACAATTACCGGTAATTGCTTTTCGTAGTGACCTCAGTTCAAGGTGACTGTGGAAGCTTTGCGTGCTTCCCTCCTCCAGCCTTAATATGCATTTGAAAGCTCAGGCTGTTGGCTGAAGACTTAATTTGGGTTAACGCTGTTGAGAATTTATAGCTGGTCTTGAATGAATATTCAATTACTAGATCAATGTGATTTGTTTTGGTGTGTTGCACAACAAACACACATATTGGTAACTGCAAACTAGAGAGGTCTTCAGTCTGATGATGGGGCTGAAGCAGAAAGCATCCTTTTAATATCTGTGTGTTTTTTGCGAGCTGTTTGCCCCGACCTTTTCTTTACTGTTGCACTCGGCACCACTGTCGAAGGAGAGGTGGGCTCATGTGTTATCATTCTGCTTCTGATTCACACGTTCATATTTCTTCTTCTGTTTCCATCGTGACATCTTTCTCCCCCCAAAGAAAGCAACAGAAGGTCAAACTTTTTTGCCAACGTGTCCTTTTCCACATTATTCCACATTGTGCTGCATTGAACAGCTTTGTGGAGATATTTATTTCTTCATTATTTTAATTTTAGCCTGGAAATACAGCTCACTCTCTGCTTGAAAACAAAGGGGGATCACGCATTTCAAACCCTGGCTCCTATACTGTGGAATGGTTTACCCCCCCCACTACGCACCATCGACACGATGGCTTCTTTCAAAAAACAGCTTAAAACTCATCTGTTTAGACAGGCATTTGGGAAATGTTAATGCGTAACATGTTGTTTTATTTTATATTTATATTGTATTATTGCTTTTTTTTTTTTTTTTTTTTTTTTTTTTTTTGATATGCTTTTATACTTTCTTTATGTTGCTATATTGTTTGTTTGACATGTTTTCTTGTGAAGCACTTTGTAACAGCGTTTTGTCTTAAAAAAGTGCTATATAAATAAATTTTACTTACTTACTTACTTACTTGTTTCCACTAACAGTACTTGCACTTCATGATAAATACTCAGCACCTCTGCATGAAACACATTGGTGAATGGTTTCAGGTAAATATGATAAAGCACAGGGCAGCACAGTGGTTAACACTGTTGCCTCACAGCAAGAAGGTCCTGAGTTCAATTCCACCATCAGGTCAGCAGGGTCTTTCTGTGTGGAGTTTGCATGTTCTCCCCGTGTTTGCGTGGGTTCCCTCCGGGTACTCCGGCTTCCTCCCACAGTCCAAAAACATGCAGCTTGTGGGGATAGGTTAATTGAAAAATCTAAATTGCCCATAGGTATGAATGCACAATTTAGAGTGAATGTGAGTGCGAATGGTTGTCCCTCCCTGTGTGTTAGCCCTGCGACAGACTGGCGACCTGTCCAGGGTGTACCCCGCCTCTTGCCCTATGACAACTGGGATAGGCTCCAGCACCCCCTGCTACCCTGAAAAGGATAAGCGGAAGCGAATACATGGATGATAAAGCACAGTTATAATCAGTTGTAATCTTTGGTATTTACAACATATAGAGAGTCTTTACTATAGTCCTTTGTAGGACTACTTTTAAATTAACTAAAAAATGAATAGTGCTGGTGTGGGACCAGGTTGAGCTTTAGGTTGAGACAGTATATCCACTCACCAAATCACTGGTTTCTAAATATTTCAGCAGTTGATGCTTCAGCTCACAGTAATAACAGTGACTGCATTTTTTTTTTTATCAGTGTCTGAAAATATTTTTGCTGACTCACATTTGTAGTAGGTCTTTCTACAGAATACAGTACTAACACTAGTGAGCTGTCCCTTGATTATTTGTACATAGTAGATAAAATCCTGTTGGTTCCATGTGCTCACATTGCCTTCCACTGTTTGATTTCAATAATTAGAAGCGCTACGGGCAGCAGGCTATCAACTGTGCGCAGTAGATTGTGTTTGCCTGCCCGGCTTCCTTACTGGCCACAGAGGAATGAGCAGTGAGTACATCTGATTAGCTGTATTGACTGGTAAAATGCTACCACACCGGGTTTCCGCTCATAAAACCAAGCTACATGGTAATTAGCCTGGGATCAATGTGAGCGCCTAGCCCACAGACACACAGACTGACTCGGACTGCTCCGGTCCTGAGTGAACAGAGCGAATGCTTAAAGAAAAACCTTAAAGGACCGGGCATTATCGAGCATCAGGGACATTACTGTCACATCACCTCTTTCATGTTTTTGTCTGTTCACATTCTGTCAGTTGAAAAAGATTCTCACAAGATAAATCACATTCATGTGTCTGAAAGCGCCGGTGGTCTTTGCATCTCGAGTGATGGAATTTTTAGCTGAGCCCAGGTTTGTGTTATCACACAAAAACACTCACTTCCTGGGTGGAACTCTGTTTCTAAACAGCTTTTTGCTACATTTCTTGCTAATCTCAACCATCTCTGTCGTGGCGTTTCTGTTAAACCACTGGAATGAGCTTAGCAGGCACCTTTGTTGTTTACTTCAAACTGGCTGATGTCACGATAGCCTCCAGATTGAGAACTTTGTCAGTCAAATGAGCTGGTTGAGACAGATCATCATTAGCCTATTATGGAGCGGAGCGACATTTTTTTTTTTTTTTTTTTTTTAAACGAACAGTTGTATTAGAACCAAAACAGGACCATTCAAAATAACAGAAAACTAGAGTTAAGCACAGAACATATGGGGAAAAAAATACTACTATAAACAACTATATCAAGGAACAATGTTGATAGCAGAAAAAAACTAAAGTCTAATAGATACTACTAGAGCCATGACAGCTACTGAGCATCTAACTGCCATGGCTGCCTGAGCTGTAACACTTGCATAAGTTTTGGGCTGTTACATTGTTGTGACAAATAGTGTGCAGGTAGACTATGTTTTATAAATGATCTGGGGCCTGTAGTATGAAGAAAGCTCAGTATATCAATGACTGTTTTTTTCCTTATCTGGCTAAAGGGCAAGTATGAGGAGTTAAAGTGTCTAATAAACTGAAAAACAAGAAGGTATATAAAAGGCTACAATAACTAAACAACTGAAACACATACAGCCTGACCTGTTGTTTTAGAGACAAGTGTAGAAATCTTTGTTGATTTATATGCCAACAGCTATCACATGGACATGTTAATATCCATCTTGGAACCTATCAATGGTGCCATAGTGGAGAAAGGCAGGGTACACCCTAGACCAGCAGTCCACAACCTTTTTTGCACCACAGACCGGTTTGATGTCAGGCAACATTTTCACAGACTGGCCTTTAAGGTGTCACGGATAAATACAACAAAATAAAATGATATGACTGAGACAAAAACGGTGGTATTTTGTAAATATAATAATAAATGCGTCTTTACTGTGTAATCGTGTAACTTTATTAGCAGCGTCCTCCTGAAATGCGCCAACAACATTGAGAGTAACGTCCTCCTCTCTGGCCCTTAATGCTCTCTGATCGCTATGGTAACATGTAAATATTTCTTTCAAAATAAGAGACATGAGTACAACACGGGAAAAGACCCAGGGAAACCGAGTTAACGATAAAAACCATACATTTCACACCTGAGCCTCAACTCTCACGGCCTGGTACCAAACGACTCACGGACCATTACAGATCCGTGGCCCGGGGGTTGGGGACTGCTGCCCTAGACAGTTCACTAGTCTGTTGCAGAGCTAACACAGAGATAGCCAACCATTCACACCTTTGAACAATTTAGAATCACCAGGTAACGCGACTCCACTAAGGGCATTTCCTTGGACTGTGGGAGGAGGCTGTAGTACCCATGCAGACACAGGGAAAACATACAAACTCCACATATAAAAAGTTCTCAGATCGTGGATCTAATTCCAAAGTGGAACTTTACACTCTGTCGGTGTGTAAGCTGGATTCTTACCTGTAACTGTTACCTGTTACTGTTTCCACAGGTGCCCACGGAGTGCGAGAGGAGCCCCAGTTTGTGACAGCACGTGCAGGAGAAAACGTCATCCTGGGATGCGACGTTTCCCATCCCTTGAACGGCCAGCCCTATGTGGTGGAGTGGTTCAAGTATGGAATGCCCATCCCTTTCTTCATCAACTTCCGCTTCTACCCTCCTCATGTGGACCCGGAATATGCTGGTAAGATAGTGATTACAGTGAAATTGAGACATCAGTCAGTTGACACCAAGCTAAATCCAGGATTTCACTGACCTGAATGGGTTCACATTTGTTTGATGTTTGGCCACAGACATGAGTTGAATGAGAGGTGAGAGGGATTTTCCCTTGCTTTTGTTTGATTTCATTCCTCTGATCATTACATTGCAGAAATAATTCCCCCTCGTTTGACTTAAATTATTCATCCATTTGTCTCTTATATGATTAAATGGGAGTTTTCCAGGCTGAGAAGGAGTCGGCAGCCATGAATATTTTGGGAACTATAAATAGATTTCCACTTTTTTAGATAGTGGTGGTGAGAGTTATCTCATAAAGTTATCTCAGTGGTTTGTTCTAGAACACAGACAGTTGTACGTAGGCTACGTGAGAAAAAACTGACATTTCGATCTGAGCAATGTGTAAACTAATTAGGAAAGGAGGCAATTAGTGCTGACGTTAGCTAAAATCGTAGTGGTTTCTTTCATTTAGACTACCTGATTATTCCAAATTGAAATTTCTGTGTAAAGGGAAATTAACTAAATAAAATGAAGTTTTGCAACATGTCAAGTAAACACTTGTATTATTGGAAGTTTTCTGAAACTTTTCAACTGCAGCTCTCCTGACTTTGTAACAGAATTTAATGTTACATCTATTTAAGTCCCGTGAACATGGAGAGAATTTGTAACCTTTTAAAACCAGCTCTGGTGACAGTTTTGGTGATGTGGCCTGATTTGGTACAAGTACCTCCAGGGAGTAAAGGGTTTAATAATAACTATATGTTTTTCAATGATTATACAGGTCTGCAAAAAAAACCTTTTTTTTTTTTTTGCAAAACATGAGGAGTTTACAATAAAAAAGCACAACAGCGATGAAAAAAAAGTCAATATTTTATTACAATTAACCATGCATAATCTTTCTTATAATTGAACAAAGAAACAAAAAACAATTCCTTCATGATATATTTAACACTACATGTTCACTCTTTTTGTCTGAGAAAACTTTCTCTCCTCCTTTCGCTTTATTTCCTTTGAGTCTCACACTTAGAAATATTAAATTAATGTTAGAAATCATTATTGGATATGGTTTTTTGACTCAAGTATAGGATACCAGATTTCAGTTTAAAAGGGGAAATTGTACGCTTAATTAAACTAAAAACCTGAGTTTTGCAAGAAAATCTGACGTGATGGAATTTTAAAAATATTTTTCTTGTTTTCAGTGAAACAGTCAAAAAGTCCTATGCAGTTTTTTGGTTGCAGACCTGTGCTATTCACATGTAGTTGTTACCACGAGTATGTTAGAACTCCACAGAGCCCTTTGTCCCCCTGTGTCCACAGTAGAGTGTGCATGGGTGTCTCCAACAATGTATTGTTTGTGAAAAACAGTCATATCGATTAAAAACATGTTTAATATAATGACAAACAATTAACATAGTAGATACAAGTCTACAGATCTGCATCAGATGCAGTGAAAGGTTTCTTTTTAAAGTGTCCTTAACATTCCTTATTCTACCCGTCTCAGGCTGCAGGAGGGGAAAAAAGTAAGATAGACTTGAAGATTGTAGTAAATGTACAGAAGCTTTGTGCAATCTTTCTGTATCCTCATACACTTTGTCTTAACTGATTAGTGTGTGCTAATTCACACTAATGAGACGAGTATCATAAAATATGAAATATTGATTAAATATGTATCCCACACACCTAAATACTACATCTCACTAGCTAATACTTTAACCTTTGTCATGTTTCTTTAATTTTACTACTTCAATTAAGCATGAAATATGAATATGCACCCAGCATATAATAGAAACTTTGTTTCCAAATTATAAACTACTTCTACTGTATATTCTTCTTGCTATATGCAAGTAAACAGACTGATTCTTATAGAGCGCTTTTCTTCATACAGCATGCTACATTCACTTCCTTCTATGCGTTTAAGTTCTTACTAACTAACATTTACACTGCAACGGATGCACTGGAGAGCATCTCATCCAAGGATACTTGGCATGCAGACTGGGGGAGCCAGGGATTGAACCACTAACCTTCTAATCAGTAGATGACCTGCTCTACCTCCCGAGCTACAGCCACCCTGTGTTTAAGTGGAATATGCTGTACTCCAAATGGCAGTAAAGTTCTTAAATATACCCAAGACTGGCAAACGAAAGTCAAACAAAAATTCTAGCCTTAATAGATGTATGATATCTCCCTTCATCAGGTGACACAGTGTCTTGTATGGAGTTAACTTTACTGGAGCTTTAGAGTATGCTACCGAGACAAGGGGCTGAAGTGGCTGCAAAAAACTATCAGTAAAAGTCTTTCAGGAGAAGCATCTGTGCAGTCATCTGTTCTTTTCCGACCCTGTTTTCCAAGCCTTTGGGCAAAAGGTTTGTTACACCTAACACATTTAAGTCAGTGTAATACAATTCATTTTTATTTATATGTCAACAAATCACTAGAGCAATCGCCTCAAAACAACATGTATTGAATATATTTATATTGTAATAGATAGAAAACCCAAACTATCAAAAGACCCCCTCTGAGCAAGTACTTGGCAACAGTGGCAATGAAAAACACCCCAATAACAGGAAGAAACCTCCAGCAGAACCTGGCTGGATGGACGGCTATCTGGGACAACAGGCTGGGGGTGATGGGAGAAAGACAGAATAAAAGACACTATAGAAGAGAGCCAGCGATTAAAATTCTGGTGCCGTATTGGAGAAGTTCAAGACCAAAGTGGAATGAATTCTGCATAACACTCCCAATTTCCTTAATTGGTAGATTAATTACAGTTAAAATGATTTGCCTCCCTCAATTGTTATACGTTTTTCAAAACTTAGCAATTCATCTTAGTTGAATGTTATAATTCTTTCATTTATTTGGAATTACAAAACTCAAAGGATATAAAAGAGTCGCCTGTGTAAGTGCAAAACAAGTGGAAGGCTGGCTCTACGAGACTTTGTGTGTTATAAGTTAACAAGTATCTCCTACTGGCTAGAGAGTCACCACCTGGTTGGACACAAAGAAAAAGGATTGGCAATCACACTCTCTTGGCACTATTGCAATGTTATCCTATTTGTCTCAAAACCTTCAGTGATGGATGGAGCCTGTATAACCAAGGTGTGTTTGCAGTCATCCTGCAGCTTCAAGAGAAAAACAGCTTGCCAAAGCCAGATTTCTATAGACATCGGAAGGTCAGACACTCAGTAAAGCCATAGCTTAATAATTTAGAAAAAGCAGTGAGACAGATAAATATGGATGGTCTCAAAAAGACTGAAAGAGAGCTGGGAAGAGAAAGGGGGCTAGATAATGTTAAGATATGACTAAAGTTAAAGTTGAACATTTTAAAAGTCTATTTAAAAGTGAAGTTGAATAGAATCACCTATATGTGATAAATAAATAAATCAGAGGCAAATCTGTTTCATTGCTGCATCACATGTGCCAAATGTGAGGACTTTTGACTGGGAATATTTTCCTTGTTTTCAAAGATTTTAAAAGCCAATAAGACTGAATCCTCTTCTGATCATCACCTCCTGTCTTATGGCCTCCTCTGTGCAAAAAACCTTATGCTTTTCTTCTGGGAAAAAAGGATGTTCCAATTTTTAACATCAGGATAGCAACAGTGAGAAAACAGACTGGAGGACTTTGAACAGATTTAGCATCTTTAATATAAAGAGAACAAAACTTCACTGCCTTTAATGCAGCTTGAGGATTTGAGTTGATAGGGAGGGGTGTGGGGGGCAGTGATGTGGGGACTTTGTTAAACAATTGTTCATAGACTGTCCAGTTAAAAACTGAAACATTAATTTCAACTGAAAGGTTCTATATTTTTCATTATATATCCTTCATAATAAAGGTATTTGAAGCAAGAAGACTGGCACTGAGATAACTTGGTTTACTGATGATGATGTAGGCTGACATCAATTGCTTATTGTGATTTTTATTATGTAGTTAAATGTCATGGCCAAAGCATCAGACATACAGAGGCTTACATTGTTTCCTTTTTAGATTGGGACAGTTGCTAAATGGTTGATACATTTGGCTGACCCCAGGGGCGGTCTTTCCTACACGTCCCTCTGTCCTGCCTTCTGAAACAAGCATTGTGCTAGTTTCTTTTTATATACTAAAACAAAGGAAAAAATTGAGTGATAGAATGTTTTTTCTTGTAGATCTTCAGAATTGAATTTATGGACATATAATGATAATTATGCAATAGAAATTGCAGCTTAAACTAGGTAGAGAGAGAGACCAATAAAGAAATACAAGGAAGTGGTTATAAATTATAGTGTTCTCATGGATGATCTCTAAATCTTTTCCCCATGAGAATATTTCCATGCATGCATTTGTCCACTTTCTTCTACTTATCAGGGTAACCGTGGGGCTGGAGCCTATCTAAGCTGAGACAAGGCAAGAGGCAAAGCACACCCTGAACCCAGTCTGTCACAGAGCTAACACATAGAGACAGACAACAATTCATGCCTAAAGCCAATTTAGAAAAATGATGTAATCTAACAAGTATGTCTTTGACTGTGGGAGGAAGCCAGAGTATCGAGAGAGAACACATCATTCACAGGAAACTTCATACAAAAAGGCCTCATTGAGCTGGTGGAACTGAATCAAGGACCTTCTTGTTGTGAGGGTACAGTGCTGACCTCCGAAGCCCCGAGATATCATGGGTCAAAGTTTTGTAGAATGTTTCCGGTACACATGGGAATCTGTAGGATGGAGATATGGATGAAAGATCAATAAGCAAACTGAAAGATCATTTAACAAACCACAAATAATAATTAGTTTATTATCTCTCTCTTTCTCTCCCTCTATGTATATCCTATATATAGGATAATATAAGAGTGTCAAGTTAGCCCCTTATTCCATTTTATTTAACTTAAGGTAACTTGAGTTAAAAAAAAAGAAAGAAAATTATACATTTTTTAAAATTCATTCCTTTTTTATTATTTAAAATGCTTCCATAGACTCTCGTCGTCTTCTATGTAGGCAACAGAGAGAACTGAACTGAAGTTGTCCTGGCAAACCTGGCAGGCTCACATTGAGTGATATAATGTCTGGTGATAGTAGAAACAAACAGAGGTTTTGTTCATTGTCCACGTACCATAGAAATGATAGAAAGTTGGGGTAAAAGAGGATCTGTACAGAAATAACAGTAGAAAAAAGATCAACATGTTTTTTTTTCTCCAAGATTTTCCGTTGAAGGCTCTATTCTTGTATTTAATGGACAGATATGAGCGTAGTATTGATTTTACACCTGCAGCGGTAACAAGGGATCTTGCAGTACCAAAAGCGACCTCATACCAAGTTGAAAATGTGGACCCAAGGCCAGTCCTCTAATCTTATCAAAGTTAATGCCAATCATCATGACTGGAGCTGTGATAGACTGCCATGTGGTGAGTGTATGAAACTGATAAAAGAGACAAGAAGTAGGAATAGATTGAGTTAACAAGATAGGATTAGAGGAACAGCTGGACCTCTGTCATTATTACAACGAATCAAAGTCCTGCTGGCTGCTGCTTTTGCTGTCTTCAAAACATTCCTTTTTTATATGTTCATTGCATTGTTGTGGGTGTAGTTTAGGCTCTATTTACTATGTGCCCATAAGATGATTTAACATTCATTTGAATCTCAATGGTGAGCTGTAGACAACATGTTGTTGTGGTCAGTGACGCTGTTAAAAATAGTGCTGTCTTCGTGCTGTTGTTAACCACGAGTCAATGCATTTATAACGTAGTTCAATAACTACATTTTCACTGCACACTGAGAACAATCTGTATTTAAAGCCTGCTTCTTTTAAAGTTGCAGTAGTTTTTAGTAACTTTATCACACAAGTACAAAGAGCAAGTGAGAAGCAATGCGGGGGAAAGAATGCAGAGAATCTCTGTATTGATTTGGAGGCACCATTCGTTATAAGGCGGACAAATGGAAACATTTCAGAAAAATGTGTCTACTTATGCCCTCACAGCATAAATGATCCATGTCAGTCCCACTCTAAAAGGTCAAGGGTTCAAAGGTTTCCTTTGTTTGCTGTGTTATTTAGCTCTTGTTGTTATGTTAGCTTGCACAGGTGTAGTACTTGTTTCTGGCTGAAACTGTTTGAAATGCTTAATTGCAGCTTTCTGGAATGTCTCCTGAAATGTATGGCTTTTATGAGGAAACCCACAGTGACTACTGTGTGTGATAAGGACATAACTGCTACTGAAAACAGTTAGTGAAGTGTGGATAGAAAACATGGCCAGAGAGAGCACAGTTTTCTTTTAAATGCCACCAAAATCCTCTAGTGACTCTTCATTTGAGTGTGTAGTAATGCTTCAAGGTATGTTGGAATAAATCAGGAATACAAATGACTCCGGCTTCTCTATGACCGCAGTAAAATCTTCCTCTTGTCACCTGTTGAGATTTTTATGGCAGCAATATAAATGAACTACTGGCCTTAGGCAAGTAAATCTACCACCACAGATCTCTTTAATTTTTAGAATATGTATATTCTCAAATAAAAAAAATGGGGGTCAAGTAAAATCTCGATCTCTGATGATGGTTGAAGGTGGGTTCTATACTAACAATGAACTCAGATCCAAGCAGTTCATTTCAATAACACGAGATCCTCGAAAATAAGCACCTGAGTGAGATTTACTTAATGAGAGATAGCTGAAGGACCTTCTTTCTGTGCAGCAACAGTGCTAACCACCAACAATAGAAAAATGAAATATCGCGATAGAATGTGGGTAAAACGCGCATGCGCAGTGCCTTTGTTTTCATACGCACACGTCGGAAAAAGCATGGCGGCGACGGAGAAAGAGGAGGGCGAAAGCAAACCGTTGAATGAAACGGATGAACCAGAATTGGTTTGTAAAAATGTTGCAGCTTCAGTGGTGGAACTGGTTTAGCTTTCGTCCGTCAAATACACAACAAAGCACTATTTTTGGTAGAGCATGCTAGCGGGCCGTCGTTATTACCGTGTTGTTTGGAAAATACGTCACACTTAAAATCAATCCTTTGATTTTTCTGAAAGTCGACAGTGCCCCTTATAATCCCGTGTGCCTTATGTATGAATTCTGTTTGTGACCTCGAAACGATTTTATGTGCACGGCGCTCAAAAATCTGTCAAATGTTTCAGTACGACTTTGCTAAGCTAAGAAGCCGCACCGCTTGATGGATTGTCGGAGCGTTACGGCTATCGTAGGCAGGAGCCTCGCGGAGTGATACGTACTGTGCTTCAACATAATGTTACCGTATTGTGTGTGTATAACCTCTTTTTAAGTTTTGTGGATATTATACATGGTTATGCTGAGGATATGTCGGCCAATTTCCACTGGAAATGCCTTTTGGTTAAACTGTCAGCAAGGAATTTGCATTTGCACTGTTACACTTTTATATAACTTTAATGCACAGAAAAACAGCTGCTTGTTTAAGTGAAAATACATTGATGTTTTTTTTTTTCCACTAATAAAGTTGTGGAGTTGTAAAGTATTTTTTCTCTTGTCAATTATATCGTCAGTTATATCGTTATCGCAAATTTTCAAATGTATATCGTGATAAATATTTTTGGTCATATCGTCCTGCTCTACTGCCCACTAATATTTGGTTAAATGTTGCTAAGCAGATTACACCTGGACCATATGTTTTTGGTAGTACTCAACAAGATTCTAGCATTATTCCATCTGGATTTTAGACTCTTCTTGGCTGATTTGATATTAGTTAGTTAGTTAGTTAGTTAGTTTGTTTTCTGGCAGGAACTTGACTTCTAAGCATAGTTCACACATTTTCAGTAGGGTTCTGTTCAGGGCTTTGGGAAGCCCATTCCAGAGACTTAATGTTGGCCTACTTAACTATTCCAAAACCAGTTTCTTTGTGCTACTGGGATCATTGTCCTCTTGGAACAGCCAATGTCAAATTGAATCCAGTTGTTTATTAGAAGTGAAGTTGAGGACTTTGGAGGTTGTCCTCCTTCTTTGCTATTTCATCCACATGCAACTGTACAACTGGCAGCAAAACTATGGCGTTATTTTTGTGCCACTATTCTGAGCGCACGTAAAACAAATTTGCAGGTGCAAGTGTTGCATTTTGTGGAAAAATTTATTTTGAACGAAGAAAAGCTAAATTTGAGTGAACAAAACTCATAGCTGCGTGCAAAAAATGTATTTCAGTGTTTGCTATTATCCACACACACACAATAGCAGTCCCTCTCGCTCAGTTTTTGCATTTGCGCTCGCTCGCAATGTGTTGCTCGCGCTCTCAACATTTCTGCCCGTGCACGTTCAACTCTTTCTGTACACCGTTATATTTGTGCCACAAAACCAGCCAATCACAGACTTGGATGCAAAAAACTCTGATTGGATGATTTGGTCTCCAATCATCTCGAAATGATGAAATGCAATATCTCAGAATCCATTTCGTCCAAAGCTCAAACGAGGCAGTGGCGGAGGAACACAGAGTGGCAGAGTTTGAAATATTACTCTTTCTGGGTCACAAAATAAACTTTTAAGATATTTTCATGCGAGAATGGTGCTGTGTAAACTTCAAATATCTGCTTGATTTATCAAGACATCACATATTTGCAAAAGTGGTCTAACATTTTTTTTAAAATAAATTTCTGCTCAAAATGCAACACTTGCACCTGCAATTTTTTTTTACATGCGCTTAGAATAGTGGCACAAAAATAACGTCATACAAAACAACACCAGAGCTGATTTACATGGCGTTTCCATGATTGGTATTTGCGACTCATGAATCTGGTAAAGTTGACTAACTCGTATGTCACTGGTGTTGGAAACTTAGCTAACATCAAGTTTGTTTTAATATAGCTTCATGAGTCAAACTTTTATAATTGGAAAGCATGTCCCAGCTATCTTCTTGAAATTTTTCCGCTGTGGCATTTTCAAGCATTTGATATTTTATTTTGAAATCAGTCACTACACATATATAATCTGTAAGGATTTGTAAGTGTTTGAAAAGCTTACTAACTTCTAAAATCTATATAGATAAAATCTGTTAATCCTGGTGCCAGTTTATATTGTAAGCTTATTGCAGATTGATTAACATACATAGGATGAGTGAGGGAAGGACTATGTTTTCAATATAACTTTGCTAGGAAGTTAAGAAGAAAGAAATAACCCATCTTTCTATTTCATATTAAAATCCTAAAAAATGTAAATTCATTAAAAGCAATGTCCAATAGAGTAACCTGGAATTTACCTGCTAACCGTGTTCTCCATTAACTACTGAAATATTGTTCCTCGTGGTTTTTGACATGTGATTTACCTTCACAGGTTACACCCGATTGCCACTTTGGGTTCTCCCTCAGACTATTTTTGCCTGAGAGGCAACCAGGCTGGAATTAAAAGATTTCACAGGAAAATTCCACTTCCTCTCTCACTCCATCACTGCTTCCCAGGCCATAAGAGAGCAAAACCTAATTAGACAATTCTGCCTTAAAATAATCAGAAGTACTTTTATACATGGTTTGCTGCTTAAATATGCAGGGGCTGGGTGTACTACTGCAAACCATGGCCCTGTGGAGGCATGGAGTTCCTCGTTACTGTTTCAGAAGACAATCTGCCAGAGCAGGGTTGCATGGTGATGACATCATCCATGCATCAAATGTAAAAGCCTGGCATAAAGATGGCTCTGATAAAAACATGCTTCAGCCACAGTAAGGCCTCTGTATGGCACCATTATTCTCTTTTGAATGAACAAAGTGTTCATCGTCTTCACTAGAAGTGTTCGTCTTCTAGTGTAGTCAGCCGGATGTCCTGTGCATGCTTTACACTTTAACCATGAGTCTGATTTGACATTTCTGCGCATGTAGTGAAAATTAAGGATTTTGTATCTGACAAACACAAGAAAAATCAGGGAAGTGGTTGGCACTGTGGTGAATGTGCCTGAGTATAACTCATTTAAATATACACTATATGTAGGATATAAATTGCAACAGAATAACCAGATAGTTTTTCTACATGACACCATTAAGACTCATTGCCATGGCATAAATCACCTTACTCAACTTTCCTCTCTTTTGTTACAGTTTACCTTTTATTGTTGTGTTCCACAAGTGTAAAAACTATATATGTATGTCATGTTAGTCATACCTTACTGTATGGGGGTTGTTAAATTGCACTGACTCTGTAAATACTGCACATAATGAAGAAAATGTTGCATAGTACATCTTATTTAATTCACTTTGGTTACTTTAGTTAACATGAAAGTAGACCGTGCACTATATAGGGACATAGAGTAGACAGAATTTTAATTGCATTAATCTTGCTTAATTAACCAAATTTCTGCTCTGCTTTAAAAGGTTTGGCAGCAGTTTAAAAACATCTAAATATTAATTTTTTAATGAGGATCTTTTAAAAATGACAGCTCACACTGAGTTTGATTTATCCCCAAATTGCTGCATTCATTATTAATTACCAGAAATTATTAAGAAGTTTGTAACTCACTTTAATTGGCAGGACAAATCTACATTTTGTACATATTTGTAAAAATTACCAAAATATTTAGCACCATGACCTGTTAATAATAATTCTACACATGACAGAGTGCCAAAGATTGCACAAAAAGCATCATGCCACAAACTTTGATATTCCTCAAAGAAAAACAAATGTTGCAAATGTTCTGGACTTTTTTTCCCCGTGCAAGTTACCAGCATTAAAGCTGAGTTTTAAATTAATTCCCCTTCTCCTGAATCCAGACTGGAGCCTATGCCAGCTGTGATAGGGCGAGAGGCAGGCTGGATAGGATGCCAGTCTGTAACAGGGCTAACACTGAGAGATAGCCATTTTATGGGCAACGCCATGCATGTCTTTGGACTGTGGGAGAACGCCAGAGTACCCAGAGAGAACACACACAGACAAGAAGAGGACATAAACAGAAGTCTACAAACAAACACCCCAGACTAGGTTTGAACCCAGGACCTTCTCATTGTGAGGTGACAGGGCTAAACACCATACCACTGTGCTAAGGCTGAAGTGCAATGAGATCATGAGGAATTGTATCAGAGATTGGGCTATTTGAAATGTCTTTCAAAAGGGTGAAATACACAAAGAGAGCTTGGATTGGACAATGCTACTGCAACTTATTTTATTTGAGTGAAACATTTATGTAAATGACAGGCAGAGAGTTGCAAGAGCTAAGAGGTGTAATGCAAGAAGTAGAGGTATTTGAGTTTAAAGCTATATAGTAGATGAGATTAAATAGCAGCACAAGTGAAATGGAAGAGTTACAATTGAGACCTGCTCATCTGTACCACTGACAATGGTACTAACATAAAGACCGAAGGTGGAGCTGGAGGCAGCAGAGCTGAAGATGCTAAGATTGGGATTGAGCGGGGTTGACAGGATTAGAAATGAGTACATGAGAAGAAGAGCTCACGATCTGATAACAAAGTTAGTGCAAGGTGGAGCTGGTGTGCAGAAGAGAAGTAGTGGATATATTGGACAAAGGATGTTGAATATGGAGAGACCAGGCAGGAGGAACAGAGAAAGGCCACAGAGAAGATTCATGGATGTAGTGAAGGTGTCATGACGCGCTGTGAGGCCGGCAGGATAGGACCCAAAATGCAGGACTGAGACAGAATTAAACTTGAAGGCAGCTTTATTGGTGGGTTTACAGATAACAAGACTAAAACTGAGAAGACACTAGGCTGGCAGAACACACAGCATTGAGAGAGATCATGACAAGGAACAGAAGGAAATGCAGACAATAAATACACACAGTGAATCAGGGCAAAGAGGAAACACTTGGGGGATACAGCTGGACATAATCTAACTGACGAGACAGGGGAAGCAAAACTGAACATGATGCACACAGGACATGTGACTATCAGAATAAAACAGGAAGTAGGAAAAAGAGACGCAGACTCAGACACACAGCTTGACGTGGGAATACAATAGCAGACACATGGCAGACGGACATGACAAAGCTGAAAGAATGAGAGAGCCAGGAAGCTGAGACAACAGAGAGTGAGCTGGAGAGTTAGGGACAAGTAAGACAGAGAGGGAGACAGATGCAGAGAGGGAGCGAGAAGGGAACAGAAAAAGAGCGTCATTATAGACAACACACCGGGGATGAAGGGGAGGACACAGCAAGGAGAGACTAAGACAGAGCGGGCACAGAAGGGAACGAAATTAAACAAGAACTAGAAACATAACAAAACCCAAAGACTCTCCAAACTAAACTTTAGTATCTCAATAATCTGCAAGAAATGAACAAAAGACTAAGCAAACTTAAAACCCAGAAGATGGATATGAAGAGTGCTGATGTGCCAAATGAATGAATGATTGAATGAGTGAATACCTGCTTGGGATGATTTTGGAGAGTGTGTGAAAATGTCAGACAGACTAAAATTTGATCTATTTTACATTTTCAAAACTTGCTTAACAGTTTGTAAGCAAATGAAAATATTTCAGCTGTCAAAAAATGTGGAAACCGTACAAGTCAGTTTTTGTGAAGAAAGCGCATGTCTTTGTGACACTCTGCAATCAAATGAAAGGAGCACGTTCATAGTGCAGATCCAGTAGAAGGAGGTGACTCCCAACATCTGGGAGCTGGCTGAAAACTGGCAATTTAGTGGGAGCAACAATTTTAGCTGTGCCTGTAAGTGATAGACACAGCTATCGCACTTGTTGCTCTGCTTCCATGTTATTTTGCAGATTAACAGTGCTTTAGTATCTTTGTTTAGAAATGGCTCTAAACTAAAGTATAGAGAACGTCAGTGTCAGCACTATGTGATCCCTGCATATTTATATCTGAGTCGTTCAAAGGCTGATGTTGCTTTAACATTCATTCGGTGTTCCTCTTCTCTCTTCTCTTCATTCACCTCTCACCTTCTTTCCTTTCCTTCATTTTCCTTATGAAATTCAATCCAACCATCCTTCTCGCCTCCGTGTCCTCTTCCCGCTTCGCCTCTTGGCCAGGCCGGGCCAGTCTGCATGGCAAGTCCTCCCTGCGGATAGAGGATGTGCGTTCAGACGACCACGGCTGGTATGAGTGTAAGGTGCTGATGTTGGAGCAGCAGTATGACACCTTCCACAACGGCAGCTGGGTGCATCTAACTGTCAACGGTAAGAAGCATCTGACATCATGCATTATTCAGGCGGTTCAGTGTAAAGCCAGTGTGAAACAATAACTGAATAGACAGTACAAGTACAAAGTCATACCTTTGTTGTGTATGTGTGAAATATTATTACCTTCTTATATAGACTTTTTGACAGTCTTTGAAGGAATTGCGCTACACTTGTCGATGGAAATCCAAGATTTCAAATTGTTCTTGAGCTGAAGAAAGATGCACACTTAACACAAATTGATACAAATGACTGTCTCTTGACATTCACAAACTCAAACTCAAAGGCAGACAAAGTAACAAAAATGATTCTGCTTTTCTTTATGTCTCAGAAATAAAACAAACAGGTTTAACATAAAAATATGAAAACATTTCTAAAGAGATGCACACTTAATACAAAGACACGTAAAAGAAAATACCAAAGACAGGCAAAGCAAACTGGAACTAAGACTCACATAAAAAACGACTGAAAAAGGCACAATGCAGTCAAAACAACTATGACAAAAGTACAGAGGTACAATGAGACACAAATGGATGAAATGGAAAAACAAAACTGAGCAGAAATAGAAACAAACTGAACAGATCAACCCTCAAAGATGCAAAATAATGAATGCAAATCGATAAGTCTTTTAGATTGTTATTTCTTAGCCTGTGGATGCACTGAACACATAAAAGAGTGTTTGCATAACAGATGCTGAAATGCCTAATAATGTAGATTCTGTGAATAGGCTGCATGTGCTACATCTTTAATGCAACACAAGGGTTAGATGTAAACCTAATAAAGCATTGTAGTACTGTAAACAGGCCACTTTGAAGATATCAATTTTAAATCTTTTATTTTAAAGGTACAGTCAGTCATTCTATTTGATTAGTTCATAGAAGAAAAGATCATATTGTCCCCAAAAATATACCAATAATAGGCATCGGTCGCTCTCAGGAGCTCAGTGAACTCCAGCATGATACTGTGGTAGGATGTGACCTGTGCAACAAGTCCAGTCCTTGCTACTAAATATTCCACAGTCATTTGGTAGAGATATTTTGTGATATTATAAAAATCACAAAACGAGGTCTGTGGATGCTGAGGCACAGAGTTTAAAATCCAGCAAGAAACTTTTTGATGGCTACCAAAAACATCTGGTCAAGGTGACACTTAGCCTGATGTTAGTGAGGGTGTGTGTTTGTACTTTAGACTGTGTTTGTCCTTTTGATCATGTGTGGATTAAAAAAAATCCAAAATAAATGTTATGTTGTGCAGCAATTCTTGTTTTTTAGTCATTAAAGATGTCTGCTTTACAGTTAAAAGAAAATCATTAAAAGCCATTCCTCCAATCATTAGGAGGATGCGTACTCGTATTAATTCCTACTTCTAATTACTTCATGATATATTTTTGTTCTGGTTACAGCCTAATATATACATATGCAGTCCCTTGTTACGTTAATATATATACATATTTATGCACTGATCTATAATTATTTAACGACAACTATCTAAACATATCCATGCATTCTCTTCCACTTATCCTTATCAGGGTTACGGGTGGGGCTAGAGCCAATCCCAGCTGCTATATTTAACATCCTACCTCATCTATATGTTAAAAAACTCAGAAAAGCAGGGCTATGCATTGATTAAAAAAAAAAAAAAGAGGTATATAATATATCGCCTCTCGCCCTATGACAGCTGGGATAGGCTCCAGCGCCCCCCGCGACCCTGAAAAGGATAAGCGGAAGCGAATGGATGGATGGATGGATGGATAATATATAATTAGATATATTAAAAATAAATCAAATCACAGCTGAAAGACAGGGTATTAGCAAAACAGCTGGTTAAACTTTGTAAATTTATTCAACCAAGTGATTTCTCAGCTTCTCAACTATTTTGAAAGTTCTGGCTGAGCCTGCAGTAGATCAACTTGCTTGTTTTATTAAAGCAGAGATTGTAGGAGCCGAAGCCATCTGTCCATTATCAGGGTTTTCTTTCCTCACGTGCTAATGGAATTAATGAAAACGTTCTGACATTGCACTTTAACTATTCTACATTAAACATGTTGGCCAAGATGACCAGTAAGAGAAAACCTATTTGTTACAATGATAATTCACAGAAGCTCCTTTTCTTTCTAATGCTAGCTCTGTTTCCACAGCATTGTTAATTTTGACACAAATTTTGATGTAGTTTTAATAGTGTTTTTGCTAACATGTTATTTAGGTGCAATCATAATTTAATAATTTAATCATCTAAATTCTTTTAGTTTCAGTCTAGTCAACTAAATTGCACAAGCCTGTCACAGACAAAACTAAAGTTGATTCAGCTGAATAAAAATATAACGTCTTAGCTTGTCGTGTTTTTACTGATAGTTCCTGCACACGTTTCATAAAGCGTCTCATTTCCCTTGACATTAAATATATAATGTGTCCATATGTTTTCTCTTCTTCCCAAGCACCGATATTTTGTCATGTTTTTGTGAGAAATGGGGAGCATTGGCATTAGCTAAGAGTTGTGACCACAATTTGGCAATAATATAAAGAATAGTTGCAAACAGGTGAGAAACCTTATGACTGTGGTGTTTAAGATCATTATGGAAACACATTTTCACTTTGATTTTAACTGATGTCTCTTTTAATTTTTTATACTAGGCAAGCACCGCCTTGCTTGTCCTGATGGAACGCCACTGGGGTGGATGTGAAAAATGTGTGGGGAACGTTAGAGCATATGTGTTCAAATACCCAGGTTTAAAAAACACATGAATTCCCTGAGCTCCGATACTAGTTATTATCAAAATGCATTGTGCAAAATATTAAGCTAGCAAACTCTCATTTTTGTTTATGTCTGTTTCCATAATGATTAGTCCTTCCCCTTTTTAAGATGGATTTAGCAGTGCTTAGCCTAATGGTGGAGGGAAAAATAATCTAATAGCAGGGAAACGTAGGGCTGGCACTGAACACTTCAAAAGATAAACACTGCAGAAGGTTGCAGGGTTTTGCTAATTATAAGCAATTGAGTAAGCAACTTGATAATATTGCTGAATCAGATTTTCGGTCACATAGCCAGTAAATACATATGTCAAATGTACTGTGCAATAGACATTACATCTCAAATAATATGTAATGAACATTGTGGTGAGAATAAGGCACGGCGGGACCACAGATCATCATTCAGAGCCATCTTTATTGCCCTACTCACCACAACAACACCACACACACCTGAGTCCCCGTGTTTTAACCCAGCGGGCGTGATTACGGGCAGACCACGCCCCACCACAAACATTTTTACAAATGAAGATTTTAGGGTAAAAAAAATTGATTGCACAGCACTTTCTATATCTGTGTCTCTGCTGCCTGTAGTAGCCATAGAGCATCACTAAAATACAGTTCTGCTATAATTCATAGTCTAACAAATCAGTCAGAATTTGCAGAGCTGATATGATTCTTTAGACTACTAGTTTCACCTAGGCAACAGTCCAGAAACCATACATATCCTTCTGTGTCACAAAGATGTAATAGAAAAAAGTTCTCACATTTGAGAAACAGGAGATGTTCTGTTTTCTACTTGTCTAAAGTGATTTGATTTCAGCCATTTGAAAGAGTTAAAACATAAAGCTTTACTGGGATTGTTAATGTTAATGTTGTGGTTCAACTGACAGTATTTGTGGTTTCTGATTGGTTACACTGTGGCTCTTTTGTAAGAACTTGACTTGAAAAAGTTGTGCAGAGCACTGCGTCCCCTCTTGTACATGCAGTGTCACAGATTTGCTGCACTTCTAGAAAAGAATACCTGCGCACAAACCAAGCTGAGTGTTAACACTCACAGGGCTTCACAGATGAGAATATTCTTGCCTTCATGTGGCAGTTCTAGCACTCGTCAACTCACTTAATCAGACAGCATATGAAGATGCTTGTTGCTGTGGTAACAGACAGATCATATACGGTCCTGCAGCCCCTGTCCCCCACCCCCCAAGTTCAGTCTCATCAGCGTTGCGTTTGTTTTGTCTTGGTTCTTCATCCTCTTTCCCAGCAGTGTTTAGAAGCCTCAGGCTCCTAACTTAGCCTCCTTTCTCTCTGCCTGTTACTCCTTCACTGTCTGTTAACATCCTGTCACTGTACCAAGCATGAACCACACGGCTCCGATCATCGCTGTAGTCAGACAGTCAGTGGTGTACAGGGGACAGCTGACAAGCATGCCAGTTTTCCAGAATATATTGCTAAAACTAAGCTTCACAAAACAGATGTGCTGAAGTTGACTTTGTTACATTTTCTTAGACAGAAAATTTATTAAAGTGGTCAAGCTGTTTGAAAATGAAGTGCTTTTAGTGTGTTGAATATACTGCTGAATATGTTACAGTGTTTCCTTTGTTTTTCCACTAAGAAGAAAAAGATAAAGCAGTTTAGGTGTAGCCAGTATTTGTGGAGGTCGTTATGACAACAGTCTTATACAAAAAAAGCCAGGTTATTTTAAAAATAGTACCATGCTATGTGTTATTATGGTATGTGGCTAAAATACCCTGGAAGTTAGAAACACTGACAGAAGACTAATTTCTGCAAAAGTGAGTATACCGAACATTGGTATGTAAGCATGCAGTCACTAGAAGTTGGATGGTGCCTTCGGTGTTTAGACTTCCTAGGGAAGGATATAAGTAGGGAAGGGAATTGATAAGAATTTAGCGATTCTGATTCTATCAACATCAGTTATTGATTCTATTCTTTATGGATTGTTTTACTGATTCTCACTGGGTTCTCGTTGGCTCTGCTTTGAGAGTTACAACCATCACTAAGCAGCATATCAAAGAGATTACATTCATTAAATTATGCTGTGTAGGCAAATGTCTGTACATGTTGGAGGTATTTCCTCTCTTTGTTGTGATCAGTGTTGGGGTGGTTACTCAGAAAAAGTAATGAATTACAAATACGACACAGAACACTTTTCTTTAAAGTAATGCTGTACGTTGCTTAATTACTCAAAGGAGAAGGTCATTTGTTACACTGTTTGTTACATTACTTCCACATTTCTGTAATATGACCTGAAATGCATCATCTCATAATGTTAACGTATAGCAACACAAATCCCTCGCCTAATGAGGACACACATACAGGATCTGTCTCTCAGTAATTAGGTGTGAACACACGGCAAAGATAAAAACTAGCATAAAGGGACTTCAAAGCGATCGCCACAGTGATTCTACTTTAGAAACGTGATCACGTAGAAACATAGTCTGACTGCTCAGCAGTTTGTTACACGTTGAAGTTCAGGGTCTGGCTGTTGGGCTGCGGTCGGCATTCACTCAGCTTTAACATCACTCTGGGTTCTTAGCTAGCTTAGCATTAGCATGCTGTCTGTGCAGATGATTGCAAAGAGCAGAAGTTGTGTTAGCAACATAATGCAGTTTCTGTTCTGGCTGGAGTTTTCACTTTACCATTGCACTGTTGTCATTTTGTGAAATAAAAACAAATATTTAAAGTATTGTAAATATCCATGCTGTGGACTGTGCCACTATTTTCCTCCTCCAGCACATCCACTGAAATCATCTGATAGTAGCACAAGTGCAAGTAGAACCAAGTAATTGAACTACCCGGAACAGGTTCTCTGCAGGAACTGGTCCTCGATTCCCATCAAATACAGTTTTTCTCTATATGCACTCTTGTAATAACTTAACTAACAATTATTGTTGTAGTGTTGATATCTTTAATTAGTTTAAATACCACTCAAAAGACTTTTTGCTTTGCCATTCAGAATAGCCTGATGTGATTAAAAATACAGCAACTGAATTATTATTCATATTTTTAATCTGTTAAGTTGCCGTGCTAGCCAATGTGTGAACACGAGCTAATAGCTTGAAAAATAAGACCTTCCTTTACTTTTGTGGTTGCCTTTTACAGTCATTGGACTGATGTACTATATAAAAGATGTGGAACAGCATTTCCATGCAAATCCAAAGGATCTGAAATTCATGCTCACTCCTGAGAGCTCTGCCTCAAAGCCACTGCAAAAACAGTAAACAATTGCTTTTTCATATAGGGCGAGATACTTTTAGCTTTTTTCCTTAGTAAATAGAGTTAATTACCATCACTTCTCCACCACCTTAAAATATGTTAGGTAAATACGCATAAAGAAAAATAAATAGGAAATGTGAAGATTGGCCCAAATAGTTTATTTGTTCAATGTAGCTGAGTGGTATACACTGACATAATTAGGGTCCATTTCTAATTCACATCAAAGAAGTAATATTAGTTTTATTAGTAATGATCTGAAACATTGCTTCATTTATATTTTTTCAGGAAAACCTTTTTTTTCTCCACCCATACCTTTCTTATCATCTCTGTTTCTTTAAATTAAATATTGTTCGAAAAACCCAGCTGCACTTGAGCAGTCAAAGTGCTTTAAACAACATCATTCATCCAAGCACTTTATTTATATGCTTAAGTGCTTTCTATCTAAAATTCAGACACACTCGTGCACTGAACAGACAGCAACTTTGGGTTCAGTATCTTCCCCGAGGATACTAAGGCATGGCTGTAGCAGCCAGGGGTTGAACCACCAACCTTCTGACTAGAAGGGGACCTGCTCTACCTGCTAAGGAATTGCTAGCCTTTAAAAGTAAAGTATTTTTACATAAATTGTTATGATGTTTGATTTAGTAACGCAATAATGTGGGTCCATCAGACCTGCTAATATTGGCTAAATAGCAAAAAATATGAACACAATACAGAGGTTAAGTAAAACATTTGATTTTGTCATTAGAGGCTCAGGCTCAAATACAGGCACAGCTTTTCTTTGGTTTATAGCAGAGGTCCCCAACCCCCGAGTCACAGACCGACACCGGGCCACGAGAGTTGAAGATCACGTGTGAAATTTATGTTTTTATTTTTTATCGTTTTTATCATTAACTCTGTTTCCCTGGGTCTTTTCCTGTGTATTATGATTAAATTTTCTTTTTGTTGGTGCCGGTACTGGTTTTATTTTGTTGCATTTATCTGCAACACCTTAAAGGCCTGTCCGTGAAAATAGTCGGACATAAATCGGTCTGTGGTGCAAAAAAGTTTGGGGACCGCTGGTTTATAGTAAATGCAAATCTTCTGACCATCCAACTAAGAAGACACATAGTCAACCCAAAAAACTTAATTAGACAGTGAAGCTGATTGAAGAAGGGTTTTAAGTGTGACCAGTAACTTTATGAAGAACACTCGGGGGGCTTGGTGCTATACTGACCATCTAGATGAAGCAGAACTTCTAATTATAGTTCTTCTGTTTGCACTCAACCTCTCACTGCCAAACATCTGTAGTTTTTGGTTTTCACACTGTGGCCTTCAGTGCCAGCAGGACTGGCACATTAAGACAGAAGTGCTGTTTCTAGATTTCTGGTGAGATGCAAAAAGACAAGTTCCGTAAAATTGCCTCCTTCATTCCTGTGAACTTCTGTCACTTGAGATCGGCATTCCTGAAAGAGTGTATGAGTGGAGACATGAGACATGAGCTGCAAGATGGGAAGTGTTGGTAAAATCAGTTTAATAAGTATGCAAGTTTCTGCTTGAATGATTAAGTGAAATTCTAGGTTACCTAGCAGGGAAAAACATTACCTTGCTTGTATTAAGGCTTTTTTCCAATTAGAAGATTTAAAGTCCTGCACTCTTTGGTCCTTTCAGTCATGGTGAAGCCCAAATGCAGATAAGGTGATACCAAAAAAATAAAATAAAAAAAGGTTCAAATGTTATAGGGTTGGTCTTCAATGCCTCCATCTTGAAAAAGCACACCATTCTGCAGCAGCACTTTGCAGTGCATGCTACATGCCAGACCCAGTATCTCTATTTTTTTGTCTAATGGAGTCTTTCTTATTTTTTTGCTCTTCTTTATCTCTGCCTGTTTGTCCCTCCTTAGTTTTGACATGTCTTTTCCTTTCTCGTCTGTGTGCCAGTTTGCACCCTCGCACAAGCTTTTCAGCACTTCTTAAGGTCCTTGAGGAAAACAGAATGAAGGGGTCACTGTTCCTCCTCCCTGTCAAAAAGCAGATGCACACATGATTACTGGCCAGTGGAGTGTCCTAACCACTCAGACAAAATGCAGCATTAAAAATTGACTCATAGATAGCTACTGTAGTCAGTATACCAATTAGTTATTATAGTAATTAGTTATTGTTAGTGGTGGAAGAAGAGGTAAAACAGTTTATTACACTGCTGTGCCATTTATATTGCATATTGAAATTGATTTGCAACTTACAGCCTTTAAATTTCACTGCTTGTCAGTCGTAGGATTTGTTTACAAAAACAGTTTGTTGACTTTCATCCTGTTTCGCTCCACAATGATATTTGAACAGCATCCTGCTGGACTGCATTGCAGAGCATGGTTAACCTGTGACTACCTCCCTCTTACTAATGCTCTAAAGCACCCCTGCAGAAATAACAGAAAAAGTTGTAATGGGGTAAATGCTCTGTTTCTCCACTGCTCAAACAAAAAACACAACTAAGAACACACAAATATTTTAGAAATGTGTCAAAAAAAAATTGCTTAAAACTAAAAATGATTTTTAAATAACAATCTGAATACATGTTTCTGAATTTGTTGGGGACCGCTGCCTTAAGTGATATTATTTTCACGTACTAGTGTATATTACTGTATTTTCATACACACAAGTAAAGCCCAAATTAAAGCGACTGACAGGTTGAGCAAATAACAGCACTGGCAATGAGATTCATGTGTACCTAGCTTAGGTAGCAACTTTGAGTGCCAGCTGCAGTATCCAGCAGTCTTCCATAGCAGTACAGTTGGTCTTATCCACCCTTTATTTTAACCAGTAGTAAGACAACTAGTTACAAGGAAATACAGCTATATAATGAGGTCGGAAGTCTGCGTTTCCATAACTGTAAAATCGGTCTTAGCTGTGTGGCATGGTAAAATGTGAGACGTGGAATTAGCACTATGGCCTGGCTCATAGCTGCAGATGGAATAACATGCTAGAGATTACACATGTAAGCAGATCAGCTTTAGTCCTAAGGTGATTAGATTGAGAATATCAAAAAAGGAATTATGCTCAAACAAAATCTGCATTGAATCATTGACAGCGATATTGACATGTGCACTCGGATAGACTGTAATTGGCATGAGTTCAGTGGGGGCAGGGCAGTTGTAACACAGCTTAACTGTATTTCTGTTGGAGTATGGTGCCAGTTGTCTTGTATGATCATCCCTCCTTATATTCTAGCCAGCAACGGAGCTAAAGAGGATTTTAAAAAATGGTATTAACCAAATGCACCATGTCAGGCACACTGATGTTTAATTCTTAAAAAACAAAAATCACACTTATCAAAACTCTGAAAGGAAGGGTTTTTTTTTAAGAGTTTATCTTGCTCAGATGGCTTAGCTGTGTTAAAATATTAATTTATCAACTGTCACTACACTTACTTAATTTAATAAATCATTGTTACTGCAGAAACTGTCAAATCTGCATCTCACTTTTTAACTGAAAGCATTAATACTTTTAAACTGTTCATGCATTTATAGCACTCTTATGAGTGTGTGAGCGTGTTATCTTTCTTGGTATGTCTACCAAATAAGATTTAGAAACTATGACAGCAATTACAGCTTCTCTGTTTTTAAGTCTTGGTCGATCCTCAGTAAGTACCTGTGAAAAGCTATATTCGAGTCTCAACAGCAAGTATACGTGTTGTGTAAGGTTTGGCCTGGGCTTTGGGTGGGCCCCTCATTGACAATCAGACTTTTCTTAAAGCCAAACCTGGTTTTCGTTTGCCCTGAAGGCAGGATTTATGGTGTGCTTCTCAAATGTTTATCCTCCTGGGAGGACTTCTGAAGCTCTGTTAGAGCCATCATTCAGGGCAAGTTTGGATACACAGTTTGATCAGACATCCAAGAAGTTTGGTGCCTTCAAATGTCTTTGACAGTTATCGGGGTCACTGTTCTCCTAGGAACACTTTTATACACAAGCCTTGTCCCAATTTGTCCAAGTTCATTTGCTGACTTCTACAGTAAGTTCTGTGGACTTCATTAATTGGGTTTTGAGACTCTAAATGTGTTTGCTAATGAGACATTTCTAGTTTTAACATTTAGATGTTTTTTGTAAATGTATTCATCTCCTAATGATAAGGTATTAGGAGATCTGGGAGAAAACTTCCTATTGTCAAGCTGCTCCCAGTCTGCTTCAAGTCTGCAAAAAGTAAAGAGGTCTGCATTCTGAGATAAAACAGAGGTTTAGAGATCAGAACGCCACTAAATGTAAACAGATTTCTCTGAAATACAGTATCACATTTTTTCCCAACTTAACTAACCCTAATCCTTAGTCTGACAGCTAACAATGCAGAATTCTGATGTGTACTGATCTTTGTACAGCAGGTCTTTAGTTGTTTCTTTTCTCTTCCTGTTCATTCCCCAGTTCTTGTTTTTGCTGTGGTAAGCACTCAGTTGGGACTTAAAAAGCAAAAAATATAATTCATATTTGTCATTAGGGTCAAATGCATTAGGATTTTAAAGGATCCTTATAAAAGTTCAGAAGCCGTAAAACTGTAAAAGCTGAAGGAGACAGAAATATGGAAAAAGTGACCGAAAAGACGAACAGTTATTTTGCCGTCTGCCCGCTTTAATCTGCAGTAATGGATTTCTAACTGTAAAAATATTATGCTTTAAAAACTGTATGTTTATATCTCTGAATTCAGTTAACTGTGTAATGACAAAATGTCAGCTTTGTTGCAGTTTATTTATTTATTTGTAAAACTTAAAGAAGATTACCCAAATAAATACAAAATACCCTGTTTAGGATCATTCCAAAGCATCTCCATGCTAGTGTCCCAGTGCTGTCAACGACTTTGTTTCTCATTTGTTCTTGAGTCTCTTTAGAGCCTATTTCACTTTGTATTTAAGTGATTCGACAGATCTGTCAGTAATCAGGGCTGTGTGTGGCTAGTGCAATTACTTTTTCACATAAGACCAGGTAGATTTACATATTTTTTTCCCTTAATACATGGAAATAAATCTGCATTTTGTATTTACTCAGGCAATCTTTGTCCAACAACAACTTAGAAATTCTTAAATTGTTTTTAAACAGTTCCATGAAAAAGTACTTTCCCCTGTCTTGATTTCTGACTTTTCACCACCACGTTCACTGGTAGCCACTGATTTTATATGACTTTTATCACATCACAATGGATTATTTCTATTCATTCTGTAAAAGAAGGTAGCAGCTAGAGAAAATAGCAGCTATGCAGGTTTTTCTTTGTTTTATTGTGTATGTTTCCTACCTTTATTAATTTTATTGTTCATATTTCCTTTCCAACCTCTGCTCTGTCTCTTCAGCCCCCCCAACTTTCACAGATACACCACCTCAGTACGTGGAGGCCAAGGAGGGGGGGAGCATCACTTTGACCTGTATAGCCTTTGGGAATCCCAAACCCTCAGTCAGCTGGTTGCGGGAAGGTAGTCTCATGGTCAGCAGTGCCAAGTATAAGGTAAATACTTTATATTCGTATCAGCTGTTTATTAAATATGTTACTATAGTCATGCTATGTTTAGACTAACAGTTGCAGGCACTGAGACCACTGTGTTTGTACGAAGCATCTGGCCTCATCATGCAAAGTCTACCAGCAAGGTGCCGACTCGACAGTTAAATATGTAAAAGTTTACTTGTTAGCAAACTGTTGCTTCTTTACACCAGTAGCTGATACGGGGCTACACCATCTTTTAGTTTCAAGTTTTAGTACAATCTGATATTGAATGTTTTTGTAGCTCCACATTTGGTCTCTACCAGTTTTGAGTGAGTGGGGTCTTTCACTTAGCTCAGTTTTCTTAGCATCATATATAAACAAGGAAAAAATGCCAAGGGATACTTCCACAGATGTCTAGTCTTGTAGTCTTAATCATCAGAGCAGAATTCAGAAGTCTAGTGAATATTGCAGACGTTATGGTTTTCTCCCACATGTTCTCTTCACTGTGAGTGTTTGTGTGTAGGGGGGCATGGAGCACACTGGCTGAGAGATGGTGAGAAGAGAAGCTAGTGTCACTCAAGTTGATGGCATCTCATTAGCCTGCAATAAAAGCTTCCCAACAAGCAAAGATGATCAGAAAGGTTGGATGGCAGGGAGCTTAGTGCTGGCTTGCAGGTCTGCTGGAGAGGAATAACATTTAAAACCTCTCTGGTGAAAGTCTGTTGCTGCCTTGAACGTCTCACATTGGTCACTTAAAAGATGTTTTGAGCTGTAACAGCATCTCGGGTCAGGCTGTTGTGACTTAACTTCTCAGGTTGAATAAATGCGTTCGCAGTCTTTAGATTGAGAGATCTACGTTTGAAATGGCAACATTCAATTAACAGACAACTCCTCAGCTTGACTCCTTGTTTCCTTACTACTTTCAACAATCAGAGATTATAAGATTCACTGTGTGTTCCAGCACTGGGAGTTTTTCTCAGTAACCATTATTCCATTCACACATAATGTAACAGAACTTTTATTTTCATTTAAAAAGAAGCCTTTTGTGATCGTTTTGTTGCTGTACAGTAATGAATCCTGCAAGAAGAACGGGAATGACTCCCTCAGTTTAGATCAATTATTTAGGTGACTGAGCTTTGTTCACAGGAGAGTTATACATATAAATTTGTCCCTCTCTCAGGCAGCAGCTTTCTCCCAAGTTAGTCACGATACTTTGGGCTGTTATAGACTGATAACAACCGTAAACCATGAGCATGTGCTAACACAAAGATGTGGGAGAGATTTTAATCTGAATAACAATTTGGTTTTGATATGAGTGGCTGCACTCTGATCTGATTTAGGAGAAAAATCTCTGAAGACAGATCTGGATGGTGAGCAGTGCTTTAATTTAACAAAATAAGTGGTAATGTGGTGTTGTTTGGGTTTCCACTGTGGAAATGGGCTGTTAGATGAAACTCCCAGGGATGGTTGCGGTTGCCTAGATTTCCAGCAGGTGGAGGGGGTGCCAAAAATTAGGATATGCTCTCAACTCAAGTCAGCGATTCAGTAGGTTTTATGCAAGACAGCGACGATCTGGAAAAAATAAAGTCATTTTCCAAAAATGGGTTCTGCAGTTATTGCGTCTGATTTACTGACCCTTTTATTTGGTGTTCTGTTATTGCTAAGGTCATTGAGTGTCTGCCCCAAATAAAAAACTTTCACACTGATATTTTCTGTCTTCATGTGGGTCCTCAGATGTCTAACTAAGGAAGCACATAAAATGAAGCTGTATGTGGTCAGGAACCTGGATATTACAGGAATCATACAGGGATATGGGAATAACAAACATGCAATAAATAACAGGGATTGGTCTGCAAGTAGACATACTACCTGGCAGATGATGTTGATTGCAGGCATTTTTTGTTATAACAAACAACTTGCTGCCCTCTGGCCAGGTCTCATTCAGAAAAGACTTTTCACCTGGAAAAATCATTTTTTTCAGAGAGTGTTTCATTTTTTGGATTAACCCATGATTCTATTTTTGTTCTTGGTGACCGCTGAAGTTAAAGTTAATTTAGATAGAAGTTCAAATTAACTGCTCAAGTAAGTGCTTGGAGGCATTTGTAAATGGTTGCCAATTAGCAAGACTTGCTTCTATAAGAGGTTTGGCTGTAAAGGGAAATGTTTAACAGCCACACTGCATAACACAACATACTGCTCGAAGGACTTAAACCTAGCAGACCGAGTCAAAATCAAAGGAAGCTACTTTTTGATCTCGAATGGGTCTAACTCCTTGGCACTTTCACAACCAAATTCAAAGACTTTGATTGATTAGTTGCTTTTAACACTTAGGATTGTCTTGTTTCTGTACTGCGATATAGCACCAAATGACATCAACAGTCGCCTAAAGGCGCTTTATATTGTAAGGTAGACCCTACAATAGTACTTTCAGAGAAAAACCCAACAATCATATGACCCCCTATGAGCAAGCACTTTGGCGACAGTGGGAAGGAAAAACTCCCTTTTAACAGGAAGAAACCTCCAGCAGAACCAGGCTCAGGGAGGGGGCTCATTACAACAAAACTATTTGTCTTCTGGGTTTTATTCAGTACTGACGTTTAAAGTTACGTTTGTGTGTGCGCTCAGGTGTCCGATGGGAGTTTGACGGTGCTATCCATCACCCGGGAAGATCGGGGGGCCTACATGTGTCGAGCCTTCAGCCCCCAGGGAGAGGCTATTCACACCACACGGCTGCTAGTACAAGGTAAGGAATTTTAAGGATTTCCAATATTGCATCTTCATTCTGTCCTGTGGTCCTTCCCTTGGTGATTTCATTAGGAGTTATGAAAAGTAGATGTTTTTTTTGTATTTTACAGTTTTACAGGGAATGTTTTTAAATAGACGAGTCCAAACATCTCACACCAAAATGAAAGTCAGTCATAATTGTTAAACTTGGTAACATTTTAGGATGTGGAAATATTAGAAACATTGTGGCTCCATAGTGTAGTGGTTTACACATTTGTCTAAAAAGATCCCTGATTTAGTCTTTAAAGAAAACCCAAATCCCATTTAGGGTTGCGTTAGGAAGGGCATGTGGTGTGAAAATCATCCAAATCACACACGCAGAGCTTCCTGCTGAAGCGACTCTTTGGGAATAAGGGAGCAGCCAAAAGTAAAAGTCATCAGTATAACATTGAAGTAGATTAGTGTCAGTGGTAACCAATTTACATAAAAGGTCAGATTTGCTTGAGCCGTGTCCTCCCCGGAAAGCAACATTTAGATTATACTTAGGTAGATTTGTGGCTCGTCCATCTGCTAATTCAAGTTTCAAGTTCAAGACTAACTAGCACAGTAGGGAAATATGGATTCAGAGCTAAGTGACATATCAGGACATTCTAAACAACGATGAGTTTTCTCAGCATAGACCAAACCTGACTAGACTCAAGAGAGCAGGTCATGAAGCTCTAAAACACTGGAAATTGGATCAGCTGTGCCTACAGTATTGGGAAGACAAAAGCGAGCACACCATCAGAATACAAATGATAAGGATGTTTGTAGAATTATTACACAAATGTATCTTTTCAGCCAAATTGTTAGGATGGACTTGCCATTGGTGATGAATCATTTTTCAATAAATTTAGAGCCAGATTGAAGTAAAACTTGCAACTTCACACTGACAAACATCTGTTAGCTCTAGCATATTTTAAAAGTTCACTGAGAAGTGTCAGAACAGGATTTATTAGGCAGTATCAGACGTGGGGAATATGCTCCTGCAAGATTGTGATTTGTGATTTTTCCTTTTTTTTTTTGAGAGAAAACATCAGTGTCACACTGTGAGACACTTTCAGTCCAAAAGCACACGTCCCCCTCCGTTACCTGTCACACACAGAAACTAAGCACATTGCAAAACCAGCCAAATTTATTGGTCATTCATCTCAGAGCCTAAACCTCTGCACCATTTTCTATGCAAAACCATCCCCCACAGCAACAGACAGATAACAGCATACCTTCTGAGCTAACAGTGAGTGTCTATTTGGGTATATTAAACACTTGCATGCTTTGCTTTTCAGTGCTGTTTATGACACATACTTGCCATGTTGATCCTTTCACAATTTCATTGTCATTCTGGGTTGTTTTCTCCTGTCACTGCATATTAGTAGATCATCACATCGCGCAGAAAACTATGGTACATATACTTCTTTTGCTAAAAATAGCACCATTCCATCAGGGAAGCAGGATCAATCCATTTCTGTGGGTATGTGGGGGTAAATGTGGTATCAGCAGGTGGAGTTTGGATGGGCTCCCATAATGGCCAATCACGTCAGCTCCCTTTACTGCCTTTGAAATGCAGCACATGGTTTAATGATGGTCAGTCTATGGCTGCTTTGCTGGAGAAAACTGCTCTGCTCTCATAGATGCAGAGGCATAGCACAAATACATTACGTTGAGAATTTAAAAATATGACTTTGGGGCAGACAGATCTATTATTGAATTTAATTCTCTGTCTGGTTTTAAAGATAAAGTGATATTACTTTATAGAGGCTGGTGTTTTAACTGTGAGTTTGTGATCACGTCAGTGTTTGAATATTGATACATTTCAATGTGTGTAGATTCTACTGGAGAGAGCAGCAACTAAAGAAAGATGAGAATTTCTAGGTTCACTATGTTTAACACGTTGCTTCAGAAATAATCACATTAGTAAATAGCATGTTACCAGATAATATGCAAATATTATAATATCATAATTCAGTTTGCTGACGTGAAAACATATCAGATCACTGTGGCACATCCCCTCTTGTTTTCACTGGTCTCTAAACATCTGGAAACTGAGGCGAGTTGTTGGACTTTTGGGAAAGGAATGTTGCCCCATTCTTGCGTGATAGAGGATTCTAACTCCTCAACACTCCTGGGTCATCTTTGTCATATTTTTCATTTCACGATGCACAAAAACCGTTCAATTGGTGAGACGTCCGGACTACGGGGAGGTCAGTTTGTACCCTGGCTCTTCCACTACAAATCCATGCTCCTGTAATAGATGAAGTATAGTTTTGCATTGTCTTGCAGAAATATAGGAGGTCTCCCAGAAAAGCTGTAATCTGGATGGGCGTATATATTGCTCTAAAACCTGTCTAAACTTTTCAGCATTGATGGTGCCTTTGCAGTTATGGAAGTTGCTCAATTCACTTATGCACATGTTTCTTCATGTACTCGATGCATGGCGTTTGAACTGAGCCCTGATAACAAGCTGGATGGTCCCTCTCCTCTTTTATTCAGGACATTTGGCATGCATGTTCTCCAACAAAAACTCTACATTTCAATTTGTCTGACGAGAGAACTGTTTTTCACTTTGCCTAAGTCCATTTTTAATCGAGTTTGGTTTCTGAAGTTCAAGTTTCTGGATCATGTTCACATATAAGGTCTTCTTTTCACGAAAGACCTTTAACCCTATATTCATGGATGGCACACCAAACCGAGAACACATACAATGATTTCTGGCAGTGTTTCTGATCCCAGTTAGTTATTTCAATCACAGAATCATATATGATCTTAATGCAGTCCTGTCTGCTACTTTTTCAGCTAATTAGCTTTAGTAGCTAGCTACAAAGGTCAATAGGCCAATAGAACTGCATCCCTGCATTGCAATATGGCTTTAATATTTAGACGAAGTAGGTTTTTAAAGCCATGGCTGGAAACTTGAATACGCAAGCAGAACATGAGTAATGATACGCCTGATACTCAACTGTTGATATATACTGAGCACTTGGAAAGCGTGTCTTCTGCCCACCTTTTTGTGCAAACTCACTGACATAACACAAACATGAACTATAGCATACATACATCCACAGACGACTTCTCTCCAACCCACAGGACTGAAAGTATCAGTTGTGAATGTTTATGTAACAGACACCACAGACCTCCCACCCAACCCAACCAAGGGCCCGCGCCCATGCCCTAAAAGTTCACAGCTGTTTTAGGTATTTTGATGTTAAGGTCAAACAGTGACATCTAAATTTGCATTTTGCCGAGATAATTGAGCAGTATCATGCTGCAGGATTAGCAGACATTTTTCTATTCACTGAGACATGCTGCTAGCATTGCTAATAATGTAAAAGTTTGCCCTAATTTAAAATGTGATCATCTAAATCGGTCTTCTGCCTGGTGTAAAACAGTCACAACCTTTTTGATAGCAGCTGGCTGCTCCCTCAAGCATGCTATCACTTTCATATGAACACACCAGGCTGAGCAGAATTTAAATAGTGTATGATGCAGCAGTGTGTTTAGGAGTGAGACTAGAAAGACAATGCTTAAATTAGTTCAGGGACGTCTTACAAGTACATGGTACATCAGGAGCATGTGAGCTAAGATAAAGAAATAAGAATGAGTGGATGCTTTTTTTTGACTCATGCTCTAAATTAAATGTCAACTTCTGTATCTAAAGCAATTCGTCTGTCTCAGTCCAGGCTCCACCACAAAATCATCAAATATAAACCAAAGGAATCAGTAATTGTCTCTGATGTCTTCCATCATACACACGTCACTTCTCAATGTCGCTGGTATTTTTCTTCTGGAAATGAAAAGTAAATATCCTTTAAATGTGTGACTTTGCAGCAACTTCAGAGGTGATTTGTCTGACCAAAGAGGAAAAATAATAACACTCTAACCACAGCATCCCAGGTCATATAAGTTAAAGATCACTTCCCAACAGTTGAATGGACATGATCTGACCACTACTGAACTGAGGAAATTGAAACTTGATCTCTAATTGAACCATTTTCATTGACTACACACACAGGGAGTGAAGAAAATGAGTGAAGAAGAAATGCTTATTGCAACATAGGAAGCCCCCAACAGCCTAGACCTATTGCAGAGTAACTAAAGGAGGATTCAGATTCACCTGGTCCAGCCCTAACTATATGCTTTATCAAAAAGGAAGGTTTTAAGCCTAATCTTAAAAGTAGAGAGAGCGTGCCTCTCTAATCCAAATTGGGAGCTGGTTCTGCAGTAGAGCGACCTCATGCTGAAGGCTTTGCTTCCCATTCTACTTTTAAAAACTCTGGTAACAACAAGTAAGCCAAAGTATTCTGTTAGGATAATAAGGCACTATGATGATGTGACGATATGACTGATTATTGAAGATTTTGTATGCGTTTTAAATCCAATTCTGGATTTAACAAGAAGCAACTAAACAGAAGTTACAATGTCCCAATTGGTTCTCTTGCTGCAGAATTCTGGGTCAGTTGAAGAGTTTTCAGGGATCCTTTAGAACAATCTAATACGAAATTATACTAGTTCAGTCTCAAAGTAATAAATGCATAAACTAGCTTTCCAGCATCACTCTGAAAAATGATGTTTCTACTTTTAGCCATATGTTGGAAAGAAATGGAGGTAGTCCTGCATATTTGCTTATTGTGCATGTTGAACTACTCCAGGATTCTTCATAATATTACTGGAGGCCTTGGCTTCATGCTGTTCTAGTTCACTTCCCACATAGCTAAACCTATATCATTAACAGCCTATATATGAGCCAGTATACTTGGCTTGTGAGTAACCTGTTGATGGCATAGGCCCTACTACACCAACAACTCGTTTACCTTTCCAGTTGATTTTTCCCCCACTAGAGACCCCAGCGACTGTAGTAAAATGTATTCCAGGGACCAAAAAACACTAAAGTATATTTGAAACTGCTGGATAGGGATAGCATAGATTTGATAAGACTGGAATTCAAATCGGAATTCAAATCATAAGGGAACCTCTTAGTTCCCTTATAGCCTCTGACGGTGAAGTCATCTCTGTGCTCTAAATGTTCAGTGTCATTGATCCCAATATTTTACTATAGAGAACACACAGTTGATATTAAATGAATTGTGCTGCAGTGGCTTGAATTGTATCTACCTGATAAGATTCAAATTTGTGCATGTAAGTGTCTTCTTCATATACTAAACTCAGTCGTGGAGTTCCACAGGGTTCTATAGTTGGACCAATACTTTTTACATTATACTACCCTTAGGCAATATTAACAGAAATCACTGCATATGTTTTCATTGTTATGCTGATGATACGCATCATTATTTATCTATGAAGCCAGATCTCACCCCAACCGGTCGCGGCAGATGACCGCCCCTGGTTCTGCCGGAGGTTTCTTCCTGTTAAAAGGGAGTTTTTCCTTCCCACTGTCGCCAAAGTGCTTGCTCATAGGGGTCATATGATTGTTGGGTTTTTCTCTGTATCTATGAAGCGCCTGGAGGCGACTTTTGTTGTGATTTGGCGCTATATAAATAAAATTGAATTGAATTGAATTGAATAGATGACCCAAATCATCTTAAAGGCACTAAAGGCATGAATGAGTGGATGAACTCTAATTTCCTACTTCTGATGTCAGAGGCTAATGTACCTGGTCCCCAAAATGTTAAAAAACATCATACTTATTCTGAGTGTTACTACCTTTATGCAAATCTTTCTTTAAGGTGTTTATTTTTCTTTTTTTGACTTATAGATCAACATATAAGTGCACAGGTGTGGTCAGAGATCTGTAAACATAACTGTACAAAACATACAAATAGAATTATTTCACAGTTACTATGATATTATGATTTGTGCATTATTGACACAGCTCTCACCAATACAGCGTTCTTGTGACAGTCCTACTTTGGACCCGAAGATCCCAGATGGTTTTGTGTAACAAATTATCTGAACAAAGAAAAGGACAAAGAAAAAGCACAAATATTGAACAGTGAACAGGATATTACTGATAAGTTTCTCATGGGCCCCTATGAGAAACTAGATCTTGGTTACCGTTAGACTTTTTTTATCAAGTGCACTATGTTACGTTGCAACAATTGTTGTGTATTTCTCATGAAAGGTTGTATAGACATTCAAGTTCATTTAATGAACAACTATAATGACTTTTCTAAACTTTATAGAATTCTTAGTTTCTGAATTGGCAGACTCTGCATAAAAAGTTTGCAAAATCAAATATGCAGAACTATCTGCTATGATGACCCCTTATGACTAACTGAACAACTGAATATATGTGTTTTACATTATAGAATTTTTAGTTCCTGAATAAATTTTATGGTATGAAATAGTAACAATTATATGCTAACTGATGAAGGTATGTTTGTGGTTTCTAAAACATCAGAAAAGGACCCTGACTTCTGTAATTGTTCAGATTAACTCCTCTGAGTGTGACTTTGCAGATGGAAATGAGTGGCTAACAGACAACATTATGTTATCTTGTTTTTAATATTTTTTACTGACCTCATGCGTTCATCAAATCTGTTGGATGAAATGGGTTTTCTCACCTCATATGGTGGTTGTTAGTAGTTTTTATTTATCACAAAACAGGCAGGCACAATGTTCACAGAGATCACGTTTCTCTTTGTGACTAAGCACCAAAACACGGGCCGAGTGATTGTTTGACCCATCCTGTATAATTTATGGTAGAGATGGATTAATAGAAGCCCTCCTGGAAAGCCACTGAGCAGCAGATCAGCTAAAAGACTCCTGTGCCAACAAATCTCCAGCACTCAGCTGGTTCCAAATAGGGCGTGTTGGCACCCACACAAACAGACACTCACTCACACACCCCCACTCAAACACCAACAACACAGTGAGCCAGCACAGGCCTAATCGTGGTTGTCCTGCTAAGGGCCTGGCAGATGGAAATGCTGTGCCTGTTAAAGGATCAGGCTGTGGGCTACAGATCAGAACTAACATATGAGACTAGCAGTTTTAAGTTGCGACACTGGCTCTGAGTGTGTCTGTGTGTTTGCGTGTGTGTGCGCATGTTGGTGATATTCTTTAAAGTCCATCCTTGTATGAAGCCAAGTTATGAACAAAGTGGAAATTCATTCATAAGTGTGTGTGTATACGTGCATCATTAGGAGAAAGTCAAAGGTTATTCCAAAGCAGCTGTTATAGTGTAGATGCTGGGGTGGGGTGGGGTCTCCTTTGTCTGTATTTGATGGTCTGTGTAATATTAGTAGGTTGATTTTAGGGTTTTCATATTACAGGGATTTCAAAGAGAAGGGTTAATTTGCTGGCAAGGTACTGTTCTGTTTCTTCAGCTCTGTCAGCCACTGTCTGTACTCTTTGCAATATAAAGCGCACCTATCAAATGAAATTAATATACTATTATTATGATTGCATTATGCTGCATTATACTATGAATGTGTTACTAAACGTAAAGTTACATATAAACAATAAATTGTATTTTCCAGCAAGCAATAGCTCATACTGCTGAAGCTTACAGATCCAATAGAAATGGTTGAAAGAGTCCTTACAGTGCATGTGAAGTGAACAAATAATACATGAATAATTTTTCAGCTGAAATAAAATACATGTTTTACTAAGAATAATGATGTGTAAAGTAATTCTGCCAAACTACAGGTCGGTTCATGTGTCAGCTTCTCTTTTCTAGAGAAAATAAATAATTTAATTCAGTTTCATTTTTATAATGTCAAATCACATGAACAGTCGCCTTGAGGCGTTTCATGTTGTAAGGTATATAGGTATATAATAATAACTACAATAATGAAGAAGTAGTTTTACTGCAGGTTTTACAATCCCTCATAAACACAAAATAAACTCCATTATTCTGATTCTTTGTGACAGATTTCCAGTTCATTGGGAAACTATGTCAATTAGCTGTTTTGTTTTGCATGAATAAAAAACATAATTAGCCCTGCGTATTGTGGCTCATCAGCAAATAAAGGTGCTCACGTGGGACTGCTGGCAAGTTTCTTTCATTACTCCATTAACCTTTAGTAAATTCTTTGTCTCTATGTAGTTATTTAAAGAGAAAATTCTCTTCAGCATTCAATTCAGTTGCCTTCAGCTTTTTGTCACTTCAGACAAAGTCGACATATTTAAATGAGGTCTTCTACATTAAATGACCCCAGACTTTTTACATTTACATCACATCTTGTTTTGAGTAATATTGTCACATTTTTAAGGACTCATAATAATAAATAACAAATCCTACTACCTACTCCACACCACTACTACTACTATCTAGCAGAAAGCAGTAAATACTGTATTTGCAGATAAAACAGTGTGATTATAGATCTGGTTATGGTCAGAGGGAGGAAATGATTGCAAATCGCAGTGTGACTACATCCATGCTTGCAACGAGGATCCATCTGGCACAGCATGGATCACTCAATAAATTTTCATAATCCTTCACTGAGTGCAAAATAAGTATGTGACATGGCTCTGAGGTCTGCAGTGACATTAAGAATTCAGAGTAGAGGTGGTGGTGTTAATCCATGCATTAGAGTCTACGGCCAGAAATGTCCCAATGTGACCCCAAACCAGCGCATGCCAACTAATTCCTACATAATCAATATTTGTTCTGTAGACATATGATATATGATTCATGCTTTGTGGTTTTAAGTGCCAGTTAAAAAACTGTAACTGCAGCCTTGGTCAATCCTTAAGTCTTTAATGTGTCTGATGCACATGTTAAATCATCATTACATAAATGCCTATTTCTACATTTCGGCATGACAACTCACAATTCAGTGGACAGGAATGGAATTTTCAGATGTGAAATGTCCTTGATGAGGGTCTCGTGACATTAAAAAGTCAGCTGGGAACAGGTTTGAGTTGACACATAATTAGTTTGTATTAATTTCAGCATTTTACTGGTAGCTTCCTTGAAAATGCATTGCGGCTGCTGCCACACCAATTAATTTTCACGAGGAGCAGAACAAGGTGAACTGTTTTTGGTCACAAATTGAACCTGCCTAATTCATTAAGTCGCATGAATGTTTCTCCCACTGTCTGGTGTGAGAATTCAGAAGAGGACAGTTTGTCCAGCCACAGTGAGAAAGTATTTCTGATGAACTAACAACCCAAACCGTGCTTCCCAGACCGTTTTTCTTTGAACCTTAAAAAAAGGCTTACACATTAGAGGTATATTTAACAAAGACAAGACCAACTGTACACTCCTTAAGGAGAAAGAAACTTTTCTATATCCAACAACAAAAAGTTACTCAGTCTGTAGAAAACATGTCTAACTGCGTGTATCAGGACTGGGATGGAAGTGCTTCAAAACTTCCCTTAGAATTCTCCAGTTTTTATGTTTTCAATATCAAACTGCACGCAGTCATGAGCCAAATACAGCCATATGCACACAACAGAAGTAACTCTTAATAGCAAAATCGTCTAATTTAACTTTGCAAAAAGTAACAACGTGTCATCCCAAAAGGTTGATTCTTTCTATCTGGACCTAGCGTGGAAAGCGAAGAAATCATCACTTATCCAAGTGACTTCTTCAGTCTCAGCTGACTGCAGGTTTCCCCAACTTTATAAACACTACAATTGCATAATGACTGAAACCAACCCACTGAATGAACAAAGGGCTGTGAGGTCAGTTCCTTGATCATTAATATATAAATTGTCACGACCATTGATCAACAACCACTGATGAAAACCCACTGAAACGTTTCTCCCACTGAGAACGTCCAGAATGAACAGAATCAACCTTTTGGGATTTACCTACCTGGATAATTAAGCAAGAATCAAGACAACAAATTGTCATATTTTTGCATTTACCAGAACCAGGGAGCAGACTCAGACCACAGTTAAGAGGTTCAAAAGATTTATTCACAGAACAAAAAAGATTAACGATACGCAAGTGTAATGGGGAACTGGGAATGGTGCTGTCAGACAAACTCTGGAGGTTTATGAAAGTAGGGAAATAGATAGCGAAACTGCAACTGCAGTTGATCTGTGGATTTAAAATTTTCAAACTGTGGAAAACCAAGAATTATGGGAGGGTGAGAGAAAAACAAAAAATGAGTTCTAGGGCGAGCAAAGAGATTCCCAAATGTTGACTGAATTGCTCATCCATCGAGCAGGTCCATGGTTGCCAGTGCAGTCTTGACATCCCTTCCCAGGCGCTTAAATCCTAATTCCTACCTTGCCTCATGTGACCTCAAAAGGTCACATGATGGGGTAGGGCAAGGTCCTACAGTCGCTTCACCCTTTAGCCCTGGTGATGGTAATGACCCAACACTGGCTCATCTTACATGTTCAGTGGGTCAGTGAACCTCAGGAGTAACTCCAAAGAGAACAACCCACACTAGGGGTTAAATACCCGGGACTCCCTATGATTTGTTTGAAGGACTGAAGAAGCCTCTCGGGTGAAAGATGAAACAGCTACACTAACCTAAAAGGTCCAGTTGGCTTTTTTAAGATTCTCTGAACTGAACCCGTCAGCAGCTGGCTGCATCATCAGTGTTTTGAAAGTGACCAGTCACATTTGGACCTTCTAAAGGTTAGACTGATTTCTGTGACCAGAATGATCAGAATTTAGCTTTGAGAGCAGAGTTGCCTTTTCATTCTAGAAAAACAGATGTCCTGTCAAGCAAAATATCATACATGATAAGTGTTTATTAGAGCTGCCAATGAAAATATTTAGCCTTGTGTTTGTTTAACTGATTCTGTGTGTTTCCCCACCAGGCCCTCCGTTTATTATATCACCACCGGAGAACATTACAGTGAACATCTCACAGGACGCCTTCTTCACCTGCCAGGCAGAGGCCTACCCTCGCAACCTAACCTACACATGGTTCTGGGAAGAGGACAACGTCTTCTTCAAGAAGTAAAGTTATGATCGGGTTCATTACTGTTTGCTCTATCACTCACCTACTTGTACAGTCTGTGCTGTGTTGTTGTTGTGGTGATATTCAGCACAACAACTTCTTAAATTGACTTGCAACAGACTCATTGTCACCTCTCAGTCGTAAAAGGCCAACGTTGTGTCACCTTGCCGGGCAGGCGGGCAGCATGGGTAGCCGAGTTTGTGAATACAATAAATCGTAGGCCATGTAGAATTTTGAAATTCATAACATAGGTGCATATAATCTCAGATGAGTTTAAAACTTAGTGACCTTGAGCTAACAGTCAAGGTCAGAGGTCAAGTTTTCTGAAAAACTTGTGAATCCAGAACTTTCACATTCATGCCATAGGTGCATCTACCAGCCATCAAGAGTTGTGTATGGAGGTGTCTAAGTTAGATGAAAAGGTAGAAGTAATAGATGGTCAAAAGCTAGCATGAAAGTTAGAGAGGAAATACCTCCTTTTTTTAACTGAGCAGCTAAACACGTCCGCATCTTTGAGCAGAATTTAACGTGACTTTTTGACTACGCTCTTCTCAAAGATAACCCTTTAAGATTAGGAGACTTAAGGTTTTAGGCATTAGACATGAAAATATTTGATACCTTTGCATTGCAGAACTAAAACCCCTTACTCTATGTTCAGTGGATAAATAATGAATAACTACCAAAACAACAGGCTAGTGTTTTCTCATGTCACGCTTGTACATGACAGCTTTCATAACATAGCAGCAGAATTCTTCAATAATTGATGAAACTGATTATTTATTAAGAGATTTACTCAGAGGCGAGTGTGCCTTGTGCCTGTAATTAAACAAGGCTTCAATGACGAAGTAAGTTTTACAATCCAGCAGCATTTTAGCTTGTGAGAAGGCTGAGCGCTTGTCTTTCACATCGTTAAACTTTTGAACTCGCTGCTGTTTTCTAACAGTATTGTCACTTCCTGTTGTGCATTAGATTATAGATAGATAGATAATACTGCTCCAGCACTTATTTTTGTAACTGCCTTCTCACACCATAAAAATTCGTTGTTGAGAAATTCAGAAAAGTTTGTATTTTATGTCCAACAGCTTTAGTTTTAAGACACCCATGACTCATGCAAATATTTTTATTTATTTCTATAACTACGTGTACAGATCATTAACCTCCTAGGACCTGGCGTCCACATATGTGGACATCACATTTTGGGTTATTTAGACCAAAATACTAAATTTTGCTCTACAAGGGCCTGATATCCACTTACGAGGACATTATACTGCTACTGTTCTATCAAAAATTTTAACGAATATCCTCATATGTGGCTCTGATTTTTCATA
The DNA here is from genome assembly GCF_057381915.1 of Diplotaxodon limnothrissa. NCBI lineage: Eukaryota > Metazoa > Chordata > Actinopteri > Cichliformes > Cichlidae > Diplotaxodon > Diplotaxodon limnothrissa. Next base: position 4,810,969 of record NC_140605.1, read on the forward strand.
AAAACAAAAATAAGGTAAAAAAAAATCTGCTAATTCTTTGTTTTTACATTCATCGGGCCCCAATATGCCCAAATATCAAAGAGAAATTAAAATTGCATGCCGTGGAAGAGTTCGGGTCTTAGGAGGTTAAAGGAAAAAAAGTATATGAGAAAACTTACATGAGTATACAGACAGACGTATCTGTGGCCAAAGGTTCATTTTAGTTGCTTGAAGTTAAGTCAGGTTTATAATTCACATTCCCACTTGCATCACATTACATCAAAACTGCTTTAGTGCACTGTTTTTGAAGAAGACAGAGTTTACAGGGGTAAAGGCAGTACTATTACCATTAAAAGCCTGATCACATTTTTCAGTTTTTCTGACGTAGTGTGGAGCCTTCCTTATTTTTCAGAGGAATTATAGGTTAAGACTAAAACAAGTCTCCTCATTTGCTGTTGAAAAGTTATTTAACACTTTGAAGATAGTACCCTAACCTTATTCAGTCAGAATATGGGTTTTTAGCTTTTCTCTGCAAGTCTTTGCAATCAGAATAAGAGAAAATAGACATTTGAACTAATATGAATGCAAAAACTCTTATTTACATATCCTTGTTAGAAATAGAAATAAAAAAATTGACAAGTGCAGCTGATGGTGTGTTCTCTAATGGTGTTTGTCACAAACAGCATTGCAGGTTAAAAAAAAAAAAAAAAAAGAGTATTGCAAATCTGTACAAACCATAAGACTTCTGCAACAATTTCCTTTTGACAGGCAGGACCAAAGTAATGATGTTCAGCCATAATACACAATGCCAAGAAGAAAACTACACACAGCACATCGGTACTATCTGTAAGCATGGTGGTGGAGATTGTTGATTTGGGCCTGTTTTGTTTAGCCACAGTTTTGCGTGATGATATCTTACAGTCACTGAGTTGACTAGAATAAACTCTGTGTACCAAAGTATTCTGGAATCAAATGATAAGACATGCAAAAAATGTTTGTTTCCATTTTTAATTTGGACACAAGAGCTTTTACAAATGCAATATCAAGTTTTACTTTAAAAGCTTTATGCGTACTAGATAGCCCAGAAGTTGGATAACCAAAAGCAGAATGACATTTAAATCTACCTTGTTGGTTTCTTTCCTGTCCCATCCTGTCATGTACTCTGTGTGGAAGGCAGGATTGGACCCAAACACAGTCCCACAGACAAAGATTTAAACACAAAAAACCTCAGCATTATTGCTGGAACAAGTTAATACAGAACTGAACTGTAAAACCTAGGAACGAACTATGAACAGAACACAGTGTGAGGGAGATTACGACGACGAGCATAGGAAGACGCAGACACCAAATACAAGAGGAAACACGGCTGGCACTAATTACACTGACGAAACGGGGAAGAGCAAAACAGAACACACACCGATGAGAGACTATGGCTGTGTCCCAATTCAGGGTCTGCACGCTTGAAGTACGCGCACTACGTACGGTGTGTACTATAAGTACGAGAAGTGCGGAAGTGAGAGGCTTGTGAAATGGGACGGTCTAGCCTTCGTCGCGCTGTTCAGGTTGCCTAGCAACCATGATACTAACCGCGAGTAACGTTACATACAGCTTTGTTTGACAGAAATGAAGGAGAAACAAATGTTTTGTTAGTCATGCATTTTCGTCATGACATCACTTTGATTAGTTGAGTATCTGAGGCTGAGACCACGGGACCGTAAAACATGATTGTTGGGCTTCATTTCTGTGCTGAACAGTCATTTCAAGATTAGTCAGTAAATAACAATTAGTTGTTCATGAGACTAAAATCATCCCACTGTGGTAATGCAAATATAATATGGCCAATATTATAGTATTGTCAGATTATTATGATATATATATATAGGCTTTAAAACCAAGTTAACGCTGAAAGTACAAACATCACTAATGTCACACAACTTTGCCGACATGTGGCCAATAGTAATGTTTTAATGTTCTTCATTATTAAACATTCGCACATAAATAAGTGACATCATATTCAGTACTTTGACAGTTCACTCTTCGGCCGCTCCCTTCTGCCGTATTTTGCGGCAAAATTATCCACACCCACCGCCGCGCTATGAATTGTGGGATATATGGGACCATGAAGCGTGCACCGCACCACGCTTGATATTTGGGGAAATCGACGGCGCATTTGGAGTATGCATTTGAAGTACACTTCGGATTGGGACAGCCGTCGTCGCGTGGCGGTGACGTAATCGCACTTAAAATGCGTACTTCAAGCGTGCAGACCCTGAATTGGGACACAGCCTATCAAAGCAAAACAGGAAGAACGCAGACTGAGTAGGACAGGGGTGTCCAACTCCAGGCATCAAGGTCAGTGTCCTGCAGGTTTTAGAAATCCTCCTGGGTCAGCACACCTGAATCAAATGATTAGTTCATTACCAGGCCTCTGGAAAACTTCAAGACATGTTGAGGAGGTCATTTAGCCATTTAAATCAAGGAGCAAGGACACGTCTAAAACCTGCAGGACACCGGCCCTTGAGGCCTGGAGTTGGACACCCCTGGACTGTGGGAACAGACAGATGCATATGAAGACTGACTGGGGAGGAATCACAAAGGCAAACCAAGACTAGAAATACAGAATAAACACAGGATATAATCATACTGGGCAAAGAAATATAAAATACACAGAGAACCTAATAAATAAAAAAGACTCAAAGAACCAAAAGACAAGAAACTCAAAATGCTGGGTGAGAATAACCCAGGACTGTGATACATCCTGTATTTTCCCACTCTCTCTTTCTCCTCGCTCCTCTTTTTTCCACCTTTAATGTCTAATAGAAGCGAAACAACTGAAAATTGAGAAAAATAAAAAAACAACCTCCAAACACCTTTTGGATGACAAAAAGGATTATGGTTGGATGAAGGGGCAGCTGAGAAATCTGCAGCACTGTGTCTGACGCTAAGCTAAGCATGAACCCGGACCTCTGTGATCCCCTTCTTCCCTTCTGGCACAGAGTTACAAACTGAATGGTTTATAGAGTTTTTGTCTGAAATATACGATGTGGTACTGGCATCAATAAATCCCTCAACCTCACACTTAAATTATTTTGTGCTGTAGGGTAGTAAGTAACAAGCATGGGGAAGTACATGCTCCTGTGATTTCCAGCTACCTTTGAAGCCTGTAGACTTATAGTTCCTCTGCAACCAGCTGTGAATCATGACTCAAGCTACATGTTACACACAAGTCAAAGTTACATATCTGCTGGGAAATAAGCAAAAAAGAGCAAGTTAAATATAGAGGTTAAATACAGGGGTCTTATATCATCAATGAATGACCAACATATATGTGTATCTGTCAATAATGTCATTGACAAACGTTCCTCAACTGGCGTGTAAAGCTTCAGTGTGGAAGATTGCTACAGTGGACTAACTACTACCGCAGCCACGACTTCTGAGAGACAAGCTGGAGCTATCGGGAGTGGACCACCACATGTCCCACTGGATACTGGACTACCTCACAGAACGTCCACAGTATGTGAGGTCACATAGCTGTGTCTCTGATATGCTGGTCTGCAGTACGGGGGCCCCACAGGGAACTGTGCTGGCACCGTTCCTCTTCACCCTCTACACTGCAGACTTCTCCATCAACTCCCCACGCTGCCACCTACTGAAGTTCTCTGACGACTCTGCCATAGTCGGCCTCATCACAGGTGAGGAGGACTCAGAGTACAGACAGTGGACTCTGGACTTTGTAGACTGGTGTCAGCAGAACCACCTGCTGATCAACGCCGGGAAAACGAAGGAGTTGGTGGTGGACTTCCGGAGACGCAGACCCACCACACTGACACCGGTGAACATCCAGGGAGTGGATAGGTACCTGGGTGGTCACCTGAATAATAAACTGGACTGGAGCCACAACACCGATGAACTTTACAGGAAGGGTCAGAGCAGACTCTACCTGCTGAGGCGGCTGAGGTCATTTGGAGTCCAGGGAGCGCTTTTAAAGACCTTCTATGACTCTGTGGTGGCATCTCTCATTTTTTTACAGTGTTGTATGTTGGAGCAGCAGTTTATCAGCAGCTGAGAGGAAGACCTTGGATAAACTCATCAGGAAGGCCAGCTCTGTTCTGGGATGCACCCTGGACCCAGTGCAGGTGGTGGGAGACAGAAGGACTCTGGCCAAAATAACATCTCTGATGGACAGAGTCTCCCACCCCATGCATGTAAATGTTGCTGAACTGCAGAGCTCCTTCAGTGACAGACTGCTGCATCCTCGATGCATGAAGGAGCGTTTCCGCAGGTCCTTCCTCCCTGCAGCTGTCAGACTGTACAATCAACACTGCTCCCAACAATCATAGATGTTTACATCTGCGCTGTAACTGCAATAATTTAATCAACCGATTCGCACTACAACCTGGGTTTGCCTCTTATCTGTAGTTAATTTAATTTAATAACTGTACAGTACTCTGTTTATAGTAACTATTGTCCTTAATGTAAATATGTTTGTATATGTGTCTTTCTGGCTGCTGTTACAACCAAATTTCCCCTTGTGGGACAATTAAAGGATTATTCTATTCTATTCTAACTGAGTCTTATGTTGGACCAGAACCTGGATTATAGTGAAATGCCAGCCCTCTTTTGTAGTCAGATGACCTAATGTCAGATAAAGCACGGCTGATTGATCATTTCCCTTTTCTTCATCTTTACAGTGACCTAAAGCGCAGAGTCAGTATTCTCATAGACGGCTCCCTAATAATTGCCCACGTCAAGCCAGAAGATGCTGGGAAATACACGTGCGCTCCAAGCAACAGCCTGGGCCGACCACCGACTGCCTCTGCCTACCTAACAGTGCAATGTGAGTGCCCTGTCTCTCTTTTTTTTTACTTTCTACATAGCAGTGGTGTGTGCTCTAGTCTGAGGTGCTGCTAAATGAACATTTCTGCAGCAGGATGAAATCTTGCTTATCCTTTCCTGGGGCAGCACCCATGAGAGACAGTTTCATCACAGCTTTTGATGGTTGTTGCAACTTTTTCTGCATTTTGCAGAAGCTTTCAATTGCATTTAATAAAAATTTTACACACTGAATGACTTTCATGTCTTAACTCTTTCAGTCAATCTGATCCATATCCCAGGTTCAGTGTATTATTTTCCTTGATATCCGCTGTATCACCTTGCTGGCACCTATGGGCAATTTAGAATCACCAGTTAACCTAACTCCTCTAACTGCATGCTTTTGGGGTGTGGGAGGAAGCCTTTCTGTGTGTACAGTAGTCTGCATGCTCTCCCTGGCCAGCTACCATCCAGTCTAACTCAGGACCTTTTTGCTGTGGGGTAATAAGGCCAACCACCACACATACTGCCTGAGCTTATAATGAGATGCTGTTTTTATCACCAGCTTGCTGTCAGCTTTCCGCAGATACAGTAGAAGGATTACTTGTCCAATCAGGAATAAAATACCGAGTTTATGTCCATTTGATTGCATTAGAGCTCTGACTTCAGTTCAGGAGACGAGGCTTCAGGTAAAGAGGAAGAGAATGAGAAGGAGATGAGCGAGGTGAGATCAGTGATAGTGGAGTCAGATGAAGAAGAGGAGAACAAGAAAAGGAAGAAGTGATGATATAAATGTACAGTTTTGGCTGATTAACTTCTTGTTATTGATTATCATGACTTGAATATAACTAATAGTTATAGTGATTAACAGCATTTACTAGGTTGACCAACACTCAGAACAATGGGCAAGTCCAAGGAGCACTGTACCATCTGCTAAGCAAATCCGATCCGAAAAAGTAGGACGACCTCCAAATTCTTCAACTTCCCCTCAAAAGCTAGATAAATGAAAGTTGGACATATTTGGATGTTTTATATCATGGCATTGATGACATTCGGTATTAAATTGGTAAATATATACAACTGTGGTTCTGTGGGGGAAAGAGTCAAATAAAGCATAAAACCCTCCAAAAAGGCACAACACTAAGACAGTGCAGAGGTCCAGTGCACTGACTATAATAAGTGGAGGGACCAATGGCCTTTGTGGGGTCACCAACACAGGGGCCACACTCCTAACTACAGTATCTAGATGGACGGATAAATATTTAGAAAAAATTGCCACCTGTAGAGATGTAAGGAAGGAGTAAATTATTTATAGAGGCCAAACCTGTGTTTTAATGCTATTAAGTCGATCATTTTTTCTTGGAAGCATGGGGTTCAATAGAAGAACTGCAGTTTTTGGTTTGGCTTCATCAGCCCTGAATATTCTCCATGAAGAAAGATTCACTTTATCGTTGTTCAGCGTCACTGACCCCGAATTGTCAAACAATGGGTATGAGTCCATACCCATTCCAGGTTGGTCAGTTGATAAAAGTTGCTATCAAACCACCAGAAATTAATAAATGCTAAAAAGACTTAGGTCGAGTAAGACAGGTCGAGTAATAGAGCATTAGAGGCAGTGTGAGAAAACTTCAATAGATTAAACTTCCTGACAACTTCTTTTTTTTATTCAACACCTGTAACATTCACATGATTGATTGTAACTTATGTAGGTTTGAGAAAAATGTAGGATAGGTGATTACCTTTGATTTAATTTTTAATAGATTTTCCTCATTTGCTGCATTCACATGGAAAAGCTTTGGAAAAAATCTTCCAGTCTTGTAAAGTGCACATATTGGATGTGGGTAAGACAAAGCCGAATACTAACATGAGCCCTAGAACCTACAACTCATTGTAACTCCTCATCACTCTGCGTTGTTAAGAGGGGACACCAGTTTCTGTCCATCTGAGCTTGAGTCAAACCGAACACAGCTGTGAAACTGTGTGTCCAGAAATCAACTGAAATGCTCTGCACCGTGGAATCACTTTGGACACTCGACTAGTCTCCCGCCTAACTCTGTTCCACTTCTCATCCAAACATATAATCCCATGCAAACACCGGTTTTGCCTCTCAAATATACTTTTCTGTTTTATTTTGCTTCTGGTTGCTTTCTGCCCACATCCTCCCTTTTCTCCCCTTCTCTTCCCTCACTACTTCTTCTGATTTGTACCCATTTATGAATATTTATTCATATGCACACCAGCACGTCTCTGTCTCTCCCTTCCCCATCTTCATGATTATTACTGCCTCCTCATTTCTCTGTCCCATCATAAAACACTCTATCAGTCCATCAGTCACTCCCAGCTTGAGCCACTAAATAAAAGCATCTGGCTTTTATTTGCATGTCTCAGGACGAGCACTGAGAGCTCGGCCTTGTCTGCTGGTGACCGGCCATCAGCAGTAGTCAAGGCAACAGACAATTTGAATTCCCTCACTCTCCCGCTTTGTTAGATTGTGGTGTGTGTCTGTGTGTGTGTGTGTGTGAGAGAGAGAGAGAGAGAGAGAGAACAGAGGTAGGCAACAGCAGTCACAAGAGGGAGGGAGCAGTGAGAGGAGAGGGGATTACATCATTGCTGTAGGACCACTTTTCTGTTTGACTGCAGAGGGCTCTCTCTTTTCTTTCTTTCCTCTTATTCTCACCTCATCCTTTTTTATCTCTCTCTATCAATCCTCAACCACTCTCCCTATTTATGTCATTATTCTTTTTCATGTCTTATTTGGTTTAAATCTCTCTCCTCAGCTGTCTGTGTCTTTCTCCCCGAAGCGTTTGCCAGGGAATAACTTCCCCCAAAGCATCTTATAGTGGGAACCAGCGTGTCGTGAGCGATAGGCTGTCTCAGAGCTATATTTAGAAACTTGACTGTGGTGCCAGTGGCAGTGCTGCTCTGGGCTCTTTGTGGCAGAATGACGGTCGGCCAGAGGTTTGGACTTTAGAGGACAACTACTGTAGTACAAAGTTGTTTTGGTGACACGTCTCTTTTTCTCCCTCTCTCACCTGTGTTCTTTCCCACGCTCAGCCTCACTCGCCCTTCTCTCCATCGCTCTGCAGATAGCACTCCTCCCACTCACACCATCTCTCCTCCTTATCACCCAGTGCTTACTGTGAAGCTTTCCTCCCTGACCTCATTCAGACATTACACTATTCTCACCCCTTTACAATTCCAGATTGAATAAGTTTTGCTTCCCTTTCCCTCCATCAGTCATCCTTTCTGTCCCAAAGAAACCAAGGGGCTGAGCTTGTTCATCATAGCAAATCCCTATTATTTGAGAGTTAAAATTGAGAGGGGACATCTGGAAGGATGTCTGCTAAAGTAGAGACGATCAATTAACCTTGAACTAATCCGAGCTGCTCTGAATGATTGAATGAGGTAGTTTATGTGTCACATGATGTCACAGGAATTTTTGATTTTGTCTGTAACTAACTGTGACTACAAATACATTTGAAAATCACAACAACTTTCATCTGACTTAGTAATATTTAGGTAAGGTTTGAGACTATTTAAAGTTACTGGATACATTATAAGAAAAATGAACATATTAACATGTCATGCTGTTATGTTATTGCTTGAGCACAGAGGTTCAAGATTGTTTCAGGTATGTGGTGGCACCTGTATCACAATTAGCATGTAATTTGTTCAGTTCTCTGACGAGACGAGCAGTGACGATCATGTTGAATTGAGTCGTTAATGAAGGTGTAATGTTTTGAAACTGTGTGTGTGTGTGTGTGTGTGTGTGTGTGTGTGTGTAGCAAACATCTAGCGTAAAGTGACAAAAGCTTGTAAAACCTTGCTTTGGTTGCCAAACTGTTTTAGAATTTATCAAAGTTGCCTTATAATTCAATACTTTTTTATGTTTCCGTGACCACTGAAAGAATATTGAAGCTCCATTCCTCATTCAGCCCAATAGGGGCTTCAAACTAACTGTTTAAATCTAGGTTAGTATCAAAGTACCTGACCTCTGAGAAGTCAGGTACTTTTTTCACTCATTTTCAGCCCAGTCCTTGTATCTGATCATTGTCAGAGAAATGTCTATTTGCTTGTTAAGCCATTTAACACTGACCTATGAATAATTTAAGGATAAAGAACGCAACTAATTCAATAAATATATTAGTTTTTTGTCTACACATAACAACCTATCAAAGATCTAACTTTTAATCGAATTTTTAGGCACTTTTTTATGTAAACATGCATAATTTCTTCCTATATTTTTAGCTAAATCTACATGAAATGCCAAAGTTAAGGCAATCATAAAATAGTATTATTCCACCAAAAAGATGCTGTGTGGCATGTCCTTAAAAACCTTAAGAAAACTGCTCAAGTGAAGCACAAAGATAGTAACAGTCAATCTACAGCATAGGGACAGTGTCTGAAAGTGTCCTTAAGAATATTAAAAAATCCACCAAGGACCTGACACATCTGACCCTTTCGTTGATCCAGCTACTGATACCTCATCAGAAACGGTCTCAGGAGAAGGGTTGCTGTCAAGAAGCCATTCTTAAGAAAGGGAAAGGCTGAGGTATGTCAAATTACATAAGAACTGCACCGAAAATCAGTGGCAACAGGTTTTATGTTTATAAATTTTTGGTTCAAATTATCATCAGTTGGTACATTGAGCGTCACAGCTATAAAACACAGTGGAGGAGCTGTCCTTTGGTGCTACATCTCAACCATATGCTGTAGCTGTAGCTTCTAAATACTAACTAAGCAGAGGCAGATGCGATGGTAGTATGATTTTTCTCACCTTTGGAAGACGTGGACCTAACATAGCATATTTCCCCAAATTCCTAAAATGTACCTTTACACATCAGACAGTGTTATGAAGAGCAAAGTCATCAACTACTTGTGATGGATGAATTAGCAAACAGACAGAATAGTAAACTTGTAATTTCCATGTACAGTCTGACATTTTGTCCAGCCTAATCAATTTCCATGGAAGATGCGATTTTGTGTAATTTAATCACTAGAAACCAATGCATCCATCTGAATCTAAAGTCATGTCAAGTCAACAGTGATGCCGTCCCTACATGTAAGCTTTGACAGATTGGAAAAAAGACAAGTAAAAGCATGTTATTAGTATTAATATTGTGTAGTAGATGTGCCTCAGGGGAGCTGAAAACATCAAACGGCAGAAAATAGCAGATCGTACTGACATTCATTTTCCAAACAATACTTTTTAGGAAAAGAAAAGTTTTAGATTCTGAATATAATGAAGGTGCAGAGGTGTCTGACAATAACCAGGATTCACCAGACCAGATGTTCTTCATATACATAACTGGATTCATTTATTAATTTTATTTTGTCATTATTTCAATTATTTTGATGATGAGCCCACATTCTGTGAACAGTGCCCTCTCTGTTTCTCTGCACATCTACTAGAACAACTAACAGGCATTGCGCTGCCACAAAGTGATGGTTTAGCATGTGGGTTATTCTCTCTTTGTGTTTTTTTTTTACCAGATCCTGCCCGTGTGGTAAACATGCCATCAGTCATCTACGCAGCCATTGGTCTGCCTGGCTTCATTCGCTGTCCTGTAGATGCCAACCCCCCTGTAACTCTGGTTAAGTGGAAAAAAGATGGCCTCCCTCTGCGGATAGATAAGGTGAGCCGGCGCTTTGCTGCTTTTGTCCCTTTCTTCCACTTTTCCTAACTTTAGTCTGGAAATGAATGCTTCATTCCTGCTGTTGTGATTACATTTTTCACATTGATTGTTTTACTTTAAGTGCACTTCTCTGTTTCTTACTCAAGAGAAGAGATTCAGGATTTTTTAAATCATATTTACTGACAACCATCACACTGGTAATCTGTCTACTCCTTCTTATCCGCTGAGCACAATTTCTCCATCCTTAGTACCCTGGTTGGAGTCAAATGGAAGATGGGAGCATCCGTGTGGCAGAGGTGACGGAGGACTCTCTTGGCACCTATACCTGCATGCCTTACAATGCCCTGGGTTCCATGGGATGGTCGCCTCCTGCTCCCCTGGTGCTAAAGGTACATATATTTAGGCCACATATGTGAATACTCAGCACTTCCCTCTTCTGGCATTTAAAGGTTTACTGATAGGACTTACTGAAGTCTGAAAGGTGTGGATTTGTTTTCTCATTTGCAGACAGTTTACTGTATATTGCAACATTTTTTATTTATTTGAAATACAGGAACTATTTAGAACACTTCAGATTAAATGAATAATATACATAAACCTTTCCAAGCTTTCCACTTTTTTGACAACTGCAACATGATGTTAATTTGCCCAGTTCAATAAATCTCACCCTGAATACGAAGGGCACAAGCATCCATCTGTCTCCAGGATTAAATGCAACTTCACTCATGTGTACTCTTCAGTGAAGACAGCTCTTCTCAATTTCTTTCTGGGCAGGACCCTCCCAAATTCTCAGTGGTTCCTGGAGGGGTGTACAGGCAGGAGGCTGGAAGAGAACTGGTCATCCCCTGTGAAGCAGAGGGAGACCCTTTTCCCAACATCACATGGAGGAAGGTAAAACCCCTTGCACATCATACATCCTCCCTACATGTGCACAGCCTGTCCACTGAATCTCATGTGTAAGGCAGCTCATTAGTCGGTGCTTCTTGTTGTGTTATGTCACATTCACTGTTTTCCACTGAGGAACCTTCATTTCTAAAATCACTGTCTGTAGTGGATGCTCCGATTTTAATTTCACTGTACTGTATGTCATTGTAGCATTTTTAATCACATTTTAATGATGTCTATAAAAAATGCAATCAGGGAACATATTAGATTCTCTCAATTCTTTTCTTAATCATGGGGTGTGTTTAATCCTGCTTACTGACTACTGTATGATTAGCTATTGTTTCTGTCTCTCATTTACTGAACACACATTTTATCATTTTGTATTGTTGCAGATGTCAGATGGTAGGTTGGGCTTTTTAGTAGCTGTTAAACTACTGGTTGTTTTTGGGTTGTTTTTTTTTAAGTGTACATTTTGTATGACACATGCCAATGCACTGTTTTCTTTATCTTTTGCATTGGCTGGCTCTATCTTTCCATGCTCCGGGTGGATTGCAGGTAGGGAAGCCCAGTAAAAGCAAGCACAATGTTCTGCCCCGAGGCAGCTTACAGTTGAAGTCACTCACAAAGGAGGACCATGGGGAGTGGGAGTGTGTCGCCACCAATGTTGCCACGAGCATCACTGCCAGCACGCACGTCCAAGTCATAGGTACCTGAATACATAAATGCACAAACACATATAGATATGTAGACGCACACGTACAAATATCAAATTCTCTTTCTTTAGCAACTATAGTGTTAGCTGTAGACCAAGGCCTCTTTCCCCAGCAGCTTCTAATTTCTTACTGCCAAACTTTTAATTTTATGTTGCAGATTAAGATTAGTTGGCAATATTGTAGCAACTCTGAAGGAAAAGACTAAAAATGGTTATTTAGAGCCAGAACTGACTACATTTAAATTGATGGTAGTGGGGAGGGAGGGTTGATCTAACTGATTATTAGAATACTAAATGGTAAGTTACTAGCTAACTGTAGCTAACTAGCTTAGAAAGTAACATTTTGTTATGTGTTAGAGATTCTTGAACTGTTGGTTGAAATCTATAATTAATAACTAGAAAATGCATTTTCTGAAGAAACTGCTGTGTGAATGCTAACCTCAACTCATTTCATTGCTGTTTTTCAATTCGGAGCTTATAGTTGCAATTCTCACACGTCTTTACAAAAGACGCAGGGGAACTTTTTCTTTAAACGATGCAATACAGAGCAACAAAATCACACACTTCTGAACTGTTTTGCTCAGTAATTAGTTATAACTTGTCAAATTCCAAGAGCAGTCATTGGTCTTGTTTGCCTTGGCCTATTTGTCTTGGCCTTTGTTCTTGCTGACCACTGTGCCTCATTTATGAATGTAAGCCAGTCAAATCAGCAGAATACAATGGCTGTATCCCACTGGCTCCAAATTATTTTCCTGGTTTTTTTGGCTCAAGTATAACAAGTAAACAATACATTGAGCCATTTTACTGGTAGTATTTACTATGCAGGTAAAATTTTACATTACTGGACCCAACTCAGCTCACAATAAGTTTGTTTGACAGGTAAAATAAATGTAGGGTACCACAGCAGGGCAACTCGGTGACTAATGTGCCCTTTTAAAAATTGCTTCCCCTCTCTGCAGGCACAAGCCCCCACGCCCCCACCAATGTCCATGTGGCTGCGTTCTCCACTTTGGCCAATGTGTCTTGGGAAGCAGGATATAATGGAGGTTTCCAGCAGACATTCTCAGTCTGGTATGGCCATGTGTGAGTCATCCTAGCATGCTTTGCTTCCTGCTTTTTCTTCTTCCAATGTGTCCTCTGTTATTTCTGAAAATGTCTTTTCCAGGGTTGTGTTCAGAACAGTTGTGAAAACGTAGAGTTTTCATCTCTGCTCTTGGAGTTTTCTTGAGGAACGCAATAAAAACAATAACAAAAAATACAGCAACTAAACTGAACTCAACCCAGACTTCTCTGTTCTGCTGCTGCTGCTGCTGCTGCTTTGCCACTGCTTGACTAGGGAAAAGGCCTGGGTTAAAAATATGTGTTCAGTCTCACAAGATTTTAGCCATGGCAGGTACTGTTACATTTTGAATCACAATAATTTCTTTTCTTATATTCTTATATTTTCTTACATCTGAGATGTCCAAAATGTATAATGCAGTACAAAGTGAGTTGATGATGTGCTGCTAATCCTGGGTTGTTAAAGTCTACATGTTAAAGTCTATGGTGTTTAAACTTCTTCAGGGAACATGTGGTACTATTTTAAACCAGGTCTGCAAGGGAACCATTTGCATTTTGGATGATCGATGTGAACACTGTGTAGTTATTAGATGTCAAAGAAACTCCGGTAGACTGAAGTAGATTTTTTTTTAAATCCAGTACTATAGAGCAGCGGTCCCCAACCTTTTTTGCGCCACGGACCGGTTTATGCCCGACAATAGTTTCACGGACCGGCCTTTAAGGTGTCGCGGATAAATACAACAAAATAAAACTAGTACCGGTACCGAAAAAAAGAAGATTTATTCATAACACACGTGAAAAGACCCAGGAAAACCGAGTTAACGATAAAAAACGATAACAAAATAACGCTGAAAACCGATAAAAACCCTGAAAACCATACATTTCACACCTGAGCCTCAACTCTCGCGGCCCGGTACCAAACGACTCACGGACTGGTACCAGTCCGAGGCCCGGGGGTTGGGGACCGCTGCTATAGAGTATTAATAGCTCAGCTGAACAAAATGTATTGAAAACATAATGACAAAAAATTGATACGGACGAAATAATTCACTCTGGTAGTTGCTCAAGATGCATCTCTACTTTATGAAGTACAGTTATTGTCAAACTAGAGATGCACGTAAGACACGAATGTCTTAAATTTCACCACTTAAATAGTGAAAGACATAAAGCGAGCATCAGATATAGTGCTGCTGCCAAAAACTAGCCTTGCTTATCAGAGTAGCAGTGGTGCCCTCTCCAGTTCTATGGTTCTAGTTTAAACGGTTCTATATCAAACTATTACCTGAAAATTATGATTTCATTTTAATGTCTGAATTGAAAGAATAGTTTGTTAAACAGGTTAATTAGTTTCATTAGAGAAATGCACCTATGAGACTGGTCATTCCCTAAAATGAAGGCTATAAGTCACCTATCAGCTCTTCACCCGTTTCACAAAAACTACTCAAGATATACAAAAATTCAGTGAGTGATTTAGGCAAAATTCAGGAAAGGTCTCATGGTCTTTTTACAGTAATGCACCATGTTTTTGATATTATTGTCTGGAGGATGGTATAGTATCTTTATCTGGCAGTTTAGCAAGACTGTATTATGTGTTCAGCTTTTGAGTCTCTTCTGCTGGCACACGTTAAATCACTGTAAAAGAAAAAAACTGTAACATTCAGCTGTGCTTTTTATAGACAAAGTCAATACCACATGAAGTCTCTAATTAGGTGAGATAGTGCAATTTAGAATAATCCCTCTTAAGCAATTTTCCAGTCATTACACACGAGTTTGGGAGCATATTCACTGAAAAATAAATAAGACAGTCAAGGAAAATGTAGTGCTTTATTCCATATTCCATACAACCAGCTCTAATTTGAAGGGATTCCTCATATTTGTGGATTTCTTTATAGCACAGTGTTTACAACATTAAACACGAGAGTACTACTTGTACTTGCCACAAATCACACAATATGCAAGTAAAGATTATTAGGGATCATTAGCTTAAACATCAGCAGTATTGCTGGTGTGAAGTTCATTTGATATTTACGATGCCGTGTTCACATCCACAGGATCAGGCTCGACTAAATTAAGCCCCACATGCTCTCCGCAACCCATCATACTTTAGTAACACAGTGATGAGACCAGAGAGCAGCACAGATATAAAAACAAGGAGGCAGCTGCTTCAATTAATATTAATTAATCTTCATACTGACAACAAGCATCAGATCCCTCTATACTTCTGCTGTCATTTAAAAGGGTCTTTAAACCTTTCCACTACAGCTGATACACTTACTGATTGTTTAAAGCACTTTAGGGTACTAGTATAGGTCCAAACATCAGCACAGAGATGATTCTGAAAACCCTAAGTGGACACTGTTTTGCTGCATTCATGCAAGTCTAAACCCTGCCAGACAAAGGTGGAAGTTGTTCAAATAAGATCTGGAAATGAAACATTTTTTTTGTGGGTTCACTTACAGTGCTGTGATATTTCCGCCCTTCCCCTTGACATACCTATGTGTTTAAGATCATCAAACTAATTTTAATATTAGGCAAAGAAAGCCTGAGTAAATACAAAATGCAGTTTTTCTGTAAAAGGCTGATGGGGCGGGTGACGTGGACACCCAAGTTTGTGAATGTCATAACTCGAAAACGAAGTGATGTAGGAGCTTCAGTTTAAGTGAATCTACAGAAAATCTCATAGGAAACCGTGACCATTGAGAAGGAAGTGACTTAGGACTAGAAATTGATACCAGAAATCTTGGATGAGTTCAAATCTCAGTGACTTTGACCTCAAGGTTAGGTTTCAGAGGTCAAGTTTTCTGAAAATCTTATGAATGCAATAACTTAAGAACAAAGTAGGATCTTTAAAATTGATACCATATGTGCACCTACTAGGAGGCTAGGAGGAGGAGTACCATTGGCTGCCACCAGTATTTTTTTAATAATGATTTCATTTATTAAGGGAAAAAAATGATTGTTCCATTGATGTCCTTCCTGGATCACCTCTCCCCACAAACCGTCTCTATGGACAAGCCAAACGAAGTAATGGAAAAATACATCTAATAATAATAATGGATTGCATTTATATAGCGCTTTTCGAGACCCTCAAAGCGCTTTACAATTCCACTATTCATTCACACACTGGTGGAGGCAAACCACAGTTGTAGCCACAGCTGCCTTGGGGCAGATTGACAGAAGCGAGGCTGCCATATCATGCCATCGGCCCCTCTGGCCATCACCAGTAGGTGAAGTGTCTTGCCCAAGGACACAATGACTGAGACTGTCTGAGCCGGGACTCAAGCCGGCAACCTTCCGATCACAAGACGAAGTGCCAACTCTTGAGCCACGATCGCCCCTGAATCTATCATTCATTGGCATCATCTGTGCCTAATTCTATCCCCCTGGATGTGGATTTGTCTTCTAAGCGGCCATATGACTGACTCCCGTCACGCTACGTGGCATGTATTCTTTGCTAGAGTTCCAAGTTTCCAAGTATGAGCCCATTCGTGCATCGTTGGACTCCTTGCCCTGGAGATTGAGTCTTTTTTGAGCCTTGGGTTTTGTAGCCGGTCTGTCTCCTTCGTCAGGTAACACCATAGTGCCACTGACCATAGTCAATCAGTGTTCCAAGGCTGCCTATTTTGTTTCATTAGTGACTGCTCAATTACTTACTGACCATGTGTGTTCTGTCACCACTGAATTCCTTAGGATATTGTCTCTGATCTTGGCTCACAGTTCACCTCTAGAGTCTGGAGGGCTGGAATTGGTGCAATTGGTGTCTAGGTTAGTTTCTCTTCTGGTTTCCAATCTCAGACAGACTGAAAAGATTAACCAGGAACTGGAAGTGGACCCTCTGTGAGTAGTGCACTTGTAGCTTGCAACTTCCCTGGCTAGAGTATGCTCACAACTACATGACCTCCATGTTTACAGGTCTCTCTTCAAGGTGTCCCTCAGTCACCAGCTATCACTGGTCCCATCTCAGGAAGGTGAGCTCTGTTCCATCTGTTTAGCATCACCTTTGTCGCTGTCTTTAGTTAAAGAGAGCAACCCAAGCAGTCTTGGTTAGAACATAGAGACCAAGTGACTGGGTAGCCGTCATCTTTTGGCACCTGCGTACCTTCCAGGTCAAAAAGTCAGGTTGTCTTCAAAAGTATGAAATTATGATGAATCTAAAAAACTGTCTTTCAACTACACTACAAAAAGGAGATCATAATCAACCCTGTCACTGTCTCTTTGAAACTGCCTAAGACCCAAAACTCATTAGCTGAAACCTGTCTGTTTCAGTCCTCTGTGCCCTTTTTCCAATCCCCCCCCTTCCCCTCCCCACCTACCTGGGTGATTGGGAGTTATTGATTGGGGTTATGTGCAAGACAAAAGACACAGGGTTCCATGGTCTGCCATTTTGGATCCCTCACTGGTCAAGGGGTTCCATCAAAAGTATTCCAAAAACCCAGTATGTCACTAAGAGGCTCCTATTAAGCAGGCGGTGTTACGGCCGAGTAGCCGGCGTGTTGTGGTGTGGAGCCATTATTGAGGCAGATGAAACACATGAAAACAAACGAGAAAATAAACAGAACGAGAACTAACAAAACCTAGAGTGGGAGTAACTAAAACATGAAACCTGAAAATGCTGAAAACAATGAACCACGGAGACGTCAGGAGGTAAACCGATGAATTCACAATGAACAAAGGGAGACAGAGAACATAAATACACAGAACGGTAACGAGGGAAGTGGAAACACAGCTGACACAAATGAACATAATGCCACAGGGGACGCAAAACTACACACGCTGAACATGGAACGCAAGACTGTCAAAATAAAACAGGAAACATAGTGAGATATAGACTGTGACAACAGGAGCCTGAGAGAGGGATCGAGAGGGGACACTTGACAGAGGGAGCGAGACATGACGGGCATGGGAGACATGGAACAAAACACGTGGAGGAAAACATGTAAACAGGAAGAGGAGACGAGACACCTCGACCAGACAACATGGAAACAATTATAACTAAACATAGCAGCAAATACAAAGATAAACTCAACACTAAATAATAGAAAACTAAAACATTACAACACAAAGAAACCATAACCCCAAAAGCTGGGTCAAATGACCTAGAACCATGACAGATGGTATTGGCACGGTCTCCTGGTGCTCCTGTGTGCCATTTCTGTCCGTTTCTTCTCCTTTGTGGGTTTTTTTTTTTGCTCTCCCTGTCTCCTTTCAGTGTGTGCGTGGGTTTACTCTGTTTGTTTCAGAGGCGGGATTCCTCTGGGTTTTCTCACCCTCCTGGTTTTTCACACCTGGAAGTTGTTGCCAATCAACCCACCTGTGTGGAACGTTAACCCATCTGATACTTAAGGCTCAGATGGGTTGCTAGATTGTTGGAGTTACTGAAGTAGCATTGTCTGGCTTCTGTGTGTTCACTGTGTTTGACTGGAATGGCTTAGATTCTAAGTGCACAGAGGAAAGCTGGGTTTGTTCTAAGCCTTAGAACAAACCCAGCTTTCCTCTGTGCACTCTTTCAGTCTTGAGAAACCTTCAGAGAGAGAACCTGGAAGTGAGTCATCTGTAAAATTAGAGAGAGAGAATTAAGTGGACTATCTCCCTGCCAGACTGCCCATTCCACTCTGACAATAAAGCGCTATACAAATACAGACCATTTACAATACCCTGCTCCATGCTTGCTGTAAATCTGCTAAACTTTTGCTTCAGTGTCTCAAATCTGAGTGTGAGCCTTGACATACTGCAAATGTTTAGTTGCAATTCAATTCAGTTCAGTTTTATTTAGATATCGCCAAATCACAACAACAGTTGCCTTGAGGCACTTTGTATTGTAAGGTAAAGGCCCTACAACAATACAGAGAAAACCCCAACCAACTGATGACTCACTATGAACAAGCGCTTTGTCGACAGTAAGAAGGAAAAACTCCCTTTTAACAGGAAGAAACCTCCAGCAGAGCCATGCTCAGGAAGGGGCGGCCATATGCCGCGACCAGATTGAGTTCTTGCTATGAAGGAAGACACAAGCAGTTATTAGGCTTAGGGGGCAATTACTTTAAATTTAGGGCCTGGTAGGTTTGGATAGCATTTCTCCTCAATAATCATTTTAAATTCGCATTTTGTATTTACTCGAGTTATTCTTGTCTAATATTAAAATTTGCTCAATGATCTCAAATGTGTAAGGCCCCATAGGTCTCTCAGGTTTTTCCTCTTCTTTAAACATTCCCTTATGTCATTTCCGTCAGCTTCAGCAAGCACCTCCAAACATTTGTCATTTGAGATGATGATTGTTGTTATCCCATTGATAAAAACTACAAAATCAAGAAGTGGGCAAATACTTCTTGACAGCACTGTAAGGTGGACTGACAGAAACTGCAAAACAGTTTTGTGGTCTGCATGACCGCAGGGGAGTTATGGAAATTATGCAGACCTCATCCTGCAAGGCTAAAATAGAGACCATGATGTCACTGTCATACAGTTTATAATTTGCAATTGCAGTGCTATGTATTAGTTACCATGGGTGAATTTTCCTCTGTGGATAAACCATTAACACTGAATGATATGTACAGGTTTTGGAGCAGCATTTATTTTCACCCAAAAAAGGAGACCTTAAATTACAGTACTGAGCAGCTGAGATCCTACAACAAGCAAGAATGAGACTTTAAAATCATAACAATTATGCTCCTATGTTCTTAAATGTTTACCATTGGTAAAAGAAGAAATGATGCTACACAGTGCTAAACGTGGGCCTAGTTTAACTGTTTTAAATGTGTTGCTGTCATCAGGTACAAAATAAGCATATATTTTTCAACATGTAGACACATTTCAAGATTTTAATATGTTGCTTCTGTTGTATTTTAACCACATAGCATTTATTTAAAAATATATTCACTTAAATATAAATTATTTATAAATTTGTATACTATGATGTTATTTTCATTTCTCACAGTGTTTCAGCTTTTTTTTGGAAACGAGGTCGTAGTTAATATGTTAAAGAAAGTTACTTCATTTCTTGGTACCTGAGAGCTGATTGTAAAGTTTTATTATGGCAGTGCTTTAGACTGAAGGTTGTTGCTGTTTTTGTTTGCGCACAGTTGTCTGCTTGATTTGATTGATGAGGCACAGCTGAATGTGTGGCATGGGCAAACAGCAAACTGCAAAGCTGAGCTCGGCATGGGCTTAATACCATCAAGTCAAAACTGTGTTGTGAACAATGAAATAAAATATGTGGTACATTCAATTCAATTCAGATCCATACAATTAACCTATGCAATGTTGAATTTAGGTTTGAGATCAAATAGATTACATTATGATAAATCATTATAATGCGCTACACTGTGTGATGAAACTTGTGCTGAGAAAAGACTTGAATATAGTTGTAACTGTTGTAAATAAATGTCCATTTTGTCCGAAAGATTAAAAAAAAGTCTCCCTCCCACCTCCTGATTTATTTCTTCAATATTTTTCCTGTCTGTGTACCTGCATCTCATCATGACTCCTGTGCAGGCTGAAGAGGGAGCGTTTAGGTCCGTATGACTGGCTTTCCATACCTGTGCCTGGAGGCCACGACTGGATGGTGGTGCCCGGCTTAGAGCCAGAGACAACATACCAGTTTAGCATCCTGGCCCAAAACAAGCTTGGCACAGGCCCCTTCAGCGAGGTTGTCACTGTGAACACACTAGGTGAGTACACCCACTACTGCTTAACCAGGAGGAAAGGATCCAATAATAAAACAGCTTTGGCAGGCAAGTAGAGAGAGCTGCAAAAAACACTGAACTAAGAAAAATCATCCGGACATGTTTTTCATGTCATGTAAGTGTTAGAAAAGTAGTAGGCTATTTTAAATTATATTGATCTTAATTTGCATTCTAATATTTATCATTAAAAGGCACAAAAAGGCACTTCTTATGTTCTTCCAATTAAACATCACACTACAGTAGTAGAGAAGTAATTTCAGGAGGATCTGTGCTGTAAATAAAGTCTAACAAGTTAACAACTCACACATCGGCTCCGGGGAGGCCAAACAACACTCTCTGTGTGAGTGCTGGTCGTGTGATCTTTCACAGACTAAAGGAATAGTGATATCTTTGCATTTTCATGTCACCTTTATTCATGAAATGTTGGTTTAAATGTTTAAATGGTTTTTTTCATTTAAGAATTAGTTTAATTTTCCCAGAATACTTTTGTCTCAGTGAATAATAAAGTGAATTGCTGGCAAGTTAGTTAAATTGAATATGAAGTGAGGTACATAGTTATTATTACCTCTTATCTTCCGAAGCTGAGTTGAAACTGAATTAAAAAAAAATGCTACTGTGTCTTCTATACACAGAAAACAGCCAACTCCCCATCATTTCAAATAAAAACACTAGTGTGATATATTTAGTACCATATTTAACCATCATGTGCAAAGAAACATTTTAATCGAAACACAGTCAGGATCAGTTTTGTGTCGTTACACCAATACATAGAACTAACTTCTAGTATCTCATAGACCTGAAGGTTACACCAACAATCACCAGCTCAGTGGTTCATTTGCTGACCTTTGTTTACTTTTAAACTTTTTAAATCTAAATGACAATCAGCTTATAGTGGCGTCTTTGGAAAAAGTAGAACTAATAGATATTTTGGAAACATCTTTATTCACGTTTTTACCACCGAAGTTAGTGAACGAGTTTGAAAGAATGGGTGTAAATATTTTAACGAATAAATTGGTAGGTCAAAATGTTTACAAATGCTGGTTACATTTTCATATGTAAGCTACAATTCTAAATAACATTCATTTGATTGGATGTAAAGCCTTTACTTTATTTTTCACCTGATCATATGAGCGTACGAGGCACTCAAATTAAGAGAGATAATAAACACAAAATTTCAAAGATTATGATCTATGAAAAAGAAATCTGTCTGTTAGATTTGCCAAATGTTCCACAATCAGATGTTTGCTAACTTGCTAGTTTTGTGTCTTTAAAAGTTTTGTTAAATGAACAGAGTGAACTGTTATTAGTGCAGGTGTGGATCAGGTAGTAGGTCGCCTAGTAGGTCTTCCAGTTGAAAGTGAATTGATCCCCGGCTCCTGCACTCCAGGATTCAAAGTATCCTTGAGCAGTATACTGAACCGTATTACCCCCTGGTCATCTGCTGGAGTGTGGGTGGTTAAAGTAGGTATAGATAAATAGACAATTGAATAGAAAAGTGCTGTATAACTACCAGTCTAGTTTAATTCTTTCTTGTTCACGATTAACCACTTCATAAATTCAAGTCAAAAAATTTACGTCTTAGATGGTCCAACAAAAGTTACTTTTAACCCAGATTAACTTAAAATACAATAAAAACAAAATGTATGAATTTACATTAATGCTAAAAGATAATCTGAGTCAAAATTCCTCTGTAATGTATGCAGTGCAACCGCTCAAATAGCAGTTTAGCAAGGCTGGATTAAATTTAGCATACCTTAAAGATGAAAATGCTGTAAGGGTGCTAGCAAAAAATGCTAAGTTGTGACTGACATATATGCTACCAGAATAAAATGCTTATAAATGTGGTGTATGTGGTGGCTTTGATATAATGCATCACCATTATTGTCACAGTTAGATTTAAATGTGTGATAGTGTCAGTGTGTAAAGGGGAGCTGATTCACTTTTATCCTGCCAATGGACACTTGCTACTTGCTCAAGATAACTGAATCTTTAACAGACATTTTCAACTCTAAAATGCTCTTCCAGTATTTCCCACAAGTACCCCTGAACCATTGGTGCTGCTTACCCCACCACGGTGCCTCACAGCCAATCGCACGCAGCAGGGAGTCCTGCTCACCTGGATTCCGCCTGCCAATCACACAGCACCTATCCAGCATTATGTCATGGAGTTTCGCCTGGGGGAGCGATGGGAGGTCTTGGACGACAGCATTCCTGCAGGGGAGACAGAGTTGGTTGCCCGAGATCTCATCCAGGTAAAAGCCTGAATACAAAATGGAAGTTTAAAACCAGACTTACGTCTTTCCAAGCTAAGAGGTTGCTTGAGACATGGAGGAAGGTTAAAGACCTTAACCTCCTGGGACCTGGCGTGCACATATGGCATCACATTTTGGGTTGTCTTGACCACAGTACTAAATTTTGCTCTTTCAGATGGCTTTCAAAGGAGCCATATTGCTCAAACGGGAACAATTGTTCTTTCTCATTTTGTTTTTGTACCCGGGAAAAATGCTGCTGTCTTCAGACACCAAATAAAGAGTTTTGCACATCATTACTCAATTGTGACTTTATAGTGTTCTATAGAACAAAGAGAATTGCAAAGAGAAATTAAAAATGCATGCCATGAAAGAGTTCGGGTCTTAGGAGGTTAAAGTTTTGTTTTATGGCACAGCAGTTATTCACCAACACCAACAAGAAAGAAATATTCTCCAGCATATCTCAGAGACCTCACAGTACAGCTTGGGATTTTTAGTGTTTCCAAAAGCAAAATGGGATGTAGCCTTGAGATATCAATGAGATATCAATGTAATCTTTTGAGGAAACCAGCTCCTATTTCAATTTCATTGACTAGTAATTTTCATCATAGTTTTGCTGATAAAAACAAGACGATAACTAAATAAAAATAAATGCACAAGGACAAAAATGATGACGAAGGGCACTGACACTTTCATTAACAAATAAAAACAAGATGAAAATATTCTGAAGAGACAAGATCCATCCATCCATCCATCTTCATCCGCTTTATCCGAGGCCGGGTCGCGGGGGCAGCAGCCTAAGCAGAGAGGCCCAGACCTCCCTCTCCCCAGCCACCTCCTCCAGCTTATACGGGGGAATACCAAGGCGTTCCCAGGCCAGCCGAGAGATATAATCTCTCCAGCGTGTCCTGGGTCTGCCCCGGGGCCTCCTCCCGGTGGGACATGCCCGGAACACCTCACCTAGGAGGCGCCCAGGAAGCATCCTTGTCAGATGCCCGAACCACCTCAGCTGGCTCCTTTCGATGTGGAGCAGCAGCGGCTCTACTCTGAGCCCCTCCCGGATGGCCGAGCTTCTCACCCTATCTCTAAGGGAGAGGCCAGCCACTCTTCGGAGGAAGCTCATTTCCGCCGCTTGTATTCGCGATCTCGTTCTTTCGGTCACTACCCACAGCTCGTGGCCATAGGTGAGGGTAGGGACGTAGATCGACTGGTAAATTGAGAGCTTCGCTTTTACACTCAGCTCCCTCTTCACCACGACGGACCGGTGGACAAGATCCAATCACAAGTAATTAACTGTGGAGAAAGGTGGAACGAGCTTGCAGGTGATCCAATCAGAAGTAGTCTCCTCGTACAGTAAGGTTTGATCTGCTGCTGAGAAACAGGGCGGGAGAGGACTTTCAGCTGGCTCCCATGCTCCCTGTTTCACATAAAAAACAAACAAAACATTAACGCTTGAGAGGAAGAGAAGAGTAGACATGTGGAGACATTTCACTTTCGATGTTAAGGTAAATAAGATGCTTTGTAAACCATGCGGAGCAACTAGTACCAGCTAATAATATAATATAATAGAATAATAGAATAATATCTGTATTAGTCTAATATAATCTTATAATCTTATGATCAAACTATGCTAAAAATAAAAGAATTGAAATACCTAAATTATGACTAAATAATTGAATCTCAACAAAAAAAAAATTCTATTATATTTTTTGAGACATTATTTTCTATTTATGTCTGTTATTTAGGTTTCCATTTTGCTTTTGTTCTTCTATGATATTTGAAGCTTTTGTCTAGTCAGAACTAAGATTTTTGTTTATTATTTATACCTATGTTAATTTTTTTAAATACCTTATATCATCATGAAGGAGTAAAAAGGGCCCTTTAAGCTTGACAGAGCTGAGAAACACATTGAATCCGATGAAAAAAAATAACTAATAGAATTTTTTCCCACAATGCCCAGCAACAGGGTGGTGAGACAGTAGCCTTCTCAGACTAGGCTTCACACTTTCCTTTTTGACAAAGCTCATAGTTAGGACTGGATCAAGTAATCCTGAACCATCCCTTAGTTAGGTTGCTATAGGCCTATGTTGCCAGGGTGGCTTCTGAAGATCCCCTGTCGTAGCCAGCTTGGTTGTCATAGTAACAACACAGGTATGCACAGCTGACTTGGCTCGCTATCTGTCTGTGCAAGTTTTACTGTGGGGTAAACATAAATTGTCTTTTTCCTTAGTTCATTTGGCACACACACAAACACACACACACACACACACACACACACACACACACACACACACACACACACACACATGCTTCTACCTATGTGGGTATGTAAGGGTCATGCATGAGCATGAAAATAATAAGAATGGAATACGTTGTGTCATTATAATTTATTAATTTATGCTTTTTAATAGAACACAGTACATTTCCTAGAGACATTATAACAAATGGTATATCACTGTTGATGGATGTTGCTTTTTTCGCAGCATTTCAACTCTTCCGCCTGTCTGCTAATACTCCTGCCACGACACTTTCAAACGTCTTTCTTTAATCTAACCACCACTTCCAGCTCTATGCAGATGCTTTTATCTCTACTTCCATTGCACAGCAAACACCCACACATACTCTTCTCTCCAGCTCTCAGTCTCACAGATGCACACATCACACCTAGCTTGTGTAACTTTTCTGTTGGAAATTCACTGCATTTTTTAGGTCATGGGACCAGAATGGAAGCTCTCTTTGGTTCCTCACATACGTGTATATGTTTTAAAGTGGACATTTGCTGCACCGCAACTAAATCTTCAATCTGTTCTCACAACTGAGCTGACAACTCAGTGCACTGCATATTTATGTGCTAATAACTGGCTTGTAAATAATTAACTAGACGGCTGTTAGAACACTGCAGCTGATCTTGATGAAACTTTGTAAATGGTTAATAAACACTGTGCAGTGCATCTGTGCACATGATTGGATGGACTGGTGTAATGTTGTAGCTGATTTTTACATATACAAGTTATACAAGTTTTTTATAGCCCAAAATAAATTTAAGTAGCCCGAATAAAAAAGAGAGCAATTTTTTGATTGATGATTTGTTTCCTGTTTTGTTTCTGTTACAATATTATACAAGTATAATATTGTACTTAATATTATACTTATACAAGTATAATATTGTAACGGAAACAAAACATTAATCAAAAAATTGTTGAAACACAAATTACAACATTGTATAAAAATTACAATCATCAACTCAAATACTTGGTTCTAATTGAACAGAAATTTCTATGAACTTGTAAGAACTGTGTAGGACATGAATCAGTCTGTGTCAGATCCTGAATTTGAAATTTCCACTGAAGTCACGGGTAAGAGGCAAGTGGAACCAAGATCGAGGCCATTTGCTTTTTGAAGTTTGCAAAGACTGCTAAATTGTGCCAGTGGTAGTTCACTCTTTGCAACATAGTACGGTGTTCTAAACTGATTTTCAGGTTTATTTTTAGTATGTTATTTGCAATTGGTGTTATTTTTCGGGGAAAGATATTGCAGACTGAGCAATAATGCAATTCTTGCATTTCTCGTGGATTCTAAAATGACTGGTCCCAGTAACAAAGGCGCTTGTCGACTCAGAAATCGAGGGAAAACCAACAACACACCCAGCAGAACATTATGTTATTTACACGGGTGCACATAAGTGGTCCGCGTGTGTGCATTCGCTGTCAAAATAAAAGACGCGCACCAGATAAGAAGTTGCAACGCGCGTTTGCGTCCATACAGGGAGTGCAGAATTATTAGGCAAGTTGTATTTTTGAGGAATAATTTTATTATTGAACAACAACCATGTTCTCAATGAACCCAAAAAACTCATTAATATCAAAGCTGAATGTTTTTGGAAGTAGTTTTTAGTTTGTTTTTAGTTTTAGCTATTTTAGGGGGATATCTGTATGTGCAGGTGACTATTACTGTGCATAATTATTAGGCAACTTAACAAAAAACAAATATATACCCATTTCAATTATTTATTTTTACCAGTGAAACCAATATAACATCTCCACGTTCACAAATATACATTTCTGACATTCAAAAACAAAACAAAAACAAATCAGCGACCAATATAGCCACCTTTCTTTGCAAGGACACTCAAAAGCCTGCCATCCATGGATTCTGTCAGTGTTTTGATCTGTTCACCATCAACATTGCGTGCAGCAGCAACCACAGCCTCCCAGACACTGTTCAGAGAGGTGTACTGTTTTCCCTCCTTGTAAATCTCACATTTGATGATGGACCACAGGTTCTCAATGGGGTTCAGATCAGGTGAACAAGGAGGCCATGTCATTAGTTTTTCTTCTTTTATACCCTTTCTTGCCAGCCACGCTGTGGAGTACTTGGACGCGTGTGATGGAGCATTGTCCTGCATGAAAATCATGTTTTTCTTGAAGGATGCAGACTTCTTCCTGTACCACTGCTTGAAGAAGGTGTCTTCCAGAAACTGGCAGTAGGACTGGGAGTTGAGCTTGACTCCATCCTCAACCCGAAAAGGCCCCACAAGCTCATCTTTGATGATACCAACCCAAACCAGTACTCCACCTCCACCTTGCTGGCGTCTGAGTCGGACTGGAGCTCTCTGCCCTTTACCAATCCAGCCACGGGCCCATCCATCTGGCCCATCATGACTCACTCTCATTTCATCAGTCCATAAAACCTTAGAAAAACCAGTCTTGAGATATTTCTTGGCCCAGTCTTGACGTTTCAGCTTGTGTGTCTTGTTCAGTGGTGGTCGTCTTTCAGCCTTTCTTACCTTGGCCATGTCTCTGAGTATTGCACACCTTGTGCTTTTGGGCACTCCAGTGATGTTGCAGCTCTGAAATATGGCCAAACTGGTGGCAAGTGGCATCTTGGCAGCTGCACGCTTGACTTTTCTCAGTTCATGGGCAGTTATTATGCGCTTTGGTTTTTCCACACGCTTCTTGCGACCCTGTTGACCATTTTGAATGAAACGCTTGATTGTTCGATGATCACGCTTCAGAAGCTTTGCAATTTTGAGACTGCTGCATCCCTCTGCAAGATATCTCACTATTTTTGACTTTTCTGAGCCTGTCAAGTCCTTCTTTTGACCCATTTTGCCAAAGGAAAGGACGTTGCCCAATAATTATGCACACCTGATATAGGGTGTTGATGTCATTAGACCACACCCCTTCTCATTACAGAGATGCACATCACCTAATATGCTTAATTGGTAGTAGGCTTTCGAGCCTATACAGCTTGGAGTAAGACAACATGCATGAAGAGGATGATGTGGACAAAATACTCATTTGCCTAATAATTCTGCACTCCCTGTACAAAAGGCAGTGTTTTTGTCCGCTAGAGTGGGATTTTCACATGGGTTTTGCAGCACAGATTCAGCAGACTTTTTCAGTCAGAGAATAAAAGTTTCAGTTATTACAAAATCAAAGGTCTAACCTGCCCAGAAAAGTCACATGGGTCAACGTATGTTTCATAGAAAAGCTGTTTGCCCCCTTTGTGGCTTCCTCTTTCTTTCTTTGACACACTCGTCTTTTCAAAATGTTTTAATTCAGCCACATGAATGGTCTGCTATGTTGTAGCAACACTGAATTCTGACTGGTAGCCTACATTTATTCCACTTACATGGTTAGAGCTTTTATGTTTTCACAATTTTTTTTCTATGTGTTTTACTAATTTCTCTAACATCAACAATTTTGGGAAAATATTGCATGCTGTCTGTAGTCCTGAAACATGAAAAACAATGAGAAATCTGAATCTGATTCAGGTGAGTATTTGATGAATATCATGTACATTTTTGTTGGTGTGAAATATGATGTGAAACTTTATGCCTCTTATATCTAAGGAAGAGCTTTTTAAATCCCTGTGTGACGTCTTGAGAATAGCAAGAGGACAAAAAGAAAGGTTGAAAGAAGGTTTGTTGTAGCATGCATTAGTTACTTCTTCGAGTTGGTGGATATGGTTTCCTAAAACAAATTAAAAGGCATATGTTCTGATAATGCTGATTCAGAAGAAAAAAATCTGTCCCTTTAACTACATTCTTTTCACTCCGATGCCAATTTCTTACAGCAATTATTCTGAGCGCAAAATATAGGTTAAGGAACCACTATTCAGCAGTAGTTCACCAATGCTCCAGTAGCCCATAAAAGACTACAAAGGCTACGTTCACACTGCAGGTGAAAGTGCTTCGACCCATATCCGATCATGGTGTGACAGTGTGAACGGCACAAATCCGATATTTTCAAATCCGATCTGGGTCACTTTCGTATGTGGTGCTGAATCTGAAACATATCTGATGTTTTAGAAAGCGACTGCTGTTTGAACGGTCATGTCGCATTAAATCCGTCTTTTACGTCACTGACACGACAGACGCCAATTATCAGCGCCAGAGAAGCACCAGAGAAGACATCGTGAACGCTTCCTGGCCATCCCGTGTAGATGTCAGTGAAACTGTTGGGAAGATAACGTTGGAGAAACGTGAACATTTTATTTGTACTGTATAATCTGCAGATTCTGACAGAACTCTGCAGCTATCCTTTGAAGCACCGCTCCTCTCTTAAACAGCAATAAGGATCATTATTAGGCCATATGAAAATAACAAAATAACTTTATAACTTCAATCAAAATTGGGAAACGTAAACACTGAAACAAGTCTTTATGGGGCCATCAGTCAAACAATACTAGGTCTAAACAGAGCGCGTTGCGTGTGACGTCTTCTTTTGCGCATGCGGGCCGCTTTGAGGGTTCACACTAGAGCGCGTTTGCTGTCGCATTTTATTTGTAGTGTGAACAACCAGACAAAAAAATCGGATTTGATCAAAAAGTCGGAATTGAGCATCAAGACCTGCAGTGTGAACGTAGCCAAAATCACAGAGGGACCCAGGATACATGGGAAGCAACTTGGGGTCTCACAGAGAGCAAATATTAATGTTCATGAGTACAGTTTCAGGAGTACTCTGAACAACAGTGATGTGTATGACAAGGAGAAATTAATAAAAAGAACATAGATGCAGTTTACTAAAGATCATGTGAACAAACCAGAAAGTCTTTAGTTTAAAATGACAGACTTTCCTCAGTACATAAGCCTCTCTGCCACAGAATGGTGAAAGATGTGGCAGAAAGGCTCTGCCGGGGGTTTCTTCCTGTTAAAGGAGAGTTTTTCATTCCTACTGTTGCCCACTGTCCATCCTAACAGGCTCAGGGGAGAGGTAGCAATCTGATGCAAGGGGAGGGGAGGAAGACAGGATAAAAGACATGCTGTGGAAGAGAGCCCGAGTTTAATAGTAACTAATGATTAAATGCAAAGTGGTGCATAAACACCTGATTCAGCCCTAACTATATGCTTTGTCAAAACGTAAAGTTTTAAGCCTAACCTTGAAAGTAGAGAAGAGTCCGTGTCTCCCGAATCCAAACTGGGAGCTGGGTGCTGCTATATTTTGGATCAAATGAAAGCTTTGCATGAGGTTTTTAGGACATCCTGATAATAAGGAATTACAATAGTCCAGCTTAGAAGTAATAAAAACAGTAACTAGTTTTTCAGCGTTACTCTGAAACAGGATGTTTCTAATTTTAAAAATATTGTGCAAATGCCATAAGCATTGCAAAGAAGGCAGTCCCACATATTTGTTTAATATGCACACTGAAGAACATATCCTGGTTAAGGAAACAACTCCATAATTTCTCACGTTGTTACTGGAGGCCAAGGTAATGCCATCCACAGTGGTTAGACACCATGTTTCTAAAATGTTTAGGACTGAGTACATTAACCTCAGTTTCAACTGAATTTAGAAGCAGAAAATTAGGGGTCATTCAGTCATTCTTTCTGTCTGGTGTTTGTTATCTGTGAATCTTAAATTGAAAGCACTAACGTATAGAAAAAAGGTGAATGACGCAAGTTTTTTGAGTACAAGTGCTTTGAGTACACAGGCAGAATTAAAAAGTGCTCTATTACAACCAGTTCATTTACCAAAACAAACATTGGCCTGTAATAAGCTAAGATAGCTGGGTCAAGTGATGATGTTTAAAGTAATGATTTAACTACTCCCACCTTAAAGGTCTGTGGTACCTAGACGATTAATAGATATAGACTGATCACATTTAGGATTGAATGAATTGATTAATGGTAGGACTTCTTGGAGCAGTCTTGAAGGGATGAGATCTAATAGACACTCTTCTGATTTGTTGCCTGATACTTTTACATTATAGGCCCTTCTTGTAGTCTCAAGTCTTAATCTTAGTCAATTTTAAATTTGAAAACAGAAAATCTGAATGAATCTGATGAAGTCAACAGAACTACATCATCTGCAAAAAGCAGAGATCCTATTCTGTCTGTAGCTCTGAAAGCGGACAGCCTCCTCACCGAGGCTATCTTGGGATCCTGTCCATGAATCAAGAACAGGATTGGAGACAAGGGGGAACCCTGAAAGATTCCAACACCCAATGAAAATGTGCTTGAATTTGTGACACGGATCCAGACACAGCTCTCACATTGGTTATATAACTTAATGGTCATGAAGTCTGGGTAAATGACTAAAAGTTTGAGTTTGTTCTGTAGCGTGACCAGGCTCAGGCTTAGAGATTTGGGAAAGCAGCTCCGACATCCAGAGGAATCTCGGAGTAGAGCTGCTGCTCCTGTGTGGCAACATAGCCAGCTTTGGATAAGTGGAAGATAATGGATGGATGGATGAATTGAATGGAATGGAATGTCCTGTACAAATGAAGAAACATTAAAGAAGAGTAGGTCAAAATTCCTCTGATGAAATCATACGGAAAGCAATTACTTCAAGTATCCTGCTAAAGGTGGATTTTGTTAAATAAATAATGACAGTATATTGGAGTTTTGTTCATCTGAGTTCTATTTCCAAAGTTTCCAAAGCCTTGGACTGTTGTAGCTTGGTGGTCTTTGGAGATGCCAGTGGAATTTTACAGGTTCAGGCTTACTGAACATTTCTGATAACATAATCTCTTTTTTGTCTCAGGAGGCATGGTATGAGTTCCGCGTCATGGCCATCATGGATGACATGATCAGCGAGCCTAGTAACGTAGTTGGAGTGTCCAGCACAGGTGAGGCATTAGATCATTTAAAATGTTAGAATTTCATTTGTGGCCATGACTAACAGATGAAATGTGAATATGTATATAGAGCTATTATGTGTAAGAACCCTACATTATCCAGTATGTATAGAAGAATAATGAAGCTTAGAGAAGAAGAATGATAGATAAAGCTGCTCAGTGAGTTTCAACCCAACAACTAGCTGCAAACTGCATATTTAACCTCAGGCTAGCCTAACATCTCTGAGCTGAAGAGGGGTGGTAGATGTATTGCACACTCAGCAACACCAACTTTACATTTTACCCACTCAGCACTATTCATTTTAAGCTCGCTTTAACATGGACACTCCTTTGTAGCATATTGAGGAGGATGACATCATCTTCCTGTCTGCTTCTCCACTGATTGTACTGGGTGGCTTCCTGATTTTAAAAAAAGCCAGCTTTGTTTGGCTGTAAAAAAAAAAAAAAGACTGTGTTTTGGGTCTGAAATTAAACTATTCATATATGATGGCACTCCTCTACAGAGGTCACTGAGTACACTCCGTTTAGTAGGAACAGCTGCCGGTAACATTTATAGACCAGATTTTCACTTGTTTTTGGAAGTACTCTGCTTCCCCCCTCTGGTAAAACTGGGAACCACGCTGTACGATGATCAAATGCTTCTGCTCATTTCTCTGTTGATATGGAATTTATTTGACTGTTTTCCTTAAATTTTGTCCAACGTGATGTGGATACACTCTGTCCTTTCAAACATGACAAAGGTGATTTGGATAGCTGAGCAGTGATTCACTGATCGGGTGTTCCTGCATTAATACTTTGTATTT
Source organism: Diplotaxodon limnothrissa (assembly GCF_057381915.1). Taxonomy (NCBI): domain Eukaryota; kingdom Metazoa; phylum Chordata; class Actinopteri; order Cichliformes; family Cichlidae; genus Diplotaxodon; species Diplotaxodon limnothrissa. The sequence goes on from NC_140605.1 coordinate 4,843,867, forward strand.
TGCTAATCATACATCATCTGTAGCACATAAACTACTCTCACAAGTTCTTAACAGAAGCTGACCCATTGTACCTCCTGGTTTCACTGAGAGATAACTGAACCAACTCCTTCAACTGAGGACAGTTGTAGAAATTTGTAAATCCACAACCAGACATCATAGCTGCACAGCAGAAACATTGTCCTCTTTGTTGCATTGGCTGGCTTTTAATTATAGTAATGCCATTATTTTAATTACAGTTAAATATTAATTAGTATTATTATAACAGAGTTTTTGCTCACACAAACAAAAGCACAAGCTTCTTAGATGGACTCTATTATACAGCAGGACATATGATTTGTCAGGTAATTCAATTAAAATCTTCCGACAAGCACCAACAACACGAGGAGTGTAGAGCGTTGAGGCCTAGGCCAGCTATCAGCTACAGCTGCCTCTGTCGGCACACGTGTCAATTATAAAGAAAATTAATCTGCTGTACAGTAACTGTGAAGGCGGAACGCTTTATAATGCAGCAAAATGTAAAACGTTAACATAGAGGTCTAATGGATTGACTCATTTTGGTGTCTGGCACTTCAACAGACTCTTACAGGTCTTGTTGGTCTGCTAGGTGGAGCCTCCATATATAAAAGGTGGATATAACTACTTTGGTGTGACCCATTGGTTACCCATCTTGTGCAACTGAATGTCACCAACAAGTGGATCTAACTAAGAAACACTGTTAGAAGAAACCCTGCTTTGTCCTCTTCTTTACTCTAATAGTTCAGAATTTATGAAATGACCAAAAGGAAACTAGCGAGCTTATTTTGCAGCCAGAGGAGTTGCCCCCTGCTGGCCAGTAAAATGAATGTCTGTGTAAGGCACAGTGTGAGAGACAGCAGCAACCAGCTTCTTTACCTGAGAATGTCTCGTGTACTGTAGAGTTTAAATATTTGTAACCATTTCTTCCTTCTTTCCTCTTCAACTTAATTCTGGCAAGTAACATTCTTCAATATTAGTAATAAATATAAACTAGTCTTCTTGTCCACATTTCATGAACTCACTGTCAAACTTTTACTTCCTGCCTGAAGTTTTTATTAACATTTTGTGTTTTTTCAAACTCTGCATTTGATCTTCCTCTGCCCTCTGGCTCTGAACACATGAAACATTTATAAAATTACAGTTTTTGGTTACAAAAAACACACAAGGGATAACAACATATGTGATGGAGTTTCTCATCTACTTCCCACTCAGAGATGATTTAGGGAACTTCGGAAATGTAAGGAGCACTAATGTAAACCAATTACTGATTACTGTGTAAAAGTCAATCACACGTTTCATACTAACAAAATTTATTTATACATTTTTTTGACCCTGTTCAGCAGACACTAAGCTAATTGAATTTCATCAGACACAAGATTTTCTTTTTTGTCTAAGCCAGTCTAACCACATTAGTTAACCACGCAATCAATCAAAACAGTGCATGAATTACATTACCTTCTATGTAGTTCTGAATAGGAGGAAAAGTTAGCATTCTGCTTAGTCATTGTGACATGCACCCTGCAGAAGACATATGCAGCAGTAAAGGTCAGCTTGAATATATTTGAATTTTATTGGACAGGACAGAATGTTTTTGGAGGCTCTTCTACAGGAACACAGAAACGAGTGAACTCTGCAGCTCTAATTTTGCAGATGAAGCTGCCAGAAAACAGCAGAAAGTCCTGGTTTAGTTTTAATCAAAGAGCAGGGACAGTGTGCTCTTTACCAGTAAACTCACATCTGTGTGGTATATCTCATAGTAAATATCAGTCTCTGTTTTGGAGCCACAAATTGAATGCTGAGTATAGCATTAATATAAAGGATGGCCATGTCAAAAGTTCAGTGAGCAAAGAAAAATTGGTATATGTTCCTCTGCTGTGATGTTTCCTCACGGTCTGCATACCTGGAGTATAGGGCTCTGTTTCTGTCATGAATTTGCTGTTCGACTTCATTATGCTTTTGTCTCCCTCTCTCTTCCCCCTCAGATTTCTTTCCTCCTCCAGAGTTGGTGGAGGAGCGTGGACTGGCACGGCCTGTGGTGGCTGGTATTGTGGCCACCATCTGCTTCTTGGCAGCAGCTGTCCTTTTCAGTACCATGGCTGCCTGCTTTGTCAACAAGCAGCGGCGGAGAAAACTCAAGAGGAAAAGAGGTGAGGGGAAACTTGTTATATTTAATATATATATTTAACTTCCCACATTCACTAAGCTAATCCTAAAAACCTGAAACATGTCAGCTGCTTAACTTGTGGAGGTTCTGCAGCAACCATTGTATCATCATGCATAAACATTCTGGATAGTACTTCTTATTCTTTGATTTTATTTTCCCATCTCGCTTGTTTTCTTTCTAGTATTGTTTTATTTCTAATTTCTTCACACTCCTTTTTGCTACATGTTTATGCTCTTAACTAATCAAACATAAACAAAAGTGATTTAAGGAGCTAAGATTTAATGGTGGTGACTATGTTGGTGCATGTTTTATGTATATTAAAACATGTGTTATTTGTTAAAAACTAAAGACAACAACAACATACAATTAAAAATTTTAATAATGATAGATTCTGAAAGTCAGAAAGCATCCATCCATCCATCTTCCGCTTATCCGTGGCCGGGTGGCGGGGGGAGCAGCCTAAGCAGAGAGCACAGGGGGGAGCCCAGACCTCCCCCTCCCCACCCACCACCTCCAGCTTGTCCGGGGAAACACCAAGGCGTTCCCGGGCCAGCTGAGAGATATAATCCCCGCAGCATGTCCTGGGTCTGCCCTGGGGCCTCCTCCTGGTGCGACACCATAAACACCTCACCCAGGAGGCATCCTTGTCAGATGCCCAAACCACCTTTCGATGTGGAGGAGCAGTGGCTCTACTCTGAGCCCCTCCTGGATGGCCAAACTCCCCACCCTGCCTCTAAGGGAGTAGCCCTAACCCTAACCCTTCAGAGAAACCTCATTTCTGCCGCTTGTATGTCATTCTTCCAGTCACTGCCCACAGCTCATGACCATAGTTGAGGGTAGGGATGTATATTGACCAGTAAATTGAGAACTTCGCTTTTATGCTCAGCTCTCACTTCACCTTGATGAACTGGTAAAACTTCCGCAACACTGAAGCCGCAGCACCAATCTGTCTGTCGATCTCCCGCTCCCTTCTCCCGTCACTCGTGAACAAGATCCCAAGATCTTGATCTTAAACTCCTCCACTTGGAGCAACCTGGCATAGACTTTCTCACCCTTCGGTCCCCGTTCTTAAAGATAGGAACCACCGCCCCGGTCTGTCAGTCCAGAGGTAACGCCCCTGATCTCCACGCAACATTGTACAGGCATGTCAACCAAGACAGCCCTATAACATCCAGAGCCTTTAGGAACTCAGGGTGAACCTCCTCCACCCCAGGGGCTCTGCCACCAAGGAGTTGTTTCACTGTCTCAATGACCTCGTCCCCAGAAATAGGTGAGTGTTTCCCCTCCCCAGACTCTGCTTCCTCCATGGAAGACGTACCAGTGGGATTAAGGAGGTCCTTAAAGTATTCCTTCCACTGTCCAACAATGTTCTCAGTCTAAGTCAGCAGCGCTCCACCCGCAATATCATCTTGTTTCTGATCCATTCATCTGAATGTTGCAGCAGAAATTCACTCATGGACCTGATAATGTTTTTCCAATCTTCTATTTTCCAATTTTAGTAAGCCTATTCAAATTGTAGCCTTAGTTTCCTGTTTTTGCTGATAAGGCTGGCACCTGGTGTGGTCTCTGCTGCTATAACCCATCCACTTCAAGGTTTGATACACTGAGTATGCAGAGATGTTCTTCTGCATACCTTGGTTGTAGCAAGCTGGTATTTGAATTACCATCAACTCAAAAGAGTGTTGCTATTCTCCCCTGATCTCTGACATCAATGATACATTTTTGTTCAGAGAACTGCTTCTTACTTGATATTTTCTCTTTTTTGGAATATTCAATTCAATTTTATTTATACAACGCCAAATCACAACAACACTCACTTCAAGGCGCTTTATATGGTAAGGTAGACCTTACAATAATACATACAGAGAAAAACCCAACAATCATACGATCCCCTATGAGCACTTTGGCGACAGTGGGAAGAAAAAATTCCCTTTTAACAGGAAGAAACCTCCGGCAGAACCAGGCTCAGGGAGGGGCGGGGCCATCTACCATGACCGGTTGGGGTGACAGAAGGAAGACAGGATAAAGACATGCTGTGTTTACTCTCTGTAAACCCTAGAAATGGTTCTGTGAGAAAATCCCAGTAGATGGTAGTAGAGGTACCAACAACTATTCCACTTTCAAAGTAACTTAAATCAGCTTTCTTCCCCATTCAGATGCTTGGTTTGAACTTTAGCATTTATCATGTCTACATGCCTAAGTGCAAATCATTTTTGCCAAGTGACTGGCTAATTAGATATTTGCATGAGTGAGCAGATGAACGGGTGTTCCTAAATATAAACATTGCATTTTACAAAAAAACAAGGTTAGAACATCCTTTTAAGTTGTTAAAAGAATAGTTTTTCATTGATTTGAATATATTTATGGAATTACACATTATTTGTTGCTGTACTCGTTTTTCTCTTTTTTTGTGATCTGCTGCTTTATGCTGCCATCATAGCCATCAAAAGCTAAAAGTGATAGATTCTTAGCTGCAGTCAGTCATTATATTTATGTTGATGTTTTTAAGCCTCTGTTGCATTTTACTGCTGTTCTGTCGCTCACGTTCAAATCCTGCTCCAAGCCCTGCAGCAGCCATTCTAATGTTGCCTTTGGTGAGTCTAGTTTTATAAGCCTTTTATGTAAATGTGTTGGGTCAGACACGTTTATCGTGAATGGCAAAACGATATTTTCCACATTATGAATCTTAATATTGAGGCTCGGCTGAAAATAAATAGGAATAAAAACAGCTCATTGGACTACTTCAAATGACCTTGCCTTTATTTGTACAGCTTCTAAGTGAAGTGCTTGTTTTCTCCCTCCCCTACCAGTGTATTTACAGTTTACAGTGTTTTGTTTTTTGTTCCCTATCTTCCAGACCCCCCTCTTTCAATAACTCACTGCAGAAAAAGCCTGGAAACTCCGTAAGTACATCTGTGCCACACAAATATATTGCTGTACTACAAAACAACAACAACAACAAAACCTCACAAAACAAATTGATTTAACAAAGAAAATCAAATAGTAGTACACGTTATATTGCTGTTTTAAATACAATGTAATATCTAATAAATTGTAAACTTGTAAATATCGAATAAATTGTGTGGAATAATATTAAGAAGGTTATCCACTATGGTAAATGGACCGTTTCTTACATAGCACTCTTCTACTCTATCTGAACACTTAAAGCGTTTTACACAATTAATTAATTCACCCATTCACACAAGCACTGTTTCTAAGCTGTTAGTGCCTATCTAACATTCATACACAGTCACACTCCGACGGATGCATCGGAGAGCAACATGGGGTTAGTATCAAGTATCCTTGCCCAAGGATATTTGGCATGCAGACTAGGGGGAAGCCAGGAATCAAACCACCAACCTTCCAATCAGTGGATGACCTGCTCTACCGCCTGAGCTACAGCCTCCCTATCAGTGCATCCTGTACTAGCAGTAACATGTGTACTAAAAACTCTGACAGACATGAACATGTACTACAGGTACCTAAATGATAACTTCAAAGCATCACTGTTGACTGTCCATCTTAATTTTGAATATTTGTTTTGTGTGTGTGTGTGTGTGTGTGTGTGTGTGTGTGTGTGTGTGTGTGTGTGTTCATTACTCCCTCAGAAAGCTGTTTTTTCTACATAAACTTCACTGTATTGACATCTTCTGTTGGTTCTCATATTGCATTGTGAGAATCTTTCCAGCTTTCCAATACTTACTGTAGAGTCATATTAGTTGAGGCAGGAACTCAACTACACCTAATGCTCACTCTAAAAAAGACAGTTTGCCCCTTCATAACACCTGTAAAGGGCATGATTTTTATTTTTTTGTATTTGAACTTTATTAATTTAGGAGCATGATAAGTGGATCCAGACACGCTGTAGTTGCTAACTGTTTGCTAAGCTTCACCCTAGCCACATGGAGTCTCTGAGCTGGACGTCTGGACTATTTGTGCTGTTGGTGGCTTTTGGAGCATTGTTGATCGAATACCTGACAAACAGCATGGCTTGCTCTGTGACACAGCCCATCCATGTTGTCTGTGCTACACTTTAAAAATTCAGTTTAGTCCAAGGCCTCAGACAGGGTGGGGGAGGATATTTACAGACAATCACTGTTAGCTTTTATAGTTTCATGTGAGAATATTAAAGAGTATGAAATCTGATTACACTCTAAAAACAAATGTTTAAGCTCAACAAAAAATGACGCAACAGCTTCCATGGATATTTCTGAGTTATGAAAACTTATGTTGAAATTATGTTGAACCCACAAACTATATTACGTTAAGAGAATGAACTTTTCCTCTATAATCAGAAGTAATTTTAACTACCCCTTACTTAATAATTGGTAGCTTAAAATCTATTTTTTAAGCTGTGTAATCATAAAATGATGTTACACCAACAACTTTTTTCACATTATTTGAAAGTATTGTATGGTGTCATTAGGTTGTTGATTTTCTTCTTCATCATTATTATTTTAGCTTTTTCTTGTTTTTGTAATTTTAACTGCTTTCAAGAAATAAATGAATTCAACATTTAAGGATTTTATTTGTAACTTTCAACGCTTTATATTTAAACACTGAAAATAAATCAGATTATACTTTCACCCTAACTGAATCTTACTGAATCTAGATCATCAGTGGACTTATTGTTTATTTATTTTTATACAGACATGAATGAAAATTAGGATACATTAATAAGAATGAGACAAAATTATGGTATCATAACACAAAACATAATCACACGACATAGACAACATGTTCTATGACCAATTTGGCTGCTTGACCTAAAAAGATTTCTAACAACATATTTTACTTGCTTTACGAGCGGTTCACTGTGTTGGTCTAATTATAATGTTCTAGTTTATGCTGTAAAAAATAGGCAATATGTGCATTCCCTTTATGTTGGGCCACTGATATGGGTGTGACATTTGTAAATCCATTTCATTTTTATTCAAGATGCTGAATTATTTACACCAAACTGCATGAAAAGGTCCTCTTCCTTCTCTCCCGGGTTGAGTCGATGGGTACCTCTCTGCGTACTTTGAGAGTATTGTGCAATTTAAGAAAAAGTAGATAAAGTATCAAAATGATTAATACATTATATAGGTGGCTGCAAACAAACTGCATTCTGAAGTTAGCCAAAGCCTAAATAATTATCATACCTCAAGAAGCAAGATTCTCAGTCCTTTAGCTCCTCCCCTTCATCAAACCCCATCCATTAGTTTTGGGGTACAATGGTCAAGTTTAGCCAAAAGATTAGATTCAAGACTTACAGTGGTTACTCTCTTGAACTCTTTTTTTAAATCTGTACACCACACATACAGAAAAATGCTATAAGACAATTTGAGGATTATTACAAACAATTGTCAGGCTTTACAAATATTTTCTTTAAAAGGAACCTGTTATTTATAAAGCATTAAATTTAAGTTTGCTTAAAACTGATAATCCACAAAAATCAATTTCATATATATTTTTAAAAAATATTAAATGATGTTTATGTATACACAAAATGCCTATGTAAAGACTTAATGACAAAGAGATTCACATAGTCTGTGCCAGGGTGATACAACCAGAATCATATTAACAATATTTCATAAAACTTGATGTGTTTAAAAAAAGTAATAAGGATAGATGCAGCTCTTAAGACCAAGAACAGTACTTACTGTATTGCTGTATTGCAATAGTAACCAAAACAATTTAAAATGTAACATCATGTATAGCATACAAAAAATAAAATAAATGAGGCAAACAGAAACTCTACAGCTATCCTTCTCACAGAAGTATTCACCGTTAATAATAATAATAATAATAATAATAATAATGATAAACTATTTCCTCAGCTGTATGAGCATAACATCAGAAACAAATCCACTACGGGTCATAACACTTACTAGCACAAATGCATTGCTTTAGTAGAACTGTTATTTGTAAATAAAATGTTACTTACATTAAAATCTCTTTAACATCAGCATACAAGTCCTCCGTGCAACACAGTCTTAATATGTGAATTTGGTAGGGCATGTTAACTGGGTAGGAGATGGACCTTGAAATCAGAGGTTACAGTGAAGAAAAATGAAGTTATCTATCCAATTTCATTAAGAAACTACAAATTGAATTTTGTTTTAAACCCTTTTAATTTCAAATTACATACAAAGTTAAGTTGATATAATTACCAAAATTATTAAGTCAACACACCCCAACAAAATAAAGTTTTCAATTTAGAAGATTTATCTTAATCAATAAATTAGAGAATTTTTCTCTTGCAGCCATGCATTTAAGTGGTGGTAACGGGTCTGATGAATTACTTTTTAGAGTGCAACAAAGAAACTGTAGAAAAACGTCAGTAAACCTCCCATGTACAGAATTTAAAAATCTGCTTACATAAAACAGAGACTTCCTTTCTCTTTGGGAGGGAGAGGTTAGGAGTAATACATTGATCAAGTTGAACATCAGGTAAAAAAGCCAGACTTTAATTGCAGTTTTTCTAAGCTTATTTCCCCAAATACATTTATATACTAGGATCATAGATTTTCCCTTTAACACCATGAGGAGGTCTGTAGGGGAGTTTCTAAAATCTAAATACTATACGTTTTTTGTTTGGCATACATTTTCTTTCATTAAAAAGTGAAAGGCATTTCTATGATGTTTTGGGAGTATGTTTGATTCACTGGCTGGAATGTTTGTCAAGGAATTTTTCAGATTACTTAAGTAACCGCTGACACAGCTGTCATGCTAGTTAATAAAGTCTGATTTTTCCCTGCTCTTGTAAATGGGAGAAATCTGCACCAGATTTGAAGTGAACATCCTGAGTGTAATACAACTGTATTAAAATATCCCAAAAGTATTGTAGAGGACCATGGTCGAATGCATGCTTGCTATACACATGTGGATGCTTGCAAATTACCATACAATAACATGTATAGCCTAATATTTCACCATTTCAAGGCAATAAGATGGTGCAGTGTGGAAAGGTCTCGTTTAATGAAATGTTTTTTGGTTTTTTTTGCTTTGTCCTTTTGTGCTTTTTCAGCCTCTTGTGTCTGAAGTGGGAAATGTGAGGAAATGAAACTATGGCAGGAAACCCTCTTTTTGCTCTCGCATAGTTTTTCTTATCTTTACGCTTTTTCTGTGAAATTTTACGTTGAGTTATTCTCCAACTCATTAATGCTTCTCATCCCTAAGCTGCTGAACAGGAACGAGCTTTTTCTTTCATTTTTTTCTGTTCCTTTTTGGTTGCCCTCTCTCTCATTGCCAGGCTTCCTGTTTACTTCCATATGCTCCTCACTTCTTACTGTCTGATCTCCCCACCTCTGCAGGAGTCCACTTAGCCTCATTCCCAGCATTGAGCCCTACTGGGAGGGGCTGGACGCAAGCAGGTACAGGTCCTAGTGTTATGGTCCTCAGTGAGTGTGCAAACCATTGTCCCTTTGTTCTTGCACACTATATACCCTCCTTCACGTTGGTTCAGCACCTCAGACTCTTGACCCGTCTGCATGCTTCTGGACAACTACAATCAGGCAACAACAATACTGGTCGTAGTCTTTCGTTCATGAGCGGTAAAGGAGCTTCATTTGAATCTCTGGGGGAAAATGAGAATATATTATTCAGGATAGAAGAAGTAGATAATGGGACTCTTTTTCATGTGTCACAGTGAATGAATCACAATTATCTTTCATTATATTGCTCTATATTACTGCTATACTCATATTACTGTCCTTTATTTTTTTAGATTTATTGCAGTTACTGAGGGAGTTTGTAGTTTTTTGGAGAGAACAGCTAACCTTTTCCTTCTGCCTCCAGTCTTCTTGCTAAGTTAGGCTCACTCCTTGGCCAGAGTATACTTGCAGAGTAATTGCAATCTTCTTATTTAATGAAGGCCAGCGCTTAGACCCTGTTATAGAAGTACAATACATACATGTAATGACCACTCATTATTAAAATGGTGATTCATTCAGTGAAAAATTTAGTCCAAGGCAACTGATCTTTTAAAATTCTTTATATTGGGAACTTGATATTCCTGATGTTTTAAATGTAAGACATATACAGTCTCGATCAAAAGTTTAAGACCAATTGAAAAATGGCAAAAAATCATATTTTGCATGTCTGGCTCTTAACAAGTTTCCAAGTAGAGCTTCAGCATGCAACAAGAAGAAATGGGATTGAGACGAAACATTTTTTGAGCATGTAATCTATAGAAAACTACGCTTAAACTGAAACAGGTTGTTTTGCAGCTGATCACCTCCAAAAGAACCCCCGTAATCCCCCCAAAACAGAAATCAAAGTTCCAAGCATGAACCCAGTAATGAGTAGCTCCACCGTTATTGTTGATCACTTCAAAAATGTGTTGCAGCATGCTTGATGCAAGTGAGTGGGAACATTTCTCCAAGTGGTGAAGACAGCCACACGAAGGGTATCTACTGTCTTCCACTGAAGGAAAAAGCACCCCAGACCATTGTAGTGCCCCCTCCACTGTGGCGCGTAGAAAACATCTCAGGTGACATCTGGTTGTCATGCCAGTAACAATGGAAACCATCAGGACCATCAAGGTTAAATTTGTTCTCATCAGAGAATAAAACTTTCTTCCACCTTTCAGTGTCTCGTGTTTGGTGCTCTCTTGCGAAGTCCAAGCAGTCAGTTCTGTGGTGTTCAAGTATAACGCTACAGAACTTTGGAGCCTTTGAAGACGTTTTTTTGTTTTTGAACCCCTTCAGTCTCAGACGCAGTCTGATGGTTATGGGGCTGCAGTCGGCACCAGTAACTGCCTTAATTTGGGTTGAGGATCGTCCAGAGTCTTGATGAACAGCCAGCTGGATCCTCCTGGTCAGTGTTGGTGAATTTCTTTTGTGTCTTCCACTTGACCCTCAGGATCATTTAAGAAATTCCAAATGATTGTCTTACTGCGTCCCACCTCAGCAGCGATGGCGCGCTGTGAGAGACCCTGCTTATGCAGTTTAACAACCCGACCATATTCAGTTTTTTTGCCTTTGCCATCAGAATGTCATGACAGTGTGACTACCTGACAGAAAATGACAATGAATCCAGATTTTTGCACAGATTTGGCCTTTTAAAGGCATGTGGTCCTAAACTTTTGATCTGCTGGAGAACAGCCTGTTTCAGTTTAAGAGTTGTTTTCAATAAATTGCCTGCTCAAAAAACTGTTTTGTCTCACTCCCATTTCTCCTTGTTGCATGTTGAAGCTCCACTTGGAACCTTTTTTTCAAGTGGTCTTAAACTTCTGATCGGGACTCTATGTTGCTCAGTTATGTGAATTGTATGTCCAAGTCTTGTAGGCCTTCTTTAATGACAAAATAAACCATTTTTGAAAAATTAAGTGCAGTGGCTGGTAATAAGGAGGTACACCTCTGCTGAAGTGTTTCAGGAAAATAAGATGCACTAAGCATTGTCCTGGGGCAACAACAGCTTCTTGCAACCTTCAGAAAATCTCAGTCTAGATGTGGATGAACTATTTTAAATGTTTGTTTTCAAACTCACTGCAAGTAAAACAGAAATTAGCCCTGGCTCTATCCAAACCACTTTATATGTTAAAATAGACAGACACAGACTTTTGGAAACTTTGACACAGGCACCCATGTTTTCTTCTTGATTGTGTCTTTTAGTAACTCGTTTGATTTCCTTAACTTGTCCTGCCATTGACTCTTCTAAGAAGTAACCTTCTGCTTAACACCAGCTCATGGCTTTCTACAATTTGCAAATGGTCATGTAATTTCACTCACTTTTTTTGCCTTGTGACTGTGGACGGGCTATATTTCTAAAGCTCTGTTAAACTAATGTGAAAATGTATTGATGAAGACAGGTCTCATCGCCTGCATATCCATAAGCTGTGGAGTTGTGAAGCTGTGGATAATGATCTATTTAGGAGATTCATCCATTACTTCTAACTGCTGAGTTTCCAGAAGCCTAAACAAACCAGTTTGTACTATAAGGATAAATATGTCAGTAACTAATATGTTCAATTCGATTTAATTCAGTTCAGTTTAATTTACAATATATAGTGCCAAATCAAACAACAGTTGCCTCAAGATGCTTTATATTGTAAAGTAAAGACCCGACAATAATACAAAGAAAACAGAGAAACCCCCAACAATCATATGATGCTCTTTGAGCAAGCACTTTGGCAACAGTAGGAAGGAAAATCTTTTAACAGGAAGAAACCTCCGGCAGAAACAAGCTCGGAGAGGCAGCCACGACTGGTTGGGGTGAAGGGAGAAAGATGAGTTAAAGATGGGAGAGAGCCAGAGCCTGAAAGCTTAAGGCTCTACTTCATATTCTACTTTCAAATACGCTAGGAACAACAACTAAGGCTGTACTCTGAGAATGAAGTGCTCTAATGGGTTGAAACAATACTAAAAGGTCATTAAGATGCGCCTGATTATTCAAAACCTTGTATATAATGAGAAGGATTTAAATTCAATTCTGGATTTAGCAGGAAGCCAATATAGGATAAGTATGCTGTCTCTTTCTAGTCCCTAATAAGTATCTTCTCTCTTGCAAGAGAGGCAGGGAGCTTATATTCAAACCACAGTGTATACAAACCTGCCATAATCATATAAGGAACTGCAGCAGCATTACACCTATGTAGGTCTGATAACAGATTTATGAATGTTATCAGCAATATTTGTTACCATAACAACAACTAACTTCTACTAAATTTTATATAGTTTTCAACAAATATTGCTTGCAAGAAATAATACCTAACAAAGATCCTGGTTCATCAGAGACACCATCTTTCACATAGTTTAGAAATACAATGTTGTTGTCTACACAAATTTCTGATTAGGTGTTATTGTAATGATAAACAAATTGTTGTTACATTTAATGAGAAGTCCTCATGACTTCAAATAGCAGATGGTATTTTTCAGTGAAGGTAGCTACTGAAACCTGGTACCTTTAACATGTATTGCATGTGACATTGCCTACTATACTGTTTATTTAGGTTATAACAAACAGATCTGCTATAAATGACTTTTATCACTAAATAAAGGGATTGTGGTTTCAAAGAAATTGTGGTTTCATTTCCTTTTTCCTATAGCGCTCTAGTACTAATTTCTAACAAGAATTTGGCTAGAAAGACTTTGATAACATCAAAGTGTCTTGTTATATACAAGCACAAGTTATATACTGTTGAATTTGGTCAAGACCTCTCAGATATCATATAGAAGGATAGATACCAAAATTGTTCAAACACTTGCAAAATTGGCACAAAATAGTATGTATCCCAACTAGTGGGATACCCTTCACTGGGTATGGTGATTGAATTATCCTTTCAGTTAGTTTTGACAAATGTGGCTAATCATTCACTCCACGCTCTGATATTCTTAATTTTCTATATATGTCATCAATCAAAGTCTCTCCTTTCTCATAAATCAGTCATAGCTCTACCATACTAGAGCTTTAACAGTGTTGGTCAGTACAGCCACTTCATACTTGTTACTACAGTGTTGCTCAAAATTTATTACTAACCGATAACCATTGGGTTTTACAAACAGCTCTCTGTTTCTAATATCAGGTGAAATTATTTATTTATTATTTATTTATTTAGTTTTGGGGTATCATGTTTCTTTGGTTTTTTTGTGCTCCTGACAGTGCTTTGTAATGGGAAAATGTGACGTCATACTGCAATGGAATTCAACTTTTGAATGAATGAAATTTTCATTGGTAGCAAAATTGTACCGTACACGTACTGGTTTGCCTTTAACTTTAGGAAATGATAATGATGAAGTAGAGCTAAAGTATCAGGTGTAAAGTGGGGGATGATATAGAGGGAATGAAAGAAGGTAAAATGCAGTAATATGGCATATGATATAAGCATTCTGCAACTAAGGCATCCCATTATAAGACTAAATGTTAAACCGCTTTTAAAACCAATAACATAAACAGTTATAAATCTAACAAATTACAGATAACTACTAGTAGTTCTTGGGTCCGGTACACAGTCTTTTACTGCAATGGTTAAAACTGGTCTATGCACATGCCTTCAGGGAAGACATATTGAGTGTTCGTGTGGGTACCAATAAACCAGTTTGTTGTTGTCAGAATTATGCATGAATTTAATGATTTTGTGTATTGTACAGTTTAGTTGATATCCCCTTCTTGTGTGCACTTTAATTACTGCTTTGGAAACAAACATTTGTCTTATGTCATCAAACCTCTACATCTACACTCCATTCACTTTTACTTTTGAAAAAAAAGTCACGATGTGTCCAGTATTGTCAAGATGTTTTTTCACTTACCAAATTCATATGAAACTTGATGGAGAAGTGGAACGCTGACAAAGGAAGAAACTGTTACATTTTGGTTTGACTTACTTTAAAATTGTGGGATAAAGCTTTAGTCTCGTCGGAGGAGTGCCTTCTCTGAGTTTGAAAGTTTGCGTATTTGTTGTTCTAGTTTAACTGCCTAAAAATAAACAGGAAATGTATCTTGCTGAATTTCTGTTTGCTAATGATTCATGATCACTGCTTTGACTTAGAACTTGGAATCCTGTAAATGGGGTCTAGTTTTTCTTTCTTTAATCCATGTTTTGTTCTGGTGTAGTTGGATTCATCTCCAGCACCATCAGTAAACTGTTATTTTGTAAAGAAGTACCATTTTAAATGATCACTTCATCTGTATTGTTTTCCACAGGTCATCTTCAGGAAAGGTGAGCCCAGAGAGCATTCGTTCAAAGGCATCTCCATCAGAATCATCTGAAGATAGTCATGACCAGCGTGGAAAAAAACCACCCCCAAGTCCAGGGAAGAAGGAGGAATTATCTCTATACAAAAAGACCAAAAGAGCAATAACAAGCAAGAAATACAGCATCCCCAAGCATGAAGCTGAAGCAACAACACCCATTGAACTCATCAGTCGAGGCCCAGATGGACGTTTTGTTATAGATCCTACAGACAGAGAAATGTCTGTCAAACCCCGGCGAATTGAGGGCTTCCCATTTGTGGAAGAATCAGACCTATATCCTGAATTCCGACAGTCAGATGAAGAGAATGATGACGCTAGGGCTCTTCCACCAGTTATGCCCCCCTTGCGGCCTCACCAGATCTCCCCTATCTCCAGTCAGGAATCCTACCTGCAACCTCCAGCCTACAGCTCTCATTTCCACAGGCCCTTCGAAGGTATGACCATCATGGAGAGCAGTCGGCTCCAGGCCACTGGGCAGATCCGAGGCTCTCTCCACCACAGGGCTTTTTATGGCTATCTAGGTCCTCCTGGAGATCATGATCCTCCACCTCCTTTTTACATGCCAGATACCAGCCCACTTAGCTCTGTCATGTCCTCCCCTCCATACCTTGCTGAGGGTCCTTTTGGCCACGCTATGATTCCTGAAGAAATGGGAGAAAGTGATTTTCCGCAATATGCTGTCTCTGGTTTTCCACTTCCACTGACCCTCACCTCTTCCATTCGTTCTCCAGAGATTTGGCAGGGATTGGATTTTACCTTTGCAAGTTTGGAGGGACCCCAGTTCATTTTTCCACCACATCAACCTTTGCATCTCCGCCACGATTCTCCCTATCCCCCTCCACCTCATGTTCTTCCCCTTAGTGCTATCCAGACCTCCTCTCTTCCAATGCCCACTTATCCAGCTGTCCTGCCACTGGAGGCCCCAAAGAGCCACTCAAGCAAGTCTCCCAGCAAGGCCAGGCCTCATGGCTCCCCAGCCAAGCATTTAGCTATGCAAGAGGCACATTTAGGGCAGCTAAGACACACAAGCCATGGAATGGGTGTGCCGGTTTTGCCTTACACCGATCCAATGGCCCATATTGTTCCTAGCACATTCAGTAGCTTGGACACACGATGGTTTGAAACCACTCCTCATTTCAGTCCCAGACATGCTCGTAGGATGGATCCTGGCATGCATCAGGTGGTTCTTCAGCCCTCTCGCCTCTCACCCCTCACCCAAAGCCCCCTTAGCTCTCATGAGGGCTCCCCAGAGATAGTAGTTCGTCCCAGGCCACGTCCCGGCATTGTCCAACCTACTATACCTTCAGATATGTCTGAGATTACCCTCCTCCCTCCTTCCACAGCCAGCTTCTCAAGAAGATCTTCTCCCTCCTCCTCACCTGCTCAAGCCCAGGGTAGCAGGAGAACAAGCCCCAGCTACCATTCCCACATGGCCTTTGCCACCTCTGCAACCAGCTACCCAGCTTCCCAGTCTCCATCACCCCCCATGGAAAGCAGCAACATATTTGGGCAGATGCCATCTCAAAGGAGGACTGAGGAGGAGATCCTTCCATCGGAGCCTTCTCCACCCCAGTTGTCAGCTTCAGGGTAGGTCCATAAGGATTACAGAGCGGGATACCATTTGAGTCATCTGCCCCAACCCATAATGCTTTGGTGTGTGAAGTTGCTCTGATATTTTTGTTTCTGAAGTGCTATGTACTAATCATTATTTCCTAAAGTCATCTCTGTGGCAAATTAATTTTATAGTTTAGCTTATGCTTTTTTCATTTGACTTAATGAAAATGAAAGTTGTAAGGTGGAAGGAAACCATTTTGTTCGGATTTTTTTTTTTGATTTCCTTTTTTTAAGTTTAGCTTCAATTTGGTCAGTGCTGCTTTTCATGTCAGGCATAAACTTACTCACCCACTGAATCTCTGAAGCACTGTTTCAAAATATTCACCTGGAAATGTACATCGTAAATTTTCATGTGAAAATGCTAAAAGTAAGTAAGTAAATGGTGAATTGACAAGAAAATGCATTTGCTTCACAGATTGCATTTCAGACCTTTAAGGGCTACAATCCATCTGGTTAAAAAAAAATTAAAAACCATGGCCAGTCAAATACTTTTTTTTGGGGGGGGGGCAGGCCCCTGAAAGCCTGGTAATATGCAGACATCACCACGGGATCCCTGTTTTTCCATCTGTATTATGTTACCCTGCTTTCACCTAACAGGAGGACTCTCATAATATCCACCAAGTCAGTTCCCCAGAGAAAACACCCATTGTTATGTCCAGCTCCAAGCCTTGAAGATGCCTTTATCATGCAGAGGGATGAGTTCATCGTGGCAGGCCCTGCGGCCCATCCTCAGCCTTAGTAACTTGATTGCATGACCAATTCTCCCTTGCTGTCCAATCTTTCAGATTTTTTTTCCTACTCTACTTTCCTCCCCGATTCTATAACCCACGCCTCCCCAACTCCCTTAAACGCCTTCAGGTCATCCAGGTCTGACTACCAAGGGAAGGTTGTTGGGCAAAGTGTGTCACAGGGCCTGTCCGCTTCTCATGTACTGCAATGTCTCCATCATTATCAAGTAGGGGCAGTGTGGTGGTTCTTGATGGCTCCTGGAGTCTTACCTGCTTTGTTTTTGATTGATCTCAGCTATCTGGGCAGCGTTGTTGTGACCAGGTCCTCTACACCGCAATAGGTAAGGGTTGGATCCATGTCTGAAAGGGGGGGGTTAGCAGGTGGGACTTTTTTGATCACCTCGTCCTTTAAAGGGGAATACAAGCCTTTGAGTCTTTGAGTTGTTCCTTACTTCAGTCAACACATGTAGCTGATTTCAGTTCTTTCTTTTTTTCCCTTTATGTCAAAGTGGCTATGCATTTTAAGTTCTGCAGTCTTAAGTACATTATGCATTCTGACTGATATGCATATGCCATCTGTAAGATAATAGATCAGGTCAGAAATGTCTCACCAACATGTTTTCATGCTTGAGTTGTTTGCTAACTGACCACAATCACAAAAACGTTAACCCTGTTAATCTGTTAAGGATACCAAATCACAGATGGATATATCCTTAGTGTATATATCTCATGAAAACATTTAAAAGTTTTTATTTACGTCACTACATATAACCTTAACCAAATTACTTCAGCAAAGATCAGCTGGCACTTATACAATGCTTGATGGTCCAAGTACATTTCACTTATCCTTTCTGTTTTTTTGACACACACACCTACACACACACACACACATACTTTTGAAAAGCACACTCCAGCAGTAGTAATAGTTAATGTTTTTAGGCCTTTTGTACCTGAGTTGAGACAGGTCTTGCAGCCCGGGACACAGTACCATGTCGTATGCTCGAGTCCAGCTGAACTGCACGCAGCTCATGTTTTTCGGGCATGGTATGCAAAAGTCACATGAGTAAAATACACTGAACTAAGTGCATTAAAGGGGTTAAGTTCGCTTGGCTAAGTAATGGGTCAGCATCTATGAGTATGCCTTTAACCCTCATTAATGGTCACCATATTGGTTGTTGTGTGTGCAACAACTCTGATGTTTTCATAGCCCTATAGCCATTTATTTTGACATGATGCAGTCTTCCCCTGAACAATAGGTCAGCACCTCAAGAAACCCTCTACACCAGTAGTAGTATAATACTAGAAAAAGTCAAGAATCAAGCAAAGCGAAGAATTTTATTCAAAAAGTTCTCCAGAACATCTGTTCCATCTATTACAGCTTCTCCCTCTCTGTAATGTGGGAATCTTGTTCTGTTGTATCACTGAAATATACCGCTAAAGACTAAACCACTTGTCCACTTGTGTGGGGACTGCTCTTCCTCATGCCGCTGAACTCTTATTCAAGATAATTTATCTGGATTTCAGAAGTGGGGCCAAACGTCCATACATGTCCCTTCCGGTTCTCTACAAGCTGTTTGTTCTCGTTTTTGCGCCCCACCCTCACCCCCTCCCTTTTACAATGATTTAACTACTCATTAGTACATGGGGATCTGCCTGGCCCGGGAGCTGCTGCCAGTTCTCTCTGAGGCCTTCCCAAGCCGCAGCCCCAATTCATGATCACATCATCTGCCATTATCTACTAGAAATGCTGTCAAACTTATGAGGATGTGGTCCCAGCCAGTGAATCAAGCTTTGTTATTAGAAATACATTTATGGGTAGCTTTTGGTAAAGATTGAACTGGGCTACAGTGGTCCCTTATTTATCGCAGGAGTTACGTTCTAAAAATAACCCGCGATAGGTGAAATCTGCGAAGTAGCCAACTTTATTTTTTAAAGTTATTATAGATGTTTTAAGGCTGTAAAACCCCTCACTACACACTTTGTACACTTTTCTCTCTTGTTTAAACACCCTCAAAGTTCAAACCTTCGTAGAAAAATAATTCCAGTATTATAGAATGAAACCAAAGATCAAACCCTGTTTTCAGGTCCAGAACATGGGAATAGAGCAGCTGCCAGAGAATTCAACATGAATTCAATGAATCAATGGTACAGAAGTAGAGGAAGCAAGAAGAATGAGTTGTTTGACTTATCTGACTGTTTTGTTTTGTTTAATGCGCCTCAACGGGCGATCGTGGCTCAAGAGTTGGGAGTTCACCTTGTAATCGGAAGGTTGCCGGTTCGACCCCAGCTTGGACAGTCTCGGTCGTTGTGTCCTTGGGCAAGACACTTCACCCGTTGCCTACTGGTGGTGGTCAGAGGGCCCGGTGGCGCCAGTGTCCGGCAGCCTCGCCTCTGTCAGTGTGCCCCAGGGTGGCCGTGGCTACAATGTAGCTTGCCATCACCAGTGTGTGAATGGGTGGATGACTGGTTGTGTAAAGCGCTTTGGGGTCCTTAGGGATTAGTAAAGCGCTATACAAATACAGGCCATTTACCATAATTCGGTGTGCTTTATGGTCCAAAAAATAAGGTAACTTCTACCTTTCTTTAGCATGTCCAGAAGTCCAACTTTTTGTGCAATGGTTAGCATCGTCCTCTGCCTTTTACGTGCTACTGCAGGTGCCTTTGACGGTGCAAAACGTTTCGTCGACATTGTTGTGTTTGTTGGGGAGAAAACGTACAAACATACAGTACAGCACTTCAGAGTCACACTGCTAGCAATCGAAGATTTATGTAAATTTGACAAGTTAAACACATTACACAAGGAGACAGGAGACACGGCACGGAGGAGATTGATTGACACTGGTCTACAACTGATCAGGACATGGAACACAATGCGCTGTAAAAAAAAAAAAAAAAAAAAAAAGCATGCAAAATTGCACACACACACAAAACAAATCCACGAAACAGCGAGGCCGCAAAAAGTGAACCGCGTTATAGCGAGGGACCACTGTATACTCAAACTGAACACTTAGAATGTTCAAAACAATTGGGGAGTGAGACAAAATCCTTACTGAGACACGTGCAAACTTGGTGATCAGCTACTACAATAAACATCTTACTACTGTACTTAGCAACAAGAGTTTTTCCACCAAGTACTAAGTCATGTTTTGCTCGGGGATTAAATACAAATCAATTTCTAAAAAAAAAAAAAAAAAAGAATGTTCAAAACACAACATTTAGTTTATAATAAATCACAATGTCTGCAATACTGAAGAAGAAAGATATCCAGACATACAAAGATCAGTAACTTCCACACATGTGTGTAGTTATTCAATGTCATGTGGTCATTCCAAGTGGACTTTTGTATTGGGATACCACACATTATTGTGTATGACAATGTAATCTCCTATCATATCACTTAGTGATTCCAACTAGTACATATTCTTGTCAAAAGACTTAAAAATTCAGTGATTGCTTTTGCTGAAACAAAACTAATTTTTCTATACTGGTCTTTGTGGCAGATGAGTACAAACGTGTTACGAAACTGTTCAGTTGCATGTACAGCAAGTAGTTCAGAGGTTGGCCAGGATCCATGAATTATCCATAGCCATTCACCACAGCCACAGTCATTTGAATGACTTTTTTATTAGCTGGTAGAGGAACCCAAACAGTGTGTTGATTCAATTTAGATTAAAATAGTATCAACAATGTAAAATTCCATTGGCACATAATATTGATGAATTCCCACAGCTAAGAATTCAATTTTCAGATCACAGAAACACCTCCCTCCTGCAACATGACAAGTGCAGGCCTAACTAATGCAGTCCCTCCACATTTCTTCTTACTACTCAGATAGATGTTGCTGTCCTGCCAACAGACCTGAAGGCAGGCAAGGGGATCTGGCAAGGTTTGACTAAACGTAACTTCATTAAGTGCTTCAGACTACTCTCAGTGTGCTTCGTTTGAGTCTTAAGCAGTTAACCAAGCTTGTTTATATTATTTTCCAAATACCTCACATTCCTGGTTATTTTCTGAATTGTTATAGTTTCCTTGCTCCGGGTAGTAGAACCGTCAGCAGGATTGCCTTGCAAAGATTCTGCCTTGCAAAGATCATATGCCAAAAAAAAACAAAACATATAAAACAAAAAGGAGCTTTTTCACCTTCATATAAATCACAGTGAGCAAGAATAATACATTTATCAGCAAGTTTAAAACAAAACAAAGCAAGAGCTGCAGCAGCAGGAAGAAATCTGAATCCATACTGAATCCATGATCCAGTAGTTCATGTAGTTAGCACTCATCAGCAAATAATGGCGATATCAGAATTCATTTCAAGATGTCCAGAACAAGACCTGCTTATTTTGCTTTACTCACCTTACGGTGCCCGATCCAATTATTTTTGTGCATTTTGGTATGCCTACCAGCTACCGCCAGCTGGCGTACGAAATTGTTACTCATTTTTCACTATGTCAAGAAGACAAAGCAGAGCACACTGCTAACTGCTTGGCTTTTGGGATGGATGGATTAACCATAGTTTATGTTCAGCTGTCTCTTGTGAGCTGGTTGTTTTTGTCAAATTTCTTATGTATCAGTATTGCTCAGAGTGTAGCTGTACTCTGCCTTTTTGGCCAGTTCCCAAGTTTGTCTCACCACAAGACTGAAAAAAAAGAAAAGAAATGTCAGGACCCAAAATGATCTTTTCTCAACTTACTAGCTGAAGAAGGTTGCCTATTCAGCTGGAGTCCGGATTATCAACTAGCAACCACCTGTCAGCTTCAAAGTGATGCCTGGAAAGCAAATCACTTCCTGTGTAGACTTAGTTAACAGGAATAATTTAGTTACTTAAAGTATTCCCTGTGACAAGAAAATCTGAATACCAAGGCAGTAAGGGAATTCTACTTGATAAGATGCCTTAAAACAATCAGGCTACATTAAAGGTGAAATTAAGTCCAGTTTAAAGCAATCTAATTAACCCTCAAGTCACAAAGCTATTTTAGCATCTAAATATACGAAGTAAGGACATGACCCTGACATATTGGAAACAGGACTTTTTAAAAAGTGATTTCCATTTTTTATACGTATGCTCGTTTCTTTATCTTACTGTATATTTTTTATTGTTTCTTTGCAAAAGGAGTTAAAAACAAAAATTACACCTGCACAGTTTATTTAGCATCCTCCTCTGACACTTCCCTGCAAAACAAATTGTCTTTGCTTCAATAAAAATAGAAAATAATACATTTAACATGTTATGTTTGAGGGACTGATCTATACCTAGATGGTAGTATCATTTTAACACCAAAATGTTGAACTCAGTCTATAATGCTTTGATCAACAACAATCTACAGTCCGGTAGAGCCACATTTGGGGCGTTCTTTCATATTTGATCAATTCCATTGATAGGTGCTTCATTAATTAAAAACAATCTTGTATGTAGATGTGTAATGTAGAAAATATTTTGTAAAGAAAGACTTGAAAATGTTTGGATTGCTGACATATCTGAAAGAAATTACTTATCTAATTATGGAAAGATAACAGATAATATAAAATAAAGTAATAGCAGTGAGGTTCTGTGCAAGGTGACACTGCTTTGTCTTTCAAACACAATTTGCAATACAACCTGTGCTCTGGGCACACATTGCAGATGCATCGCAGAAATATCCTGATCACCTCCTTAAGGGCCCACCTCTATGGGAAGGATTCATGTACACAATAGTGTATCAAAATAGTCTGAAATTTGATAATCTTCATGTTCTGATGTTGACAATCATTCATTTGAGCCAGTTTATCAATTTGGCATTAGCCAAATTATCTCCGTCAAAGCTTTTGCAATTGTTTTTGCAGAAAATCTTGCTACTCCAAGTATGTCTGTCATGGTTAAAAAAAAAGAACAACATCAGACTGGAGAGAAATGTAGTTAGATGGTAACACAGAGAGGGAAGAAAGTCAAAAAAGTAAAGCTGAGGGTAATGAACTACCAGAAGGCGGCATTGCAGACATCAAGGATAGCTACAAGTACCTTGGATCCTGAATGGGAACCATGAAGAGGCCACTTGGAAAGCCCCAAATACCTTCAGAGAGTAAGGCAAGTCCTGAGCAGTCTGCTGAATGGGAAGAACAAGTCCTGGCAGTCAACACGTAAGCCTTACCAGTTATCCTGCTGGGATAATAAGCCGGCAAAAGAGGAAGAGAGAACCCACTGACATCAAGACAAGAAAGTTCTTTACGATGCATAAAGGGTTTCACCCCAAGTCCAGCACCCTGAGACAATATGCTAAGCAAAAGGAAGGAGCCTGAGGACTAGTGACTGTCCAAACCACTATCCAGGATGAAGCAACAAACATTGATAAGTACATCAGGAAGATAGCCACAGCCAGTCATGTGCTTAGTGAATATCTCCGGCAGCATAAACTGAAGAATTAAGAGGAGGAAGATGGGCAGCATAATGGAAGGACAGACTCCTGCATGGTATGTTCCACAGGCAGCTAGAAGACGTGACTGACATGATTAAGATTAAATAATGTACCATGTTCTGATTCAGGGATTTCTGAAAAAATTCAAACGTACAGCTCTGCTATCACTTCCGACATAAATGAAGACAGAAAACTAAACAGCAGTGACGTTTGTAGGGTTACTGAAGTTGGACTAGCTGGTATATAATGATGTACTATGTGATCGCTAGCGACACAGCTATGTTAGCATAACATAAACACAGTGAAGCTGGAGGATGAACGCTAACTTTTTTCCACTCGATAAAAGTTAACGTGAGGGTTCCTGATGGTTAGGGAGAAATGCAATCGCATGGCAGGATGCTATAAATGGACCAAACTTCAGTCAGGAGAACTACTGAGATAATCCATCCACAATACGAGGTTAGTCATTAATTTACTGCTGCATGGGCTGGGCTGTAGTTACATCGTAAGGTTTTAAAAATTAAGCATTAAAATGAATAGTGGTAATAAAAACCAAGAGAGGCCAACAGTGATCTTTTTAGGGGCTTGTTCACATTAAATAGAACAAGATACAAAGCATGAAAACATGTTAAAACCACAACAGCCTTAATAAACGCAGAGCAGTTTAGGGTTCATACATTATACGGTTGCAGTACAGTTGTTATTATTGTCACTAGTCACATCCTGTTTATGACAGTTAAAATAAATAACATTCATATAAGAAATAAAATTGTCTCTGGTAAACTGTATATGGTGTTAAATAGGCCTGCTACTGTACTTTAATGTCGGTCATAAGGGCGGTGCTTTAAGAGCCATGTATTTTATGAGGTGGTAGTCATTGTGAAAAGTTTGAGAACCACTGAGCTAGATGAAGCTGGACTGAAAGACAGCGCAGTGGAATGATGGCCACACAGGAACAAGCTCTAAGTACAAGATCGATAGAGGCTGAGGTCTAACCAAGTGTCTGTGTACAGGAACAGCTGTGCGGAGTACGGCATGGAAGTCCCGAAATTGGGACACACACCCCTGGGTGGTTGAGAATGACAGAGCGAAGATCCTGTGGGACTTCCAGATGCAGAAAAACTGCTCACGATCAACCAACCAGACAGAGAAGTGGTGGACAATCAGAGGAAGAAGGCAGCAGTAATAGATGTAGCTATACCAACTGACAGCAAAAAAGAAGACTGGACGTTTGAGAAAAACCAAGGGCTGAGAAAAGTGCTAAAGAAGGAGGGTGTGGAGGATGAAGGCAACAGTTGCCCCCGTAGTAACTGAGGGACCTGGGGCAGTGACCCCCACACTGGCCAGGTGATTCCAGCAGATCCCAGAAACAACACCTGAGGTCTCTGTCAAGAAGAGTACAGTCCTAGGAACAGCAAAGATACTGCACAGGAACCTGCAAGCTCCCAGGCATAAAGATATGTGTGTGTGTGTGTGTGTGTGTGTGTGTGTGTGTGTGTGTGTGTGTGTGTGTGTGTGTGTGTGTGTGTGTACATACATACCTGGGGTCATAAATGATGTCACAGAACTTTTACCCCACCAATATGCAAACTGGTGTGAAACACTATTAAAAGCTTTAACAGAAGTAGATTCATGGTAGGAAGTGTTTTGTATAATTGAGAATATAACAGACATACTTGTTACTAGTAATATGATCCCACTGCATCAGCCCAAGTTTAAGTCTAGTTAATATAAAATGAGCTAGTTCAAAATAAGCTAAGACGGACTATTTTGTTTAGCCATTTGTATTAAAATTTGATCTTCAGTTTAAATATATCTGTTATACTTGGTTGAATCATTCCATTTTTACAGGCTGGTCTTCTTCTGCCTAAAGTTGTGTATGAATTTAGAGGGTTAGCTTTTGTCCAGTGGCATGCAAAAATAATTGTTACTTTAAAAAAACCATACAGGTTGATTTTGGTGTTTTGTCTCTTTGGCACTGAGTGACTCGATAAAAACAGTGACTGCGTGGACCTTTTCTTTCCTCCGCATAGACACTGTCTGTTCTCAGATCACTTTGTAAACATGCTTTTAGCATTCTCCTCAAGCGTGACACATTCTGCCATTTCTAAATAACAGATGCTTATACTGTACGACCCCAATTGAAAATATTTTGAAGGCAATAAAATATTTTGTAAGATTGGCGTTGTGATGTCACCTGAAGCTGTGTGTCCACTGGGAGGAATAGTTGACAACTGTGTTTTCTTGTGGTTGTTTTTGTTTTTGCTTTAAAAATGAAGCAGACAGTGCTGTTGCATGTTCTTGGCAGTGATGAAATTGTTGCGCGTTTAAACTTCGGAGCTCAAAGTAATTTAAAATGTATTTTAGCTTTTAATAAAATTGCACTAGATTCCTAGAAAGTTTTTAAGAGCTATAGCGTAACGATAGCCACGACCAGCACTTCCCACGAGCATCTCTATATAAATTAGGACAAAATCCTGGTGGACACATGGCCCTAATCCTCTACATAAAGCATCTGTAGAGAGCATGAATCAATTCATCTCCTGTAAGTATACAATTGCACTTGTAAGTGGACTGCAGAACAGTTCTCACTGCCATGTGACACAAGTGCCCTGCCAAAGCAGCTTCTGCACTTCTTTTTCTTCTAAAGAACCAATGTTTTATAAAAGTGGGGCAACCAGGGAGGGTTGAGGTTCCCCTTAATCTTTGAGTTACCTGCCCAATGAAGTGCTTTTGAATGTATTCCCCTTTAAAGTCGTGTTCCATGTGCAAACTGCCATGCATGCTATCGCTAAATATTGCTCTTCCGTTTCAAAACAGAAACAATTATATGGATAAATTCTTGTTACATTTGTTGTCCTGGTGCTTCGCTTTTCTTTGGCTTATTTTTCATTATGTGACTGTTCCCAAGTAGTCATTTTCCCCTCCCGCCATCTCTCCCCCTGTCAGCATGGTGAAGCCCATTGTAGACAGTATCCATGTCTATGAACACATATTGATGATGCTTTGTTGCTCAGCTGTGATTCTTCCCCTCTACTAACAGCATTCGGTTTCTCTCTGCAGCCACGGTGGGAAGATGGCCTCTCTGTAAAGCATATTGTTTTCTGTGCCTTGAGAGAATTAAGCGCGTGCTTGTGGCAGAAATCTGGGGGCTGCCTTGTCACATGTGCCTCTGTGAATGGGAGGGAAGTGATGAACAGCTGCGAAAAATGTACTTCACGCCAAGGAAACATTTGTATCTGTTATTTTCAGAGAGAAATGCCTTACTAATTAGAGTAAACATTCAAATCTGCAGACTTATGAATTGGAAAGAGCATTTAGTAATCTTCATTTTGGAAACAGTTCCTCTGAAACCAACAGTGCAAGTCTTTTTAAGTGGAACTTTTCTCACTGACCTAATCTAGCCAATGGGATCAATAGATAGCTTCAGGAGTTGTGAAATACTCTGTTTTTCTTTGGATAAAAATTGTTTGGATCAATTTGAGCAAAATATCTTCAATGCCCCAGAAATTTCAAGGTGCATAATACTTAATGAAATCTGGATTTTATTTAGTGAAAAAATTTCATAGTAAATCCAGATGATGTATAAGGTTATAGTAGTCATAATCACATGGTTTTCTTATTGCAAAGCTTGGGTAAGCCTCAATAGGTGTCTCACATTGATCCTTTGGCAATGTGCTGCACCTCTTGCTTAGCACGAGCAGTGCTGTTCTGAGATTGTGTGGGTTGTGTTGCGCTCCGTAGTGCAGAAATACAGTTCACTGACCACGTTTAGCCTGGAGTTACCCCTTTTTTCCTCTTTCTCTCTTCTTTATTCAGAAAACGTCGAGGTGCGCAGAGTGCCCTTTCAGGGTCTGAGAGGATCGATGCACTGAGATACCAACGTATTAAAAAGGCCAAGAAGATGACTATGAACAACAATAACTCCAAGACCAGAAAGAAAGCAGGTGTGAACCACCATTAAATATTTGTTCTCATTTTCTCCACTGTTGAGGTCTCTATAGTGAAATGACCTGCTGCCATTTTCAGAAGATTGTCAAGCATGGCATTTTGAAGCTCATCACCAGCTGGCATTTGGTCAGGAGCCTTTCCTGTCACATTCCAGCATCATTTTAATGTGCAGGGCAGTGCGTTAGAATACCACCTTAAAGGAGAAAGTGTAACACCCCCCCTCCAAAAATCATGAAACATTACCCCAGACAACACAAGGTCCTTAAAAATGAATTTTCTTCTTAAACTAAACTTGTAGACTTTTGACAAATGGAGGTGTTGGGAGTGTTTCCGAGTCCAAACACTCCCAAAAGCAAACAGTGAGGCATCACTGAAAACAAATTACATCCTGTTCCGTCAGATGTTGCAATCAAGATCTGCTTTTTATGAAAAGTGGGACTCAAGTGGTTGAGAAGTATGCTAGCTTATTGCTTGACCACTCGAGTTCCCTAAAAATTCAAATATTTTAACAAAAACAGAGTACAGCACAGTAATAGAGTTGAATGTTGAAGATGAAAATATATGCACCAAAAAGCCAACTGACATATCATAATTTACATTATATGGAAAAGAGTACTGGGACACCCACACATTAAACATGAGAGCTCTTTGCTTCTAGAAACTGCTGCAGTTTTTGTGCTGATGTTAATGCCAGAGGTTTGGAGTTACTGCACAGCAGAGAGTTGGTGACGTTTATGCAACAAGCTCAAAGTGTCATCTTAGGGAGCATTCTCATTGCTAGAGCCTCCTTAGCTTAGAATAGTGTAAGTCCAAACAGCATAGCATAAAATGCTTACACTGTAATAAAAAAAGGCAGGCTTTTGACCGTGTTATATGATCTGACTTAGCAGCACTTATGGCCTGGCATACGTTGTGCATGAACTTACAGGTTGTATATGGAGATATATTTTAGTTTTTAATGTTTAGTTTAAATGAGGTATAACAGATGCAGGTATAGTGGATTTTGTCGTCATTGTAAAAGTAAAAATCACTGTTTCCAGTTATTAAAATTAACTGACTGCCTGCTGGCTCAAGATTCATACTATATTACAGAAAAACTGGACTTGTGGGTGCTTCATGGAGTTGATCTACTCCTGCCCAGAAGCAAAGCATCATTTCAGGGAAAGTGTCGGAACAGCATTTCCACCTTGAGTTCTGGTGGCTATGACCTGGCTGTTCGTCTCTTTGCCTCCAGGTGTCTCCACCTCTCAGACCCAGCAGGCCTACACCTCTCAGGTACTCCAGCCCGAAGAAGCTCTCTACCTCCGCAAAAAGAAGAAACGGCCCATTCTCCATGACCCATATATTCGCTTTTCTGCTCTGCTTTACCGTCGTCCAATTCGGGAGGACCAGAAAGCTATTTTGGCTAGCATGGACAACACAGACCTAGACCATGCCACCCTCCTCTGAAAGTCACAGCTGTGCAATACAGCTCCCCTTTCCAAAATGACACTGCACTAGCTACGTCTCAGCTGAAAGAAAAAAGAATACTTTCACTAGAATTGTCGCAGTTTATTACCTACAAAGGGGAGTGGCACAAAATTTCAGCATTCAGATTTGGTTTATTCCACAGCTGCACCCCTTGGTCAGTTTAGTTTGCATTAGTAAGCATTCTGCTGTGTTCATGAATTAACTTTGACAAGTCTCAATTTCTTCAAAAAAAAAGCAGATTAAGAGAATTATTATCAGAAGCCACACATATGTTTTTGTTTAAAAAAAAATCAGATTAATGCCATCTTTGATTGGAATTGTGGTTTTGAGGCATTTCCTCCCCCAAATTTTGGATTATTTGACGTCCTGCTTTGGAGACCCAAAGGCACAGCAATCTTCTGTTCTTACATCAAGTAGTATTCCATTTAAAAAAATGTTTAGAGCTCTAAAGATTTAAGTGATAACTGACACATTTGTCCAAAATTTTACTCCAGTGCAAAATCATTAACTAGAATAAATACAGCCAACCATTTTGCTGATTTTCGTAACGACTATTTTCCTACTCCAGTCTTCATATTCTTAATTTTAACATTCCCTCCAGCCTCGGGTCCTGTTTCTTGTGCTGAGCCAATCCTCTCTCCCCATCCTGCGGGTCTCCGTTTACAGCACCTTCTATAAGAACCTCTCTCCGCCAGCAGCATCTCTTATCTGCCGAGAAACTCGCCTCACAAATATGGGTGTTCTCACTTCCTACCAAGTATACCTCAGAGCACAGGACACGAGACCACACAACCACCTGGATCAGCCAGGACAACAAACTAGCCTTTTTACTCATCTTTTCATTATTGTTGCTTTTTTTATGTACCTGTTTTTATATTTGTTTCCAACTGTGCAAACACTGAACACATAGTTTTATCTGTTCAAGAAAGATTCACATCTTTACTCATCAGCTTTTTTCTGCTCTGTGCTGAATGAGCAGGAAAAGGGCTTGTGGTAAAAGGAAACAGAAACATTACCTTTAGCTTTACTGTACTCGGCCTAATCTTCACTCTGTGTAGTTTTTCACTGACAGATGGGAACCAAACAGGTTTCGTCTTCATTCCACATAATATTACAAAAAATCTGGCACCCTCAAATGTGGCTTTTTAATAACAAAAAATATTGTGATTTCTATTTAGTTTTTTATGAAGTTATACAGTTGCTCCAATTATTTTTAATTTTAATTTTAATTCCAGCTTTTTACATCTCAGAACGGTTTGCACTGGAGCAAAATCTTGTCCACGTCCTGTCTCTTCCTTTACATTTCACTTCTTCTACTTTAGTTAGCATAGAGGGCTGCAAATCCACTTCTGAAATTTATGCCAAAACAATTCAGTGAACAGAAAGAAACAACTTTAGGGATTTTGTGCCATTTCAGATACATATATATATATATATATATATATATATATATATATATATATGTATCATTTACGTGTATGTATATATATATATACATACACGTGTGTGTGTGTGTGTGTGTGTGTGTGTGTGTGTATACTTACAATTTTGCTTCATATTTATTTAGGAGGGCATAAAACACTGGCTTTATTTGGCCTTAATCTTTGCCTGTTTCATTTGTGTCAAACTTTATTTAATGTTTGTTTTTTATTTGTGTTTTTTATATCTGCTTCTTTTGTCCGGTTTCTATTTATGTGCTTGTCATTTGTTGAGACTCCATCTATGCTCCAAGAAAACGCTGTGTGGCACTGAAGGTCACACACAGTGAGCCGAATGTTTTTGCTGTATTTTCACAGATTGGTTCAAATATTGATTCCACAGATTGAGAAGTGTGTTTGACATGTGATGGATTTGCTGGATGCTACGCAGCTACACGGTTAATTTTTTTAATGATTGGATGAGTAACAAAAGTGCCATAACATCAGAAACTCAGCTATATTACACAGTACACATGCTGCTTCTTGTTAAATGGTGAATGGCCTGCATTTGTATAGCGCTTTTCTAGTCCATAGGACCCCAAAGCGCTTTACACTACATTCAGTCATTCACCCATTCACACACTGGCAATGGCAAGCTACATTGTAGCCACAGCTGCCCTGGGGCACACTGACAGAGGCGAGGCTGCCGGACACAGGCGCCACCAGGCCCTCTGACCACCACCAGTAGGCAAACATGGGGTTAGTATCTTGCCCAAGGATATTTGACATGCAGCCAGGATGCAGCCTGGGATCGAACCACCGACCTTCTGATTAGTGGCTGACCTGCTCTGCCACCTGAGCTACAGCCACCCTTGTTACATTATGGAATCCGCAGATGAGGGGTGTGTACGTTAAAACAACAACAAAAAAATCCAATCAAGCTTTTGTCGTGTGTGGATTTTTATCAATAGAAGGTGTATTCACTTGTAGGTGTCATGGTGACATGTTGCAATATGAGAACAATGGAGGTTGATTAATATGACAGTGGTGATGTGCATCTTAATCTATTTATTTCTTTATTTCTTGTGATTTTGAGCTGCTAATCCCAGCAGTCTTCTAAAATCAGACATTTTTTCAGTGACTACATTTACTTGCTTGTATAAGATATTTCCACAATAAATGCTTTCATAAAGAGCAATTTTAGATAGGCCTTCTGTAATGCAGGAGCAATTCTGGAATAGATGTGATTCTTTTTTTCATTTAGATCTATGTAATAAAACGGCTGCTGTAACTAAATCTTCTGAGTGCGTTTGTAATACATGAATAAACAAGCTAAAAGAAAAGAAAACATATAACAGAAGAGTCCTGACTTGACAGACGTTATACAAAAAAGAAAAAAGTAGAGAAGCTCCAGATAATGCACTTATTGTGGAAATAACTATGTTAATTCATACAACTTTAACCACATTTTCCACTTCCAAAGCCCAATAATAAGAGTTTTAGTCAGAATAACTTGGCTTCACACCTCCTATAGAAATTACTGGTAACATTTTGTTAACAAGACCCACTCCAATCTGTAAATTCTGTGCTGCGTTTAGGGACAAGGTCAACAAAAGTGGAAATCCTGAATGTTGTTTTTTATATTCTTTATAAAGTACAAAGGGGGCCCACACACAGGGACTCATCTGCATGTCACATATTCTTTTTGTCGCTGGTAGTAAGTTGCCAGCGGTCATTCCAGACTTAGGTAGTAACCTTCTAATGAGTTTAGCATGCCTTCAGTCGATCACTGGTATCCTCCACACTCATTGGCAGATGCTTCAGTGTCTCATCTTGAAGCTGCAAAATGTTTAACGTGGGTCCCGCCCACTTCATGTCTTGCTGAATGTTACTGGTTTTCTGTGGTGACTGGTTGCCACATCGTTGCTAGTTGCTACACGTCTGGATGCCCCTTAAGGCACGATCTTAAGGCTAAATAGCTATCTCCTCATATCTCCTCAGAGGTGATGTAGTAGTGATGGCAAACAGAAGTTCGTGAGATGCTGGGGAAATACCACTTCCATTTCCAAAATGTGAGCAGGCTTTTGGTGCGAGTGGTGATTGGTTTCAGAATCCTGTTGAAAGAAGAACAGGGAAGTCTTCTTCCATGAAGCCCCTGTCTGAGGCATCTCAAGATTTGAAAAGCTGTATTTTGACAACAATTCAAAGGTTTAATTTGCTTTGTGCCTGTTAAATACACCACAGTTTATTTCATTTCAGCAGACCTTGGTGTGTGTGTGTGTGTCTCTCGGTGAGGGGAGGAAATATGGTGCTGTGGCAGTTTGTAGGCTGAAACAGAGAGGACTGAAACTGATTGTATGTAACACAGTGGATGAAGACCCAAGATGAATGCATAAAAAATAGCTATAATATCCTCAAAATTTGATATAGATTATTACAATTATATTTACAGTTCTAAGAAGAAACAAATGAATTAGGAGTAAAATAAATTTGTGATTGACTAAAATTGGCTTTTAAAATAATGGAATAGATTTTAGAATAGTCTTGCAGCTTCCTTTAAAGAGTTTATATCAAGGATTTAAAGGCACTTAATTTATCCAACAGGGGGCATCCTGCAACTTTCCTGTTTGCTTCACAACTTTGAAATGTCACAAATAATAAGTTAACAACCAGCTGATCCGAGCAAAGTCGGACAGAGCGTAAATCTGTAATCTGTGACTTATTGTGACTGTATAACAGATTATTTGTAATCTGTCATATTATCTCAGTAAGGACTCATAATTAACTACATATGACAAATGTTTGGAAAATCTGTTTACATTTCATATGTCTGAAAAAAGAAAACAGTCGGCTGATTTATTGAAATTTTAAAACACTTTTAAACAAATATCAATAACTGCCTTAAAAATCCTATATCAGTCGGGCTCTAGTTTAAATGCTTTTTAAGTTAAGCATTATTAATTAATGATCATTAATTAGTTAACTAATGCTATTAGGAGAATGTGAATTAACAGCCACTTTGACTTTATTTATAAAATGTTTATCTACAGTGTTTAATTTGCTGAAGTTAAACTAGGGATGGACTGTACTGGGCAATACCAGTTTGTAACCTGTATTTAAGCAGGCAACTGCTTAAAAATACCTTCAGAATAGAATAGAATAGAATAGCCCTTTATTGTTATTAGTATTAGTGACAGAGACCTCCAGAAGGAAAACCTCTTGAAGAACTGCAGATAGGACTAAAATGAAATATCAGGGTTTAAAAGATCAGCAGCATACATCCATAAACATTTCAGCATACTGTCCCCTAGGAGTCAAATATTTAATTAGATTCTGCAGAGGGTAATTTTAAAAAAGCACCTTTAAAACAAAACTGAGTTAATGTGATTGCTATCTTGTAATGTACATACTATACTGACATGTACCAGTATACTTAAATCTCTTAATGAATTATTTCTAAAATACATATATCTGAAAGCTCACTTTGCTAATTAACTAAATAGTCAACATATTGTTCTATGTTGTATTTATTTCACATCTGAAAAGAATTTTAAGTGAGCTAATGTATACAGAGGTTTCTATATTGAAATTAATTAGTCTATATATTGTAAAATGTAAAACCAGAAATTGCATATTTTAGTAATATTTGTCGATATGCATGCATGAATGAGAGCAATTTATATGTTTTCCCAATTTATGTCCATATGGAAATACACTTTAAGTAGATATAGCCAGTGTATATTTTTCAGTTTGAGAGTCAAGTCTCCCAAAGCACACACAGCAGGGTCTACTCAGTCCTCTGTATCACTTCTATAGTGGCCTGAGAACTTGATGAATATCGAGCTCATATTTCACTGACTTTGCATCTCATCCCCTACCAGTCAACCAGATTTCCACCCAGAACTTGTGTTGGAACAATGACAGCTACTTATTCAGCATGGGCAGGTTTAATACAGACTCACAGCTCTGACATCGCTGTTGTCTCAGACTTAGAATTACATCCCACTTTTCATCCACTGATTGCATGTAGAACACGCATTTGTGTTGAGTGCATTTTTGGTTTTTGTCTTGAATAACACTCTTTCCAGACTTATTTGAATGTATCTGGTATCAGTAGGGAATGGCATAGTGGTGCAGCAGTTAGCAGTGTCACCTCAAAGAATCTAGTCTTGTGTTTGAATCCACCCTGGGGCCTTTCTGTGCAGAGGTTGGTTGTATGGTGTCTCCATGGGTTCTCTCTGTCTGTGTTAGACCTGTGACAGATTAGCAACCTGTCATTGGTGTGGTTGACATACTATACTGACATGTATACTCAGCTGTGACAGGTGCAACAGGCTGCCTGTTCAAATACATGTAGATAAAGTCACAAGAACAGCTCTTTAGCTTAGCAACTGTAGTTGTACAACTGTGTGACTTTGCATCGTTTGATCACCAAAGGTTTTAATTAGACTTAGGTGAGTGAGGATAGCTGAGAAATCTTAAAATGACCGAGGGAAAGGTCATCTATCTTGACAAAAAATTACTGTTAGCCTCTTAACTTGTCCATGTAAATAGTGTGTATTGGCAGATATAGTCTGCATGGTATAAATGATTGAGTGATGCTGACAAAAACTGGGATTTGCAACAGTGGTCTTGGTTTTAAGATAGAAGCCACAATTAAAATCTTTAGCTGAACAATCAAAATCAAACTAACTGTAAAAAGCTGTTTACTTACTTTGGTGAATAATGCAACTCAGAGAGTGCAGCAGGCAAAAACATGTGCTGTGGGTTTGAGTAGTCAAGAGGATTTAAGACTTCAGAATTGTTTCTAGATGTCCTGCTAATTAGGACAGGTAGATGTACTGCCTCGGTATGTCTTTGTAAGTGTGTGTTAGGCCATGTTACCTACATGTTACTAAGTCATGTTAGCTCTGTGGAGGTATATATTAAAAAAATCTGTATTTTTGCACATGGCCATCCCTACAGTTGTAATACACCGTTTCTCCATGACAAGCTGGAAGATTAAAACCTGCAACCACAATGTCAGAGCCAATATTATCATAGTTAACTAGATGTTAACAGTTAACCCTCTGCCTTTAAACACACTAGCTAGTTCGCAGCTTTGCTAACATAGATAAATCTACAATTATTACAAAGTAATTGTAAAAACTCTAGACATCAGAGATTAGCCAATATTACTTATCAATCCAACAGCAAGAAGGCGAGCTAAGTATCTGCCTGCAACCTTTCAGACTTTCCAACATTTATTATTTTTCAGTCTCTTACTCTCTCTCTTTTCCCTTCTATAAATGTCATGTTCTTTCACATTGCTGCTGCCATTGTTTCCATATTGAGAATACAAAGGTAGTTTTGTCCTCTAGCTAGGTGAAGACCCATTGGTGGTAGTGTGTTACATTATGTTATAAAGCATTACGCGACTTTCCCAGGACAGTTATGAGAGTCTGAAGCAGTTATTTTAAGGTGCAAAAGTTGCCTGACTGTTGCATCCAGAATACATATATGCAGAAATAAATATTTTAAAGAGAAAAATACTCATAGTTTGGCAATGAAAAAAGACATTACCAAATGTGCTATTACATTTTGTAATGTAAGAAAGATTGGTAGTGTATTTTTGCACTGAATGTGGCAGTAACATCTCTCAAAAATGAGATGAAATTTGATTAACAAAATAAATTCAAAATATCAATTTGTCTTATATTAGAGATATTCCATGTATTTTATTTTTTTTTATTATTTACATCATTTTCTTTTCTCTGTGTAGATCACAAACTGTACTTTGGACACACACACACACACACACACACACACACACACACACACACACACACACACACACACACACACAAAACCCATGCTTGATTAGTGTGTCTTTGTGAAATCATGTATTACTCAGCTCGCTATACTGCTCTACATTTTGAGCCAAATATGATGATTTGCAGTTGATGGTACTGAAGCAGGAATTTCACATTTTTTAAAATCACGCATTCAAAGACACTTTTTGAGGAAAATCTCAGTACTGTATCACTCAGTCCCTGAACTGAGGAGCACCTCTTTCAGTGACCAGTCATCATATTGTTGAAGATGTTCACATTTTTAAATGCTAAAGAGGATTTTACCCCATGTGCTAAATGAGAAAGAATACCTGGTGCTAATACATGCTGCACATGTTAAAGGAAAAATGTTTGTTTACTTACAAAATAGATTTAGTTGCTAAATGCACCCAGACTCATCTTTTTCCTCATTTTCATTATTTTTTATGAGCTCAAATTTTCAGTTTATATGTAAACACTGGCATCAGTCATTGTCAGTCATTATCACAGAGGTTGCTTTGATATTGCTTTAACATCATAGCTGTGAACTGCAAACTGTTACAGTGATGAAATCCATCATACATCACTACCCTGAAAAAACAGCTCACGTCTCTGCAAAGTCTTTTTAAACATTCATTATGGGGACTACAAGCCCATAAATAAATAACATAGTCATATTTGTTAAACACTTTTGAGTACAGTTTGTTGTTGAAAAAAAGGCATCCTTTGATTGAAGAAAGGATGTACAGTAATAATAGACATGCAAACAAAAGCTACTTAAAAGCCAGCAGCAGACAGCTGCAAGTAATACATATGCAGACGTATTACTTCAGCCTGGAGTAATGTATGAAACTACATTACAAACTAAAGTGCAGAAAACAGATCACAGTTTAAGAAAAAAGTTTGTTACTACCATGTAAATAATAACTGAAATTAACATCCGTTGTCTCACGCCCTCTCAACATTATATATATATATATATATATATATATATATATATATATATATATATATATATATATATGCACATACATCATTGTTGTGTGTGTGTGCGTGTAGAAGAAACTACAATGCACATCGACTATATTGGCTGGGTGCGAACTGTAGTAGGGTATGCTTAGTGACACATTATAACATGATGTAACAGTGTCCATAACATACGTGAGTGATGGAAATGTTCTAAATCCTAGAAATTAGTTTAATAATAAAATAATATAGAGACAGATTATATATATATATATACACATATATATATATATAACACACGACTATCTATATTTGGGGACAGTACTTGTTTTCAAGAATGTACAAGTCTATATTCTATTCTATTATTTTTATATCCATCTACTGCTTTATATTGTAGCGCTGCAGAATTGTACACAAAGTAGAGAATTATGTATGTTTAATTGTATACAAAACAAAAGAGAATGGTGCACCACACTGTACTGTATATCTCATTGTCTATTACACAGAGAATCTCAGAGAAGGTTGCAGCGAGCTAGTTTTTATAGTAATGTACATTTGCAAATGTACCTGTTGAATTGTTTTTGCACCTTCCACACCCCACACTGCTTATGTATTCATTATGGAGAGGAGTATTGCTCTGTGTTAGGTTAACATCATTAGACCTTTTTTTAGACCTTTTTGGCTACTGCAGTTAAACATTTTTGAATCTACTTTGGCATGAAAGAATCGGTACGGTGCTCTCTTGCAATCTTCACACATTAGAGCACAGAGATCTAATTGTAGGTTATATTTATGGAATTCACAAACTGTGCAGACTGATAATATTTGACAGTGTATATGTGTATATTTCAGTATATGTGTAACAGAAGCAGTGCTTTGTGCTGCTGTTTTGGAACTGATGTAAGGGGGGCTCTAAATGTTTGATTTTTGTTGGAAACTGAAGCATGTGCAACTTACTGAACATTCTCCTGGATTTCGCACTCAAGTGGAGGTCGAGCATTGCAGCAGCTGCTAAAAGTTACTCCAGACATTCAGTTCACTGCTGTACATTGCCAAAAAGAAAAGGACAAGAAACATGTCATATACATTCTGACAACTGGTGCTATTTAAAAACATCTGTGGTGCTTTTTTTTTTTAAGTTAGGTATTTCCTTGCTTCAGACAAAATGTAGCTACACAATCCTGTACTGTATTGCAATGTAGGTTGTTGTCTGGCCAGTCGTTTGTCCTGGTTCTCTTATATGTTCCAGGAGGTTTTCTTTGACTGCTGTTGTTTCAGGGAATACACAGATTCAATTGGAGTAACATTTGGAGTGGCAAATTTGAAAGCAAGGAAATTTAATGGGTAATTCACTCAAAAACACATCATGATGATTTTTTTTAACTGATTTTTTTTTGTGTGTGTGGAGACTTTAGAGTTGTTTAAAGTTTTCTGTATTTGTGGTTGCAAATTGTATCCACACATTGTGTTTGGTGCTGAGTAAACAAACAAGGTCACCGTGACTTTCAATAGTCATCAACATCATTTAAAATCCCTGGAGAAGCATTGTTTAAGATCAAAGAATCATGCTAACTCCCAGCAGGTGCTCTTTAATGCTAGGTGGTAGGTTAAACCGATGGGGTATAATTCAACTTACCCCAAAAATCCCCATGAGAGGAGCAGCCTGTAGCATCGCTATGTTTGAAGACCAGAAAAAGCATCTAAAAAGTGTTTCCTAAAGATGCTTTTTCAACCTACTCACATACTCCTTTGGCTCATTGTGTACTAAGTTCAAATATCACGTGAAACCTTTTGAAAACTTTCTTTCTTTCTCATCACAAAATGCAATACAATGTTTTATTTCTTTTAAACAGAACTGTGCTCATTGTCTTCTCTTAATTGTTCAGTCTTCCTGTGACATAAAGGAATGCTTTGAGTTACAGTGCATCTGGAAAACAACACAAACATAAGTGTGTTCATTGTTAATTACAGGAGTAGACAACTCAGTACCTCAAAATGTCTTTTCATGGAAATCTTTAGTCCAAATGTGTATTTCATCCATTTTTATGTTCCCCATCTCTGAGAAATCAGTCCTCGTGATGCTTTTTGATATTTGTTGGCACAAACACTAACAGGAATGTATGACTATTGTAATCACTGCTCACCTCCCCACTCTTCCTAAAAATTGAAGCTTTTAAAGCATCTAAATTGAACTGTCAATTTTTTGTATCTCAAATGTCTTGGTATGCTTGTTGTAGTTGTATATTCATAATGGTGTATATTACATCAGTTTTTATTTATTAAAATGTTTAAATTTTCTAACATGACTTTTGTGTTGCTGTTTTTTTTCCCCGTTTTTGTAAAATGGTACTCAGCATTTGATGTAAAAGAAAATGAAACTACAAACCAAATAAATGTAAACTTCATTCTTAGAGTGATGATTAAAGGAAAGGATTCCAGAAACTGCTGAGATTTCTGTAAATAAACAGACATAGTTTGAGAAAATACTGCTTTAAACTCCTAAGACCCGAACTCTTCCATGGCATGCATTTTTAATTTCTCTTTGATATTTGGGCATATTGGGACCTGATGAATGTAAAAACAATGAATCACCAGATTTTTTTTTTTTAACCTGATTTTTGTTCCTAAGAAAAATGAGATGAGGATATTCGTTTTAAATTTTGATGGAACAGTGGCAGTATGATGTCCTCGTAAGTGGATATCAGGCCCTTGGCAAAATTTAGTATTTTGGTCTAGACAACCCAAAATGTGATGTCCACATATGTGGACTCCAGGTCCTAGGAGGTTAATATTTTTGACATTTTGGCTATAAATTGCAGATTTCTTTGTAAAACACTACTTAAAAATGCATACATTACTTTTACGCTGATGATCATGCAACATGGCAGTTTTCAGTGACATTAATGGAAAGCAATTACAGTTGAAAGGGAACATTAGAGTAACTACACTTATACGTGCTACTATAGCCCATTGCCTTCAGAACTGCTGACATTACACAGTTTCTGCAGATTTGTGACTGTGGAGGCCATCTGAGTGCAGTGAACTCATTGTCATAGTCAAGAAAGCAATTTGATTTGAGCTTTGTGCCATGGTGCGCCATCCTGCTGCAAGCAGCCAGTAAAACAGTGGTGTGCAGTGGTCCTAAAAGGATGGACATGGTTGGTAGGATGTGTTATTTAATTACACAACCAGCAACAGTTTGAGCTACAGTCTGGATAGATTCATAATTTCATGTTGTCTACATCAAATTCTGACTTTCCCATCAGAATGTCACGGCAGAAATCCAGACTCATCAATCAGCATTTTCCCATCTTCTTGTTCCCAACTAAATTGTTGGTGAGGATGCAGACAACTTATACTGTACTCAGTTTTCTGTTCTTAGCTGATAAGAGTGTTTTTGCTATTATTGAAAATTAGCAACCCTACAGCTTGATATTCTCTTCTTTGTAAAAACAAACAAACAAACAACAACAATACCAACAAAAAAAACAGCAGCACAGGTAAGCATTTTTTTTTTCAATATTTTATTTTAATTTTTCCAGCATAGAAAAACCCATCAACAAACAAATACAGCTCAAGAAGTAGTGGCACTGTAAAGCGCTTTGGGTGCCTTGAAAAGCGCTATATAAATCCAATCCATTATTATTATTATAACAGGTAAGCATTTTAACTGTGCATCTAGAAAGCCCAGCCGTATAGGGGCACCACAAGCCAGTGTATTCTAATGCTGGTCCCAAGCCGTGATAAATAGGGAGGGTTGTAAATTTCTGGATCGGTTGGGGACTGAGTTATCAGCCTCGACTGCAAACCGGTCCTGCTGAACAACGTGTGCTCAGAATTCTCGGGGGACAAATAAAGAACGTCCCCACTTTTTTTTCTTCCCACTGGCCCTAATCCTGTTCCGTAGGAGAGCACTGTAATCAGCATGTAAAAGTGCTGAATGCGGTCAGACTTCATCTTCTTAAATTCTCTCTAACATTTGCTCACTTTCCTCCATGGTGCAAACTTAGAAAAGAATGACAACTCACGTGACCCCACTGGTCACTACATCTGTGGTCACTGAGACATAAAAACGATATGTATCAAAACTGATTAATAAAGACAGAAAAGAAAAGCGTGTACAAACTAAGGGAAGCTCCGTTCCTTCGTAAATCCTCGAGATCCATGCCTCTCGCGAGATCACGGTTGCTTAGCAACCAATGACACAGCTCTGTTGATAGAAACCCCAGTGCTATGCTAAGGAATTTTACCCAGAAAATATAAAGTGACTTTGACTTGGTAGCATGGAGGTAAGTTTGTCTTGAAAATGGTTTAGTCAGAGTATCACAGACGAACACTGGCTATTAAACGGCTAACTAAGGTGTGAAAAATGTCATTGTTTGACTTTTCATTAAAGCTAAGGAGAGACATTTTAGACTTAGCGCATAATAGCATAAAGCAAGTAGTGGGCTCATCTGTTGTAGAAAGGATTGTCTCAGTGTCCTCATGAGTCTGTGTAAAAAATCTCATACACTCATATTTTATTTATAACAGAACAGAGAAAATATATCTTTTTTTTTAGCGCAAGACATTTTACTATTTCATTAAAAATATTAGATCATTTTGAATTTGATAACAGTAACAAGTCGTAAAAAATCTGGAACAGGGCAAAAAAAGGCTGAAAAAGTAAGTGGTTCTAAAAAGAAACAGCATGCGGAACATTTTTTGTAAGCAATTAAGTGAACTGGCAACAGTTCAGTAATATGACTGACTATAAAAAGAGCAGCTTAGAGAAGCAGAAGTTCTCAGAAGTAAAGATAAATATCTGTGCAAGACTGAAAACCAGTATTGGAGTCCGACAGTTTTTGGTCATTCAAGCAGTGTTTCATTAAAAAACAGCAGGACTCTGTCATGGAAATCATTGCATGGGCTCAGCAGCATTTCTCTGTGTGAGAACATAGTTTGCATAAATTGCAATTTATTTGAACTGTTCTGTGGCCAGATGAATCAAAGTTTGAAACTAGTGTTGGAAGTGCATGGACACTGCCTCGTCTTGAATAAAGAAGAGAGGGACCATCTGGCCTCTTGCTATCACTTCAAAGACCTGCATATCTGATACTATGGAGATGCATTAGTGATAGTGGAACTGGCAGCTTGCACATCTGGACAGGCATTATCAATGCTGAGAGGTATATGCACGTTTGCGAGCAACATATGCTGTCATCCAGATAATGTCTTTTCTGGGAAAGCCTTGTATATTTCAATGAGAAAATGCTGTATATCTTGCAACAGCGTGGCTTTGTAGAAGTCCTGAATTGGTTTAAGACACAGCTGTTGCCCCCAGACCCTGAAATAGTCTGACCTTCCACAAAAAGTGCCCTCCAACAGCTGAAATATTATTTCCACTTGCTTTTAGTCAGGGAGGTCTCTTGTTTGTTTGTTTGTTTTTTGTTTCTATCGAGTCAGATTTTCTTATTGGTGCTCACGCATTCCGTCCAAATCTTAACCGAGATAGTTAATTTAATTTTTAATAAAATTTGCTTGTCTTTTTATTTAAATGTGCTTTAAAATAGATGTTTACTTTGATTTTTGTTAAAGGGTTTATGATTTGTATTTGGTCTGATAAAATGACATTGCTTTAAATGTGCTTTAAATACAGTTGATTTGACTGATAGACTTACAGTTTACCTGCTGTGTTTCCAGGAGACGGGATCAACAGGAGAAGACTCTTTTGAGTCCTTGGCAGAGTTTCAGTTGGTCCTCAGTGAGCTGGTTGGCGATGCGAGCATGGACAAAATCCGGGTGGAGTATGAGAAGCTCATCCATGCGCTGAAGAAGTCAAGAGAGAACGAAAAAAGGCTAATGTCTAAATGCAGGGAGCTGAATGCAGAGATTGTGTCCACCTCAACTAAGGTGGCTGCAGCCCTGAAATTATCCCAGGAAGATGCAACAACAATAACATCACTAAAAAGGGTATGTGCCCCGAACACAAGAACTACAGCATAGTGCAGAATAGCTTATTCATTTAGGTGCTTGACCATAGCAATCATTTTCTGATCATGAGGTAACGGGTATAGAAATGTTTTGTTTTTGTTTTTTTACGTTTTCTTTATCATGTAGCTTCTGCTAAAGAAAATAATTTGCTTACATTGTAGGAGCTGGATAAAGCCTGGAAAATGGTTGATGCTGCTCATGATAAAGAGAAGAAGGACAAAGAGACAATCAGGAAACTACAAGAAGATGTTTCCAACCTAACAAAAATGGCTGAAATTCAGACTGGGTTTTCCAGGGACCAAGAACAGAAGTGTGTCTGTGGCCCATTCTTTTGACTGTACAGATGTCGGATTAAACCATTTTTAACATGTCTGTGTGTTTTTTCTTTTGGTTTTTAGTGATCTATTTAACATGATTGATGAGCTGACCAAAGAGAGGGATAAGCTGCTGACTACAGCAGAGGGTCTGAGAGAAAAACTAAACAAAGCCATTGCAACCCAGCAAGAGATAGAGGCCAAACGAGAGCGTGCCATGGAGAGTATTTCACAGGTAAAAGCATTTGTATCTAATAATGCAACACACAGCAAGGATTAGTGATTTAAACTTTGCCTGCAAAACAGAAACTCTGTTAATAATGGGTGTCTGTAATTACATATTTAAATGAATTGTAATAATTTTCAAATATGACACAGTATTACTACCCCTGAGTGTATTACCCCTGTCTCAACAAACCCCAATACACATAAACATGCACTAATGTAGTATTTTCTGGTTCTATAGATGACTTCATGCAGTTTCTATTAGCATGTTTTGGTCTCGAGGTAGGATTGCATGACCATTGACTCTGACAAACACAATAAAATTCCACTCTAACTCCAGACTACTGCTTGTTTCCTGTCTAAACCCAGCTCCAACAGGAGCTTCAGGTGCAACAGAATGAGATTTCCCGCGAGATGAGGCTGAAGGAAAAGCTGGATAAGGAGGTAAAGCAGATGCATGTCGATATGGAGGCCAGGATGGGTGAAATCAAAGTTCTGAATCTGCAAGGCCAAAAGGCTAAAGAGGAGCAGCAGAAACTGGAGCAGCAGCTAAAAGAGCTA
This sequence comes from Diplotaxodon limnothrissa, assembly GCF_057381915.1. NCBI lineage: Eukaryota > Metazoa > Chordata > Actinopteri > Cichliformes > Cichlidae > Diplotaxodon > Diplotaxodon limnothrissa. The sequence continues at coordinate 4,888,143 of NC_140605.1, forward strand.
AAAGTAAGCAAGGAAGTGGGATGGATTATATTTCTGGTGTGACATGTTCAAAAGTAACTGCTATTGTAGTTATTGTCTCAGCTAAAACCATAGGTTATTATTGCATGAATCTTTTTTGTTAGTTGTATGTTGTGTATTTTACATATTTAGATGTTGTGCTTAAAAGGAAAAAAAAAATGCCTCAAATTCTTGCGAAAACTTACTTTTTCTTACTTTACAAGAATTTGTAATAATTACCTTTACAAATAAGTATAGCGAATTAGCTCCTATTTCAATTTCAAACTTCCATACTTGTTACTTCCATACAAAGTAACAGACAGTCCAAAAAAGAAGTGAGGAAGAGTGTGCAGTCAGGGCAGAGTGGGTGGAAACAAGTGCAAGGGGTGATTTGGGATAGAAAGACAGCAGCACGAGTGAAAGGGAATTTTCACAGGTTTTTAGTGAGGTTTTGTGTGGTTTTGATGCTGCCACTAAAGAAAAAGACAGGAAACTGAGCTGGAGGTGGCAGAGCAGAGTTGCAGTGACACAGCTTCTTTCTAGTATTGTCTTGATGCATCCTCAATCATCCAGGTAAGTAAATCCCAAAAGGTTGATTGTGTTCATCTGGACGCAGCGTTTTCAGTGGGAGAAACGTTTGGTCACTCATCCAAGTGACTTCTTCAGTCTCAGCTGACTGCAGGTTTCCCCAATCTTATAAACAGGACATTTGCATAATGACTGAAGCTAATGAATGAACAATGAGCTGGGGGTCAGTTCCTTGATCATTAATATGCAAATTCTCATGACCATTGATCAACAAACACTGATCAAGGTAAACTGATCATTGATCAATGGCCATGAGTCCCATTCACACAGGTGGGGAATGGTTGCAATCACAGCATTGTCAGATGGTGATAGATGTACCCTTAGGCCCCCTCCTCGATTCAGAGATGGTCTTTCCCTTTTCACGTAAATGGCCTCCTTGACTCTGTGCTCAAACCAGCGTTCCTCCTTGTCCAGGATGTGTACATCCTCATCAGTGAAAGAGTGTCCACTGGCCTGTAGGTGTACATAAACTGCGGAGTCCTGGCCTGACGAGGTTGCTCTTCTGTGTTGTGCCATCCGCTTCACCAGAGATTGTTTGGTTTCCCCGATGTATAAATCCTGGGAATTGTGACCAGGAGATATTTTATTTTGTATTCTCACAATCAGTTATCATTGATTAATCATTTACCATTGTTGAATCTGTTGACAGTATAATCTTTTAATTACATCTGTGTTACTTTGAGCAAATATTAATGCACACTGACTGTTTATATAAAGTTGTTGCACTTTAGTGCAGTCACACCATTCAGACCCACCAGTCCTGTTGGGCCCGGCCCGCCTGCGTGTAGTTCTGCACGTACACAGGCCTTTAAAGTACATGCACGCTCTTATATAACACATGCATGTGTACACACACACTTAGTAAGAATAGGAGGGTCGTCTGAGGACAGTTTTCTGATAGATATACTTTCACAAAAGGCACGAATGTAATACACACTTGTTTTTCTCTAAAACTAACAGTTGATGTCCATATTAGGTAAACTCTCTGAACAGGCCCCAACTGTTATCATTTCCAGTAAGGTCTGACTGTGTGACGTCATCATTGTAATAAAAGCTTTGTGAGACGCTTGCTCGGGGGAGATCGGCTCTAAAAGGCTTGTGATGCTCATCTTCCCCATATGTACATATGTATAATAAAAATCACTATTCTGACATCTACTGAGACCATGCAGTCGTTTGTCTCTTCCTCAAATTCGAACCTTGACAATCTGGTGCCGAAACACCGGTTTGAGGAGGGATATTTTAAGGAGCCTGGCTGACGGTCTAGTGGTGTCAGACGGACGGCCAGGAGCTACACTGAGTGATGGGCCCCGAAATATGAGAGGTAAGCACCGCCTGTTGACGGATCTCCAAAGGTGCCGAATTGGAAATTGAGCGCTAAATTAAAGGTTCACTCAGTGGGGCTTCTGTTCTGTCCGGGGTGATCTTGAGTAATTAGTTTTAAAATAGGGCATAGTAGTCTGACTAAATTTATTGCTGTTTATTTTGGGGGTGAATTTTGAGTTAAGAAGTTATGTGTTTGAGTTAATACGGTTTAAGGTGTGTGGAAACAAATAGATACGGTTTAAGAGGTTAAATGTGGGTTGACTGGGAATGCCAGCCAGTCAATCGGTAGTGTAGGGTTAATTTGGTTTTAATAGGGTAGCAGAGACGGTCTCGGGCTTCAGATAATTAAACGGGGGGGCTGAGAGCTCACCGTGAGGCTTTTAAACAAGTAAATTCGTTTAGGACTGAGAAGCTAGGCTCTCTAAGAATGCAGTTTGTTCAGCAGGTGGCGCTGACCCCTGACCCCGGACGCGTGGTTAGGTTCTAGCCCGGTTTTGGCCTCCCGCTGGGGACTTGGGACTCCCGGTTAATTGGCCAGGTAATCTATGAGTGATTGCCTTCTACTGCATTGATTGATTAAGAAGGTTAGACCTGGCTGCATCCTATCTAAACGTTGGGCACACTGAGCTTTAAGTATAGCCAAAAGCGTGAGCCAGGATTTCATTGCCTTTCACGTAGCTGGTGGAGCTCCGTGTTTTCCTGGCGGGGAAGTAGTTTTAAAAGTAATTAGAATTTAGTAATTTGACCGTTTTTCAAGGCGGCGTACTTGAAACGGTAATTGATCAGCAAGAGCCGGGCTCTGGGCTGAAAGATGCTTTTAAATTAGTCAAAAATTTAGCAACACCAACAGAGAAATAGAGAAGTGAGATTAAGTTGTTCTGGCATATGGTGTTTTCTTAGGAATTCGAGCGCTATCGGGAGGGCGTTCCCGAGGCGTGTATTGATCAGCAAGGCTAGGCCTGGGCTATAGGTGCTTTTAAATTAGTCAAAAAAGTTAGGTGTAACCTCTTCTGGCATATGTCTATGCGGGCCCGTGTGTAAATAGAACATAAATTACCGGTGTGTGTAAATAAAGTGTAAAATAGTGGTATAAACTGTCTGTTGAATTTCTCCTGAGTGTTGAAAAAAGGAAAAACTCTTTTCTGCTCTCTCTGAGAGAGGGGCTGTGTGTGTGAGACAGGAAGTGTGCATGCCCATAGAAGGAAAGAGATGAGGTAAACTCTGTGCAGATAGACCGAAGTAAAAAAAAAAAAAAAAAAAAGGAAAAGGGTCTCTCTCTGTCTCTGTGAGAGAAAAAAGGTGGGGGCCGAGTGAGCCCACGGGGCCGAGCGGGTCCGCGGGAGCGAGCGTGTATGCTGTATGGGGAAGGAGCGAGTGAAAAGAGTAACCGAGTATTTGGTGATTTTTTATTATTTCAGAGGCACTGGGTAAGAGTTTTGTCTTTAGCTGTGAGAGTTGTGAAAAGAGCAGGTTTTTCTTTTGTTGTAGACTGTGAGTAATCGGTGTTTTTGTGCCTAGTGTGCGGTGTGGAATACACAGAAGTGTAGAAATGTTTGTGGTTTATCTTTGTTTGACGTTTTATATAGAGTTGGTTGAATTAGGGTGATTTCTCCCGTTTAAGGGAGGAGTTGCATTGTGGTTATGTTATAGCTTTGCTGTAGGGGTATGTGTGTGATTTTGTGCTGGCTTCGCATGTTTAAATGGATGCATAGAAGTTTGTCAGTGAGAAATTGTTATGGTGGGGTTTAAAGTTAGTAAAGAGTCAAACAACGCCCACTGTTTTAAAAAGGCCCAAAACATCATAAAAGACACCTCACATCCTGGCTACTCCCTGTTCGAACTGTTGCCCTGAGGCAGACGGTACAGGGCAATCAGAGCAAGGACTAATAGACTCACGCACAGCTGTTACCCAACTGCAATAACACATCTGAATACTACAGAATGTCCGCCATGCCACTCTTGTGTTAATCTATGCACGGTCTGAAGCATGACTGTGGGAATACTTAGTATTTTAAGTATTCTATCTATTTTATTTATTGAATTTTAGTGTTTTTTTATATTTGATATTACTAGGGATGATGCAATGATCGGGGACCATTCTTAATGTCGTCGGTCTCATGACAATGACTATAAAGTTTTTTGATTTTGATTCTGATTCTGAAATCCACCCTCCTCAAGAGTTCAATAATTTAGGCAGTTATGTTTATACAAATACTAAATGTATGTTTAGTGTCTTCATACAGGTGTTTTTTCTTAACCTGGAAACCTGAGTACGGCAGCAGAAGACAGGCCAAGTTTTGGCTAAAATTCACGGTTGGACACCAGAGTTGTCCTCACCCCTCCTGGAAAAACAAAAAAAAGAGAGAATGTAGTTTTAGGCAGGTCTTTCTCGCTGAACTGCTCTGGGGGCTGTGTCCCTGAATCTCACCAGTGTTAACCTCTGGCGGAAGACATGGAGAAAAGGAAAAGATGTTCCTGGTAAAGGACTGAAACAAATAAAACCACACACAACCAGAGAAAGGTATGAGAAGTGCGAGGAACAGACACATGTGGGTGTTAGAGAAATGCCTCATTTGAGAAGAAGTTAAATTAACCCATACACTGCATTTCGTTGCCCTGTACCTGTGCATGTGCAATGACAATAAAGTTGAATTCTATTCTATTTTATTCCATATACAGACGCACCCATACATGCAATGAAGAAACAGCTTACATACATGTGCACGTACATGCAAGGTTAAAGTAGCGACACTTAACATACACCTGTTTTTAAATGATATAGTTTATACACTACTGACAAATAAACTCTTTGGGTTGCAGGACAACAACGTAACGTCAGAAGACAAAGACACTGGTCTGATGATTAAGTGAGGACACGACAAATTTAGTGGTTAAAAGGGTCGACTTGGGACATGTTTTTGTTGATTGTTTAAGACAAATGACTACTGAATGGTAGAAAATTCCTTTTTAGGTTTCTAAACAGGATCTTAAGAATTTTAACACGTACCTGTGTTGTCCTGTCAACTTGAGGGGTTATGAGTTGATTATATGGTGAGAGGGAAAAAAAAAAAAAAAAAAAAAAAAAAAAAGGGGGGGAGAGGAGACCAGCCAACACAGCACACCCAACACAACATCATTTTCCTGTTCGCCTGTTTTGTTTTGTTTTTGTTTTTTCTGAAAGCCGAAGCTGACCTGGACTCCTACCCTCCCCTCTACCATCGTTGCCCTCTCCGCGACCATCTTTGACCCTTTGACCCCTGAAGGCCACAGCAGCTGGACTCACAACAACAACTTGAGGATGTCAACAGCGTTGCAAAAAAGCGATCTCATGCAGCAGAGACGGAGAGCACTAAAACCTAACGCCCGTTTCACTACACGGGGGAAATTCCTAGGCTGCGTCAGCTGACAGAGCGGTGACGAGACGCGCATTAAGCCCGGAGGAAAAGGGAGGGTGAGCAAAAGAATGCTGACCTCTGAGAAGAGCCGAACGGAAGAGCTGCAGAAGGCCGTGGAGCAGAGTAAGGACAACATAAACAGACTCCAATCTGACGTGGAAGGAAAAGACTCTGAGGTGTTTGCCCTCAGTAAGAGCTCAAGGCATCAGAACAGAAATTGAGCATGGCTCCGGAGGAGCTGGCTGCTAATTGAACTCATCAGTCAGACTTGGAGTTTCACGTACAGGACTTGTAATCAGGTGGAAGCTTGCTGGAGCAGGAGGTCGTCAGACTTGACGCAAAGCTCCAACAGCAGGAGTAAACCCTGAAAGACCATACAGAAGCAAAAGGGTCAAGTTACAAGGAGAAGATGTAGGCAGCTGCAACAACGGATGAAAACAGACCCAAAGAGGAGGGGAGGACCCTAGGCCATGCTTCAGGCCGCTGGTTTACCTAAACTACAGAACAGGAAGGTGATGAACACAAACATACACCAACACACGAATACACACTTCTGCATGCGCCTACTTAGAATGAAGAGAAACACACACATGAACACTTATGCACTCGTTGAGGGAGTGAAAACTGATACATACCCATGCACTAAAATCAAAATGTTGATTTAATTTACTAAGAAGTGACACACAATGCTCCAGCTGCTGCAATGAAGAATGCTTTACTGACAAAGGCTCAATGCTGCACACAACAAAGTCAAATATAGAATATGCTATAATAATAAGCCCAGAGGGCATTTGTGTGGTCTGGGGAGCAGAGTCCGGAGCGGTTTGGTTATGAAAACGATGCCTGTGCGAGATATCTGGGGCTTAAGGCCTCGACTCAATTGTTCACTGTACACTAAAAAGAAAAGAAAACACTCTGAGCAGTGGTGCAGAGTGAAAACGAGGAATTAACAGTGTGAGTCTTATTTCAGAGCGCCACGTCATTGTGATGGAGATTTAATAAAGGAGGAACACACGGACAAAGAAGAAGAGAAAGGGGGGGGCAGCCCTTGAGCACGATTGCCTGAGGCATTAAAGTTCTGTACTAAATTCTGGTTTCCAGTGTGAGAAAAGTCACGCAGTGCCAGTAGTAGAGCTAGGTTGAGTGATGATTCTAAATTACTGTAAGTAAATCATCGTACACCGTTCAAGTTTCATGATAACGGGGATCTAGACTTTGTTGAACCCTAGGCAATTTGAACAGGTAAAATTCGAGTGACCAAGTAGCAGTTGAATAAAAGTCATTGAATAAGTGTTGAAATAAACTGGCAGAATTAAGAGAATTAAAACATTTCAAGAGCTCAAATTACTCAATATGGAAACGGTTCTATTTTGTTTCACGAACGCAAAACATATAGGTTTAGGGATATGAAAAGGTTGAGGTGGTGTTGATTTGACTCTGTGTAGGTTTAGGTTGGTATTTTTATTGATGGGAAGAATATTCAGTGACAAGTCCTAAGACCCGGGCGTCTGCATTTTGTTTTTGTTATTTTTCATTTTATTTTGTTTTATATTTACTGATTTTTGTTTGTGAATCTTTTCTTTAAGCAGATCTGCACATCGGAAATTACAAGCATTACACGTCGGCGAGAAAATTGTTGTAAGTGAGTTTCTCCGCATTGAAATGGGTTCTGGAGGAAACACTTGTGGGGACAATTAGAAACGAGAGTCCCTGTCTAAAAAAGGATTCAGCGAGGTAATCCAAACTCAAGTTCTTGTTTTCTTTTTGAGATGACGTCATTTTGCTGAGTGTGGAAACTAAATGCGACGACAGGTTTCACTATCAGCAAAGAATGGATGAATGGATGAAAGACTGGGAATAAAAACAAACGGACTGACTGGTAAAAGATGACAAGACTAGACCATGACTCAAGGTTAACCACCTCCACCTAGATAGGATAAAAGGGTGGATGAATTTATGTGTGTTTCTTTTTACAGGAGTAGAAGGATGACAAAATATTCGAGGATGAGTGAACCTGTAAATGCCATTTTTGTGTCTTGTGTTGCTTACAGAGGTAACTGCGCAGCGTTACCATTTACATTTTCTTCCCTACAGGGTTACAGTTTTAATGTTTTTCTATTACAGGATTTCTGGGCGGATGTGTGAAGAAACGGTGTTTATGGGTTAGGAGTTGGTGATGCTATTACACTGTATTCTGGTGAGAGTGTTGGGGGAGACACACCCTGTCTTGAAAACTGTGATTCTTTTACAGGAAATGTTTTTATAGCACCTATGGAATGAGGATGGCTGACTACGGTCAATGTGCTGCTAATGTTTGCTTTGCTTTGGTGAGAAGGGTGCAGTAGAAAACAGACAAGTGACATGAAAACAAGTAATAATAACAAATAACAAATTTGGGGACAGGTTAACCTAGAGCTCACTAACTGGCCATTAGGGGCTCTCTCTCTTGGAGTAATATTGCCCAAAGGGTGAATAAAACAAATTGCGGCAATAATAGTGATTTAATGATCAGAAAAATCCTGAGCATGATACTTGTCTGTTGTGCTGAATCTTTTATTACTCTTATGATTTGCAGGTGGTTGTAAATAAGCTGTTTACTTTAACAGGTTTGCTTTTTAGCTGAATTGCAAAATACAACTAGAACGATTAATTGAGACTAATCGCTACTAACCTGAAACTGAGGAGGTTCTATATAAGGAGGAATTAAAACAGGTATAAAATGCATCTGATCTTTAATTGCAGGTGGGACCAGGAAGATTTTTGGTACAGATTGCAGGTTGTTGCTCATTATTGAAGTGTGCTCATAAAGGTAAAACCTATATAGGGGGTTTATAATTTGGTTTGTGTTTTAATAATTTAGGTATGGCAAAATTAAAGGTTTCTAGACAATTTAGGGAACGAGTGAGAAGCATAATTAGATGATTAGAAACTGAGTACTACACTCAAGTTAGAATTAAGAATGCCCAATTTGTTTGAGGTCTGTTGTTCATTTTCATACACACATTGCAAATGTGCTTATAAGGAGCTGGCACTTAGTCTGTGAAGGTCAAAAGCGGGTTAAGTGCATGTACGCTTACATACATAAGCATGGCATAGGATTGGAATAAACAAAGTCAACAACATTAGGTTAGGAAAGCCAGCGCAGGAGAGGTGTTGGCTTTCTGTCTCTTGCAGAGAAGGGAACAGACACCAGACGGGGACACGGAGATATGGGGATCCTTCACAGCAACTGGGGTCAAGTGTTATGGCCTTGGGGCTCCTTGAGAAGATGGATCCCATAACCACAGCGATAACCAGGAAGGGGTTGGCTAAAACTAGGAACACCAGAGACCAACGAGGTTCGAGAGGCTTTTGGCAAAAAGGGGGACACGGCGGTGACAACGGACAACAAACACACAGATCTGTGTAGCGACTGAAGGGTGGTCTAACCCCGGAAGTCGAGGAAAGAAGAATCCGAGGGCGTTTCTTCACTCCAAGAGGAGGTGGTAAAGGGGCCTGAAGCGTGTCAGGCTGAAACTCGAGTCTGAAGCTAAAAGAACAGCTGGGTTGTGGGAAAATTGGAAAACAACGGAGGTGTTGGGATTGATAAGTGTCATAACGTGTTTGTTTGGTTTGGAAATAAATCCTGGTGTGAGTTGGGCTGGCAAGCCAGCCCAAAGAGGAGGAATGTGACCAGGAGATATTTTATTTTGTATTCTCACAATCAGTTATCATTGATTAATCATTTACCATTGTTGAATCTGTTGACAGTATAATCTTTTAATTACATCTGTGTTACTTTGAGCAAATATTAATGCACACTGACTGTTTATATAAAGTTGTTGCACTTTAGTGCAGTCACACCATTCAGACCCACCAGTCCTGTTGGGCCCGGCCCGCCTGCGTGTAGTTCTGCACGTACACAGGCCTTTAAAGTACATGCACGCTCTTATATAACACATGCATGTGTACACACACACTTAGTAAGAATAGGAGGGTCGTCTGAGGACAGTTTTCTGATAGATATACTTTCACAAAAGGCACGAATGTAATACACACTTGTTTTTCTCTAAAACTAACAGTTGATGTCCATATTAGGTAAACTCTCTGAACAGGCCCCAACTGTTATCATTTCCAGTAAGGTCTGACTGTGTGACGTCATCATTGTAATAAAAGCTTTGTGAGACGCTTGCTCGGGGGAGATCGGCTCTAAAAGGCTTGTGATGCTCATCTTCCCCATATGTACATATGTATAATAAAAATCACTATTCTGACATCTACTGAGACCATGCAGTCGTTTGTCTCTTCCTCAAATTCGAACCTTGACAGAATCCTCCTGGCACTTAACAGCTCACACTATGTTATTCTGTTTGTGTCGAGGGACCCGATCCCTGCGGTGGACTAATTTTTGGCACACCTTGTTTTGGGATTTAAAAACTACAGAGAAAAATCTTTAGAAAAAATGTGTCTCAACTGTTCCGATACTCCTGACACATACAGGATCACTACAGGTTTTCTCTTAGGCAGCAGTTGTCCTTCCCTCCTGGATCGGCTGGAGCTTTCTTTAGCTGCCTTCCTAGATTTGACAAATGTCCAGCTGGGATAACCACATTTACTCAGGGCCTCTTTCTAGTATTTTAGGGTCCTTACCTAAAGGTCAGGGTTTTGTGACTTGGCAATATGTGAATAAAATTGAATTGATTTGAAAGAAAGAATACATATTTGTTCTCTAACTGCAACAGATTTTGAATGAAAAGTCAACCAAGGAGTTGGAGCAGATGCAGACGAAGAACACCAAGCTGCAGCACGAGTGTGAGCAGCTGTCATCAACCAAAGAACACCTCTCCCTGCAAAATCAACAGAATATAAATGAGCTTAAGGTACACTGTTGTCCACTAATGTACACTTAAACAGTCACAACATGGTACTGTTCAGAGAGTTCATTAAGACATATCAGAATGTAGTCAGCGTCAGTGTCCTGCATGTACAATGACATATGCTGTCCATATCCCTCTTTCATCACTGTGTGTAATGTTTCAAACACCCTGCTGCCCCCACTGGTCAGATGAGAGAGGAGGAGGTGAGTCAGTTGCGTCAGGAAGTTGCCAAACAAACAAAGATGAGAGAAGCCATCCAGAAGAAGTTCCACCAGATAGAGGATCAGAAAGCTGATGTGGATGTGCAACGGGAGACCCTGAAAGCACAGATCGCTGGTCTGGAGAAAGGTAAAGGAGCTTACCTTATGACTCATGAAACACAAGCACATGACCGTCTGACATCTGCAACTTTGAAGTAGAAATTTTACAGGCGTATACTGAATAATATATAATTTTGAGGCAGTGACAGTAATCACTATGATAAAAAAACAAACAAAAAAAAACAAACTGTAAGCCAGAATGTAAGTGGCTTTTTGGTATTACGAACAAAATCCTGCAATGAAAAATCCTTTGAAGGAGTTTGGAGAACGTGTTTCTTTTGTGGCCATGGATACATATTGTATTGGTGGCTGACTTAATGAGGCCAAAAAGTAAGAAAGTGTTAAGATTGTTAGAAATGCACACAAACACCTGATCAGAACAGAGTAGAGGGATGCAGCACTAAGTGTTAGTTTGATCTACTTTTGTGTGCTACCGTCATTTTCATTAATGAGTGAGACACCACAAAGCCTTCTAAATTGCAGTGTAATTTTTCAGTGCAATTTCTAGGCCTGAGAAATGACTTCAGATGACACAGCGCCACACTCATGGAAGAAAAATGGTCAATTTTGAAATGTTCAACACAACTGACCGTGAGCAGACATCATTTAGTAATCATCACCCTTCTTCCTCTACAGATCTTGAATCTTCTCAGAAGCAAGTAGAAGCTGACAAGAAAGCCATAGAGGAGCTGATCCGAGAGAGAGACATCTTAAATAAGGTATCCGTTATAGTTTATAGTTCTGTGACACACTATCAACCAAGCTGGGACATTTTATAGGATGTGCTCATTTTGAATCTGATTACAACGTAACCTTTTTAAGCCTCTGAGGTCATAATTATAATACTGTATAATCATCCCTGCACTTCGGGAGAGCAGCATAAACCACTGCTAGTAAATGCTCCTTTGCAATATCAGACAAAAACAAATACCTGAACCCCAAATATGTATTGAGATGATTTACTATATAACATGTTTGCTTTTCACTATGGTTCACGTTCATTTACAGTGAGATGTGTCCAGTACATAAGCATGGGTATTTTGTTGGCTTTAATCTATTTTTGTGGTCTAAGGCTAATATGTATGAAAACTTCAAGTCCACTTAACTGCACTGTTAGGATTAAAACTATGATGATATAGTTTGAGTTCTGCACTTTTGACACAAATTGAAAGCTGCTGGGTCATCTCACCCGTTCTTTTATGAGCATGTTACGCCCCACTTAAAAGCAAAGTGTTGGGGGGTAACAAAGTGAAAAAGAAATGATAAACTTCCCCAAGGTAGATGTCAGTAAAACACGATTCATTACACAACACTACTTAAGCAAGTATGAACACAGGGAAGCTCTGTTCGTCAGGGTCTCCAAGGCCAAAACAACAAACAAAACACCCCCTTTCTAACTAAAAACAAACTGAGTTTTCTCTATCGAAAAACAAAAGTGCATTAGCTGAGCTCCCTGACTGGCCAGGAGAAAATGATTGAAACAAAAATGGCAGAGAACCCCTACCTGCTTCCACTGTGGTTCACAGATATCTTAGTAAAGGCACACCCTTACTCACAAAAAAACACAACACACCAAGGTTACACCAAAGTTGTAAATTCACACACACGCAGCCGCAGATTGCTGCCCAAACCACTGCAGCTCACAGCTTGAGCAAAAAGGGGGAAGAAGACAAGGTGTGGTGGTTTGAGATGGCAGTCTGTATGCCCTGGCTGACTAGCTGTAACACACCTCAGCTGCAGCTCATGAGGCAGACCTGGAACACAGGAGAGGGAGAAAAGGCTCTCTCTCACATAGGGAGAGCCACTAGAGGTCAGCGACCGTAACACCCCCCCCCCCACATAAAATATTACATAAAATAAAACAGACATACTTTTAACACATACCACCGAGTTCGTTAGGGAGTTTAACACTGCGTCCTGGACAGTGCACCAGCTACCACATTGTCCATACCTCTCTTATGTCTGATGTCTATGTTGTACTCTTGAGCAAGCAATGCCCAACTCATCAATCTCTGGTTGTGATTGAAGGGTTCCTTTGGACTGCACAAACGAGTCAAAGGAGCCACTACTGTCGACAAATTCCAGCAGAAACATCTGTAGTAGCCCACTAGACCCAAGAAGCGCCTGAGCTCCCGTCTTGTGGTGGACACAGGGTAGCTCAGGACAGCTTCCACCTTTGCATTTACAGGGCACTCCTGGCAGTGTCCCAGTTGCTTGCCGAGGTATGTCACTACTGCCTCGGCAAATTCACATTTTGCCAGGTTCAAGGTTAGGGAAGCCTGGGCTAAATGACCAAAAACATTCCTTAGTGTGCTAATGTGCTCAGTCCAGCACAACGAATATATCACGATATCATCCAAATACACGTTACAGTTTTTAATGCCTGCTAACACAGAGTTTATAAGCCGTTTGAAAGTGGCTGGTGCATTTCGCATACCAAATGCCATTACTGTGTACTGCAGGAAATGGTCTGGAGTAACAAAAGCTGAAATATTAGAGGCTCTACTAGTTAAAGGAACCTGCCAGTACCCTTTTAACAAATCTAATTTTGTTATGTAGGTAGGTAGGCTCTGTAAGTGTTTGGGAACTGATGAGGCCAATATTGAAATGCTTGCCAGTTCGCATAGGATTTCATAGCCCTCTCTGACCCTCTCTTTACCTCCACCATGCTCACCCTTCAAGATTACCCCTACTCCATTTTGTTTCCTATCTACATCATGGTGGGACAGTTGCATCCTCACACAATACCCTATATCAGGTTATTGTGTGAGGATGCAACTCTAGTCCTCGAGAGCTACTGCCCTGCAGCTTTTTGATCCCTAGCATCCCTATTCCAACACAGCTGAATCAAATGGTTGAATGAACTCTTCAGCATGTCTTCCAGTTTGGCAAAGGTCTGGAAACAAGCCATTAATTTGATTCAGGTATGTTGGAACAAGAATGCATCTAAAAGCTGCAGGACAGTAACTCTCGAAGACTGAAGTTGGAGATCCCTGCCTTAAATCAGCCTTTGTTCTCTCTCCCTTTATCAGTCATAATCTTTATATTTAAAATCCCACTCTCACCTCAACACTCCTGACTTCCCTTCTCTCTCGTTGCCTCCTAACACACCCTGTCCCCCTCCTCCCGCTTTGTCTTCAGCCAAGAGTAGCACAGTTTCCATCGGCACTGCCCAACAGCACCCGGGGCGATTTGTTGTTAACCTGGGCCCTGAGCGATCCAGTGTGGAAATCTCATTCCTGATGACACACATATATATTTGAGAAAGTTTTACACCAGATGCCCTTTCTGACACAACCCTCCCCATTAATCCAGGCTAAGAACCAGCACTAAGAGTACCCTGAATTGTGGTGCTCCTGTGGCTGGATCAGAATCATGAAGGGTTTTCATGGATGTATTTTTTTCTCTACCAAGAAGAAAGCTTTAAGCTGGATGATTGCTGTTGAGGATGTGGCATCTGAGTATTCAGATCACAGGCCAGTTTTAAAAGATTTTGTGCTCTGGGAGCTTAGCAGTGGTTCTGGATGTTGTCTATATCTCTCTTTTCTATGGATGGAGGAGTTTTACCTTGTGTTTTTTAATCTGGTGACAAAACATGCTCGATATTGATATTATTTTTCATGCAGACATTAATACACAAAATCATTTTGTTTGTAATACCAGAAGAGATTCAGTACTGGTTTCCACATTGTTGACTGTGTACACACAGGCTGACATCAAACTCAAGAACATATGTTTAAAAAAATAGTTAAACTTCTCAGTTTTTAATTCAGAATTTTTGTTATTTATTTTTTGTTGTGATAAATGTGTGATTATGATTAACTGATATAGAAGAGGTCTACAGGGTACTTGCCTCAATCACTCTTCATATTCAGTAACCAGTTGTTTCTGTATAACAGTACTAAATGAGTGTGTCTTCCTTTTGGTCCTCAGCAGCTGGAGCCTATGTTAATGCTTACTGTTTTTATGCTTGTATTCCCATGAGCAGAACTTAATCAAAGCTGTGCAGTCAACTGAGAAGCAGCAAAACCTTGTCAAGCTCCTTGAGCAGGACAAGAAAACGTTGGAGCACGAGATCAGCGGCTACCGCCTGGAGGCCCAGAAGCAGCGCAAAATCATCCAGCAGCTGGAGAAAGAGCGTGACCGCTACATCAACGAGACCAGCAACCTCATACAGAAGGCAGGTCTTGCAGGAGGAGCTAGTCTCCTGGATTAGCTTGTTCGTTTTTGGTTTTTTTTACAAATGGGACTTTTCCTCTTTCCACAGGTACAACAAAAAATGAATGATGTAGAAGTTAGAGAAACAGAGATATTTGACTGGAAGAAGAAGGTCACTGAGGCTGCGTGCAAGCTCAAACAGCACGAGAACTTGCTGGAGACTGTCGTGTCTGAAAGGAACCTCTACAGCAAAAACCTCATTGAAACTCAGGTAATAGCAAAGTGATGATGTGAATCACTGCTGGTGTCATCACTCAGCAGAGCTTAATTACACCAGGGAAAGGTTGAACACACCATATTTACAGATGTTTATATTGTAATTCCTCTTCATCTTTTCTCTTCTTCCCTTTTCTGTGTGGTCATTGTGTTCTATCTTTCTCCCTTAGGAAGAGATTGCAGAGATGAAGAGGAAGATGAAGACCATGAACAACCAGGTCACCCGACTCAGAGATGAGATCAGTGGGAAAGAGCTGGCCCTTGCCAAGGATCAACAGGAGCACAAACGCTTAGAGAAAGAAAACGAGACCCTCAAGGTACAGAAAGGTTCCACAGCGGTTCATGATGGAGTGTGGGTCTGACCTCGTCCTTATTTATCTGCTGATTTGTCTTTTTAGTAACTTGACTCTTGTGAAAATATATATTCATTTGAATCCCACCATTGCCATTCTGGATGGTTTTGCCTGTATTGTACAGTTTTCTAAAATTGATTTAATTGATTTAAATTCTTCTTTATAAATGCTTTTATAAAATAGTACAAAATGCCTTCTGCAAAATGTAACTAAAACTTTCACCAGTAGAGGGAAGTGTTTCACTAGAAAATGCTTATTACTTCAGTTGGTCAACACAGTCACTTCCAAGCTAGATGATCCTGGGTTTACACCAACTGTGTGGAGTTTCTCCCTGTGACTGTTTGGGTGGTGCTTCCATGTTTACCATACATGTGGATGGGAGCGTGAATGGTTGATTTTCTCTCTGTTGTTTGCCTGTTGTTTTTACTGTTTCTTTTTTTGGGGGGGAGGTTTGAAAACGGTTGTTTTCCACGTGCTTCAGCTGCTGTTTGTTGCACTACTCTTGACATTTTGAGCTTCCTCTCATGTTGCATTTAGGGTACAGTGGCGTTGCAGTG
Source organism: Diplotaxodon limnothrissa (assembly GCF_057381915.1). Lineage (NCBI taxonomy): Eukaryota > Metazoa > Chordata > Actinopteri > Cichliformes > Cichlidae > Diplotaxodon > Diplotaxodon limnothrissa. The sequence continues at coordinate 4,903,969 of NC_140605.1, forward strand.
GAATAATTCCCTCTGTGTCTTTTGTTTATCATCTATGACATCAGTGGAAATCGTAATTGGGTGAATAAAAGATGTGAGGGAGAGTTCATAAGAAACCATGAATCTGTCTGCACTTATACTAGACCGCTAATGTAAATAATGATGTTTGCTGTGAGACAGTGCAGAGTAGAGCAGAGTGACAACAGAGAGTACCTTAAATACCCTGTGAAAAATACCACTTCAATACTGGGATTGGCATTTTAAAAAGAATGTAGCCAACCAATCACAGTTGGGAAAGTTTATTAAGAAATGGTCCCCACTCCTCTGTCCACTTTTTTGCCTTCTCACCAAACAGTTTCTACTTTAACTCTTGCAATGTTCGGGATCACAGCATCTCTGAAGTTCATTTAATAAATCATAATCCTAAACATTGGTAATATAAAAACACATATTGCTAAATTGAGAGGTTTTATATCTGATATAGTGATCTAGCTTTTTTATTAGACTCAGTTGGCATCACTTCTAATCACTTGTGTTGACATTTCAGGCTGAACAGTATTTCCTGAAAATCCTGTCTTGTTCACCTATTTTTTTGATTGCCTTTAATTTTATAATGATCCACTACACAGCACTAGAGAATAAATTTCATTACAGGAGATGGCTTTCACCCACAGGTATTAAACCACTGGAGTGATTTGAATTACTCCAGTGAGTAACTGACAGATTTCAATATATACATGTAAATGGGGGGATTGCAATTATGAATTGGTGGTATATAGATAAAATTGTCTTGAACTGAATTAAATCCATGTTTGCTCCTATCTAAATTTCCTGCATTTCCTACAGGCAGAATTGCAGCTGATCAAGCTCCAGCTGGAAGAAACAAAGCAGTGTGTAGACAGCCAGAAAACAGAGCAGCAAAAACTGCAGAAGATAATATCGGATGCTGATGCTGAGCAGACCCAACAGAAGAAACAACTGGAACAGGTAAAGAAGGAGAAACATAGATGGGTAGAGAGAGACAGAAAAAGACTCTGATTATGTGTTCTCTCAAGGTGATCAGAGAGCGGGACAGCCTGGGCAAGCAGCTGCTGCATAGCAATGACGAGCGTACACTGTTGTATGAGAAGATCAGAATCCAGCAGTCAATCCTAAGCAAGGGGGACTTTCACTACAAGCAGAGGATCGAAGACATCCGCCTGCTCAAGCTGGAGATCAAGAGGCTCAGACGCAAGAAAAGCATCCTTGACAAGACTTTGCCCAACACAGAGGAGCTGAGGTAAAGGGAGGCATTTGTGGCCAATAGTGAAGAAGGAGAAGGAAGGCAAGATACAAGCATTGAGCACAAAAAGGAAAAGGAATGAGGGGACCCGCAGAGCGCAGTATTTAGAGTAAAAGAGCCAAAAGGAGTGAGATGGAAAGATTGTTAGGTAGGAATCGCTGCTGTCAAACAGTAAATTGTTTCACATAGATCCTTTAAAAAATTCCAGTATTTCTTGTGATATTTTCACAATGGATTCATTTTTAAACTCTTAATTAATAGAGTGAAGCAGTAGAATGTTGTTTTTGCCTCCAGTTTGACGGAATTTAAATGGAAATTATGTTAATATGTAATCCTGTATTTTAGGCAAGAGCTGTTTCATCTGCAGAGGCAGCTGCTCAGAGAGAGAGCAAGGAACAGCGTGCTTGAGGAGCAACTGAAGCCGATAAATATTCACAGATGGAGGCAACTAGAGGTGAATGATTTATCCTTGTGTTAGCTCATAACTTTCATAGCACTAGCTTTTCTTTTTCACATGTTCTAAATGACTGACTTGCAGGGGAGTGACCCTGGTAAATACGAGCTCATCCGTAAGATTCAGTCCTTACAAAAGCGCCTGATCGCCAAAACCCAAGACCTTGAGGAACGTGAGCTCTTGTTGCAGGTGAACACCTGAACACTTGTTTTAAACTAACTGATCTAACTAATGATCTTCGCTTTGTACCTGCACAAGCCTCTTTGGATCATTAGTCTTTTGAAGTTTACGCATAAAAATAAGTGTGACTCACAGATGCATGGTCTTCTTTTAAGCCATGTACTTTACCCATAACTTCCTTTCTTTTAATTTTACCATGAAGGAAAAGGAGAAGCTGTATGTGGAGCTAAAGCACATTCTGGCCCGGCAGCCAGGTCCTGAGGCAGCCGAGCAGCTCCAGCAGTGTCAGTGGACCATCCGAGACAGAACCAAAAAGCTCAAGGTCTTGTGCAGAAAATTACAGATTTGTATCATTTGTTTGCGTTTACTTTTTGATATAAATAATGACTTCAATAAAATAATATATATTGTTTTAAAGTCAGAAAATTGGCACCAACATAAAAGACAGTATTTTTTAATATCTATTTTAGACAGATGGCACTGGTTTCTCACATCTCTGACAAAAATATGTTTTTCCATCTTATTTTTCAGGCACTGATAGCAGAGTTGAGGATGCTTGACTCGAAGATGAATGAGTATAAAAGTGAGAATCAAAGACTGGCCACGGAGCTAGCAAACGTTACGAAGAAATACCTAAGTGAGAAAAAGCTCCAAAGGTGAGGCTGATCTTTGTTCTAATTAAAAGCTCCAGTATATAACGCACTGAGAAAACGTTCAGCTGCTCATCCTTTCGTTCACTGTGTGTCTCCTCAGTGAGCAGAGGACAAAGATCAAGGTGGAGCACCCGGAGCTTCTGCCTCAGCTGAGCAGCAAACCCCATTTTACAGGAGGAGGTTTCAGAGTTGATAACCCTGTAAGAAGATAATTTAACTAAAACTAAAACATTCAAAATGAATAGTTCACAAATCATGACATGACCTCGCACCTGTCCATGACCTCAGTAGCATAAGGTTGACCATTTGTTGCTTTCAGTTTTATGTTCTAATATAGTATTTTTGATGTGTGTAAATCTTTGGCAAAATTCCAGCAAAACCTGTACTTAGGTCTTTAAGAGCTTGGCTCTGCAGTACACCAGCATGAATTTATTTATATTGTGCTTTGTTTAATAAGAGTGATTATGCAAATCTTAAAAGAGCAATATAGGTATGAAAGAATATTTGTACGCAGATTAGAAATAGCAGTATGGTTCTGATGGGCAATGTTCCCTCTAAGCTGCGCGCGTGTGCAATTGCGCACTGCTGGCACGGTCTCTGCGCACAGAAAATCTGCATTGCGCAAAAAAAAAAATCTAACCTGAATTGAAATTAAAATTAAAACTTTAACAATTCTGTTTTGCAGTGTTAGTCAGTTAGTGACTGGCTGCTCCCGTGTGGGATTAGAACTACAGTGGGGCAAAAAAGTATTTAGTCAGCCACCGATTGTGCAAGTTCCCCCACCTAAAATGATGACAGAGGTCAGTAATTTGCACCAGAGGTACACTTCAACTGTGAGAGACAGAATGTGAAAAAAAAAAATCCATGAATCCACATGGTAGGATTTGTAAAGAATTTATTCGTAAATCAGGGTGGAAAATAAGTATTTGGTCAATAACAAAAATACAACTCAATACTTTGTAACATAACCTTTGTTGGCAATAACAGAGGTCAAACGTTTACTATAGGTCTTTACCAGGTTTGCACACACAGTAGCTGGTATTTTGGCCCATTCCTCCATGCAGATCTTCTCGAGAGCAGTGATGTTTTGGGGCTGTCGCCGAGCAACACGGACTTTCAACTCCCGCCACAGATTTTCTATGGGGTTGAGGTCTGGAGACTGGCTAGGCCACTCCAGGACTTTCAAATGCTTCTTACGGAGCCACTCCTTTGTTGCCCGGGCGGTGTGTTTTGGATCATTGTCATGTTGGAAGACCCAGCCTCGTTTCATCTTCAAAGTTCTCACTGATGGAAGGAGGTTTTGGCTCAAAATCTCACGATACATGGCCCCATTCATTCTGTCCTTAACACGGATCAGTCGTCCTGTCCCCTTGGCAGAAAAACAGCCCCATAGCATGATGTTTCCACCCCCATGCTTCACAGTAGGTATGGTGTTCTTGGGATGCAACTCAGTATTCTTCTTCCTCCAAACACGACGAGTTGAGTTTATACCAAAAAGTTCTACTTTGGTTTCATCTGACCACATGACATTCTCCCAATCCTCTGCTGTATCATCCATGTGCTCTTTTTTTTTTTTTTTTTTTTTTGCCTGTCCCGTTTAGCTCTTTTGCCATCAGAATTGTTGTCTAAAGGCAAAGAAAGATGCCCAACGGATTTACTTTACCAAATTGACCATCCCAGCCTTGCCGTAATGGTCCATTTGATTCACCTTTTATTGTTTATTTTATTTTCACTTACTGAATATGGGACAGACTTGACTGGGGGAAAGAAGGGGAGAAAGAAAGAGGGAAAGAGAAACAGCTGAGAAGAGGGACGGGGAGAAGGGCAAAAAACATAAACCAACAGAATGAGCAGAAAAAAAAAGAAAAAAAATGCATATATCAATCACCTGGATCACCTGCTGAGAAAGAAAAAAGAAAACAAGCAGAAGAGAACAAGAGTAATAGAATAAACAACATCACAATGATATATGGGAATATGACAGTAAATACTAAATATTAAACATTATTGTGCAGCACATAAGATCAACAGAACACAGTGTGCTTTGAGGTAGGAGCCAAAAAGGGTGTAGTTTGTGGGTGTGATCACCCGTGTGTACACCTGTGAGCATGGACGCGCTTGTTTTTTGTTTTTTAAAAGGTTCCTTCATGTAATGATCTGCTAGAGGGTGTGGGGGGGCCACAGCCCCGTCCTCCAGGGCATGAAGCAGGTATGGAGGAGATCAAAACTCCAGACATCCAGAGGCCCCCAGAACACAAGAGACCAAGGAAGACCAACAGAGGGGCAGCCGCGCCACTGTCCCAGAAAGAGCTGAGGAGAGTCCCAGATGAGGGCTCACTCAGCAGCCGCGGAGCAGAAGCCAGGGGGAGTTGCAGTGACGCGCCCATGAGCTCCGCCGGCAGCCAGCCGTGCCTGAGTGACCGAGCCCCAGGCCGAGAGGCCGGGGGCACCCCACCTCCGAAGTGGCCCGAGCGAGCCCCAGGCTCCAGGCCCCGATAAGCGGCCGCCAAGGAGTGAGCCGGTGTGTACCTGGACGCCCATCCCCAGACACAAAGAACCACCAACGCACCGATGTCTGAGGGAGTCCGCCACTGGCAGGGGAAGTGGTGGTGGGGGGAGATAGGCCTCCAAACCTTGGAGGGCCTGAGATGTCCCCAGAGAGGTGGCGCCTGACACCCAACCTGACATATAGACACAGAAATACAGGCACACACATATACAAACATCCATTCCCACCCTCATGCTCTCATATGCACTTACTCCACACTCAACCAACGTGGAGACAGACATAAAGAGACGCTGTACACACGATCACACTCCCCAAGCGTACTCTACGAACCGGGTCTAGGTACCCTTGCCCCTGGAGGGGGAACTGCACCCAGACCCAGGTGGTGTTACCCTTTTCCCTGCGGTGGGGGGAGGCAGACCGCCCCGACTCCGCAGCAGCAGGGAGGCCCCACACTCCAGACCGCAGTCGGACGGCCAACTCCTCCTCCTATCCCCCCCCCCCCCGCTCCAGCAGGTCGCAGAGAACGGGGGTGAGAGAAGACTCCAAACCTCCCTCCACCCGCTCATTGTAGTGTTGATGCATGTGTGTTCTAAGGTGCATTTAAAACCCAGGAGGGCATGGAGCTACCTGCCAGAGAGCAGCAGGTAAGCGCATGGTCCCTCCTGCTAGCCCTCAATGTCTACGTGTATTTAACCTTGTGCTCTCTGGCAAACTTCAGACGGGCCTGGACATGCACTGGCTTCAGCAGCGGAACATGTCTGGCACTGCGGGATTTGATTCCCTGCCGTTGTAGTGTGTTACTGATGGTGACCTTTGTTACTTTGGTCCCAGCTCTCTGCAGGTCATTCACCAGGTCCCCCTGTGTGGTTCTGGGATCTTTGCTCACCGTTCTCATGATCATTTTGACCCCACGGGATGAGATCTTGCGTGGAGCCCCAGATCGAGGGAGATTATCAGTGGTCTTGTATGTCTTCCATTTTCTGATGATTGCTCCCACAGTTGATTTTTTTCACACCAAGCTGCTTGCCTATTGTAGATTCACTCTTCCCAGTCTGGTGCAGGTCTACAATACTTTTCCTGGTGTCCTTCGAAAGCTCTTTGGTCTTGGCCATGGCGGAGTTTGGAGTCTGACTGTTTGAGGCTGTGGACAGGTGTCTTTTATACAGATGATCAGTTCAAACAGGTGCCATTCATACAGGTAACGAGTGGGGGACAGAAAAGCTTCTTACAGAAGACGTTACAGGTCTGTGAGAGCCAGAGATTTTCCTTGTTTGAGGTGACCAAATACTTATTTTCCACCCTAATTTACGAATCAATTCTTTACAAATCCTACCATGTGGATTCATGGATTTTTTTTTCACATTCTGTCTCTCACAGTTGAAGTGTACCTCTGGTGCAAATTACTGACCTCTGTCATCATTTTAAGTGGGGGAACTTGCACAATCGGTGGCTGACTAAATACTTTTTTGCCCCACTGTATGCCACCTTATCCCAATGATGCGATTCACATTCGTATATACGCAGCTAATCAACGTCGTTGACAGGCTATGACAGCGTCCTTATGTGCCGACACCGGTGTTTTAGCTAGCAAAGCGGCGTGGCTGATGTGGAGTGAAGCCACGTTAATGACAACGTGTACAACCATTGGAGATGTGAGCAGGACAGACGGAACAATTGACAGAAAAAGTGTGGACTTTATACCAGTTTTTAAATTGTGTTGATAGGGCACGAAAAGCAGAGTTATGATAAAAATATCTGCAATGTTTGGTTTTCTTCCTGAATACTATCGTTATTTATATTTACTGCAGGAAGAAACGTAAAAACAGCGTTTTATAGGGAAAACGCTCGAAAGCACTCTCCGCCTGTGAGCAAAAACAAAACCAAAAAACTCCACCCTTTCCTATTGGTCGAAAAATGTACCATGTCGACCAATCAAAGAATGATATGGCAACATGGCATGTAGTTGTTTAGGAAAGGGGGAAGTTTTAGGAGTGACGGCGGTGTTTTGAGATGTGAGAGATTTGCGACGTTAAGCGCAAATCTTGTGTCGTTAGTGTGTAGTGTAGTCAATAGTTTTGTTGTGTGTGTCAGAACAATGAGGCGACTGCTGAATGTTACAGGTGTTACAGCAGTGATACATCTCCTGTTGTCAGACCTGCAGGTATCAGGCTGTTGTTCTCCTTCATCTCATAGTGGACAGAAATTAGTTTTGGAGTGACACAAATAATTTGTGTGGCATCAAATGTGATGCAGAACAGCTGATTGTTCTGTAAATAGTTTGAAATGTTTATTTAAAAAAACACCTTGGCTGCATTTTTAGGTAAACAGCTGCAAAAAACTTTGTTGTTTGCAAAACTCAGTTACTTTTTTGAAGAAGTAACTATATAATTAATTGCCCAACATTGGTCATTATATACTGTATTTTGCAGACAGAGAGTTACAGGACTCTCCCAGACCACAGACTCATACTCATAATACAAGTCAGAGCTTTATACAAAACAATAAATAAAAAAAAGAAAGTTGTGTTTTCAAAATTGGAGTTCAAGTTATTTTTACTTACAATAGTGTTAACACGCTACACAGGTCATGAACAAGATTTTTTTTACATTTTCATTGTAAGTGGGTTAAAGCAGTTAATTAAAAGTAGTCTAACATAAATGTAAACGCTGTAATTTGATTATTTTAATAAACCATGTAACCTGGATGGATTCGATGCTGGCGTGACCACAGTGCACACGTCTAATGTTGCTCACAGTGGTCCAAGTGTCCGCTCAGGGAGTTTGTGTGTTCGCTCAGACACATGAAAAATTAGAGGGAACATTGCTGATGGGCACCAAACAACTTTAGGGTTTATTTATGAAGCACACTATACCTCCCAATAATATATATCTGATGGATATAATGATCCAATCTAACAATTTGTACATGATTGTATGAATGGAAAAGAATAAAGAATCCCGTGTGTTCAGTTTTCACAGCCACAGCATCAGCACAGCTCCATCTGGGCTTCACTGCTTCTCCATTTGACCATTAAACTATACATCAACCACTACAGATTGCTCAGGCAGTAAAACATTCAGTTTCTTCATTTTTAAAATAAGAGAATAATGTGAACATTACTCATGTGTTTTGCAGTGTTCTGATGTGTGTGCTATCTAATCGAGTTCATGATTGTTAAATGTTGTGCTATTCTGAGTCTTGATCTTTCTGGGCTCTGCCATAGATCTATGCTAACCAGATGTTGACTCATCTGTCTGTAAAGGAATTTGCATACATATAAAATGTTTTAATATAAATGCTTTCTTTCGTTCAAACCTCCGTCTTTCACACATTCACTCAGCAGCAGTTTTTGCTTCTAGTTAGTTAGTTTATTGCCATCTAAAGCATTTTAAAAAGACTTCACATTCTGTTTAACAATACAAGCATTAAAAAATTTGTCAAATGTAGTGTTCAGAATCTGTTCAGAATATTGTACTGGAAGCCTATTTTCATGAGATTTAATAAAAAAAGACTTTTATCGCGTTGTCATACCTGATATTAAAAGCTACAGATCTCAGTGTTGCCAAATCCCACTGTAACCCCAGACTGTACTCATTTTTCTGTTTAGGTGTGAAGTCATCCTCTTCCATGTAGGCAACAGAAAATACTTTACCTGTTGCCTGTTTCTACTTTGAGTACATTTCAGAGTCTGTACTTTTTCACTTTTACTCGAGTAAAAAAAGTATTTCAACTTTTACTACAGTATTTTTTAACACAAGTATCTGTACTTCTGTCTGTATTTTTTATTTTTTTTTATTTTTACCTCGGATCATTCAGTTATAAAACGTGAAACATTTCAGTAAGTTAATATGATATCCCTGTCATCTCCACAAGATGTCAGCAAAATACTCACCACAGTGCATTCCATCTACCAAATTACTTAGACATGATTTTATAGTTTTCTTTGCCAGGAATAAAAGAAAATATATATTTAAACTAGAAGGACAGTCAGGAGGAGGATCGTTTGTGAATAAGCTATTTTAAAGACTGTGATCTCATTTCCCATGCTCCTACTCTCCACCAAGTTTCCTAAAATTTGGCTTGGTGGTTACATATAATCCTACTAACAAACAAGCGAAAAAACATACCACTTCATTGGCTCATGCCTTATCAGAAGAAAAAATCTATTATAAATAGAACATACATGTATTTGTTTTCAGCACAGCAACCCAAATGATACCATGTGATCATTATAAGTGCGAGCACAATTATAGGTGCAACCCTTAAAGAAACAGACGTTTTCTGGTGGGACAGTATTACATGTGGCCCTAAAATAAATAATCAGTACATTTTTATAGCAGCTTGGGCACACAGTGTGCAGCAAGTCATGATAATTTAACTGAGTTCGTGTGAAAGTCCTGTGAAAGCTACAGCTGTTTGTTGACGATTCTTCGTGGGTTGAAGGTGTGTTCATCACTGAGGCGTGATAGCAACATGTTTACGTGGAATAACACAGGAACACGCACTCTTTTATACGTTGTGCATTTATTATCCCCATTTTCAAATAAAATACTTTTATTTGTGTAGTAGTTCATGACTATTTGCACACAAATTCCTCCACCCTTGTTTAGCATATATATATATATATATATATATATATATATATATATATATATATATATATATATATATATATATATATATATATATACATATATATGTACCCCGCCTTTCGCCCTATGACAGCTGGGATAGGCTCCAGCGCCCCCCGCGACCCTGAAAAGGATAAGCGGAAGCGAATGGATGGATGGATATATATATATGTATATATATATATATATTTATGGAGTTATTCCTCTTCCAGTGCTGTTACAGTATAACCATGGCAACCAGTCTGGACTGTGTGAGCTGTGTTGCTGTAGTACTGCGAGGCCTCTGACAGGACATGTCTCCTTTCTTCCTTTTTTTCTCTTTTTCGCTTGAAGAAGCAGCTGCTCACGCAGGCTAATGAAGATGGTGTGTGCAGGCTTTTGTTGGCTTGTTGCAGTGCGCATGCTGATTTTACACTGCACGCCTGTGAGCAGGCCAGGGCAGCACCTCCTATGTATTGACGTCATACGCAACACTCCTCTCTGCCTGTGACTGCTGAAGCTGCCAGTTTCAGTTCTAGGATATTATTCAATAACATTTTTTCATTTGTATGGTTGTCACCAAATACAAAATGAAAATATTCATGAAGTGCTGGGTTGCAGGAAAAATGTCCAAATAATATCACAGCATCACTGTTTAAAATAAGTGGGAAAACACACAGAGCATGCACAGAACTCTCTCTGGTTGCTAATTTTCTGTGAAACCTTTAATAAGTCTAGTCCTCTCATGTATTGCTCAGAGCTGGATGTTCCTGGCCGAAGTGAAGATCTTGTTTTGATATTTGGAAACTTGAGCATCAGAGTGTGACAGTAACATACAAACTGTTATGTGAGTGCACATGTTCATACTGGCCCAGATGGACCTTTCTGAAAGGTCTAAACCTTGACCACAGAGTCGAAAGTAGGGATTAACTGGATTTAAATCACAGGCTTGGATGAAAAAGGCATCACATTGTTTATTACTGCTGCCAAATATGAGAAAATGCATCCTTTAAGGAAAAACATGAGGTCATTTTAAGTTTCTTTTTCAAATAAACTTTGGCTGGGAGAAGATGGTTTCTGTATCCTGTTCAATTTGACTTCTTATTCTGAAAATTTTCAACATTTTGTAGATGCATTTTGTAGATTATACCCAGTCATGTTACATGGTATTAACTCATCTAGTTACAAAGCTGTTTCTTTTTAGCACCACTTGCTAATGAGCTAATAGTAACAAACAGTAAAATCTCTCAGTTCAAACATTTCATATGTTTTCTATGTTCTAAAGTAAACAGGTTTGGGTTTAACAGATTTGTAAATCTTGTTTTTGTTTGTGTCTTACATAGTATTCCAACTCTTTGGAATGCTATGTAAACTTTTTGGAGATAGGTAAGTTGTGAACCAGGTTTCTTTGAGCTTCCTAGTTTATCTCAGTATTCCTGCCTTCTTGTGTTCAGGCAGACTTACAAACCCAAAAAGATATGTGTACCATAATTTAAACATATGCAGAAATTCTTGTGAAACCCTGAGCTACTCAAAGATAAATTCATATTTTAACAGGCAGATTGTTTCCCCCTAATCTTCCTTTTGGAACAACTCAAAAGGGGACTGAAGATAAATCTGACTTGTATATGTGAGAAAACATGAGAAAACCTAAGAGTGCCACTGGTTTATATTCCAGTATATGAATCATTACCTTGTGTCTATCTCTGCATTTTCCTTTGCATTTCCATCATCATTTAAAAAACAAAGCATGTTTTTAAGATGTTTTTCGTATATATGTATATATCTATAAATTAATTTTAAGCTATATTTTCCTCTCTGTGTGTTCAGGTCTATGGCAGAATGTCAAAGCAGACAACAAAAGAAAAGATGCTCACACTGTGTGTACACAGTGGGCTACCTCGCTACAAGCATCATCTCCTACCAAAGCCCCTTGCCTCCCCTCCTTCCTACTTCATGAATATTAGGGAATTAATGCTGGCAGGCAGGGAGAGCAGGAAGGGGCTGGGACAAAGAGAGAAAGAGAGGTTAGTGAGGGAAGCAAGCGTGGGGAAAGGGAGGGTGAGGAGAGCTGATATCGTCACAGGACCTGGCAGTGCGCAGGCTCTGAATGAGCTGGGTTGGCTGCCTATTGATTGGAAAACAACGGGCTGTAGGAGGACAGATAAGGGTGTCTGTGGGCTAACGGGTGAGGGTAGGGATACAGACCAAAGCTCACACTACACTTCACCTCCCTGAATTCTCCTCTCGCTCTGTTTTTTCACCCTGGAATGAATGCGACTGCTGCTGCTCATCTCTGGGTTTTGCTGTGAAGGGAGGTGCCTGTTCTTCTTCTCTGAGAAGATCCTGCCTACACACCACGCCAGGACAAAAACGGCTCCTCTAACCACAGGTAATCTGTCTTCTTGTCTGCACTCTAATCCCGATGTCTGTTCTTCCAGCCCTTCCCGTTATTCCGGACCCTCGTTTGCATCTTGCTACCATCTTTGCCTTGTAACCATGGTTTCCTCTCTTCTCTCCCTCCCCCATTACCTCTTTTTTTCCCCTTCCTCTGATGAGCTGATGACATGCACTTGCTTGATTTCCATTTCTGTCATGGCAGTAAATATTGATTTAAAAAGGAATCCTTTTCAGTTTATGTGGGACAAAATCACATTGATATGACTTTTTTATAAGCTTAAAACAATGATTGCTGTAAAAGATGTGACATTTTATTCTATATTCTTAATACACCACAGCCTATTATTTTTAAAAGCACTTAACAAGGCATCATTTGAAAATGCTCAAATGAATTGAGCAAAAGAATGAGGATAAAAGAATTCTTTAGAAAAAAAAGAGCAAGGGAGCTGCTCTTTGATTTGTCTGATTCAGCAGTTGCTACTCAAAAATAGAATTAGAGATTTGGTTCCATTGCATTAAATGACCTCTGATGAGTTCAGGCAGTTGGCACTTCCATGCACACCTGAGACCACTACCACTCTCTGTGAAGGTCACATACAAAAAAAGCTGACACACAGATACAGGTACCTGCACATCTCTAACAGCTCCATCTCTATACTGTCACCATTTTTAAGGATGCTGTAAACTCCCACCTTTCCTGTGCCATGGCAAAATATTCCACATCCAGCTTAAACTGACCCAGCAGTAAGCAGAAAGGCTACTGCATGATGGGACGAGTGTTCTTAAGAAATTTAATTTGCAATTTTTGTTCTTAGCCTGCCAGATTTTCAAGCAGCAGTTCATCAATTCCTCCTACAAAGAGTCCCCACGGCGAGGTTTGAGTCAGCCACTAATTTCCATGTCTGTGCTCCTTATTTGGGAGACCAGATCCACCTAATTTGGCCTATTGACAGACACAAGTTGTCAGTCACCATTACATGTGTATGTGTTTGTCTTCTACTGCAGTGTGGACTGAAACAAGAGTTAAGACCATTAATGGGAGATCACTAACAAACAAAGTAAGCGAGCTACACAGTGAGGAGAGTAAGAAAGTAAGGGAGAGATTCTGAAAGACGATATCCGGCTGCAGCACTTTGCTGAGTGCAGCGATGAGAAGGAAGAGGCTCGAACAAGCTTGTTTTTAAATGGACTTCTCTGTACTTACCCATTTACGCCAGGCCACAGTCCAGCAAAGCACAAAGGAGCTAAATTAGTCCTCACTGCTGTCTGACACTGCGTCAGGCAGCCTGAGCAAAGCACAACTTGTCAGAAAAGATGTACTCCAGCACTGACTGTCAACACCCTTCACTCTCTCTGGTTTTATTAAATTAAATCACATACACATACTATTTTTAATTAACATTTATCAGTGTATACTGGTTTTACTCTTCAGTTAAGTTAACTGAAGTATGATATTTATTTATATATTTTTACTACGAACTGTGTAAACAGTAACAGTAATTCACCAATTTAAATAGATAAATTCTATTAATCTTTTCCACATTTTGGTATCAAGTTTGACACTAGGCACCAACTCTGGAACATAAGCTAAACCACAAACTAATGGAATAAACTTTTGAATATAAGAATCTGAGAACTAATTTCTCAAAGGGAACATTTAACATACCTCATCCTGTAAGTTTTCTCTGTTCTTCTGAAGCTAAGCTTAATTTCACAGGAAAAAATGAAACATACCAAGGTAAATACCGTATTTTTCGGACTTTAAGGCACACGGAATTATAACAAAACGTGACTGAAATCTGCTTCGTAAGCATGTCTCTTAACAGGTGCCATTTTGGGGTCCTTATACAGATACCACAATATTATGTTCTCGCACAGTACGTATTACTCTGCGAGGCTGACTACCGTAGCCGTAATACTCTGACAATCCATCAAGCGGTGCAGCTTCGTAGCTTACCAAAGTCGTACTAAAACATTTTGACATATTTTTCCATGCCGTGTACCACATAAAATCGGTTCGAGGTCAGTAAGCACAACCAGAATTAATACATGAGGCACCCTGTCGATTTTTGAGAAAATTAAAGAATTTTAAGTGCGCCTTATAGTCTGAAAAATACGGTACTATAATAAAACAATCAACACAAAAAAGCTGCAATTTGAAACTCTAATGGTCACTTGTGTTTTAGTAAAATTTTACCAATAAATTTGTTTATTTTCTAAAACATTTTGAAATACTGCTCTGAAGTCTGAAGTAAAAGCGTTATGATAGTGTTAAAAAATGATCCTTACCTATATGTTTGTACCACTACTGGAACATGAGTCAGTCCATCTGAATGAGAAGAACGTCTTCAGGTAACATTTATTGTGAACAAACGATACATTGATAGTTAATTAGTTTAGTTAATTAACAGAAAATGAAATGTATCAATATTATATGGATCCTTATATTGTATGTCTATAGTAGCAGTATAGTATGTGTTTATTTGGGGTGCAACGATACACAAAATTCACGGTTCGGTTCGATTCAATACTTTGGTGTCACAGTTCGATATTTTTTCGATACAAAAAAATGTTCATGCCTTTTTAATTTGTCATTTATTAAAATTATAAATATATATTTTAACTCAAAAGTACAGTTTTTAAATTTCATGTTGCTGAAACAACAAAATAATAAAAAAAATTAATCTATCTGATCGAGAAATCACTCTTTGGAAAAGAGAGTTTATTACAGAGAAATGTCTCTTTCCAAAATAAAAGCTATACTATACGCTTCTTCTGGGCTATACTCTCAGCAGCATATTAAACATATCAGGTCCCCATAAGGAGAATCATGTGCTAACGGCTGTCTAAATGACTCGGGTAAAGTTTGTAGCATGCATGCTTGTTGTTTTTGTCTGCTTCCACTTGTCTTTGCACTAGGATGATGTCGGCGTAAATGTGCAGTCATATTCGTTGTGTTCCCACTAGTGCTGTCAGCGTTAATCTCGTTAAAATGACATTAACGCCATAACGCGGCAAATCTCCGTTAACGAGTTAACTCGGATCGTCCGTTGCGTGGGGCTGGATGGTGTCAACAGGTTAACAAGCTAACTGCGCTAGCGTACTAGTTCCCACCAATTGAGCATTGCGTGGCACATCCGACATACTGTTTGACTTTTGTCCATGACGCGCTTACCATCAGGGTTATGCTTCACATGAAAACCAAAATAGTTCCAAAGGCCAGATCTGAATGAGGGTGGGGGAGGTTCAGTTTGCCATGTTGCAACGAGCTTAGCTTCTGTCTTGCTAGCTTGCGCTTCGCTCAGTGGATCTGCGCTCGACAGTGCAGCCTAGGCGGAGTAGTCGAACGCAGATCCACTGAGCGCTCAACACAGACAGCATCGTCAGAAGAAAAGTTGATCGAATAAATAAAACATTTTGTATTGTTCGATAAATATGCATACCGAACCGAAAGCACTGTATCGAATGGTTCAATGTCGATACGAGTATTGTTGCACCCCTAGTGTTTATGTATGCTATCTCAACCTGATTGGTTAGGTTTAGGTAATAAAAAGCATGGTTATGTCCAGGAAAGGTTGTGGTGTGGGTTAAAATTGCTCTTAAACAACCATTAAAAAATAATAATCAGCTGAAATGTATGGAATCAAAGGTTTGGGTTTGTTTTTTTAATTCAAATAATTAATCATTAAGGAAAATGTGCTTGGTATAAACTGAATAGACACCAATGATTTGGCCAGATTCCATTAAATATTTTACAGTTCAATTATGTAATAAAACTGCATGGAAAATGTTCATGTAATCCAAAATTATTTTTTCAGTATTTTTTCAGTGTATATCAAGCAAAGCTTTGACCAACACAAAAATAGCACGATTATAATATACAATGTACTTTGTCAAATGGTTCTATAATTTCATGTCCCAGAATATTGAAGCGCTCATCAGTTAAATCATTGTTGGTGTACTTAATTAACTGGTTTACCAGTAAAGCAAACTGGTTCGGTCCCCCCTGGGACCTGGTCCCCTTCTGGCACACCTACCTCTATCTCCTCTTTGTCTAGACGTGCTGGTGTCATTCCACATGAGGACAGAGAGGCATGATTTATGCTAGACCAGATAAATCCTTCTGGGACACTGGTTAATAAAGCAGATGGGGACAGATGGAAATCACGAAAAACCTTTGTGCTGTGACTGACCAGGTCTTTTCTTTAAACACATTTGTGGCCTTGGCTTATTAAGCAACATATGCTCAAACTTAAAATGTCTTGAATTTAAAAGCCCTTCAAAATTCAGCAAAATCAGTTCATTAAATGCTGCATGACTCTGTTTCCTGCAGGACTCAGACATTAACTTGATAGGGGACACTATGGAAGCCCCTCTTGTGTGCTTAGATGAGGAGTTTGAGGACCTCCGGCCCTGTAGGATGGATGAGATGGACCAAAGCCTCATCAACGACTCCTACTCCACCACCACCACCGTCCCCCTGGCCTCCATCACCCGTGAGGAGTTCTCTGAACTGGAAAACTTCTCTGAGATGATGAGCTTCAAGTCAATGGAGGACCTGGTAAATGAGTTTGACGAGAAGCTCAATGTGTGCTTCCACAATTACAACACCAAGACGGAGGGCCTGGCGCCCATACGCAACCAGTCACACAATCAGGAGGACGAGGAGCGACTGCAAGATGAAGAGTAAGTGACACAATATCTGAAGCAAGGTTTACTTATTGGAATCTTTCAGTCTTTAGTCATCTGTTACTGTGTATTTCCAAACAGCTGTGGTAATAAAGGATGTGACACTGTTCAGTGTGTAAACTATAACGAACCCAGAACAATTTGAGCTTAACTTGAGGCACCAATTCTAAACCCAGCTAAAATCCCTTTAAAAACAGAAAAAAAATAAAGTCAGTTTCTGTTACTGCAGATACAGTCTACAAGGGTTTGTTTTATTTGGAATTATCGTAAAAAAAAAAAAAATGTTTGAGTGAAAAAGTTATTAATCTATATTCTGTCTTTAAATTTTCTGTCCCTTGGTGAACCTGCAGGATCTCTGCTACAGTTATGTTGACATAGAAAGTATATGAAAGAACATTTTTAGAAACATGCCTAGTCCCCTAAAGAAATACAGGAGGTAGAATATCAACAGACATAAAAAAAAGAACAGCCTTTCATGTTAATCAGTTAGCAATATGCTCATTATGCTTCCATTTACAACACACACACTGGAGGCTGAAACGACTTGGCAGCCTGGAACAAAAGCCAAAACATTTCCACACACAGACCACAACATCCCCAAACATGCAGTCAATCAGCACTGTGACCCCACCCTCCCCACCTCCACCATGTCAGGCTGCATGCTGAATTATTCAGCGTGCAGCGTCGTACGCCTCAGTTGGCTTTGGTTCTGTCCCAGTCTCTGCCTCTCCTCTGACTGCCAGAGCCTCCTCCTCTTGCTAGCAGCTTCTGAGGCGTTCTCTGAATCATGCTAAATATAGCTTGACTGTAGGTGTGACAGCAGAGTTTTTTGGAAAGGATTATATGACTTTGAGCAATGATTAATTTCTGGTGAGAAAAGTGAGCTTTTATTGGTTAATAAAGCTCTGAGTGAGTACAGAGCAGAGTGCAAGGCAGTGGGTGGATTGATACACTAGTGTCATAAATAAGGAAACCATAAGAAATACATTTCAATCAGACATACATGAGTGTTCCATGTTCCTCAGAAGAGTTTGTCCCATGAAGAGGTGGTACTGGTGTTAATGAAACTGGAAGGTTTGCGTTTTGTTATGTCACACAGGAGCAAACAGGAGAAGCTGACACACCAACAAAACTAATCACCAGTCTAAATCTGCAGCTTGGTTGAAAACCCTATGTGGCACATTTTGGAGTAATCCCTGCAGTCCCTGATCTGAAACTCAGCTTTGAGTGAATCTGTCAAGCTGATGGAGAGCTAGAAATTTAAACAGAATGATTCCTGTTGTGTGGCTGCAGGCCAGGAAACACAGCAGGACAGCGTTGGAACATGGACCTCCACTCCCTGTAGGCCAGATGACCAACCATGTGTTATAAACACAGAACGTGCTCTTCATGTGCTGCTCTGGTTTCTGATGTGGTTGTGACTGGTTACGTTGGCTTTACTGCATTTCAATTCTTCAGTTTTATTTATAGGAAAAAGCATCACATAAGAAGACTGGTACCACTTGAAGTGTTATATAAAGCTACAGCCACCAGTCAGCTAGCTAGACTCAGTGTGTAACCAGGCTGAAATAGTAAAAAATGTTCTTACTAGCACTGCCCTTGGCACATACTCATCTGTGATATTAGTGCAGTACTAAATGCAGTAATCCCATCTGGATTTGAAAGCATGTGCGACTAGCTCAAGGCTGTTAAAGAAAGGAAAGATTAGATAAAAATCTTATATAGAATAAGATACTGTATCCTGTAACAATATATTAGAATAGAATAGAATAGAATAGAATAGAATTATCCTTTAATTGTCCCACAAGGGGAAATTTGGTTGTAACAGCAGCCAGAAAGACACATATATAACAAACAGTACACAGGACACAGAACAGAAATATACACATTTTTTCTTACACATTTACATTAAGGACAATAGTTACTATAAACAGAGTACTGTACAGTTATTAAATTAAATAAAATTAACAACAGATAAGAGGCAAACCCAGGTTGTAGTGTAAATCGGTTGATTAAATTATTGTAGTTAAAGCGCAGATGTAAACATCTATGATTGTTGTTTTGATTGTACAGTCTGACAGCTGCAGGGAGGAAGGACCTGCGGAAACGCTCCTTCATGCATCGAGGATATTAGTTATATTAGTTAGTTAGTTAAAATCTGGTATCCTGAAGGGGTGCACAGTATATTTTGTTGGTCAGAAGGTCCTTAATACTGTATAACAGAATAGAAATCCAACAGTTAGAAAATACAGTACAGTGCAAGTTACAGCATGTTGCCTGAACACTTACAGTACACTCAGTGCAGCTGTGCACTGTGTCTACAGTGTGATTGTGGTGTGTTGTTGACACTTCTAAGCAGTTTTTTTCCCCTGTATTCTGATTTAAGCTCTTTAGTTTTAAAGCAATACCAATGCACTTGAAATCACTTTGTAGCGTACTGCCACATTAATATAAAAAGGCAAACTCTGCGACCAGAGCTGTTAATGATCCTGCAAATTAGAATCGCATTGGCAACAAATATACCTCTGAAAACCCAGAGAGGTGCCATCAGGCTTTGTTAACTTTTAGGAAAACTAGAACTAATCTTTGGCCTGGTGTGAGCAGCCATGACACACAGGCATGACTGGTGAGGTAAGCTGCCAGCTCAATGGAGTCCACTGTGTAAGCAGGCAGAGGCAGTGCCACTGGGAGCAGGGAAACAGGCCTCAGCCAACCTCTGAGTGACACACACACACACACACACACACACACACACACACACACACACACACACACACACACACACACACAAGCTCAGACACAAAGGACACTTCTCTCCCAGTTTTTACTTCACTCTGCCTCAGACAGACGCTGGGAGAGTTGGAGAACACTTTGTACAATGATGTGAGGAACTTTATCTAAATCTCTGCTGCGGATACCGTTTAACACGTAGTAAGCTGCACTTCTTTTCTATTGTGCACTGCTGCCCTGCAGCCCTGAACTCCACCACAATGAAATATTGACTGAGTTGCAGAATGCTGAACATAGGGCTGAGTACATGGCTTTTTACAATCAGAAAAACAAATCTATTGAGGGCAAAAGCTGAGGGCAAAAATTGTGTCTTTATACTTCTTTTTGATATTTGCTTGAGTAGGTTTGCATTTTGACATGGGTCTGTGTTGTTTTGCAGTGTGTGGGATGCTCTAACTGACAACTACATCGCCACCTGGGACGGCACCGACTCGGAAGGAATCAACGGCAATATCTCTGACCAGGAGGTACATTTCATGCCACGCCTTCATGTTTAGTTTAAATCTAATTAATATAATATAATATACATGTAGGAATAGCTTTGCACTATTTATATGCAAATTTTTATTCTCATCAATAGTAAAAAAGCACCTTGAGATGACTCTTGCTGTAAATTAGTATTAAATATAAACGAATACACTGAACTGATAGCAAACTATTCTGATGAGCATCCTTAGCACTGTGGTGTAATGTGGGTGCTGAACAGTGTTGGGTAAGTTACTTTAAAATAGTAACTTAGTTACATTACTAGTTACTTCTCTCAAAAGTAACTCAGTTACTTCAAGTTACTCGTTACTTTCAAAGTAACTAGTTACCAGGGAAAGTAACTTTGGTTTTACTCAGACTTCTCTTGTTAATGTGTTGCTTCCATAACTTTGCCAGTCTTCTAGCTTGCTTACTTGCCACAGTGCACTGTGCCACCTACCAATAGAAAGGAAAAGATAATGTGCACATTTCCACGAGAGAAATCCCACGCCTGGACCGTCATTGACTGCTGCCATGATTCTAGCCTACGTCACAGCGTCATGTGCGCCTTTTACATCCAACACAAAAACTGCAGTCGTGGTGCTTTGATTGTACTCAGAACTCGGAAATTCTGCCTTCTGAATAGGAAGATGTAGGTAACACCAGACTGCAGATGAGCTGCATACAGAGCTGGACTGGGACAGAAAATTGGCCCGGGCGTTTTGACTAGAGACTGGCCACCATTATAGGAAAAATCATAAAGCCTTTGAATGAAAACAAACACTGTTGTGACAGTGATGTTCACTGTTCTGATGGTATATATGCATCAATCTATCAATCGTTTGTTGTAAGATTCAGATAATTATTTAATAAAAGCTAGACATTTTAAATGAGAATAAGAAAGAAAAGTATTTCTTTGTGCCCCCCTCTCCCTGTTAATGCCCTACATGCCCCCCTGGCAACACTTTGCTAGACCCGCCCCTGCACAGTTACCAGCTGTCAGCTACATAAAAAAGGATCCTAGTGTTATTTGTCTCTCAGAAACAGTTCTTAACTTCCCTTCAATCATTCATGTCACCTAAAAGGTAAACCTGTTTCTCCATCACAGCTCTGATGGTTCAGTAAGGACATCTCCTGGTTTCATCTTCATGTTTCCCTCTCACCACATCTCCAAACCGACATCATGACCAGCAGCTTTACAGCTGTGGCTCCAGCAAACATCAGCTGATACTAGAAATTAATATTAAATAAATTCTAACAACAGCTGATCAAGCTTAAACGTGCTGCTGTTGTTTAGCGCGACATCCGTTGGTTTCCTCTTTCTGGCGCAAAGTGAGCGATAAACAAACAAGGGAGAAAAGCCGATCAGCTGATCATTGATCAGTTTTCATGACTGAAGTAGAAACGGGAGAGGGAGGGGCAGAGAATGAGAGAAGAAGAGGCAGCTGTGCAGCGTAAACACAGAATAACTCCAGCTTTGTGCCTTTTTCATTGTAGCTGAATTACGGGACAAACTGTTCCTTTTCACCTCAATAAGAAACGCGTAATATTTTCTCTGAATACCAGACTGGACGGTTGGCAACTCTAATAACTTATGAACAAAATAAAGTTCAACATCATTAACTTCACAGCACCACACAGCTGTATAGAAACTCCGTCATGCTAGCTAGCACGCAGTACGAAAAAGTCAGAATAACGAAAATAAACTCCACCTACACTTGGTTCATATCTGACCCAGAGAGACTGCAGGTCAGAACTTCTTACCTGAAGTTCAGTTCACACTTGGACCTGCGGCCGCCTCGGGCCTCTCCTCCTCCTGCCTCCCCTTTCCTTCATCCAGCTGCTGGCCTCCACCACTTGCTAATGTTACTGAATCTGTGGAAGCTCCGCGATGCCACCACACGAAGTAACGAGTAACGAGCCCATCTAAATCCCAGTAACGACTAACGCGTTCCTGATTTTGGCACAATAACTAGTTACCGTGCTCGTTACTACAATAATAACGTAGTTACTGTAACGCGTTACTTAATAACGCGTTAGTCCCAACACTGGTGCTGAATGAATGGGAAGCTCATTCTCTGGTCCACTCTAATGTTTGTTTACACATTTCATCCTTACATGAACACGTCTGACCCAGAAAATTCACCTCACAGTCAAATATTTACATGTTGGTCTATTCGCTTGCTATGAATGGTTAACTACATTCACTAATTTCTGTGTTTGTAAGGATAATAATGATGCTTTTCTTAAAGACAAATGCTGTGTGTCATTATTTTCCATCTCGATGTGCTAAAATGAATTGTATGACTAGTTTCTGCTCCTGTAAAATTCATTTCATGCTGACAATTGAAAGCATGCCTGACCACTCGTGACTGGTCTGGCATTCAGCTAAGCTCTGCCTCCTCCTCCTCTGTTTCCTTGATTGCCTGTCAGATTCAGCTGGACAGCAGACACTTAGTGTTCTACGCCATGTTTGGACTGGTGAAGGCCAGAGGAGCTGTGGTTATCACAGGAGCAGAGGGTGGCTGTGGAAATGTATCACATTCATGCCTTCAAGCTAAAAGTTTTATACCTAGAGAGACACAAAATATTTAACATATGACAGCTTCCTGTGAGGACAATCTTTTCTCTGCATTTATACCTCTGATTGTTTCTCCTGCCACACTTTTTAAATATTATAAAAATGTGGTTCTATTTAACTCGAAATGAGTTGAGCCACAAAATAGATTTTCCTTTTGTAACATGGATATTTATCACTTTCTCATTATTGTATCAGCATGGAGGAATGGATAAACTGTTAAATGCTAAGTTGATAATAAAACGTATGGTAACAGTGCTTAATTAAAAAAATGTTTGGTACATGCACCATCATATGTGATCATGCTATCTATTTGCTCAATAGCACCACAGACAAAGTATAGCTGAGGCTTAATGGAAACCCATAAGTTTTGAACGTTGCTAGAGCAGCCATGATCAAAGTCAAGAGCGCTGCAGCCAACTTAAAAATCAGAAAATTCATCTTCAATAAAAGTTCAAGAGAAAGTGATGTATTTCTCAAATGTTATTTGAAAAATATAAAAACATAGGCTGTTTCACTATAGCTTGCTAATGCTCAGTCATAGTGACCCATCTGCCACTGGGACACAAACGTCAATACAAGAGCATCAAATTTAGGTCAGGCTAATGAGTAATATCACAAACTAACCAGCTCCTATTCGAATGTTTTATTCACTTTTTATATCGATAAATACATTTATAAAAAATATTTAACTCAATATACTTGCGAGTCATTTCAAACTGTTCTGTTAGTGCTGTAGCCCATCTACAGTACCTTTGTGGACCACCAGAGGTGATTCATGTATCACTAACGTAAAAGGTCCAGGAAACGTTGTGAGGAGTAAAGATATTTCACAAAAATATCTCCTCCTGTGGATCCTGCTCACAGTTCAGGTTCAGGAGACAGACACCCTCTCTCTAGCCTCCTCCTTCAATTCCACACGTAAACAGGATGCAGTCTATTTACATGCTTTTAAAAATGGAATGAGTAAGTGGTTTTTAAAATGTGATAGTAATGTAACAGTAAATTATGTAAAACCTTTTAAATATTTAAACATCAGACTTAGAAATGAACTCAAGTGGCCAGTTGGGGTCTGGGCTGGAGGGCTGCTCTCCTGATGTGGGGACCAGGATGGTCTGCTTGTCTCCACCCCAGACTGAAGGGGAGGCATCTCCTGAATCTGGGGGCTGATTGCCTATCTGGGGGTTATTGGTGTTTGGACCTGGGAGTATAAAGTGTGTGTACGGCATCCATTTCTGTGTGTCTCCAAAGAGGGTGTGTGTCTGCCTGTTTGTCTATGTGTACATGTCACCCTCCCCCTCTCTCTTAGAACATCTCAGGCTCCCTCAGGTGTGGGGGCCTATTTCCCCCTGACACATTCCCTGCCAGTGACTGTTGCTCCCATCTGCTGGTGCATTGGTACTTCTCGGTATCTGGGTCTGGAAGCTCGGTTCTGTACTGGCTTGTTCCTGGTGGCTGCTTGGTGGGACCTGGGCCCCCTGGATTTGTCTGCTCTTGGTGGGGGTTGGGGTGTCCTTGGGTTTCGGGCTTGGTCTGCTCCGGTGTAGCCAGTGGAGTCTGTGAGCTTGTCGCTGCAGTCACCTGGGGCGTCTGCACTGTGGCTGCTGGGTGACCCCTCCCCAGGGCTCTCCTTTGCTCTTCTCTGAGTGGGAACTGCGGTTGTCCCTGTGGTGGTCCACCTGGGGCTCTCACGCTCTGGAGGGCCTCTACATTTCTGGGGCCCAGGTCTACTGCTTCAGGTCCTGGGGGATGGGGCTGAGCTCCTGACACCCATTATTAAACATTAAATGGAGAAACTTTATGAACACAAGCACGCTCACGCAGACTACTCTACTTGCCAAAGTGAATCTGTCTACCATTTTTTGCTGGACAGAGCAGGGAAAAAATGAACACAACTCCTGAATGAGCTGTCATTCAAACACACCAATTGATTTTTTTTTTTTTGAATGTGTATTTTCATCAATTACTCCAATGCAAAGACATCAGCATTTGACTCTTGCTGGCATCCTCACCACAGTAATCTGTTGGCATAATTTATCATTTGCAGATTCATGAAAAAGAGGAGGAGGAGATGAATGAGAAGAACGACAATGCCAACTGCCTGAATGAAGAACCTCTTATCACAGCAGATCAGGTCTGAGTGTGTGTGTGTAAAAATCAAGTGAACGGCAAATTTTTTGTGACCAACACGTTTCAGCTTGTGGCCTTCATCAGCGTCATGCCTTCATCAGCGTCATTGCAAAATGTCAAACAGTTTGTGTTTAAATAAAAAACAGGAAACAGAAAAAATCCAAGTGGACCAATCACACCTTCACAAATAAACAAGTTGACCAATTAAATTTAACGAGGTGGTACTGGCTAATTGGCTAATTGGTTAAGCCACAGCCCAAATAGATTCTGGACTGAACCACTACAGATTAAAAGGGGGACACCCCCAAAATGTCTTAAAGTAATACATACTCAAAATTACACAGAAAAATGCAAATAAGTTAAAATAAAAATAAGTACATTAACATTAAAAGAGGGAGAAACAATAACAAAATCTAGTTAAAAACACAGAAACACAAAAGTAAAGTCCACAGAAACTCATTAATAGATAAATCCTCAGTCATGCTTGTAGGGTGTAAACTCTTTAAACAGATTGGTCAGCTTGTTTATTTGTGAATCCCTCCATTTCTGTGTTCAAGGTCATTGAGGAGATAGTTGAAATGATGGAGAATTCTCCAGATCCTGGTGAAACTGAGGAGGATGAGGAGGAAGAGGTCAGTCACTCCTCCTCCAGGACCAATCTGTCCCTGCTAGAAGAGATCAGGCAGCTGTCAGAGGCTTCAAACAACAACTGCTCTTATGAAGGTAAAGCTGTGAATAATCCATGTTTCTGGTTATTTCTTATTTTCATTTGACTTATGCAATGTCCTGACTGAGCTGTTTTAACCAATTTATTCTAATGCTATCGTTCAGGATTACCTCGTAGACTAGATATAATAGACTAGACTTCATAACAAGTGCATATTTTCTGTTAAGTAGCATGTCAGAAATGTGATAATTTCCTATTAAAGTCATCCTTTAGGTCAAAATTAAGGTACATACCTCAAAATAGTAATAAAATACCAAAGGTGTGACTCTTATTTGGTATTATCATCAGTTAAAGCTAAAAACTATAATCACCCTTTTCAAAAAAGCTCCAACATGAATCCATTTAAACCTAACGCAAAGATACAATGTTCAGGGAAAAATAAGTCTCAAATACAACTATAACTATCCATCTGTGTACATTAGTTATCTCATTTAGTTAGTTTGAAGATGAGAGTTTAAGAGGTCAATAACTTTTCTTTACAACTAAAAACTGTAAATAATAATTAGTTAACCTTCTTAAAGAAACATCAACAGAAACAGCATTAAACATGCAGCACATGCGCATCTGTGCAGGGATTATCAGCTATGTCAGTTAGCATTACCAAGCTAACTTTAGCAAACATGAAATTTTGGCTGCACTGAGAAATCACCATATTAAAAACAAAGTAAAATGGTGGTTGTACAATAAATTAAGCCACCCACAACACTAAATGAGTAAAATAAACCTTTCTTTTTTGGCTACTATATCTAAATGTTGCTTCCATATTTTAGTGGTTTTCAGCTACTTTTACGCTATTTGTACTTCTACTTTTCCACCATTGAGAAGAGCACTCAAAAGGTTACAGATACAGATAGATATTTGGAGTCAAAAGCCTTTTTATATAGTTTAGATTCACAGTTGCAATGTAATGACAAAAAAATTGCCCCGTGACTGACACGATATGTGTGCCATAATATGAACACCCTGCACAATAATCACCTTGCAAATTGGTCACATGTACCAAAGTGGTGGAAACACCTCATGTTTAACCCTTTAAGACCTACCATAGAACCAAGGCCGCAAGAGCTTACTTTATATTTTTACATGCTGTAGTGCCATTTTTGGGAGTATTTCAAGTTGCTATGCATCAATACAACTGTTATAGCCCATATTTTAATAATATGTATGCATTAAGTCCATAGTAACTACATAAATTGCAAAAAAGTGCATTTTTTTATGCAATTTTTGAAAAGCTATATGTGGAAGGAAACTCCTCTGGTTTCATATACAAAAAAAATTATTGCGCTAGCTTACACGGTTCCGTTCTACAGGGATTTAAAAATAGTTACGCAAAACCATGAAGAAACCAGCTGTTTTGTTCACATTGTCTTCTTTTTTAAAATAACTGGCTAACACTCTCTAACACCATTCTTTTTTTCTCGGGAATTTTACTATATGAAACAAGTAAATACTGTACAGTGGACGAATACATGAATACATGGATCAAAGACAAACGTGTTTTTTAGGAAATTAAGTATTTAATAATGCTGATAAAATTATTTTTTTCAAGTATCTGGGGGAAGTGTATACTAATTAAAGAGCCTTGGTCTTATTGTGAAATTTAATTGCAGTTAGAGAGATTTAAATAAAAATAAAAATAAAAATAATAATTTCAAAATCGATATTCACTCATGTATTCATTTTGTTATTTCACAATTCTTTTTTAAATGGTGGAGACTTTACGTGCAGTAAATGGACGTTATGGCACTATATCTAGTGTGGGTGTAATATAATATTATTTTCTGCCTCAACATGCATTTTACATGATCAAATTTGTAATTCAAAAAAACTTCCCAGTTGAGCTAAAGCATTACAGTATGAGCAGCCACAGACAACGTCTTTAGGCATCTGCGATGTAATATAATGATTACACTGTACCAGCTGCATTGTCAGAAATGTTTCTCCCAAGCTGCTGTTTTGTTTGTGTTCTTTTTACAAAATACTGATTGCACTTCCTTCCTTTATACGCTGAGCTATCATCAGGGACTGCTCATTATGTTATTCATACAACAGTACCTTATTCATATAGCAAAATTACCCTGGGCCGCATTAGTATACATTACTGGTAATTAATACTGTCACAGTGGCACCGATTCCCAATAGTCAGACTATTCAAAGAATATTATTTTACTGTTAGCATCCTGCTTAACTCTAATGATTCCCACAACCTTTCCGCTCTCAAATCCATCCTGCAGGCCTGAGCCTGATGCCCAGCTCAGCGCTTGTTGAGCTGCTGCACCGGGTGGAAGTCGCCATCCGTGAGTACTCAGAGGAGCTCGTCAGCCAGTTGGCTCGTCGTGATGAGCTGGAGTTTGAGAAAGAGGTGAAGAACACATTCATCACGGCACTAATGGAGGTGCAGAACAGGCAGAAGGAGCAACGAGACAGCAGCAGCAAACGCAGACGTCGGGACAAGGCCATGAGCCTGCAGGGGGGAGGGACAGTGCCTGTGAATGGAGGCAACGATAGCTCCACAGGCCAGAAGACAGGGACCATGCTTGTTAAGGTGGGTAATGGTGCTAATCTCAAATATTAACAATATGAGGCATTTTATGAATGTGCAGATTTCTTTTTTAAACTTTTCACTGTAAATTACAGGAAGGTAAAACAAGAATGCCTGCAAGCTCTTCCTTTCCCCATCCTCTTTAACTGTTAGTATAATGGATATCTAAAGGCCATTAGCCTCTAAATTATCTTCCAGGAAAGATTATAAAGTGGCTGTGACCCATCATCTATGTACAGTAACTGCCCAGTGCAGTCCTATCCAGCAAAAGAGAAACTGCCTAATGGATTTCCTCTCCATTCGATGTAGCAGCAGTCTGAGTGCTGTGAGTCTGGCTCTTGGTACCTTACTCTCTGTTACTGAACTAATATGAGCATACCGATGGCTTAAGGAAGTGGATGCAATATATACAATAAATTGCACAATGATACCATGCTGAAATCTGCTGAAGAATAATTTAAAAAATGAATTTTGTCATATGAATTGGTAGTTTGTAATAATGGTCACTATATCTTTGTATGTGTGTGTGTCCTACAGCGTTTCAGCATGGAGGGAATTTCCAACATTCTACAAACAGGCATCAGACAGACATTTGGAAGCACAGGGAATGACAAGCAGGTAAGGTTTAAATGTTTTAAATAAAAAACAAAAAAACCCAAACAAACATGCACAGATGAGCCAACCCATTATGAATACTCACAGATGGAGCAAATTATATAATGACATATTTAGGCGTTCTCGTTTCATTAGACGGTAAGTGAACAGTTGGTTCTTGTAGTCAGCCGTGAGTGTAAGGCGACTGGCCATCCTTAGGCGTAAGGATGGCCAGTCGGCTGTGTCAGAGAACCTCCTGAAACTAGAAAGCCTGTTAGATGCCTCTGGTGAACAGCTGCAACCACCAGCTGGAACCAGCTACATGGTTTTGACTTCTCAAGGTTCACTGGTGCAAAGAAAATAAAGGCTACCTTAGCTGGCCTGAACTCAGCTAATGCACTGTGGAAAGAAGACCAGCAGGTGTAAGGGTGAAGATCTCCAACTGTATACTGTATGTTGACAGAGGTTTTCTCGGTACTTAGATTGGTTTGCAATGATGGACGGTTCAGATTCAAAGTTTGGTGTTCTTAGAGCTATACTGCAAAACAGGAGCCGGACTAATCCTGGTGACTTCAGGCTTAATCCAGTATTTCAGTAGTACGAAGGTGGCTGACGTCATGCCAGGGCACATCTCCATGACTTAACAGAATTTCATGATATTTTGTCAAAAGTAGCTTGACAAATTGATACTACTCTCATGTTACTTGTAATGTAAAGCTACAAGTAACTCACTAGCTTGATTGCACTTTGGTTGAACAAAATTCTAATTTAAACAAACAAACAAAAAAGTCTAATTTAAAAGAAAAGAAAAAGAGAGAAATGTAATCCTTCAGATTAACAGAGGCTACTTATTACTCTCTTATTAGTCTGAGAAAGCCTTCTGAACCTTTATTCTGTTTCAGTACCTAAACACGGTTATTCCATATGAGAAGAAAAGCACCCCTCCATCTGTTGATGACCTGCAGATGCTCACAAAGAGTAAGACCACACCAGAACATCTGTAATAGAGCCAAATAAAAGGCAGAAGTAGTACATTCAGCCTTGTTGTCTGCTTTTTTCATGCAGTACTCTATGCCATGAAGGAGGACAGTGAGAAGGTGCCTACACTGCTGACCGACTACATCTTAAAAGGTAAATGCAAACACAGTCTTCTACTCACTTTTGTAGCGTTTTACACAGCACAGTGGAAAACAGGGACATTTTCTGTTCTTGAAATATTGCCTGTCTGAACTTCTTGGATGTTGGAAACTATATCAAGGCAGTTTGTTCTGTCTTCCTCTTCAGTCCTGTGTCCTACCTAAAGCGCCACCAAGCCAGAGGCAGCAGTGTGATGGAAACTTCCTTCTCCAAGGGCATTTCTGACCTTACTTTCCTCTGGTTCAAGCTGCATGACCTCCCCTCTTTTACCATTACCAACTATGGATCCTCACCATCAACATTATCATATTCACCTCAACTACAACTACTGCCTTTCGCTGAGCTCACTTCCTCCCTTCCCTGCGCATCAAACTCAGGCCACAAAACGGTGACCATCTGAATAACAAGTGGAACAGCCGATTCCCACTTTTAACAGACTTCACTTATGGAGCATGACATAATGACCATAACACCACTTTGGTACAGTGATAGCGTTATTACTGCTTTCTTTTCCTTCATTACTTTACTTTCTCTTGTTTTTAATTCTAACAGAATTTCATTGATTTTTGAAATCATAAAATGACCTCTTAACCAGTGATGGTTTTGTACATTGATTCTTTTCATAAGGACTACACTGTCAGAAAAATTAAACTACATACTGCATCCACACACGTCTTCGTATGGTTTCTGATTAAAAAAGTGATTAATCTGAATACAAAAGCCATGCACTTTTATCTGCCAACTTAGCACTGTTACTCCGTGTACAGGAGCGGAAACAATACTATTACGGGTGCAGTGCAGTGAATTACAAAGCTTTTTTTCTTTACTTTTTGCTTTTTGCTAATTATCCAGTGCTCTTCTGACTTGTTTCTAATTTCTTTTTACGTGTATCTAAATATTTGATATGGACTCTGTTTATTTTGTACTTTTATTTACTGTGTCATCAGAGTGACAGGTATCTGTGCATTCATCCCTATCCAACTACATGGAGATATATCAGTGGATATCATCCCCCGATGAAAGAAGCTCATTTCAACAGAGTTGTGCATATTAGCATATTTATGACTTCCTTTGTGTCATGTAGGTGAATGTTACATCGCTAATTGCAAATTCTAATAAACATTCTACCCCAGTTGTGTGTTCATTTGCTTCTGTTTTGCATTTAGTATGATCACTCCTGATAAATTACACAAGTTTTTTTTTCTTTTTCTTTTTTCATTTGAATCTATTCTTTGGAAACTTTGACTTTTACAAGTTATCAAAAAAGACAGACAAAAATGTTTATTTCCTCAGGACTACTGTGTGAGTGCAATTTTGACTGGGGATACACATGTAGTTTCTAATATTCCAGTCCAATAATATATATCCTAATATTCCAATATGTCTGGATGTGTTTCAACAGCTGCCAAATGGCCAAGATGCTTTTAGAAGCTCTTATGTTTCTGTAATGTGTCTAAAATTTGGCAAAGACTTTTTTTTGAGAAGGATCTTTATCGGATGCTGATAATACCTACATTTAGAAAAAAACAGGAATTCAGTGCACAATGTTCCTGCTCACTGCAAATTTATTGTGACTAAAGAGATTATTTAAAAATGATTATTATTTGTTTCAAAACAAAAAAAATTCTCACTTTCCATGAAAACAAACTCTACAATTATAAGTATTTTATCATATTTCTGCCCTATATTAAACAAACACAGATTTATTGAGGACAGTATAAATCAGGCTTACACAATTCAGCCATACGCCACATCTGTGAAATAGTAAGATCTTGCTCAAGCTCTGTCATGATAGGAGGCAATAAGACGCAGGGTTTATTCAGCACGGACTACTTTTATTGAACTGTAGCACCAGTGTACGTGGCTACATCAATTTTCCAAAAACATACAGTGTTCCAGCGACCTCTAGTGGCCGGCCCCATAGTAGCCTTACTAGTACAAGAAAAATAAATCTCACAACATCTTCCCCTTTAACAAAAGTACTTTAAATATAAAACAGTGTTGTCAGAACGTACGACATCACAGGGGTAGACTACCCTCAGTCCTGATAAGGTATTATTCTGCCCTTAGAACATAGAAAGGAGATAGTCCTCAGTCTCCCTTTGGAGCATCCCTTTGGCAAACCGTGTCCCTATTGACTGGACTGGGCAACAATGTCTTTTCGAGTACTGCAATCGTTTGCCAGGGGCCATTGGGCAGAGGAGTAGTCACGAGGGGTTCCCGTCGCTGTGTAGGCTTGTGCTCTCTGCAAAAGTTGCATGATCTCACCTTGTGTGTCATTTGAAGTCCAATGGTGGGCCACCACACTGTTGATCTTGCACGCTCTCTACATTTAGTTAGTCCTTGGTGGCCTTCATGTAATTGGTCAAGGACACTGGGTCTGAGTGCTGTGGGAATTACAATGCGATCGTGGTAGAGCACTAGACCGTCTGATTCTGAAAGGTGGCTTCTGGCTGCATAGAAGCCTTGCAGTGATGAACTCTTTGCCATTCTCAAAGGCCACCCTTGTCTGATGAAAATGATTGCTTTTTGAAGCTCTGGGTCCATCTGTGTAGCACTGTGAATTTCCTCCAACTTATGTGACTTGATAGGTTTGCTTGTCACTACGTTGCTCACATATACCTTGACCCGGCTGTCTGTCTCGAACTGATAGCATCCATGCAGTGGATGTCTGGAGAGTGCGTCCGCCACCACTAACTGTTTACCGAGAACATGCTCAGCAGTGACACTGAATCACATCAGTCGCATCAGCAGTCTCTGACATCTCAGTGGTGTTTGGTCAAGGTCGTATGAGTTGATCAAAGGCACCAAGGGCTTATGGTCAGTTTGTACACATACATGACCCATGCCTTGGATGTAGCGGGAAAAACGTTCACAGGCCCAGACAGATGCTAAACACTCTTTTTCAATCTGTGAATATCTTTTCTCTGCATCTGTGAGAGTGCGAGAACAAAAAGCAACAGGCCAAAACTCCCCGTCATGGTCCTGTAACAGTGCAGCATGCAGGCCATAGCTGCTTGGACCTGTTGAGCTTAAGGCCTGATGCTTTGATTGTCAGTAATACTGCATCTAAGCGTTGGTCATGCTCCTCTTTCTTAGCCCCGAAAACCAGTATATCGTCCATCACAATGACAGTCCCATCTAGGCCCTTGAGCAAAGTGCTCATGAGCCGCTGGAAGATCTCGGGTGCTGTTATGCCAAATGGCAGACGCCTGAAGCAAAACCTGCCCATGGGAGTTATGAACGTGGTCAGTTTTTGGCAGCTGGGGTCCAGTGGAATTTGCCAGAACTCACTGGAGGCATCCAAAGTGGAGAAAACTTTGGGGCGATCGTGGCTCAAAGAGTTGGGAGTTCGGCTTGTGACCGGAAGGTTGCCGGTTTGAACCCTGGCTTGGACAGACTCGGTCGTTGTGTCCTTGGGCAAGACACTTCACCTGCCGCCTACTGGTGGTGGTCAGAGGGGCCGATGGCGCGATATGGCAGCCTCGCTTCTGTCAGTCTGCCCCAAGGCAACAGTGGTTGTGTGACTGGAGGAGCTATTGGCTTTTGCGGTATGTAACTTACTTTGTTAACTTACATTACAGCAAATTTATGCATTTTGTCCACGTGTTTATTTTTCTGTTTTGCAGCTGGTCTGAAGGCTGGTGTTTATTCTCTGCTGCAATTAATCATGACTTGCGGTGAAGCTCTATGGAGTGGCTCGATGGACAAAAACATAAATATTACACATGTGGCCCAGAGAAAGAAGACTCGCGTTGTGAGTTTGCTAACCCTGATGTTTCCCTGCACATCAAGGATTGCTGTTAAAGCAGAATTGAAGTGTACTGTTCAAACACAGGGATTTTAAGTGGCACCATAGTGGGTTAAAACAAACAAACAAACATAAAAAAAAGACATGTCGGTTTTTCCTGTGACTTTCATATTGTGGACAGTTAGAGCAAGGAATGCCAATTTCTCATGGTGAATCTTCAAAGACAGAGCAGAGTGGGTCTGCTTCAGTGGCGCACTGATCAGGTAATGAAAGCTGAACTTGTGTGAATTTCACTCTGGGTCTGTAAAAACTCAGATGAGCAATGTTCTGCCTGTAAAACATTGGTTTGATGTGTAAGTAACTAATCCACACCAGGATTATTTATAATAAAAGATTTTTTTTTTTTTTAAATTGTGGATTTACTACTTTTCCTTGATTATTAAAGGACTACAACACCCAAACTAGTCATTACCTTTGCTTTAATTTTTTCTTTTTTTTTATTATAGCGAAAGTAGTCTTCAGGAAAAGTTCTCCAGGCTTCTTGAAGGACATTCAATTCAGTTCAATTCAAGTCAAGTCAAGTCAAGTCAAGTCAAGTCAAGTTGGCTTTATTGTCACTTCAACCATATACAGTTTAACAGTACACAGTGAGGCGAAACAACGTTCCTCCAGGAACCAAGGTGCTACATGCAACATAAATTTACAACATAATTTAACAGAAAACTCTAAACTAGCTAACTAAGAGGCCTAGTTAGCTGGCTAGCAGAGACAAGACAGACTGACCTAACATAAATTACAACATAAATTAACAAAAAACTATCTAACTATCTCTAAGGATGACTTTTTTTTTTTTGTTATCAGACAGCAGACAACAAAGTGCACGTGCAAATGTGCAAACAAGAGCAGCAAGTGACAGTGTGACAAAAAAAAAAACACAACGTAACATAATAATAAGGTTTTGTGATGATGAGTTGAGGTAGTGGAGGAACAGTAAACATTCCTTAGTGTAGCAGCAAAAATTAGGAAGTGCAGAAGTTAGTGCAGAAAGTCCAGTAATAATATTGTGCAAAAGACCATTTACAGGTTGGTGTGTGCGATGGTTTGGTGGTGTAGGTCAGTGTGTTTGTGCTTGTGTTGATTAGTCAGTCCAGTCTCAATGTTTTGAGGTAGTTGAGTTAAGCTGAGTGATAATGTTAGTGTGTGTGTATGTGTGTGTGTGCGTGTTTATCAGTCAGTCCCTTTTTGCTGAGGAGACGGATGGCTTGTGGAAAAAAGCTGTTGCACAGTCTGGATGTGTGTGCCCGAATGCTTCGGTACCTTTTTCCAGATGGCAGGAGTGTGAAGAGTGTGTGAGAGGGGTGTGTCCGATCAGCCACAATGCTGGTGGCTTTGCGAATGCATCGTGTGGTGTAGATGTCCTCAATAGAGGGGAGAGAGACCCCGATGATCTTCTCTGCTGTTCCCACTATCCGCTGTAGGGTCTTGCGGTCTGATATGGCACAGTTCCCAAACCAGACAGTGATGCAGCCGCCCAGGATGCTCTCGATAGTTCCTCTATAGAAGGTGGTCAGGATCGGTGGTGGAAGCCGGGCCTTTCTCAGTCTTCTCAGAAAGAAGAGACGCTGTTGGGCTTTCTTGTGCAGGGAGCTGGTGTTGAGGGACCAGCCGAGGGCCGTCTCCAGGTGGACGCCCAGGAATTTGGTGCTGTCGACGATCTCCACAGAGGAGCCGTTGATGCTCAGCGGTGAGTGGTCGCCTCGTGTCCACCTAAAGTCAACAACCATCTCTTTTGTCTTGTCAACATTCAGAGACAGGTTGTTGTCTTTACACCAGTCCGTTAGTCTCTGCACTTCCTCTCTGTACGCTGACTCGTCGTTCTTGCTAATGAGACCCACCACGGTCGTGTCATCAGCAAACTTAATGATGTGATTTGAACTATGTGTTGCTACACAGTCATGAGTCAGCAGTGTGAACAATTCAATTCAATTCAATTCAATTCAATTCAATTTTATTTATATTGCACCAAATCACAACAACAGTCGCCTCACAGAGCTTTATATTGTACAGTAGATCGTACAATAATAGATACAGAGAAAAACCCAACAATCAACAATATGACCCCCTATGAGCAAGCACTTTGGCGACAGTGGGAAGGAAAAACTCCCTTTTAACAGGAAGAAACCTCCGGCAGAACCAGGCTCAGGGAGGGGCGGTCATCTGCTGCGACCGGTTGGGGTGAGAAGGAAGACAGGATAAAGACATGCATTCAAAGCTCTTCTTTTGGATGTTGGCTGCCTTTCCTTCCCTTCTCTGTCAAGATGATCCCACTATTCACTAATGTTGAGGTCCAGGGTTTGGGGAGGCCAATACACAACTGATAGCATTCCATAATGTGTTTTTCTATTTGAAGATGGTGGTGTTGTAAATGCTATTGTATAATTACGTTAGCACAATGGTGATAGGAAGGCCCCAACCCCGCCTTCCTAATGTGGGAGCCAACCAATAGGACCACTCCCTCCATGTCTGCGACCAGTGAGACCACAATCATCACCATCTAACAAGGTACCAGTGATATGAGACACATATGTTGCTTTCCACTTGTATGCACAATCATATTGGGTCACGGGTGGTATATGGGAAGTCTGGTAAACAGGTCCCTGGTGGCAGGAAACTAAGTCCGTGGGTCAGAGGGGGCCAGCCGAGATTCAGTCTCTGAGCATGTTACATGTAGGACACTGGGTTCTGTGTTCCCTCTGTTTAGTTTCTGCCCATGTGTTCCTTCTGTTCTCTGTCTGTTACTGTGTCTCTGAGTCCAGTCTGTGCATTTCCTGTTTTATTTTGAAGGTCTGTGTCTTATGTCAGTGTGTTCAGTTTTGTGCTCTCCCTGTCTCGTCTGTGTAATCAGTGTCAGCCGTGTCTCCCAGCTGTGTCCTTTCAGTCCTGTTCACCTCTTGTATTTAGTGTCTGAGTCTCACCCTGCTCGTCGTTGCGTCGTTCTTCATTCTACTCTGTTTTTTCTGTTTGCCCGGTTTCCTGTCTGTTGCTTTCCCAGTTTAGTTAGTTTTCTGTTCAATCGGCAAACTCCCAATAAAGACGGGTGTTTTGACTTCACATTTGCCTCTGTGAGTCCTGCTCTTGGGTTCCTGCCTGCCTTCACACAGCCATGACATTTTCTTCTTTTTTTTGCTGTTATTTATCTTCCTTCGTTGAGTCTCTGTTTCCTCCTTTTCTGCTTTTCTGCTTTGCAGTTTTTCACTTTTTCCTTTTTATTTGTTTCCTGTCTTTGTTCCTGCTGCTTTTATTGGAAGCAAGCTCCTCTGCAGAAAGAAACGCAATGTAGGACACATGTAGCTTTGGAAGATGGGTGCAACACTGACTGTCCAGCTCAGCTCAAAATTCAGTGTTTAGACATTTTCCTAGCTCTCCCATCTTCTTCTTCTTCATCCTCCTCCTCCCTTGGTCTCCTCCTCGAACCGCCTGGTACTGGGTTGGGGGGCAATAGCACAGGAGCATCCTGGCCATTGTCTCCATCGTCATCTGTGTCACTATCAGGAACACTTTCAGTGTCGCTCTCAGATCCCTCATCTTCCCACCACCTGATTTCGTCAATAATTGGATCTTCTTCTGCTCCATTATTGTACACGGGTTGTTCTATTTCTAGAGGTGGATTTCTTTCTGTGTAATCTCCTGCTCCCATCTCTGCTCTATTAATGACCAATGGTCGTTCTATCTGTTGGGGTGGATTTCTTTCTATGTTATCTCCTACTCCCATCTCTGCTCCATTAATGACCAAGGGTCCTTCTACTTCCTGGGGTGGATTTCTTTCAATGCCATCGCCTACTCCCATCTCTGCTCTAAAATTTTCCCAGGGTCCTGCTATTTCCTGGGGAGGATTTATTTCGATGCCTCCTGCCGGAACATCAACTGCCTCCTCTTGTTGTGGCAGTTGATTATCAACTAAACCACGCAACTGATTGATTTCAATCCAGGGGAACATCCTGTCAACTGCTCTAAGATTTCCCTGTTGCAGCAGTGCCAAAAGCAACTCATTGACTGCTAGTCCTACACCAACATGGTTTTGTTCACCATCGTCATGGTTTTGTGAGCCGTCTCCTCTATCCATTTTTTGAAAACAGTCTGCTTTAATAGACTGGAGGAAACTGGTCGGTACAGCTGTCAAACTTTAGCTGATTGGTACAGAACTTTTAAAATGTCCTTGAAAAAGAGTTTAAATCTCTTTAGGAAACTGTTTAAAAACACGACGCAAATGTGAACTAATCGCAACTGACTGCTGTGAGGAACACTGCGAACTAACGGCTATTTAAGGATTTTCAGATCAAAGTCAAGATTTTGATTGGTTGTGCTTTGAGCTGACTTTTGTGACGTCATCGAATTTGGTTCATTGTGATGACGGTCAACGTTCTGCTGATGAAAAAATGTCGCCGGTGACTGAAACTTTTACAGGAGAAGCATTTCCCACAAAGCCTTGAATGAATTATAGTGACAGAAAGAAAGAAAGAAAGAAACAGCAACAACTACTAAACAGAATTTTTGCACGTTTAAAATCACCATGGCAATGCGCATGCGCATATTCTCCTGCACGCAACGGGCTTTGGAGTTGACGTAACGCCGCAATGCATTGTGGGAGCACCAGGCCACGAATCAAAACAAACACACTGTAGCTCAAAATGAAAAGGACGGTGTAGAGACAGTTTGTGTCCACATGCAAAGAGACGGTACTTGCAAAAAGTAGCGTGCATCGGAAATGTGGACCCGTATGAAAGTGGAGTAGAAACCCTGAAGACCAAACCGCTGTTGACTTAGCATGATCTGTTCTCGTACCTTGTCTGTAAAGTCAGCGCATACACGGCGCACCAATTTCGCCGTTATAAATCTCTGGAGGCGCACATCCAATTCACCAAGGACTGGGTGCAATTGTGAGTACGCCGTTATTCAAACCAAGTGAAGTCAGCTTGAGTACTACGAGTAAAATGCGTTTGATTTCCCTCCGAACATTCAGATTAGTGCAGCATAAATTCATTCATGAGGGGGAAATTACAGTGAGAACATGTGGAAGCTCTGTTAGATGGATGCCATAGTGAGTTCAGTGCACTGATGTGACATTGTCCTGAAGGATTTAGTTATTCTCTATGGTTAATGAAATTACACTAATTAATTCATATTTATTATAAATAATCCTAATTACACATCTTGCTTCCGTGTTTGTGTGCTGTGTCACTAAATACATTTTAGTGACACATTTTATTTTAGTTTTATACATTGATTAATGACCTGCAGAATCGCCTTATCATATTAAGTGTCCACAATTGTCACTTAAAGTCGAACTTTATGCTTTCTCACTCTTGAAAGTGATTACATCCTTGCATTACATACTTAAGTTTTTTGCTGATAGGTTTCTAAAAAGAAACATGCAGATTTAAAATATAACATGCAGCTTTCTATATATGGATACATAAAAACACTTTAGTTGTTACATTTATGATTAATGTATTTGAACGTAGACACAACACATTTGTGTCGGCCTTGGCTTATTAAAGTTCGTGTCTTGAACTTTGCCTGTGTGTGTTTCAGGTACTGCACTCTCAAAGACTGAATCAACCAGCATTGCAGCCATGGGTCATTGTGAGCATCATAGGGAAGGTTGAAGCCGCCCACTGCAGCTGTATGGCCGGAGTCGCGGAGACCTGCACCCATGTCTCTGCTCTTCTGTTTAAAGTAGAAGCAACAGTGTGGATCTGTGGCACAAGGACTGTTACAGATGAACCTGCATACTTGATTTTGCTGGGTAATATGACCAAGATACAGCCAGAGGTTGGCCATAAGATAGACTTCTCCTCTTCAGCTGCCCAAAAAAAGGCTCTCAATCAAAACATAAACAGACCATCTGTAGTGACAGGTAAAAGAAGCCGTCCTCAAAACAGAAAAATTCACAGGCACAGACGGTATCCACGCGCCTTCACGTCTGCAGTGCCCGGTGGTGCTTTCCGTGGCTCGTTACAAACGATGTGACATATATGAAGTCGTAAGTGTTCGTGTATTTAATATCGTACTAGGCAGATTTACTGCATTACCATTTACTACACATTTACCTGTGTATGGCTATTGTCAGTACATGTTGCTCATTGTAAACTTTCTTTAAGTGTGTAACATTCACAATGATACTGTTGATGGTAACGTGTATGATTCCAGCGTACCTGACAGGGACTATTGACTTTTTGTACACAGTTGATTATGTAAAGCCCCTTGCATTGGATTCATAATCAAGTTCACTGATTGACTACCCTGCAGTGCTGTTTTCCTGTATTCCTGTTTCATCCACTTTAATGAAGTGTCCTGTGTTATAGTAACAGTGAGTTGTGGATTCACTTAATGAATGCCTAAGTTGGGCTTTAATCTGCCTTAGACTTACTGATCTTCTTTGAATCAGCACCACAATAATCGTAAGGACACTGACAAAACATACAAGTATAAATAAATAAAATCTATAGAAAGAGAAATATGTTTGATATGTTTTTATTAAGTTGCACACAAATAGCATTCTCTGCCAACAGGCTCAGAAGACAAAACTATGTAGAAACTGTGGAGGCAAACTTCTTTTCTCATGTAGTAATCACATGTT
The DNA here is from genome assembly GCF_057381915.1 of Diplotaxodon limnothrissa. Classification (NCBI taxonomy): domain Eukaryota; kingdom Metazoa; phylum Chordata; class Actinopteri; order Cichliformes; family Cichlidae; genus Diplotaxodon; species Diplotaxodon limnothrissa. The sequence continues at coordinate 4,944,079 of NC_140605.1, forward strand.
TAATCATATCACATTAGTTATAGTAATATCACTTTCTCACTTTACTATAGTAAGAGCACTCCCATCACCAGTTTACATGCATGTGGAATGTTAACACAGTGAGGCCATTGTAATGGGAGACGTTAAATAGATAGTGGGATGATCCTAGTGTTTCACTGGGATGCTCTCTCCACATTGCAATGTGTTTATTAAACCCACTTCAAATCAAGCTCACTGGGTGTGTTGCAGGTTATTGTTAAAATTTCCATAACAAAACACATAACAGACCAGAACCACAGAAGCAATGTGTACAAGCAGGTGGCAAACACAAGTTTTTGAAGTATTTGTACAACACATGCCTCTGCAACAGCTTCAGTGTTTCCTGGAATTGATTCGGAAACAATAACAAAGCTATTATCTATCTGTTATGACAGTCAAATTTCCCCCAAATAGTCTTGGTTGAGGTCGAGTGACTGTGAAAGGTATATGATCACAACACTTTCATAATGAACTATTCAGTGACCCCTCTTCAAATATTTTGTCACAGGACAAACATAATCTCTCATAGCATCTTTGTCGTGATTTTACAACTCTTTGACCTTTGACAAGTGGACCCTAACATGGCAGCAAAGTGCAACAATGTCTCTTCGTGTGCGGGTCAAGAGTTCACGGTATGCATTTAATTTCTTGCATGTCTGTAAATGACTAGTACAATGGTATAAATAATCCTTCACATTTTCCAGTATAAAAGTGGAAAATATATATAAATATAAAATAAATATATTACATCGTCTCATCGGGGCAACCTAAAAGACTCCTTTTATGGCTAGTCTTTGCACATCATAATAACACAGAAGAGAAGAAAGCAATTCATTCTCGATTGCTCTTAATTTCAGGGGATTTTCCAACCTGTTTTGGTTCAAAAGAGCCAAAGGAAAATCCTCATCAATGTTCGAGTGACAACTACATGCTTTTATTGCATGTGCACTGATAATGCTTACTGTCCTGTCATTGTAAGTCAGTCAAAATACATAAATAACACGTTGTGATCATACTGAAGACCACAGACGGCAGTCCAGGCATCAGGTGAGATAAAGGAGCTGGAGACATCACCTGATAAAGAAAAAAAGAGAAATGGAAAAGAGAAGTCTCCTTTATTGCACATTTTTCACCAATCACAAGCCTCTTCTCCCCCCTTCTGCCACCCTAGACTTTTGACCAATCACCGATCAGGATGAATTGCATTACTGGCTGATAAGGATACGTTGAAGAGGATGGATGGATAATAAAGCAACATGAGCATAAATGAAAGCAAAAATATTATGCAAGCATCAAGGCACAAAGGAATTTCAATTGGCTTACAAAAAAGAAGCCAGAACAGCGCAGCTAATATTACGTAACTTTAGGTGGCACAGAAGGAAATCCTGTGCTCTAAACAACGGAAACAGTTAAGGGAGATGAGACAGAAAAAGAGGGGACACACACACACACACACACACACACACACACACACACACACACACACACACACACACACACACACACACACACACACACACACACAAAGGTACACAGAGGACAATGACACAGGGGGAACCTAACCTAGACTTATTTGCACATGTGTGACTTTCTTAGTCTCAGACAATTTGCATGTTAATGATCAAGGAACTGACCTCACAGCCGATTGTTTGTCAGTGGTGCTAGTTTCAGTCATTGTGGAAATGTACTGTTTAAAAGGTTGGGGAAACCTGTAGCCAGCTGAGACTGAAGAAGTGACTTGGTTGAGTGACAAAATGTTTCTCCCACTGAAAACGCTACGTTGAGATTTACAGAGTCAATCTTTTGGGATCTTATAAGGACATTTTAAAAACTTACTCAGCATGGTTGTTTTTTGTGGGTTTTCCTTTTTGCTTGTTTAAGAGAATAGTAATTGTATTTTGTTCATTTCATGAAGAATATAATCTCTGCTAACAATGTAGCTGCGATTGACTGGTGTTCCCTGAATGCCTCACATACAGCTCCAGGACATTCAGCCAAGAGTCACTGATCCAACTTCAAGATTTAAATCCCGGATAAGCACATCTGGTGTTTAAGACTTTGCTGCTTCCCTGTTGACTACTGTAATTTGTTACTTTCAGGATTTCCTAAAAAACAAAGCAAAAATGACAGGGAACAGAAAGGGAGAGCATTTTTCTCCTACACTGGCTCCTCTGCACTGGATCCCTCTTAAATACAGGACTGAATATAAAATACTATTTTTACTTCTAGAGTCTAATTTTTTTACATGACACTGTGCACTTCAGGACTTTCAAATATGAAGTTTTTTTTGTTTTTTTTAGAGTCAAACAGGAACTTGTACTTAGTCATGTTACTCCTGAGTGATCTTATGAAGTGATGATTTTCATCCATGTAACCTGACAAACATTATTGTTGTTTTGGTTAATTTTCACACACAGCTAAAGCTTTGAGCACTTTCCTAGTTTCTACTCACTCCGTTATGTGCTTCCATGTTTCATTTGAACTTCTTTGGTCCATCCACATAAATCCATCCATAAACACGAATCGATTCTGAATTTTCCTGTACCAGAAAGAGATCTGATGAAGGAGGAGCAGAGGGGAAAAGCTCTTCATTTATGTAAGGCTTTTCTCTGTTTTTGCACTTTTTTCTTTCAGTTGTAAATCAGTGTGAGTTTCTCCAGCAGGCTTGCTTCTTTCCTCCTCGTCTCCCATCCAGTACAACATGGTAGGCTGAACCTCACTGGGATTTATGTAGCACCTCTACAGCCTCATTCTAGAAAATTCATACACAATAACATTCACAGCTGTTTATTGCTGTATAAAGACTATGCAGAAGCAGAAGGTACTGGCTCATCAAACTCTCAACAGCAATAATGTAGACATATGAAGTTGGTGGGATTGTTGCAAAGCAAACAATCAGGCTGTGAAGTGTTTTAGCTTTATGGATATCAAAGGGTTGCTCAGTGAATCGACCAATAAAATCTGACACCTTGTGGACAGATGATACCATTACAGCTGATAGAATCACCGGGTTTGTTCTTTTTAGGGGTTATTTTTATGCCTCCAGTGTAACAGTGTGAGCTGTGTTGAAGTACTGCGGGTTCAGTAGAGGTCTCAGGACACCAGTCCTCGAGGCCTGGAGTTGCCCACCCCTGCTATAGAGGATGCATAGGTCTGATCTTGGAAAAACGAAATGTGTTTGGCAAAAAGATGAAGAATCTTTTTCAGTTCACACAGAAAGCTCTGATCCCAGGATGTTTTTAAGGGATTGTCATACTTTTGACATCATTGTATTTGCTGATTATTCATCAGTTTTGTATCTGTTCCCTCTGTCCTCTCCATGCTGACCTCCTACTTCCTGTCCATCTCTCCACCTCAGCTATCTACTCAATTCCTCTGCTATCCTGGTTTGTGTGTTTACGTGTGTGTGCTTGTTTTTGTGCAGCAGTGGGACTTAGTGGAGATTTTCTGCCTGTTGGTTCCACACTTCCACACGCCTGTGATGACATTGTCCTGAACCGCTACTTAAAGGAGTGGCTGGTCCTCTCTTGGTGCTGGATTGTTTAATGACAGATCCTTGTCAGCTTTTTTCTAACAAAAACGCCAAAGGAAAACCCTGTGTCCTTTCAAGCTCAGTCATCAATCCTTCCTTCCTTCTACAAGCTTGCCAAGAAGACAAAATTGGTAAAACTTGGAAAACAAGAATAAAACAAAACTCACAAACAGCTGATCTTTTTAAATTTTAATTGAAAATATAATACAAGGCATTTTCAATGAACATAAATATGGAAGATACAAGTGCACACTGCACATTATTGTCTACAGTTTAGGCCGTCTGTATAAGTAAGCATATTTGTTTGGCCACCAATTTGTCCACAGCAGTTATACAATCCACACTGGTTTATAACTCAGTGTGATAGTGAGCACTTCTTTCACTTTTCTTAATGTGCTTTTTATACATGTACAATATAAAAATAAAGGCTTGCGTTGAATACATTTGAATGTCCATAATGTACACTTTTAAAGGACACAGAGTCTTAAATGCACAGCAAACAGATTTCCTCTTTTCTTTCAACTTCCCTCATGAAATCTTGACTTTAGTCTTGAGCTTATATTCTCAAGTGGTTTGCATGAGATGCTTTTACAGTATGTTTTCCTTCAACCTCATCAGCCTTCATCTCAGAATGTCATGTAAATAATTGTAAAAATATCTGTGCACATTAACCAAAAGCTTAAATAACAAACATATGCTCCAGTGTAATTACACTACAGCAGAATATGACCACACTTTCTTCTCTTTTCCAAATCGAAATCATATTCAGTAACAACAGACATTACAAATAGCGCTAATGTGTAAAAACATAATAAATAGTTTTAGTTCTTAACTAATGAAAAGAAGTTCTGGAATCATTCAGTGTATTAAAATGACCTTAGCTATTTGGATACATTCTTACAAATGTGATTTTTACAAAACAGTGCCTCCCTCACAGCAGTTTTTATTCAAAATATGTCCACACGTTTTGGAAATGGAAAATAGTTTCTGAACCAAATCTAGTTTATTTGTTTCAGATTAGAAGCAAACTGAAACACATTTGTTAACTTCCAAGGTGCATAAAGAAAGTCTAAAGAGGTCGAGATTCCAGGAATATCTGTAGTGCAAGACTGATGGTCCTGCAATAATGTTGATGGAGTCTTTAGGTTTTTAGCCAAAAACTCCATCAGCTTAAATGAAACTTGATAAAATGGCTCAAATTTGCTGACCTAACAATGCATCTCGAGGCTTCTTAACAGACTTTCGTGCGCTTTACGCTTGTTAACATTTCCCCAAATATTTCTAAGTAGAATGTGAATACTTGATATACTCAAGTAAAGAAACTATAGAAATTTGTCAAATTTGTGCTACATAACTGTATATCCACAATTTTTTTCCAAGGAGTTTAAATACATAAGTACTGAAGTGTGGTGGACCATTTTGAAAGGAGACCTGCCTTATGGTTCTAATCCTGATGTGATGCATAGTGGTGCTCTGCTGCTAGCTGATATATTTGGTGGCCTCTTTTTGATCTTCAGTTCAATTCAATTTTATTTATACAGCAAATCACAACAACAGTTGCCTCAAGGCGCTTTATATTGTAAGGTGGACCCTACAATAATACGGAGAAATAATACAAAGAAAGTCATATTATTGTTAGTTGCCCAACAGTAATATGACCCGCTTTGGCAACAGTGGGAAGGAAAAACTCCCTTTTAACAGGAATAATCCTCCAGCAGAACCAGGCTCAGGGAAGGGCGGCAATCTACCGCGACTGGTTGGGTTGTGGCAGATGGCCGGTTGTATATTTTTTCAGTTTCTTGATCCACTACTGGTCAAAGAAGGTGGCTCCTACTCCCTCTTGTTAAAAGCGAGAGCTTTATCCTCACTGTGCGGGACTGTGTGATCACCGGGTGTCTTTCTCTAATGCTATAAGCTCTTTGCGCCAGTCTAGAAGAACAGGTCCAAATAATGACTGTATGTAATGAATTTATGCTGATGACGCAGATGATGACTAAGTTACAAAAGAATGCCAACACAAAGTGGTAATAAAGGCAAACACGTCCCCTGTTTCTGTTGTCCATAAAGGCTGCACTCAACAACGTGCTACCAATTACCCCCCAAAATTCACATATTTACAATTTGAATGCTGCAGACAACTTTAAATGATTAGTTATTAGCTATTAGCAGTGATGGGAATAACGGCATTACTTTTTTCAGTAATGAGTAATCTAACTAATTACTATTCCTATCGTTACAACGCCGTTACAGTTACTAACAAGAAAATGCGCTCCGTTACTATTTTTCAACAAACAGACGATTGAAGCTGTGTTCAGCTTACTGCATCTTATATCAGTTGCATGGAAGTAGCTGTAAGTAATGTGGACGCTACAGCGTTAAGTAGCTGCGCGCGCTCCCGCGGACGGTAATCATGATCACTGTCTAACGAAAAAGAGAGAGAGAGAGAGAGTTTTGTGACGTTTAGCGTGTTTGGAGTGTGTAGTTAGTGTGTAGTGTTGTGGATAGTTTTGTGTTGTGTGTCAGAACAATGAGGCGACTGCTGTCTCCAGGTAGAAACAGGAGTGATACACCTGCTGCTGTCAGACCTGCAGGTATCAGGCTGTGATGTTCTCCTTTATAGTGGACATAAATTGTGTTTTTGGAGTGGCACAAATAATTTGTGTTGCATCTTATTGAATGCAGAACAACTGATTGTTCTGTAAATAGTTTGAAATGGTTATTTAAAAAATCAAGGTAAAAGGTAAATGGATGCAAATAACGTTGTTGTTTGCAAAACTTGTGCATAGGATTTTAAAATTGACAATTTATATTTGCATTTAAAGTTATGAAATATAATTCATTAAACATGTTTGTTGTTGTTACAGTAAAAAATATAACTTTTTCTACTCTGATTTTATGTTTTTTGTCTGATTTTAGATCAATTGTGTTAATACAGTATGTCAAAATGAAAACATAACTGGAAATTCAGACACGTGAGGTTGTGCTGAAAAGAATGATACCAAACAAGTAAACAGTTTTTAAAGGTGAAATGTAGAGGTCAAATCAGAAGTGGTTAAAATGGCCAATTATACCCTGGACCCCAGAGGGTTAAACATTTTTATAAAGTAACGCAATAGTTACTTTTCAAGTAATTAATTACTTTTAGAATATTGTAACTCAGTTACTAACAGTTACTTTTTTGAAGAAGTAACTAGTAACTATAATTAATTACCTTTTCAAAGTAACTTCCCCAACACTGGTTATTAGTACTAGTCAAGAATATAAGCAAATTTACTGTTCTGCAGTCCTAAACAGCTCAGTATTATCAGAAGCTTTTGCTCATCTGTATTTAAAGAAGTGAGTTTAAAAGCATTTTGAAAGCAAGTTGAAAACCCAACAGAAGCAAAGCCAAGAAAAAGGATTAGGATACTTTGCAAGGGCAAACTTTATCACACAACACATTATGTTGTCTTTTGATGTCTGGTGCTGAAATAGAGTTAATAATACATAGATTAAACCCAGTGTTTATGAGCAACATTCTCCTTCTTAAACAGTAATGACCTATGAGTCCTTCAGGTAGTTTCTCTAAATAAAGACAATGGATAAAGTGTAGCATGCTGGTGCTCTTTTTTTTCTGTCCGTGAGATTAGCACACACAGCGTTCCAGCTGCGGTTAGTAAATGGCAGGAGGAAAACAGTTTGGAAGAAATTACATTTAAAAATCTAAATATGAAAAATGAAAACATTAAAATCCATAAAGTAGAAAAGATGATACTGGACAAATGTATGAAAATCATATCTATACATAGTTTCAAATGTGTACAGTGCATACAGAGTACAAAAGAACTATAAGTAAGTATTCTTAAAGGAAGTAAACAGTGTGTCTGAGAGCTTGTTGGCATCAGTAAATGACCTTTCATTTTAAATTCTTTGCTAAATATTAAAGTCCCTTTGAAAAATCAGCAATTGATCCTTTGTGAGAGTATTCCCTTAGCTCATGCTAGACTAGAGATCCGGCCTGGTTCTGTGCAGGAACCATAATGGGCACGCCTCCCATTCGGGTGATGTTGGAGGCCATGATGGTGGAGGTGGGTAGTGGTGGCGGGGAGGGAGCGGTCTGGAGCTGCAGCCGAGGCTGGTTGTACGTTTGCGGCAGCGCCTGTGCCTGAGGCAACAGGGTGTAGCGCTCGGGTCTGGGCATGGAACCGCCATTGCTGCCGGCCTCGGGGGACAATGGCTGTTCACGTGGCAGGGTGGTGTTGTTGTTGTAGCTGTAATGGGTGGGAGTGGAGGCCCCTTGGTGGCGGGACGGTCTATAGCCGGCATTGCTGCCTGTGGCGGTGATGATGGATGCAGTGTCTGAGGGGGGGCGCTGTGGATACTGCTGCAGGTGGTGGTGGTGGTTGTTGTGGTGATGGGAGGACTCTTTGTGGTGTGGGCTGGAGGCGATGGAGGACAGGGTGCCATTCTTGGAGATGATGTCAGAACCCATGCCGCTCTTAGCCCATGACACACGCTTGGGAGCCTGAGCATCCTCCCTGTAGACATCGAGGTGCAGGATTACTTATTTGTGGCGTGTAGATTACTTTTAGAAATGCATAATTAGTTCACAGTAACACTGAAATGGAGTACTTCATTAAATCTTGAAACTATGGTAATTTGTTTCTGCTATCACAGGATATGAAAATTAAATCTGAAAAACAGGCTTCTTAAACAGGTGTGATAGAATCACTTTAGTTTGAGAAATGTGCAAGATCAAAATGTGCATTCCTGTGCAATTGGTACATGTCAAAAGTAAAACCTGGGTCATCTGCAAAGGACTAAAATGAATTTGATTCAAAGCAGCAGCAACAAGAACTTCATCTACCAACGCTGCCACTTATGACTTGCCTGAACTGACACTGTTTAGCACTGTGGCAAAAGGGTCCTGGTTCAGATCTGCTGGCCAGCTGAGATGCTGTTACGAATTTTAAATGATAAAATTCTGCTTGCATTTAAGCCACACTGACTCACTTGATTTCATTGGCCAAGTCATCCTCGTTGTTTCTTCTCCTTATCACGAAGACAAAAGCGAGGCACACAAAAAGGAGGAAGATGAAGCCAGCCACTGAGCCAACTGTGGCACCAACAATCACCCCCACTTTATTGGCTGGAATTAAAGAACATACAATTACTATCTCAAAGAATTTAAAAACACTTTTATTACCTCATTTCGTGTAGAATCAATAGTACTTGTACAGCACTGGCTAGAAAAGCAGATTAATGTTTTATATTCGAGTCATGTAAAGATGTCCTTTCTGTTTGACATAGAGATGGACTAATCAGGTGACCAGTTGTGCTGTGGCCTAGCAAATCAGTTTTAAGCTACAATTCAGTTTCATTTATATAGGGACAAATCACAACAGCTGTTGCCTCAAGGCGCTTTATATTGTAATGTAAAGACACTACAATAATGCTGCGATGTTGATCACTAATTTACCGCTGTCCATTGTTTTCAGGCTTCTGCAACATTATATATTCCCAGGACGCTAGGTTGTGTTGGGCATGGTTGACTGTCCAGACTCATGTTAAAGTAAGACAAATTAATAATAAGAATGGATACTTTATTGATCCCCATGGGGAAATTACTTGTTTTTCTCTGCATTTGACCCATTCACTCAGTGAAGCAGTGGGCAGCCCACTAAGCAGGCGCCCGGGGAGCAGTGTGTAGGGACGGTACCTTGCTCAGGGGTACCTCAGGGTAGCCGTTAAGTGGATTCGAACCGCCGACCTTCCGATCATGGGGCGACCACTTTACCTACTGAGCTATCCCTGCCCCACAAATTCAGCCAACTTTGACAAAAGTATAATTTTCTTAGCTGCTGAATAGAAAAGTCAGCTAAGCTAATGGTTACAATGTAAAATGTCACAGCCCTATGCTAGCAACATTAAACATGTCTGGCAAACAGGGTTTGTTTTTTACTTTGAATCTGTGTAAGTCATGAGTGATAGGGGTTTATAATGATACTTTTGCTAAATTATTGTATATTTGTAATATTTTAATATATATGTAAGAAAGTTCGCTGCATATTCATTTAGTTTTCTTATGACGTGTCAGCAGTCATAAGAAATTAGTAGGATATGATCGTGTCCAACAGAAATAATTAATTACATCGGTGCTCGCTGTTCATGCTTGATAATAGTGTATCTGAATGTGTGGTCCATAACTATTTTTCATCACTTATTTTTATTAATAAACCATAACCAGGGTTACACTTGCTGCGTACAGTTGGTAATGTGCAGGTCGATTGCGCAGCTCTTTTCTGCCACCGTGTTGCTGGCTGTGCACACGTATTTCCCCGACATGTTGCTGCTCAGGTTGTTCAGCTTCAGAGTGCCAGTCTTCTCATCTAAAACAGCAGTTTACATGGAAAAGACAGTCAAACACACATGAAGACACATTATTTCACATGTATAACAGTTCTCAAAGATGTGCTAAGTGACAATCCCAAAAGACGGTGTGCAGGCTGCTTTTTCTATCAATAATTCACATTTATAGCAAACAATGACTCTTTGTTTTTTCGCTGTGCACTCACTGAGCATGGGTGAGAAGAAGACCTCAGAGGTGGGGCTGGTTTTCTTCCACTTGTACAAAGGAATAGGTTTCCCAGAGCTGGACATGCAGATCAGAGTAACATTTCCTTTTACCTCTGGCTTCCCTGTCATAGAGCACTTCGGAACAGAAGGAGGGACTGAGGGGAGAGGATTATGTAATGTTTTATTACAAGACTTTCTGTTTTACTGTTTCACAGTGAATCTGAGAAGTACAGCTGTGCAACGGGTGAATTTCCCTTACCTTTCACATCCAGGGTAACCGTTTCAGTAATACCATCATTAACAATCTGAAAGATGTAGCTTCCTGAATCGGACTCCCGGGTGTTGTTGATGTAGAACGACACATCTGATGATGGCATCTGATGTAGGAAACCGACACGGCCCTTAAACTGTCCGTCAAACACCTTCACCTCGTTGTCGGTGTAGGAGATGATCTGGACAGAAGGACAGAAAGCAAGCGTCACATGAAACAAAAAGAAGATTAAAAAAGGGGGGTTTTTTGGGGTCTTTTAGTACATAAAAGAAAGCACACGAAGAAGTAGTTGTGCATAACAGATATCACTGACCTGTGTCACTGACATCCAGGTCAGGGATGTAATGGACTTTGTATTTATCCAAAACATTTCCAGAGATTTATTTGCTAAATGTCCAAGTGCAAGACTTTAAAGAAAAGAAAGTTTCACTAACACTGGTAAAATCAGCAGTGCTTACAGAGGAAAGTTCAGGACATCTTCAACAACTCACCTTAGTATCACTGACATTGGACAGAAGTTAGCTTCACTGACTCATCAACCTTTACTGGACTCTACACAAAGTTTTACAGCCTCCTCCAAAGCAACTACACATGACGCATATCGGCAGGTGAGGTAAACAGTGCACGGCGGACTCACAGCCCACACTTTAAAAAGGTACGTTCTCAGTTTAAACATTGGACATGTTTTCTATGTTCAGTTGTGAATAAAATAAAATCTAACCTTCACATTTCCACCTATAAGGCCAAATTAAACAGTAATATTAATGTTCTTGAACCTGATCTATAAATTCTCAGCTCTCATTCTCTGCAATTTAATTAACACAAATTATGCAGGTCTGTATTGTTAGATAAATACTACATTCTAACGAATATGGCTCTTGTACAATAAAAAACAAAACACAACAAAAGAAGCCTGATATAAAACCTAGTTCCAGCATATGTATCTCTGCAGTGGAAGGGGCTGAAATACAGTATAAATAGAACGGTTCAAGGCAGATGCATCATTTACAGTAAAAAGTAAAGATGTTCTTAGATTAAAATCTGTTTTCTTTGAGTAATCTAGTCACCTGATGGTCTGGACCTTGATCACTTGCTGTAACTGATGGAACCTTGAATTCTGCTTTATACCAGAGAATCCTGAAGGAAAATCTCCTGCCATCAGCTTGTATTCTGAAGTTCAATTACATTTGAGTTATGCACCAGGAAAGTGATCCAGAACATAGCAGCAAAAGAAAACAACTTAAATCTGATTGAGATGCTTTGGCAAGACCTTAAACAGACCGTTTATTCTCAAAAGCCCTCCAATGTGAAAGAATTAAAGCATTCTGCAAAGAAGAGTGGGCCAAAATCACTCCACAGTGATCTAAACGCATCATCGCCTGTTACCTTAAAGGTAAGAACGGTGAGGAGCAAAAACTGTCTGTTTAAGAGAGAAGATGAACTGAGGGGCTGCACCAAGAACTCATGCATTGGTATTTATGATTACTTTCAACTACAAATGATGCCAAGCAACTCTAATAGCATTCAAAAACAAAACCAAGAGCTGGAAAAGGCACAATAGGTTCTTGTCAATTATTTTCTCCATATTACTATTATTATATTATGCATAGGAAACATATATTAGCAGTTTGGAAAAAATATCACTTTGTCAAATTTTAGTTACTTACATAATTAGTACCATACCACCCCATTAGAGCACTTTGCTCTCAGACTGTAGGCTTACTTGTTGTTCCTAGTTCATTTAAAAGTAGAATGGGAGGAAGAGCCTTCAGTTTTCAGGCCCCGCTTCTGTGGAACCAGATTTGGATTGGGGAGACAGACACTATCTCTACTTTTAAAATTAGGATTCAGAGTTTCCTTCTTGCTAAAGTAGTACAGTTAGGGCATGATCAGGTGACCCTGAGTTATGCTGAGGCTGCTGGAGGATTCCCATGATGCACTGAGTATTTCTTCTTCAGTCACCTTTCTCGCTCACTATGTGTTTATATACATATTATTTCTAGTTATTAACCTCTGTCTCACTTCCACAGCATGTCTTATCCTGTTTTCCTTCTCTCACCCCAACTGGTCGCAGCAGATGGCCCCGCCCCTCCCTGAGCCTGGTTCTGCCGCAGGTTTCTTCCTGTTAAAACTGAGTTTTTACTTCCCACTGTTGCCAAAGTGCTTGCTCATAGGGGGTCATATGATTGTTGGGTTTTTCTCTCTATTATTGTAGGATCTACCTTACACTATAAAGTGACTTGAGGTGACTGTTGTTGTGATTTGGTGCTGTATAAATAAAATACAATAGAATTGAACAATTTGTCAGAGGGGAATTGCTCACTTTATCTTGTCTAAACACATACGACTCTGAATAGATTGCAGTTAAGTTTTGTTCTTTTATCAGTGAAAATGTTTTTACATTTAATGAATGTTTCTTCCTGTAAAGAGTAAAGTAAGGTGAGACACTAAGGGAAATAATAAAAAAAAAACCCCTGTATCCTTTCCCTTCCTGAGTTCTCTTTCTTCCCCTAAATCTATTTGATTGTGATCCTCCTTTTGGATCATCTATCTGCACAGCACAGTAGTATTAGAAACCTTTAAGTCTTTTCTTGTCTTGGCTTGATATACAGTATATTAGACTTAAGTGTAATTGTTTCCTTACCATCTTCATCTGGCTGGTGTTAGGCATCAAAAAGTTCCAGGCGATACTCTTGGAATTTGGGTTGCCGCCAGTGTACCGGGCCTGCAGCTCCACATACTGACCCTCGATCACTTCTCCATTTTTCAGGGGTATTAAAAAGTTGGCCCATATGCCTGGATGAAGGAAGAAAGGGAAAAAACACACTGTAAAAATCACAGTTTTTTATTACTTTTGTCACGGACCCGGTGCCGGGGACTCGGGGTTCGTGAACAGTGTGGACCTTTATTGTTATTAGTGTATTGGATGTATGTTTGCTGCACTGTGCTCTTGTGTTCCATGCTGGTGTGTGTGTGTGTGTGAGGCTGGAGGATGAAGGACAGCCACCTGCAGGCCTGATGGGTGTGGCCCTGCCAGCTGCTGGTCACGCCTAGCTTACCACACACCTGCTTCTGATCAGGATCGTCGGGGGAGCTACTTAACAGAGCGATGGAGCTTCCTCCGGCGCAGGATCGTTGAGTTAGACTCCATGTCAGTGTTTCTAGTGTTGTTAAAGTGTATGCCTGCCGGAGTTGGTGCCATAACGGCTGTGTCTGTGTTTTTCCCCAGGAGGACAGCGGAACACAGGACTGCAAGACAAACGGGGTGTGTGAAGGCACAGGGGCAGAGAGCACGGGATACCAGCACTTGGGAGAAGACACGTCACGGGAGTTGAGGGAGCACTTTTGGAGATTTAATGTGTGGTGTACAATTACCTCACTGTAAATAAACCCACTGTTTATTCCATTAAGTCTGCGTTTTGGGTCCTTTCTCCTACATCCCCCACGGTCTGCCCTCCAGACCGTGACAACTTTTATACACCACTGTACATGTAATCAATAATTGTAATCTCTATATTAATTTCTATTGTTAATCTCTGTCTCTCAGACAGTGTGTCTTTTGTCTGCCCCCCTCACAGCCAACCAGACGTGGTAGAAGAAGAAGCCGTCGCTCCCAGAGCAGAGGCTTCTTCCTATTAAAAGAGGTTTTTTTTTCTTCCCACTGTCACCAAGTGCTTGCTCCAGTTGCTAGAATGTTCTATGTAATACCGCAGGGTTTATCCTACAGTATAAACTGCCTTAATGTTGTGATTCAATTGAATTGAATTCTGACTCTGAATCATTACCTGTACAGTTGAAGGTGCAGCAGGAAACCTGTTTGGATTGTTCTTTGTTTCTCATGCCTGTTTCATGTTTGATGTCATATTTTTTATAATAAAAAGGTTATAAGCAGAATGATATTATAAGATTAATGAGGATCTGCTTAGCTTCTTTTTAATAATTGCCATTGATACTCCGTGTACAGGAGCGGAAACAATACTATTACGGGTGCAGTGCAGTGCAGTGAATTACAAAGCTTTTTTTCTTTACTTTTTGCTTTTTGCTAATTATCCAGTGCTCTTCTGACTTGTTTCTAATTTCTTTTTACGTGTATCTAAATATTTGATATGGACTCTGTTTATTTTGTACTTTTATTTACTGTGTCATCAGAGTGACAGGTATCTGTGCATTCATCCCTATCCAACTACATGGAGATATATCAGTGGATATCATCCCCCGATGAAAGAAGCTCATTTCAACAGAGTTGTGCATATTAGCATATTTATGACTTCCTTTGTGTCATGTAGGTGAATGTTACATCGCTAATTGCAAATTCTAATAAACATTCTACCCCAGTTGTGTGTTCATTTGCTTCTGTTTTGCATTTAGTATGATCACTCCTGATAAATTACACAAGTTTTTTTTTCTTTTTCTTTTTTCATTTGAATCTATTCTTTGGAAACTTTGACTTTTACAAGTTATCAAAAAAGACAGACAAAAATGTTTATTTCCTCAGGACTACTGTGTGAGTGCAATTTTGACTGGGGATACACATGTAGTTTCTAATATTCCAGTCCAATAATATATATCCTAATATTCCAATATGTCTGGATGTGTTTCAACAGCTGCCAAATGGCCAAGATGCTTTTAGAAGCTCTTATGTTTCTGTAATGTGTCTAAAATTTGGCAAAGACTTTTTTTTGAGAAGGATCTTTATCGGATGCTGATAATACCTACATTTAGAAAAAAACAGGAATTCAGTGCACAATGTTCCTGCTCACTGCAAATTTATTGTGACTAAAGAGATTATTTAAAAATGATTATTATTTGTTTCAAATGGTGGGCCACCACACTGTTGATCTTGCACGCTCTCTACATTTAGTTAGTCCTTGGTGGCCTTCATGTAATTGGTCAAGGACACTGGGTCTGAGTGCTGTGGGAATTACAATGCGATCGTGGTAGAGCACTAGACCGTCTGATTCTGAAAGGTGGCTTCTGGCTGCATAGAAGCCTTGCAGTGATGAACTCTTTGCCATTCTCAAAGGCCACCCTTGTCTGATGAAAATGATTGCTTTTTGAAGCTCTGGGTCCATCTGTGTAGCACTGTGAATTTCCTCCAACTTATGTGACTTGATAGGTTTGCTTGTCACTACGTTGCTCACATATACCTTGACCCGGCTGTCTGTCTCGAACTGATAGCATCCATGCAGTGGATGTCTGGAGAGTGCGTCCGCCACCACTAACTGTTTACCGAGAACATGCTCAGCAGTGACACTGAATCACATCAGTCGCATCAGCAGTCTCTGACATCTCAGTGGTGTTTGGTCAAGGTCGTATGAGTTGATCAAAGGCACCAAGGGCTTATGGTCAGTTTGTACACATACATGACCCATGCCTTGGATGTAGCGGGAAAAACGTTCACAGGCCCAGACAGATGCTAAACACTCTTTTTCAATCTGTGAATATCTTTTCTCTGCATCTGTGAGAGTGCGAGAACAAAAAGCAACAGGCCAAAACTCCCCGTCATGGTCCTGTAACAGTGCAGCATGCAGGCCATAGCTGCTTGGACCTGTTGAGCTTAAGGCCTGATGCTTTGATTGTCAGTAATACTGCATCTAAGCGTTGGTCATGCTCCTCTTTCTTAGCCCCGAAAACCAGTATGTCGTCCATCACAATGACAGTCCCATCTAGGCCCTTGAGCAAAGTGCTCATGAGCCGCTGGAAGATCTCGGGTGCTGTTATGCCAAATGGCAGACGCCTGAAGCAAAACCTGCCCATGGGAGTTATGAACGTGGTCAGTTTTTGGCAGCTGGGGTCCAGTGGAATTTGCCAGAACTCACTGGAGGCATCCAAAGTGGAGAAAACTTTGGGGCGATCGTGGCTCAAAGAGTTGGGAGTTCGGCTTGTGACCGGAAGGTTGCCGGTTTGAACCCTGGCTCGGACAGACTCGGTCGTTGTGTCCTTGGGCAAGACACTTCACCTGTCGCCTACTGATGGTGGTCAGAGGGGCCGATGGCGCGATATGGCAGCCTCGCTTCTGTCAGTCTGCCCCAAGGCAACAGTGGTTGTGTGACTGGAGGAGCTATTGGCTTTTGCGGTATGTAACTTACTTTATTAACTTACATTACAGCAAATTTATGCATTTTGTCCACGTGTTTATTTTTCTGTTTTGCAGCTGGTCTGAAGGCTGGTGTTTATTCTCTGCTGCAATTAATCATGACTTGCGGTGAAGCTCTATGGAGTGGCTCGATGGACAAAAACATAAATATTACACATGTGGCCCAGAGAAAGAAGACTCGCGTTGTGAGTTTGCTAACCCTGATGTTTCCCTGCACATCAAGGATTGCTGTTAAAGCAGAATTGAAGTGTACTGTTCAAACACAGGGATTTTAAGTGGCACCATAGTGGGTTAAAACAAACAAACAAACATAAAAAAAGGCATGTCGGTTTTTCCTGTGACTTTCATATTGTGGACAGTTAGAGCAAGGAATGCCAATTTCTCATGGTGAATCTTCAAAGACAGAGCAGAGTGGGTCTGCTTCAGTGGCGCACTGATCAGGTAATAAAAGCTGAACTTGTGTGAATTTCACTCTGGGTCTGTAAAAACTCAGATGAGCAATGTTCTGCCTGTAAAACATTGGTTTGATGTGTAAGTAACTAATCCACACCAGGATTATTTATAATAAAAGCATTTTTTTTTTTAAATTGTGGATTTACTACTTTTCCTTGATTATTAAAGGACTACAACACCCAAACTAGTCATTACCTTTGCTTTAATTTTTTCTTTTTTTTTATTATAGCGAAAGTAGTCTTCAGGAAAAGTTCTCCAGGCTTCTTGAAGGACATTCAATTCAGTTCAATTCAAGTCAAGTCAAGTCAAGTCAAGTCAAGTTGGCTTTATTGTCACTTCAACCATATACAGTTTAACAGTACACAGTGAGGCGAAACAACGTTCCTCCAGGAACCAAGGTGCTACATGCAACATAAATTTACAACATAATTTAACAGAAAACTCTAAACTAGCTAACTAAGAGGCCTAGTTAGCTGGCTAGCAGAGACAAGACAGACTGACCTAACATAAATTACAACATAAATTAACAAAAAACTATCTAACTATCTAAGGATGACTTTTTTTTTTGTTATCAGACAGCAGACAACAAAGTGCACGTGCAAATGTGCAAACAAGAGCAGCAAGTGACAGTGTGACAAAAAAAAAAAACACAACGTAACATAATAATAAGGTTTTGTGATGATGAGTTGAGGTAGTGGAGGAACAGTAAACATTCCTTAGTGTAGCAGCAAAAATTAGGAAGTGCAGAAGTTAGTGCAGAAAGTCCAGTAATAATATTGTGCAAAAGACCATTTACAGGTTGGTGTGTGCGATGGTTTGGTGGTGTAGGTCAGTGTGTTTGTGCTTGTGTTGATTAGTCAGTCCAGTCTCAATGTTTTGAGGTAGTTGAGTTAAGCTGAGTGATAATGTTAGTGTGTGTGTATGTGTGTGTGTGCGTGTTTATCAGTCAGTCCCTTTTTGCTGAGGAGATGGATGGCTTGTGGAAAAAAGCTGTTGCACAGTCTGGATGTGTGTGCCCGAATGCTTCGGTACCTTTTTCCAGATGGCAGGAGTGTGAAGAGTGTGTGAGAGGGGTGTGTCCGATCAGCCACAATGCTGGTGGCTTTGCGAATGCATCGTGTGGTGTAGATGTCCTCAATAGAGGGGAGAGAGACCCCGATGATCTTCTCTGCTGTTCCCACTATCCGCTGTAGGGTCTTGCGGTCTGATATGGCACAGTTCCCAAACCAGACAGTGATGCAGCCGCTCAGGATGCTCTCGATAGTTCCTCTATAGAAGGTGGTCAGGATCGGTGGTGGAAGCCGGGCCTTTCTCAGTCTTCTCAGAAAGAAGAGACGCTGTTGGGCTTTCTTGTGCAGGGAGCTGGTGTTGAGGGACCAGCCGAGGGCCGTCTCCAGGTGGACGCCCAGGAATTTGGTGCTGTCGACGATCTCCACAGAGGAGCCGTTGATGCTCAGCGGTGAGTGGTCGCCTCGTGTCCACCTAAAGTCAACAACCATCTCTTTTGTCTTGTCAACATTCAGAGACAGGTTGTTGTCTTTACACCAGTCCGTTAGTCTCTGCACTTCCTCTCTGTACGCTGACTCGTCGTTCTTGCTAATGAGACCCACCACGGTCGTGTCATCAGCAAACTTAATGATGTGATTTGAACTATGTGTTGCTACACAGTCATGAGTCAGCAGTGTGAACAATTCAATTCAATTCAATTCAATTCAATTCAATTTTATTTATATTGCACCAAATCACAACAACAGTCGCCTCACAGAGCTTTATATTGTACAGTAGATCGTACAATAATAGATACAGAGAAAAACCCAACAATCAACAATATGACCCCCTATGAGCAAGCACTTTGGCGACAGTGGGAAGGAAAAACTCCCTTTTAACAGGAAGAAACCTCCGGCAGAACCAGGCTCAGGGAGGGGCGGTCATCTGCTGCGACCGGTTGGGGTGAGAAGGAAGACAGGATAAAGACATGCATTCAAAGCTCTTCTTTTGGATGTTGGCTGCCTTTCCTTCCCTTCTCTGTCAAGATGATCCCACTATTCACTAATGTTGAGGTCCAGGGTTTGGGGAGGCCAATACACAACTGATAGCATTCCATAATGTGTTTTTCTATTTGAAGATGGTGGTGTTGTAAATGCTATTGTATAATTACGTTAGCACAATGGTGATAGAAGGCCCCAACCCCGCCTTCCTAATGTGGGAGCCAACCAATAGGACCACTCCCTCCATGTCTGCGACTAGTGAGACCACAATTATCACCATCTAACAAGGTACCAGTGATATGAGACACATATGTTGCTTTCCACTTGTATGCACAATCATATTGGGTCACGGGTGGTATATGGGAAGTCTGGTAAACAGGTCCCTGGTGGCAGGAAACTAAGTCCGTGGGTCAGAGGGGGCCAGCCGAGATTCAGTCTCTGAGCATGTTACATGTAGGACACTGGGTTCTGTGTTCCCTCTGTTTAGTTTCTGCCCATGTGTTCCTTCTGTTCTCTGTCTGTTACTGTGTCTCTGAGTCCAGTCTGTGCATTTCCTGTTTTATTTTGAAGGTCTGTGTCTTATGTCAGTGTGTTCAGTTTTGTGCTCTCCCTGTCTCGTCTGTGTAATCAGTGTCAGCCGTGTCTCCCAGCTGTGTCCTTTCAGTCCTGTTCACCTCTTGTATTTAGTGTCTGAGTCTCACCCTGCTCGTCGTTGCGTCGTTCTTCATTCTACTCTGTTTTTTCTGTTTGCCCGGTTTCCTGTCTGTTGCTTTCCCAGTTTAGTTAGTTTTCTGTTCAATCGGCAAACTCCCAATAAAGACGGGTGTTTTGACTTCACATTTGCCTCTGTGAGTCCTGCTCTTGGGTTCCTGCCTGCCTTCACACAGCCATGACATTTTCTTCTTTTTTTTCCTGTTATTTATCTTCCTTCGTTGCGTCTCTGTTTCCTCCTTTTCTGCTTTTCTGCTTTGCAGTTTTTCACTTTTTCCTTTTTATTTGTTTCCTGTCTTTGTTCCTGCTGCTTTTATTGGAAGCAAGCTCCTCTGCAGAAAGAAACGCAATGTAGGACACATGTAGCTTTGGAAGATGGGTGCAACACTGACTGTCCAGCTCAGCTCAAAATTCAGTGTTTAGACATTTTCCTAGCTCTCCCATCTTCTTCTTCATCATCCTCCTCCTCCCTTGGTCTCCTCCTCGAACCGTCTGGTACTGGGTTGGGGGGCAATAGCACAGGAGCATCCTGGCCATTGTCTCCATCGTCATCTGTGTCACTATCAGGAACACTTTCAGTGTCGCTCTCAGATCCCTCATCTTCCCACCACCTGATTTCATCAATAATTGGATCTTCTTCTGCTACATTATTGTACACGGGTTGTTCTATTTCTAGAGGTGGATTTCTTTCTGTGTAATCTCCTGCTCCCATCTCTGCTCTATTAATGACCAATGGTCGTTCTATCTGTTGGGGTGGATTTCTTTCTATGTTATCTCCTACTCCCATCTCTGCTCCATTAATGACCAAGGGTCCTTCTATTTCCTGGGGTGGATTTCTTTCAATGCCATCGCCTACTCCCATCTCTGCTCTAAAATTTTCCCAGGGTCCTGCTATTTCCTGGGGAGGATTTATTTCGATGCCTCCTACCGGAACATCAACTGCCTCCTCTTGTTGTGGCAGTTGATTATCAACTAAACCACGCAACTGATTGATTTCAATCCAGGGGAACATCCTGTCAACTGCTCTAAGATTTCCCTGTTGCAGCAGTGCCAAAAGCAGCTCATTGACTGCTAGTCCTACACCAACATGGTTTTGTTCACCATCGTCATGGTTTTGTGAGCCGTCTCCTCTATCCATTTTTTGAAAACAGTCTGCTTTAATAGACTGGAGGAAACTGGTCGGTACAGCTGTCAAACTTTAGCTGATTGGTACAGAACTTTTAAAATGTCCTTGAAAAAGAGTTTAAATCTCTTTAGGAAACTGTTTAAAAACACGACGCAAATGTGAACTAATCGCAACTGATTGCTGTGAGGAACACTGCGAACTAACGGCTATTTAAGGATTTTCAGATCAAAGTCAAGATTTTGATTGGTTGTGGTTTGAGCTGACTTTTGTGACGTCATCGAATTTGGTTCATTGTGATGACGGTCAACGTTCTGCTGATGAAAAAATGTCGCCGGTGACTGAAACTTTTACAGGAGAAGCATTTCCCACAAAGCCTTGAATGAATTATAGTGACAGAAAGAAAGAAAGAAAGAAAGAAACAGCAACAACTACTAAACAGAATTTTTGCACGTTTAAAATCACCATGGCAATGCGCATGCGCATATTCTCCTGCACGCAACGGGCTTTGGAGTTGACGTAACGCCGCAATGCATTGTGGGAGCACCAGGCCACGAATCAAAACAAACACACTGTAGCTCAAAATGAAAAGGACGGTGTAGAGACAGTTTGTGTCCACATGCAAAGAGACGGTACTTGCAAAAAGTAGCGTGCATCGGAAATGTGGACCCGTATGAAAGTGGAGTAGAAACCCTGAAGACCAAACCGCTGTTGACTTAGCATGATCTGTTCTCGTACCTTGTCTGTAAAGTCAGCGCATACACGGCGCACCAATTTCGCCGTTATAAATCTCTGGAGGCGCACATCCAATTCACCAAGGACTGGGTGCAATTGTAAGTACGCCGTCATTCAAACCAAGTGAAGTCAGCTTGAGTACTACGAGTAAAATGCGTTTGATTTCCCTCCGAACATTCAGATTAGTGCAGCATAAATTCATTCATGAGGGGGAAATTACAGTGAGAACATGTGGAAGCTCTGTTAGATGGATGCCATAGTGAGTTCAGTGCACTGATGTGACATTGTCCTGAAGGATTTAGTTATTCTCTATGGTTAATGAAATTACACTAATTAATTCATATTTATTATAAATAATCCTAATTACACATCTTGCTTCCGTGTTTGTGTGCTGTGTCACTAAATACATTTTAGTGACACATTTTATTTTAGTTTTATACATTGATTAATGACCTGCAGAATCGCCTTATCATATTAAGTGTCCACAATTGTCACTTAAAGTCGAACTTTATGCTTTCTCACTCTTGAAAGTGATTACATCCTTGCATTACATACTTAAGTTTTTTGCTGATAGGTTTCTAAAAAGAAACATGCAGATTTAAAATATAACATGCAGCTTTCTATATATGGATACATAAAAACACTTTAGTTGTTACATTTATGATTAATGTATTTGAACGTAGACACAACACATTTGTGTCGGCTTATTGGCTTATTAAAGTTCGTGTCTTGAACTTTGCCTGTGTGTGTTTCAGGTACTGCACTCTCAAAGACTGAATCAACCAGCATTGCAGCCATGGGTCATTGTGAGCATCACAGGGAAGGTTGAAGCCGCCCACTGCAGCTGTATGGCCGGAGTCGCGGAGACCTGCACCCATGTCTCTGCTCTTCTGTTTAAAGTAGAAGCAACAGTGTGGATCTGTGGCACAAGGACTGTTACAGATGAACCTGCATACTTGATTTTGCTGGGTAATATGACCAAGATACAGCCAGAGGTTGGCCATAAGATAGACTTCTCCTCTTCAGCTGCCCAAAAAAAGGCTCTCAATCAAAACATAAACAGACCATCTGTAGTGACAGGTAAAAGAAGCCGTCCTCAAAACAGAAAAATTCACAGGCACAGACGGTATCCACGCGCCTTCACGTCTGCAGTGCCCGGTGGTGCTTTCCGTGGCTCGTTACAAACGATGTGACATATATGAAGTCGTAAGTGTTCGTGTATTTAATATCGTACTAGGCAGATTTACTGCATTACCATTTACTACACATTTACCTGTGTATGGCTATTGTCAGTACATGTTGCTCATTGTAAACTTTCTTTAAGTGTGTAACATTCACAATGATACTGTTGATGGTAACGTGTATGATTCCAGCGTACCTGACAGGGACTATTGACTTTTTGTACACAGTTGATTATGTAAAGCCCCTTGCATTGGATTCATAATCAAGTTCACTGATTGACTACCCTGCAGTGCTGTTTTCCTGTATTCCTGTTTCATCCACTTTAATGAAGTGTCCTGTGTTATAGTAACAGTGAGTTGTGGATTCACTTAATGAATGCCTAAGTTGGGCTTTAATCTGCCTTAGACTTACTGATCTTCTTTGAATCAGCACCACAATAATCGTAAGGGCACTGACAAAACATACAAGTATAAATAAATAAAATCTATAGAAAGAGAAATATGTTTGATATGTTTTTATTAAGTTGCACACAAATAGCATTCTCTGCCAACAGGCTCAGAAGACAAAACTATGTAGAAACTGTGGAGGCAAACTTCTTTTCTCATGTAGTAATCACATGTTTAATCATATCACATTAGTTATAGTAATATCACTTTCTCACTTTACTATAGTAAGAGCACTCCCATCACCAGTTTACATGCATGTGGAATGTTAACACAGTGAGGCCATTGTAATGGGAGACGTTAAATAGATAGTGGGATGATCCTAGTGTTTCACTGGGATGCTCTCTCCACATTGCAATGTGTTTATTAAACCCACTTCAAATCAAGCTCACTGGGTGTGTTGCAGGTTATTGTTAAAATTTCCATAACAAAACACATAACAGACCGGAACCACAGAAGCAATGTGTACAAGCAGGTGGCAAACACAAGTTTTTGAAGTATTTGTACAACACATGCCTCTGCAACAGCTTCAGTGTTTCCTGGAATTGATTCGGAAACAATAACAAAGCTATTATCTATCTGTTATGACAGTCAAATTTCCCCCAAATAGTCTTGGTTGAGGTCGAGTGACTGTGAAAGGTATATGATCACAACATTTTCATAATGAACTATTCAGTGACCCCTCTTCAAATATTTTGTCACAGGACAAACATAATCTCTCATAGCATCTTTGTCGTGATTTTACAGCTCTTTGACCTTTGACAAGTGGACCCTAACATGGCAGCAAAGTGCAACAATGTCTCTTCGTGTGCGGGTCAAGAGTTCACGGTATGCATTTAATTTCTTGCATGTCTGTAAATGACTAGTACAATGGTATAAATAATCCTTCGCATTTTCCAGTATAAAAGTGGAAAATATATATAAATATAAAATAAATATATTACATCGTCTCATCGGGGCAACCTAAAAGACTCCTTTTATGGCTAGTCTTTGCACATCATAATAACACAGAAGAGAAGAAAGCAATTCATTCTCGATTGCTCTTAATTTCAGGGGATTTTCCAACCTGTTTTGGTTCAAAAGAGCCAAAGGAAAATCCTCATCAATGTTCGAGTGACAACTACATGCTTTTATTGCATGTGCACTGATAATGCTTACTGTCCTGTCATTGTAAGTCAGTCAAAATACATAAATAACACGTTGTGATCATACTGAAGACCACAGACGGCAGTCCAGGCATCAGGTGAGATAAAGGAGCTGGAGACATCACCTGATAAAGAAAAAAAGAGAAATGGAAAAGAGAAGTCTCCTTTATTGCACATTTTTCACCAATCACAAGCCTCTTCTCCCCCCTTCTGCCACCCTAGACTTTTGACCAATCACCGATCAGGATGAATTGCATTACTGGCTGATAAGGATACGTTGAAGAGGATAGATGGATAATAAAGCAACATGAGCATAAATGAAAGCAAAAATATTATGCAAGCATCAAGGCACAAAGGAATTTCAATTGGCTTACAAAAAAGAAGCCAGAACAGCGCAGCTAATATTACGTAACTTTAGGTGGCACAGAAGGAAATCCTGTGCTCTAAACAACGGAAACAGTTAAGGGAGATGAGACAGAAAAAGAGGGGACACACACACACACACACACACACACACACACACACACACACACACACACAAAGGTACACAGAGGACAATGACACAGGGGGAACCTAACCTAGACTTATTTGCACATGTGTGACTTTCTTAGTCTCAGACAATTTGCATGTTAATGATCAAGGAACTGACCTCACAGCCGATTGTTTGTCAGTGGTGCTAGTTTCAGTCATTGTGGAAATGTACTGTTTAAAAGGTTGGGGAAACCTGTAGCCAGCTGAGACTGAAGAAGTGACTTGGTTGAGTGACAAAATGTTTCTCCCACTGAAAACGCTACGTTGAGATTTACAGAGTCAATCTTTTGGGATCTTATAAGGACATTTTAAAAACTTACTCAGCATGGTTGTTTTTTGTGGGTTTTCCTTTTTGCTTGTTTAAGAGAATAGTAATTGTATTTTGTTCATTTCATGAAGAATATAATCTCTGCTAACAATGTAGCTGCGATTGACTGGTGTTCCCTGAATGCCTCACATACAGCTCCAGGACATTCAGCCAAGAGTCACTGATCCAACTTTCAAGATTTAAATCCCGGATAAGCACATCTGGTGTTTAAGACTTTGCTGCTTCCCTGTTGACTACTGTAATTTGTTACTTTCAGGATTTCCTAAAAAACAAAGCAAAAATGACAGGGAACAGAAAGGGAGAGCATTTTTCTCCTACACTGGCTCCTCTGCACTGGATCCCTCTTAAATACAGGACTGAATATAAAATACTATTTTTACTTCTAGAGTCTAATTTTTTTACATGACACTGTGCACTTCAGGACTTTCAAATATGAAGTTTTTTTTGTTTTTTTTAGAGTCAAACAGGAACTTGTACTTAGTCATGTTACTCCTGAGTGATCTTATGAAGTGATGATTTTCATCCATGTAACCTGACAAACATTATTGTTGTTTTGGTTAATTTTCACACACAGCTAAAGCTTTGAGCACTTTCCTAGTTTCTACTCACTCCGTTATGTGCTTCCATGTTTCATTTGAACTTCTTTGGTCCATCCACATAAATCCATCCATAAACACGAATCGATTCTGAATTTTCCTGTACCAGAAAGAGATCTGATGAAGGAGGAGCAGAGGGGAAAAGCTCTTCATTTATGTAAGGCTTTTCTCTGTTTTTGCACTTTTTTCTTTCAGTTGTAAATCAGTGTGAGTTTCTCCAGCAGGCTTGCTTCTTTCCTCCTCGTCTCCCATCCAGTACAACATGGTAGGCTGAACCTCACTGGGATTTATGTAGCACCTCTACAGCCTCATTCTAGAAAATTCATACACAATAACATTCACAGCTGTTTATTGCTGTATAAAGACTATGCAGAAGCAGAAGGTACTGGCTCATCAAACTCTCAACAGCAATAATGTAGACATATGAAGTTGGTGGGATTGTTGCAAAGCAAACAATCAGGCTGTGAAGTGTTTTAGCTTTATGGATATCAAAGGGTTGCTCAGTGAATCGACCAATAAAATCTGACACCTTGTGGACAGATGATACCATTACAGCTGATAGAATCACCGGGTTTGTTCTTTTTAGGGGTTATTTTTATGCCTCCAGTGTAACAGTGTGAGCTGTGTTGAAGTACTGCGGGTTCAGTAGAGGTCTCAGGACACCAGTCCTCGAGGCCTGGAGTTGCCCACCCCTGCTATAGAGGATGCATAGGTCTGATCTTGGAAAAACGAAATGTGTTTGGCAAAAAGATGAAGAATCTTTTTCAGTTCACACAGAAAGCTCTGATCCCAGGATGTTTTTAAGGGATTGTCATACTTTTGACATCATTGTATTTGCTGATTATTCATCAGTTTTGTATCTGTTCCCTCTGTCCTCTCCATGCTGACCTCCTACTTCCTGTCCATCTCTCCACCTCAGCTATCTACTCAATTCCTCTGCTATCCTGGTTTGTGTGTTTACGTGTGTGTGCTTGTTTTTGTGCAGCAGCGGGACTTAGTGGAGATTTTCTGCCTGTTGGTTCCACACTTCCACACGCCTGTGATGACATTGTCCTGAACCGCTACTTAAAGGAGTGGCTGGTCCTCTCTTGGTGCTGGATTGTTTAATGACAGATCCTTGTCAGCTTTTTTCTAACAAAAAACGCCAAAGGAAAACCCTGTGTCCTTTCAAGCTCAGTCATCAATCCTTCCTTCCTTCTACAAGCTTGCCAAGAAGACAAAATTGGTAAAACTTGGAAAACAAGAATAAAACAAAACTCACAAACAGCTGATCTTTTTAAATTTTAATTGAAAATATAATACAAGGCATTTTCAATGAACATAAATATGGAAGATACAAGTGCACACTGCACATTATTGTCTACAGTTTAGGCCGTCTGTATAAGTAAGCATATTTGTTTGGCCACCAATTTGTCCACAGCAGTTATACAATCCACACTGGTTTATAACTCAGTGTGATAGTGAGCACTTCTTTCACTTTTCTTAATGTGCTTTTTATACATGTACAATATAAAAATAAAGGCTTGCGTTGAATACATTTGAATGTCCATAATGTACACTTTTAAAGGACACAGAGTCTTAAATGCACAGCAAACAGATTTCCTCTTTTCTTTCAACTTCCCTCATGAAATCTTGACTTTAGTCTTGAGCTTATATTCTCAAGTGGTTTGCATGAGATGCTTTTACAGTATGTTTTCCTTCAACCTCATCAGCCTTCATCTCAGAATGTCATGTAAATAATTGTAAAAATATCTGTGCACATTAACCAAAAGCTTAAATAACAAACATATGCTCCAGTGTAATTACACTACAGCAGAATATGACCACACTTTCTTCTCTTTTCCAAATCGAAATCATATTCAGTAACAACAGACATTACAAATAGCGCTAATGTGTAAAAACATAATAAATAGTTTTAGTTCTTAACTAATGAAAAGAAGTTCTGGAATCATTCAGTGTATTAAAATGACCTTAGCTATTTGGATACATTCTTACAAATGTGATTTTTACAAAACAGTGCCTCCCTCACAGCAGTTTTTATTCAAAATATGTCCACACGTTTTGGAAATGGAAAATAGTTTCTGAACCAAATCTAGTTTATTTGTTTCAGATTAGAAGCAAACTGAAACACATTTGTTAACTTCCAAGGTGCATAAAGAAAGTCTAAAGAGGTCGAGATTCCAGGAATATCTGTAGTGCAAGACTGATGGTCCTGCAATAATGTTGATGGAGTCTTTAGGTTTTTAGCCAAAAACTCCATCAGCTTAAATGAAACTTGATAAAATGGCTCAAATTTGCTGACCTAACAATGCATCTCGAGGCTTCTTAACAGACTTTCGTGCGCTTTACGCTTGTTAACATTTCCCCAAATATTTCTAAGTAGAATGTGAATACTTGATATACTCAAGTAAAGAAACTATAGAAATTTGTCAAATTTGTGCTACATAACTGTATATCCACAATTTTTTTCCAAGGAGTTTAAATACATAAGTACTGAAGTGTGGTGGACCATTTTGAAAGGAGACCTGCCTTATGGTTCTAATCCTGATGTGATGCATAGTGGTGCTCTGCTGCTAGCTGATATATTTGGTGGCCTCTTTTTGATCTTCAGTTCAATTCAATTTTATTTATACAGCAAATCACAACAACAGTTGCCTCAAGGCGCTTTATATTGTAAGGTGGACCCTACAATAATACGGAGAAATAATACAAAGAAAGTCATATTATTGTTAGTTGCCCAACAGTAATATGACCCGCTTTGGCAACAGTGGGAAGGAAAAACTCCCTTTTAACAGGAATAATCCTCCAGCAGAACCAGGCTCAGGGAAGGGCGGCAATCTACCGCGACTGGTTGGGTTGTGGCAGATGGCCGGTTGTATATTTTTTCAGTTTCTTGATCCACTACTGGTCAAAGAAGGTGGCTCCTACTCCCTCTTGTTAAAAGCGAGCGCTTTATCCTCACTGTGCGGGACTGTGTGATCACCGGGTGTCTTTCTCTAATGCTATAAGCTCTTTGCGCCAGTCTAGAAGAACAGGTCCAAATAATGAATGTATGTAATGAATTTATGCTGATGACGCAGATGATGACTAAGTTACAAAAGAATACCAACACAAAGTGGTAATAAAGGCAAACACGTCCCCTGTTTCTGTTGTCCATAAAGGCTGCACTCAACAACGTGCTACCAATTACCCCCCAAAATTCACATATTTACAATTTGAATGCTGCAGGCAACTTTAAATGATTAGTTATTAGCTATTAGCAGTGATGGGAATAACGGCATTACTTTTTTCAGTAATGAGTAATCTAACTAATTACTATTCCTATCGTTACAACGCCGTTACAGTTACTAACAAGAAAATGCGCTCCGTTACTATTTTTCAACAAACAGACGATTGAAGCTGTGTTCAGCTTACTGCATCTTATATCAGTTGCATGGAAGTAGCTGTAAGTAATGTGGACGCTACAGCGTTAAGTAGCTGCGCGCGCTCCCGCGGACGGTAATCATGATCACTGTCTAACGAAAAAGAGAGAGAGAGAGAGAGAGTTTTGTGACGTTTAGCGTGTTTGGAGTGTGTAGTTAGTGTGTAGTGTTGTGGATAGTTTTGTGTTGTGTGTCAGAACAATGAGGCGACTGCTGTCTCCAGGTAGAAACAGGAGTGATACACCTGCTGCTGTCAGACCTGCAGGTATCAGGCTGTGATGTTCTCCTTTATAGTGGACAGAAATTGTGTTTTTGGAGTGGCACAAATAATTTGTGTTGCATCTTATTGAATGCAGAACAACTGATTGTTCTGTAAATAGTTTGAAATGGTTATTTAAAAAATCAAGGTAAAAGGTAAATGGATGCAAATAACGTTGTTGTTTGCAAAACTTGTGCATAGGATTTTAAAATTGACAATTTATATTTGCATTTAAAGTTATGAAATATAATTCATTAAACATGTTTGTTGTTGTTACAGTAAAAAAGATAACTTTTTCTACTCTGATTTTATGTTTTTTGTCTGATTTTAGATCAATTGTGTTAATACAGTATGTCAAAATGAAAACATAACTGGAAATTCAGACACGTGAGGTTGTGCTGAAAAGAATGATACCAAACAAGTAAACAGTTTTTAAAGGTGAAATGTAGAGGTCAAATCAGAAGTGGTTAAAATGGCCAATTATACCCTGGACCCCAGAGGGTTAAACATTTTTATAAAGTAACGCAATAGTTACTTTTCAAGTAATTAATTACTTTTAGAATATTGTAACTCAGTTACTAACAGTTACTTTTTTGAAGAAGTAACTAGTAACTATAATTAATTACCTTTTCAAAGTAACTTCCCCAACACTGGTTATTAGTACTAGTCAAGAATATAAGCAAATTTACTGTTCTGCAGTCCTAAACAGCTCAGTATTATCAGAAGCTTTTGCTCATCTGTATTTAAAGAAGTGAGTTTAAAAGCATTTTGAAAGCAAGTTGAAAACCCAACAGAAGCAAAGCCAAAAAAAAGGATTAGGATACTTTGCAAGGGCAAACTTTATCACACAACACATTATGTTGTCTTTTGATGTCTGGTGCTGAAATAGAGTTAATAATACATAGATTAAACCCAGTGTTTATGAGCAACATTCTCCTTCTTAAACAGTAATGACCTATGAGTCCTTCAGGTAGTTTCTCTAAATAAAGACAATGGATAAAGTGTAGCATGCTGGTGCTCTTTTTTTTCTGTCCGTGAGATTAGCACACACAGCGTTCCAGCTGCGGTTAGTAAATGGCAGGAGGAAAACAGTTTGGAAGAAATTACATTTAAAAATCTAAATATGAAAAATGAAAACATTAAAATCCATAAAGTAGAAAAGATGATACTGGACAAATGTATGAAAATCATATCTATACATAGTTTCAAATGTGTACAGTGCATACAGAGTACAAAAGAACTATAAGTAAGTATTCTTAAAGGAAGTAAACAGTGTGTCTGAGAGCTTGTTGGCATCAGTAAATGACCTTTCATTTTGAATTCTTTGCTAAATATTAAAGTCCCTTTGAAAAATCAGCAATTGATCCTTTGTGAGAGTATTCCCTTAGCTCATGCTAGACTAGAGATCCGGCCTGGTTCTGTGCAGGAACCATAATGGGCACGCCTCCCATTCGGGTGATGTTGGAGGCCATGATGGTGGAGGTGGGTAGTGGTGGCGGGGAGGGAGCGGTCTGGAGCTGCAGCCGAGGCTGGTTGTACGTTTGCGGCAGCGCCTGTGCCTGAGGCAACTGGGTGTAGCGCTCGGGTCTGGGCATGGAACCGCCATTGCTGCCGGCCTCGGGGGACAATGGCTGTTCACGTGGCAGGGTGGTGTTGTTGTTGTAGCTGTAATGGGTGGGAGTGGAGGCCCCTTGGTGGCGGGACGGTCTATAGCCGGCATTGCTGCCTGTGGCGGTGATGATGGATGCAGTGTCTGAGGGGGGGCGCTGTGGATACTGCTGCAGGTGGTGGTGGTGGTTGTTGTGGTGATGGGAGGACTCTTTGTGGTGTGGGCTGGAGGCGATGGAGGACAGGGTGCCATTCTTGGAGATGATGTCAGAACCCATGCCGCTCTTAGCCCATGACACACGCTTGGGAGCCTGAGCATCCTCCCTGTAGACATCGAGGTGCAGGATTACTTATTTGTGGCGTGTAGATTACTTTTAGAAATGCATAATTAGTTCACAGTAACACTGAAATGGAGTACTTCATTAAATCTTGAAACTATGGTAATTTGTTTCTGCTATCACAGGATATGAAAATTAAATCTGAAAAACAGGCTTCTTAAACAGGTGTGATAGAATCACTTTAGTTTGAGAAATGTGCAAGATCAAAATGTGCATTCCTGTGCAATTGGTACATGTCAAAAGTAAAACCTGGGTCATCTGCAAAGGACTAAAATGAATTTGATTCAAAGCAGCAGCAACAAGAACTTCATCTACCAACGCTGCCACTTATGACTTGCCTGAACTGACACTGTTTAGCACTGTGGCAAAAGGGTCCTGGTTCAGATCTGCTGGCCAGCTGAGATGCTGTTACGAATTTTAAATGATAAAATTCTGCTTGCATTTAAGCCACACTGACTCACTTGATTTCATTGGCCAAGTCATCCTCGTTGTTTCTTCTCCTTATCACGAAGACAAAAGTGAGGCACACAAAAAGGAGGAAGATGAAGCCAGCCACTGAGCCAACTGTGGCACCAACAATCACCCCCACTTTATTGGCTGGAATTAAAGAACATACAATTACTATCTCAAAGAATTTAAAAACACTTTTATTACCTCATTTCGTGTAGAATCAATAGTACTTGTACAGCACTGGCTAGAAAAGCAGATTAATGTTTTATATTCGAGTCATGTAAAGATGTCCTTTCTGTTTGACATAGAGATGGACTAATCAGGTGACCAGTTGTGCTGTGGCCTAGCAAATCAGTTTTAAGCTACAATTCAGTTTCATTTATATAGGGACAAATCACAACAGCTGTTGCCTCAAGGCGCTTTATATTGTAATGTAAAGACACTACAATAATGCTGCGATGTTGATCACTAATTTACCGCTGTCCATTGTTTTCAGGCTTCTGCAACATTATATATTCCCAGGACGCTAGGTTGTGTTGGGCATGGTTGACTGTCCAGACTCATGTTAAAGTAAGACAAATTAATAATAAGAATGGATACTTTATTGATCCCCATGGGGAAATTACTTGTTTTTCTCTGCATTTGACCCATTCACTCAGTGAAGCAGTGGGCAGCCCACTAAGCAGGCGCCCGGGGAGCAGTGTGTAGGGACGGTACCTTGCTCAGGGGTACCTCAGGGTAGCCGTTAAGTGGATTCGAACCGCCGACCTTCCGATCATGGGGCGACCACTTTACCTACTGAGCTATCCCTGCCCCACAAATTCAGCCAACTTTGACAAAAGTATAATTTTCTTAGCTGCTGAATAGAAAAGTCAGCTAAGCTAATGGTTACAATGTAAAATGTCACAGCCCTATGCTAGCAACATTAAACATGTCTGGCAAACAGGGTTTGTTTTTTACTTTGAATCTGTGTAAGTCATGAGTGATAGGGGTTTATAATGATACTTTTGCTAAATTATTGTATATTTGTAATATTTTAATATATATGTAAGAAAGTTCGCTGCATATTCATTTAGTTTTCTTATGACGTGTCAGCAGTCATAAGAAATTAGTAGGATATGATCGTGTCCAACAGAAATAATTAATTACATCGGTGCTCGCTGTTCATGCTTGATAATAGTGTATCTGAATGTGTGGTCCATAACTATTTTTCATCACTTATTTTTATTAATAAACCATAACCAGGGTTACACTTGCTGCGTACAGTTGGTAATGTGCAGGTCGATTGCGCAGCTCTTTTCTGCCACCGTGTTGCTGGCTGTGCACACGTATTTCCCCGACATGTTGCTGCTCAGGTTGTTCAGCTTCAGAGTGCCAGTCTTCTCATCTAACACAGCAGTTTACATGGAAAAGACAGTCAAACACACATGAAGACACATTATTTCACATGTATAACAGTTCTCAAAGATGTGCTAAGTGACAATCCCAAAAGACGGTGTGCAGGCTGCTTTTTCTATCAATAATTCACATTTATAGCAAACAATGACTCTTTGTTTTTTCGCTGTGCACTCACTGAGCATGGGTGAGAAGAAGACCTCAGAGGTGGGGCTGGTTTTCTTCCACTTGTACAAAGGAATAGGTTTCCCAGAGCTGGACATGCAGATCAGAGTAACATTTCCTTTTACCTCTGGCTTCCCTGTCATAGAGCACTTCGGAACAGAAGGAGGGACTGAGGGGAGAGGATTATGTAATGTTTTATTACAAGACTTTCTGTTTTACTGTTTCACAGTGAATCTGAGAAGTACAGCTGTGCAACGGGTGAATTTCCCTTACCTTTCACATCCAGGGTAACCGTTTCAGTAATACCATCATTAACAATCTGAAAGATGTAGCTTCCTGAATCGGACTCCCGGGTGTTGTTGATGTAGAACGACACATCTGATGATGGCATCTGATGTAGGAAACCGACACGGCCCTTAAACTGTCCGTCAAACACCTTCACCTCGTTGTCGGTGTAGGAGATGATCTGGACAGAAGGACAGAAAGCAAGCGTCACATGAAACAAAAAGAAGATTTAAAAAAGGGGGTTTTTTGGTACATAAAAGAAAGCACACGAAGAAGTAGTTGTGCATAACAGATATCACTGACCTGTGTCACTGACATCCAGGTCAGGGATGTAATGGACTTTGTATTTATCCAAAACATTTCCAGAGATTTATTTGCTAAATGTCCAAGTGCAAGACTTTAAAGAAAAGAAAGTTTCACTAACACTGGTAAAATCAGCAGTGCTTACAGAGGAAAGTTCAGGACATCTTCAACAACTCACCTTAGTATCACTGACATTGGACAGAAGTTAGCTTCACTGACTCATCAACCTTTACTGGACTCTACACAAAGTTTTACAGCCTCCTCCAAAGCAACTACACATGACGCATATCGGCAGGTGAGGTAAACAGTGCACGGCGGACTCACAGCCCACACTTTAAAAAGGTACGTTCTCAGTTTAAACATTGGACATGTTTTCTATGTTCAGTTGTGAATAAAATTAAATCTAACCTTCACATTTCCACCTATAAGGCCAAATTAAACAGTAATATTAATGTTCTTGAACCTGATCTATAAATTCTCAGCTCTCATTCTCTGCAATTTAATTAACACAAATTATGCAGGTCTGTATTGTTAGATAAATACTACATTCTAACGAATATGGCTCTTGTACAATAAAAAACAAAACACAACAAAAGAAGCCTGATATAAAACCTAGTTCCAGCATATGTATCTCTGCAGTGGAAGGGGCTGAAATACAGTATAAATAGAACGGTTCAAGGCAGATGCATCATTTACAGTAAAAAGTAAAGATGTTCTTAGATTAAAATCTGTTTTCTTTGAGTAATCTAGTCACCTGATGGTCTGGACCTTGATCACTTGCTGTAACTGATGGAACCTTGAATTCTGCTTTATACCAGAGAATCCTGAAGGAAAATCTCCTGCCATCAGCTTGTATTCTGAAGTTCAATTACATTTGAGTTATGCACCAGGAAAGTGATCCAGAACATAGCAGCAAAAGAAAACAACTTAAATCTGATTGAGATGCTTTGGCAAGACCTTAAACAGACCGTTTATTCTCAAAAGCCCTCCAATGTGAAAGAATTAAAGCATTCTGCAAAGAAGAGTGGGCCAAAATCACTCCACAGTGATCTAAACGCATCATCGCCTGTTACCTTAAAGGTAAGAACGGTGAGGAGCAAAAACTGTCTGTTTAAGAGAGAAGATGAACTGAGGGGCTGCACCAAGAACTCATGCATTGGTATTTATGATTACTTTCAACTACAAATGATGCCAAGCAACTCTAATAGCATTCAAAAACAAAACCAAGAGCTGGAAAAGGCACAATAGGTTCTTGTCAATTATTTTCTCCATATTACTATTATTATATTATGCATAGGAAACATATATTAGCAGTTTGGAAAAAATATCACTTTGTCAAATTTTAGTTACTTACATAATTAGTACCATACCACCCCATTAGAGCACTTTGCTCTCAGACTGTAGGCTTACTTGTTGTTCCTAGTTCATTTAAAAGTAGAATGGGAGGAAGAGCCTTCAGTTTTCAGGCCCCGCTTCTGTGGAACCAGATTTGGATTGGGGAGACAGACACTATCTCTACTTTTAAAATTAGGATTCAGAGTTTCCTTCTTGCTAAAGTAGTACAGTTAGGGCGTGATCAGGTGACCCTGAGTTATGCTGAGGCTGCTGGAGGATTCCCATGATGCACTGAGTATTTCTTCTTCAGTCACCTTTCTCGCTCACTATGTGTTTATATACATATTATTTCTAGTTATTAACCTCTGTCTCACTTCCACAGCATGTCTTATCCTGTTTTCCTTCTCTCACCCCAACTGGTCGCAGCAGATGGCCCCGCCCCTCCCTGAGCCTGGTTCTGCCGCAGGTTTCTTCCTGTTAAAACTGAGTTTTTACTTCCCACTGTTGCCAAAGTGCTTGCTCATAGGGGGTCATATGATTGTTGGGTTTTTCTCTCTATTATTGTAGGATCTACCTTACACTATAAAGTGACTTGAGGTGACTGTTGTTGTGATTTGGTGCTGTATAAATAAAATACAATAGAATTGAACAATTTGTCAGAGGGGAATTGCTCACTTTATCTTGTCTAAACACATACGACTCTGAATAGATTGCAGTTAAGTTTTGTTCTTTTATCAGTGAAAATGTTTTTACATTTAATGAATGTTTCTTCCTGTAAAGAGTAAAGTAAGGTGAGACACTAAGGGAAATAATAATAATAAAAAAACCCTGTATCCTTTCCCTTCCTGAGTTCTCTTTCTTCCCCTAAATCTATTTGATTGTGATCCTCCTTTTGGATCATCTATCTGCACAGCACAGTAGTATTAGAAACCTTTAAGTCTTTTCTTGTCTTGGCTTGATATACAGTATATTAGACTTAAGTGTAATTGTTTCCTTACCATCTTCATCTGGCTGGTGTTAGGCATCAAAAAGTTCCAGGCGATACTCTTGGAATTTGGGTTGCCGCCAGTGTACCGGGCCTGCAGCTCCACATACTGACCCTCGATCACTTCTCCATTTTTCAGGGGTATTAAAAAGTTGGCCCATATGCCTGGATGAAGGAAGAAAGGGAAAAAACACACTGTAAAAATCACAGTTTTTTATTACTTTTGTCACGGACCCGGTGCCGGGGACTCGGGGTTCGTGAACAGTGTGGACCTTTATTGTTATTAGTGTATTGGATGTATGTTTGCTGCACTGTGCTCTTGTGTTCCATGCTGGTGTGTGTGTGTGTGTGTGTGTGTGTGTGTGAGGCTGGAGGATGAAGGACAGCCACCTGCAGGCCTGATGGGTGTGGCCCTGCCAGCTGCTGGTCACGCCTAGCTTACCACACACCTGCTTCTGATCAGGATCGTCGGGGGAGCTACTTAACAGAGCGATGGAGCTTCCTCCGGCGCAGGATCGTTGAGTTAGACTCCATGTCAGTGTTTCTAGTGTTGTTAAAGTGTATGCCTGCCGGAGTTGGTGCCATAACGGCTGTGTCTGTGTTTTTCCCCAGGAGGACAGCGGAACACAGGACTGCAAGACACACGGGGTGTGTGAAGGCACAGGGGCAGAGAGCACGGGATACCAGCACTTGGGAGAAGACACGTCACGGGAGTTGAGGGAGCACTTCTGGAGATTTAATGTGTGGTGTACAATTACCTCACTGTAAATAAACCCACTGTTCATTCCATTAAGTCTGCGTTTTGGGTCCTTTCTCCTACATCCCCCACGGTCTGCCCTCCAGACCGTGACAACTTTTATACACCACTGTACATGTAATCAATAATTGTAATCTCTATATTAATTTCTATTGTTAATCTCTGTCTCTCAGACAGTGTGTCTTTTGTCTGCCCCCCTCACAGCCAACCAGACGTGGTAGAAGAAGAAGCCGTCGCTCCCAGAGCAGAGGCTTCTTCCTATTAAAAGAGGGGTTTTTTTTCTTCCCACTGTCACCAAGTGCTTGCTCCAGTTGCTAGAATGTTCTATGTAATACCGCAGGGTTTATCCTACAGTATAAACTGCCTTAATGTTGTGATTCAATTGAATTGAATTCTGACTCTGAATCATTACCTGTACAGTTGAAGGTGCAGCAGGAAACCTGTTTGGATTGTTCTTTGTTTCTCATGCCTGTTTCATGTTTGATGTCATATTTTTTTATAATAAAAAGGTTATAAGCAGAATGATATTATAAGATTAATGAGGATCTGCTTAGCTTCTTTTTAATAATTGCCATTGATACTCCGTGTACAGGAGCGGAAACAATACTATTACGGGTGCAGTGCAGTGCAGTGAATTACAAAGCTTTTTTTCTTTACTTTTTGCTTTTTGCTAATTATCCAGTGCTCTTCTGACTTGTTTCTAATTTCTTTTTACGTGTATCTAAATATTTGATATGGACTCTGTTTATTTTGTACTTTTATTTACTGTGTCATCAGAGTGACAGGTATCTGTGCATTCATCCCTATCCAACTACATGGAGATATATCAGTGGATATCATCCCCCGATGAAAGAAGCTCATTTCAACAGAGTTGTGCATATTAGCATATTTATGACTTCCTTTGTGTCATGTAGGTGAATGTTACATCGCTAATTGCAAATTCTAATAAACATTCTACCCCAGTTGTGTGTTCATTTGCTTCTGTTTTGCATTTAGTATGATCACTCCTGATAAATTACACAAGTTTTTTTTCTTTTTCTTTTTTCATTTGAATCTATTCTTTGGAAACTTTGACTTTTACAAGTTATCAAAAAAGACAGACAAAAATGTTTATTTCCTCAGGACTACTGTGTGAGTGCAATTTTGACTGGGGATACACATGTAGTTTCTAATATTCCAGTCCAATAATATATATCCTAATATTCCAATATGTCTGGATGTGTTTCAACAGCTGCCAAATGGCCAAGATGCTTTTAGAAGCTCTTATGTTTCTGTAATGTGTCTAAAATTTGGCAAAGACTTTTTTTTGAGAAGGATCTTTATCGGATGCTGATAATACCTACATTTAGAAAAAAACAGGAATTCAGTGCACAATGTTCCTGCTCACTGCAAATTTATTGTGACTAAAGAGATTATTTAAAAATGATTATTATTTGTTTCAAAACAAAAAAAATTCTCACTTTCCATGAAAACAAACTCTACAATTATAAGTATTTTATCATATTTCTGCCCTATATTAAACAAACACAGATTTATTGAGGACAGTATAAATCAGGCTTACACAATTCAGCCATATGCCACATCTGTGAAATAGTAAGATCTTGCTCAAGCTCTGTCATGATAGGAGGCAATAAGACGCAGGGTTTATTCAGCACGGACTACTTTTATTGAACTGTAGCACCAGTGTACGTGGCTACATCAATTTTCCAAAAACATACAGTGTTCCAGCGACCTCTAGTGGCCGGCCCCATAGTAGCCTTACTAGTACAAGAAAAATAAATCTCACAACATCTTCCCCTTTAACAAAAGTACTTTAAATATAAAACAGTGTTGTCAGAACGTACGACATCACAGGGGTAGACTACCCTCAGTCCTGATAAGGTATTATTCTGCCCTTAGAACATAGAAAGGAGATAGTCCTCAGTCTCCCTTTGGAGCATCCCTTTGGCAAACCGTGTCCCTATTGACTGGACTGGGCAACAATGTCTTTTCGAGTACTGCAATCGTTTGCCAGGGGCCATTGGGCAGAGGAGTAGTCACGAGGGGTTCCCGTCGCTGTGTAGGCTTGTGCTCTCTGCAAAAGTTGCATGATCTCACCTTGTGTGTCATTTGAAGTCCAATGGTGGGCCACCACACTGTTGATCTTGCACGCTCTCTACATTTAGTTAGTCCTTGGTGGCCTTCATGTAATTGGTCAAGGACACTGGGTCTGAGTGCTGTGGGAATTACAATGCGATCGTGGTAGAGCACTAGACCGTCTGATTCTGAAAGGTGGCTTCTGGCTGCATAGAAGCCTTGCAGTGATGAACTCTTTGCCATTCTCAAAGGCCACCCTTGTCTGATGAAAATGATTGCTTTTTGAAGCTCTGGGTCCATCTGTGTAGCACTGTGAATTTCCTCCAACTTATGTGACTTGATAGGTTTGCTTGTCACTACGTTGCTCACATATACCTTGACCCGGCTGTCTGTCTCGAACTGATAGCATCCATGCAGTGGATGTCTGGAGAGTGCGTCCGCCACCACTAACTGTTTACCGAGAACATGCTCAGCAGTGACACTGAATCACATCAGTCGCATCAGCAGTCTCTGACATCTCAGTGGTGTTTGGTCAAGGTCGTATGAGTTGATCAAAGGCACCAAGGGCTTATGGTCAGTTTGTACACATACATGACCCATGCCTTGGATGTAGCGGGAAAAACGTTCACAGGCCCAGACAGATGCTAAACACTCTTTTTCAATCTGTGAATATCTTTTCTCTGCATCTGTGAGAGTGCGAGAACAAAAAGCAACAGGCCAAAACTCCCCGTCATGGTCCTGTAACAGTGCAGCATGCAGGCCATAGCTGCTTGGACCTGTTGAGCTTAAGGCCTGATGCTTTGATTGTCAGTAATACTGCATCTAAGCGTTGGTCATGCTCCTCTTTCTTAGCCCCGAAAACCAGTATGTCGTCCATCACAATGACAGTCCCATCTAGGCCCTTGAGCAAAGTGCTCATGAGCCGCTGGAAGATCTCGGGTGCTGTTATGCCAAATGGCAGACGCCTGAAGCAAAACCTGCCCATGGGAGTTATGAACGTGGTCAGTTTTTGGCAGCTGGGGTCCAGTGGAATTTGCCAGAACTCACTGGAGGCATCCAAAGTGGAGAAAACTTTGGGGCGATCGTGGCTCAAAGAGTTGGGAGTTCGGCTTGTGACCGGAAGGTTGCCGGTTTGAACCCTGGCTCGGACAGACTCGGTCGTTGTGTCCTTGGGCAAGACACTTCACCTGCCGCCTACTGGTGGTGGTCAGAGGGGCCGATGGTGCGATATGGCAGCCTCGCTTCTGTCAGTCTGCCCCAAGGCAACAGTGGTTGTGTGACTGGAGGAGCTATTGGCTTTTGCGGTATGTAACTTACTTTGTTAACTTACATTACAGCAAATTTATGCATTTTGTCCACGTGTTTATTTTTCTGTTTTGCAGCTGGTCTGAAGGCTGGTGTTTATTCTCTGCTGCAATTAAACATGACTTGCAGTGAAGCTCTATGGAGTGGCTCGATGGACAAAAACATAAATATTACACATGTGGCCCAGAGAAAGAAGACTCGCGTTGTGAGTTTGCTAACCCTGATGTTTCCCTGCACATCAAGGATTGCTGTTAAAGCAGAATTGAAGTGTACTGTTCAAACACAGGGATTTTAAGTGGCACCATAGTGGGTTAAAACAAACAAACAAACATAAAAAAAAGACATGTCGGTTTTTCCTGTGACTTTCATATTGTGGACAGTTAGAGCAAGGAATGCCAATTTCTCATGGTGAATCTTCAAAGACAGAGCAGAGTGGGTCTGCTTCAGTGGCGCACTGATCAGGTAATGAAAGCTGAACTTGTGTGAATTTCACTCTGGGTCTGTAAAAACTCAGATGAGCAATGTTCTGCCTGTAAAACATTGGTTTGATGTGTAAGTAACTAATCCACACCAGGATTATTTATAATAAAAGCATTTTTTTTTTAAATTGTGGATTTACTACTTTTCCTTGATTATTAAAGGACTACAACACCCAAACTAGTCATTACCTTTGCTTTAATTTTTTCTTTTTTTTTATTATAGCGAAAGTAGTCTTCAGGAAAAGTTCTCCAGGCTTCTTGAAGGACATTCAATTCAGTTCAATTCAAGTCAAGTTGGCTTTATTGTCACTTCAACCATATACAGTTTAACAGTACACAGTGAGGCGAAACAACGTTCCTCCAGGAACCAAGGTGCTACATGCAACATAAATTTACAACATAATTTAACAGAAAACTCTAAACTAGCTAACTAAGAGGCCTAGTTAGCTGGCTAGCAGAGACAAGACAGACTGACCTAACATAAATTACAACATAAATTAACAAAAAACTATCTAACTATCTCTAAGGATGACTTTTTTTTTTTTGTTATCAGACAGCAGACAACAAAGTGCACGTGCAAATGTGCAAACAAGAGCAGCAAGTGACAGTGTGACAAAAAAAAAAACACAACGTAACATAATAATAAGGTTTTGTGATGATGAGTTGAGGTAGTGGAGGAACAGTAAACATTCCTTAGTGTAGCAGCAAAAATTAGGAAGTGCAGAAGTTAGTGCAGAAAGTCCAGTAATAATATTGTGCAAAAGACCATTTACAGGTTGGTGTGTGCGATGGTTTGGTGGTGTAGGTCAGTGTGTTTGTGCTTGTGTTGATTAGTCAGTCCAGTCTCAATGTTTTGAGGTAGTTGAGTTAAGCTGAGTGATAATGTTAGTGTGTGTGTATGTGTGTGTGTGCGTGTTTATCAGTCAGTCCCTTTTTGCTGAGGAGACGGATGGCTTGTGGAAAAAAGCTGTTGCACAGTCTGGATGTGTGTGCCCGAATGCTTCGGTACCTTTTTCCAGATGGCAGGAGTGTGAAGAGTGTGTGAGAGGGGTGTGTCCGATCAGCCACAATGCTGGTGGCTTTGCGAATGCATCGTGTGGTGTAGATGTCCTCAATAGAGGGCAGAGAGACCCCGATGATCTTCTCTGCTGTTCCCACTATCCGCTGTAGGGTCTTGCGGTCTGATATGGCACAGTTCCCAAACCAGACAGTGATGCAGCCGCCCAGGATGCTCTCGATAGTTCCTCTATAGAAGGTGGTCAGGATCGGTGGTGGAAGCCGGGCCTTTCTCAGTCTTCTC
The DNA here is from genome assembly GCF_057381915.1 of Diplotaxodon limnothrissa. Taxonomy (NCBI): domain Eukaryota; kingdom Metazoa; phylum Chordata; class Actinopteri; order Cichliformes; family Cichlidae; genus Diplotaxodon; species Diplotaxodon limnothrissa. Next base: position 4,986,249 of record NC_140605.1, read on the forward strand.
AGAAAGAAGAGACGCTGTTGGGCTTTCTTGTGCAGGGAGCTGGTGTTGAGGGACCAGCCGAGGGCCGTCTCCAGGTGGACGCCCAGGAATTTGGTGCTGTCGACGATCTCCACAGAGGAGCCGTTGATGCTCAGCGGTGAGTGGTCGCCTCGTGTCCACCTAAAGTCAACAACCATCTCTTTTGTCTTGTCAACATTCAGAGACAGGTTGTTGTCTTTACACCAGTCCGTTAGTCTCTGCACTTCCTCTCTGTACGCTGACTCGTCGTTCTTGCTAATGAGACCCACCACGGTCGTGTCATCAGCGAACTTAATGATGTGATTTGAACTATGTGTTGCTACACAGTCATGAGTCAGCAGTGTGAACAATTCAATTCAATTCAATTCAATTCAATTTTATTTATATTGCACCAAATCACAACAACAGTCGCCTCACAGAGCTTTATATTGTACAGTAGATCGTACAATAATAGATACAGAGAAAAACCCAACAATCAACAATATGACCCCCTATGAGCAAGCACTTTGGCGACAGTGGGAAGGAAAAACTCCCTTTTAACAGGAAGAAACCTCCGGCAGAACCAGGCTCAGGGAGGGGCGGTCATCTGCTGCGACCGGTTGGGGTGAGAAGGAAGACAGGATAAAGACATGCATTCAAAGCTCTTCTTTTGGATGTTGGCTGCCTTTCCTTCCCTTCTCTGTCAAGATGATCCCACTATTCACTAATGTTGAGGTCCAGGGTTTGGGGAGGCCAATACACAACTGATAGCATTCCATAATGTGTTTTTCTATTTGAAGATGGTGGTGTTGTAAATGCTATTGTATAATTACGTTAGCACAATGGTGATAGAAGGCCCCAACCCCGCCTTCCTAATGTGGGAGCCAACCAATAGGACCACTCCCTCCATGTCTGCGACTAGTGAGACCACAATTATCACCATCTAACAAGGTACCAGTGATATGAGACACATATGTTGCTTTCCACTTGTATGCACAATCATATTGGGTCACGGGTGGTATATGGGAAGTCTGGTAAACAGGTCCCTGGTGGCAGGAAACTAAGTCCGTGGGTCAGAGGGGGCCAGCCGAGATTCAGTCTCTGAGCATGTTACATGTAGGACACTGGGTTCTGTGTTCCCTCTGTTTAGTTTCTGCCCATGTGTTCCTTCTGTTCTCTGTCTGTTACTGTGTCTCTGAGTCCAGTCTGTGCATTTCCTGTTTTATTTTGAAGGTCTGTGTCTTATGTCAGTGTGTTCAGTTTTGTGCTCTCCCTGTCTCGTCTGTGTAATCAGTGTCAGCCGTGTCTCCCAGCTGTGTCCTTTCAGTCCTGTTCACCTCTTGTATTTAGTGTCTGAGTCTCACCCTGCTCGTCGTTGCGTCGTTCTTCATTCTACTCTGTTTTTTCTGTTTGCCCGGTTTCCTGTCTGTTGCTTTCCCAGTTTAGTTAGTTTTCTGTTCAATCGGCAAACTCCCAATAAAGACGGGTGTTTTGACTTCACATTTGCCTCTGTGAGTCCTGCTCTTGGGTTCCTGCCTGCCTTCACACAGCCATGACATTTTCTTCTTTTTTTTCCTGTTATTTATCTTCCTTCGTTGAGTCTCTGTTTCCTCCTTTTCTGCTTTTCTGCTTTGCAGTTTTTCACTTTTTCCTTTTTATTTGTTTCCTGTCTTTGTTCCTGCTGCTTTTATTGGAAGCAAGCTCCTCTGCAGAAAGAAACGCAATGTAGGACACATGTAGCTTTGGAAGATGGGTGCAACACTGACTGTCCAGCTCAGCTCAAAATTCAGTGTTTAGACATTTTCCTAGCTCTCCCATCTTCTTCTTCTTCATCCTCCTCCTCCCTTGGTCTCCTCCTCGAACCGTCTGGTACTGGGTTGGGGGGCAATAGCACAGGAGCATCCTGGCCATTGTCTCCATCGTCATCTGTGTCACTATCAGGAACACTTTCAGTGTCGCTCTCAGATCCCTCATCTTCCCACCACCTGATTTCATCAATAATTGGATCTTCTTCTGCTACATTATTGTACACGGGTTGTTCTATTTCTAGAGGTGGATTTCTTTCTGTGTAATCTCCTGCTCCCATCTCTGCTCTATTAATGACCAATGGTCGTTCTATCTGTTGGGGTGGATTTCTTTCTATGTTATCTCCTACTCCCATCTCTGCTCCATTAATGACCAAGGGTCCTTCTATTTCCTGGGGTGGATTTCTTTCAATGCCATCGCCTACTCCCATCTCTGCTCTAAAATTTTCCCAGGGTCCTGCTATTTCCTGGGGAGGATTTATTTCGATGCCTCCTGCCGGAACATCAACTGCCTCCTCTTGTTGTGGCAGTTGATTATCAACTAAACCACGCAACTGATTGATTTCAATCCAGGGGAACATCCTGTCAACTGCTCTAAGATTTCCCTGTTGCAGCAGTGCCAAAAGCAGCTCATTGACTGCTAGTCCTACACCAACATGGTTTTGTTCACCATCGTCATGGTTTTGTGAGCCGTCTCCTCTATCCATTTTTTGAAAACAGTCTGCTTTAATAGACTGGAGGAAACTGGTCGGTACAGCTGTCAAACTTTAGCTGATTGGTACAGAACTTTTAAAATATCCTTGAAAAAGAGTTTAAATCTCTTTAGGAAACTGTTTAAAAACACGACGCAAATGTGAACTAATCGCAACTGATTGCTGTGAGGAACACTGCGAACTAACGGCTATTTAAGGGTTTTCAGATCAAAGTCAAGATTTTGATTGGTTGTGGTTTGAGCTGACTTTTGTGACGTCATCGAATTTGGTTCATTGTGATGACGGTCAACGTTCTGCTGATGAAAAAATGTCGCCGGTGACTGAAACTTTTACAGGAGAAGCATTTCCCACAAAGCCTTGAATGAATTATAGTGACAGAAAGAAAGAAAGAAAGAAAGAAACAGCAACAACTACTAAACAGAATTTTTGCACGTTTAAAATCACCATGGCAATGCGCATGCGCATATTCTCCTGCACGCAACGGGCTTTGGAGTTGACGTAACGCCGCAATGCATTGTGGGAGCACCAGGCCACGAATCAAAACAAACACACTGTAGCTCAAAATGAAAAGGACGGTGTAGAGACAGTTTGTGTCCACATGCAAAGAGACGGTACTTGCAAAAAGTAGCGTGCATCGGAAATGTGGACCCGTATGAAAGTGGAGTAGAAACCCTGAAGACCAAACCGCTGTTGACTTAGCATGATCTGTTCTCGTACCTTGTCTGTAAAGTCAGCGCATACACGGCGCACCAATTTCGCCGTTATAAATCTCTGGAGGCGCACATCCAATTCACCAAGGACTGGGTGCAATTGTAAGTACGCCGTCATTCAAACCAAGTGAAGTCAGCTTGAGTACTACGAGTAAAATGCGTTTGATTTCCCTCCGAACATTCAGATTAGTGCAGCATAAATTCATTCATGAGGGGGAAATTACAGTGAGAACATGTGGAAGCTCTGTTAGATGGATGCCATAGTGAGTTCAGTGCACTGATGTGACATTGTCCTGAAGGATTTAGTTATTCTCTATGGTTAATGAAATTACACTAATTAATTCATATTTATTATAAATAATCCTAATTACACATCTTGCTTCCGTGTTTGTGTGCTGTGTCACTAAATACATTTTAGTGACACATTTTATTTTAGTTTTATACATTGATTAATGACCTGCAGAATCGCCTTATCATATTAAGTGTCCACAATTGTCACTTAAAGTCGAACTTTATGCTTTCTCACTCTTGAAAGTGATTACATCCTTGCATTACATACTTAAGTTTTTTGCTGATAGGTTTCTAAAAAGAAACATGCAGATTTAAAATATAACATGCAGCTTTCTATATATGGATACATAAAAACACTTTAGTTGTTACATTTATGATTAATGTATTTGAACGTAGACACAACACATTTGTGTCGGCCTTGGCTTATTAAAGTTCGTGTCTTGAACTTTGCCTGTGTGTGTTTCAGGTACTGCACTCTCAAAGACTGAATCAACCAGCATTGCAGCCATGGGTCATTGTGAGCATCACAGGGAAGGTTGAAGCCGCCCACTGCAGCTGTATGGCCAGAGTCGCGGAGACCTGCACCCATGTCTCTGCTCTTCTGTTTAAAGTAGAAGCAACAGTGTGGATCTGTGGCACAAGGACTGTTACAGATGAACCTGCATACTTGATTTTGCTGGGTAATATGACCAAGATACAGCCAGAGGTTGGCCATAAGATAGACTTCTCCTCTTCAGCTGCCCAAAAAAAGGCTCTCAATCAAAACATAAACAGACCATCTGTAGTGACAGGTAAAAGAAGCCGTCCTCAAAACAGAAAAATTCACAGGCACAGACGGTATCCACGCGCCTTCACGTCTGCAGTGCCCGGTGGTGCTTTCCGTGGCTCGTTACAAACGATGTGACATATATGAAGTCGTAAGTGTTCGTGTATTTAATATCGTACTAGGCAGATTTACTGCATTACCATTTACTACACATTTACCTGTGTATGGCTATTGTCAGTACATGTTGCTCATTGTAAACTTTCTTTAAGTGTGTAACATTCACAATGATACTGTTGATGGTAACGTGTATGATTCCAGCGTACCTGACAGGGACTATTGACTTTTTGTACACAGTTGATTATGTAAAGCCCCTTGCATTGGATTCATAATCAAGTTCACTGATTGACTACCCTGCAGTGCTGTTTTCCTGTATTCCTGTTTCATCCACTTTAATGAAGTGTCCTGTGTTATAGTAACAGTGAGTTGTGGATTCACTTAATGAATGCCTAAGTTGGGCTTTAATCTGCCTTAGACTTACTGATCTTCTTTGAATCAGCACCACAATAATCGTAAGGGCACTGACAAAACATACAAGTATAAATAAATAAAATCTATAGAAAGAGAAATATGTTTGATATGTTTTTATTAAGTTGCACACAAATAGCATTCTCTGCCAACAGGCTCAGAAGACAAAACTATGTAGAAACTGTGGAGGCAAACTTCTTTTCTCATGTAGTAATCACATGTTTAATCATATCACATTAGTTATAGTAATATCACTTTCTCACTTTACTATAGTAAGAGCACTCCCATCACCAGTTTACATGCATGTGGAATGTTAACACAGTGAGGCCATTGTAATGGGAGACGTTAAATAGATAGTGGGATGATCCTAGTGTTTCACTGGGATGCTCTCTCCACATTGCAATGTGTTTATTAAACCCACTTCAAATCAAGCTCACTGGGTGTGTTGCAGGTTATTGTTAAAATTTCCATAACAAAACACATAACAGACCGGAACCACAGAAGCAATGTGTACAAGCAGGTGGCAAACACAAGTTTTTGAAGTATTTGTACAACACATGCCTCTGCAACAGCTTCAGTGTTTCCTGGAATTGATTCGGAAACAATAACAAAGCTATTATCTATCTGTTATGACAGTCAAATTTCCCCCAAATAGTCTTGGTTGAGGTCGAGTGACTGTGAAAGGTATATGATCACAACATTTTCATAATGAACTATTCAGTGACCCCTCTTCAAATATTTTGTCACAGGACAAACATAATCTCTCATAGCATCTTTGTCGTGATTTTACAGCTCTTTGACCTTTGACAAGTGGACCCTAACATGGCAGCAAAGTGCAACAATGTCTCTTCGTGTGCGGGTCAAGAGTTCACGGTATGCATTTAATTTCTTGCATGTCTGTAAATGACTAGTACAATGGTATAAATAATCCTTCACATTTTCCAGTATAAAAGTGGAAAATATATATAAATATAAAATAAATATATTACATCGTCTCATCGGGGCAACCTAAAAGACTCCTTTTATGGCTAGTCTTTGCACATCATAATAACACAGAAGAGAAGAAAGCAATTCATTCTCGATTGCTCTTAATTTCAGGGGATTTTCCAACCTGTTTTGGTTCAAAAGAGCCAAAGGAAAATCCTCATCAATGTTAGAGTGACAACTACATGCTTTTATTGCATGTGCACTGATAATGCTTACTGTCCTGTCATTGTAAGTCAGTCAAAATACATAAATAACACGTTGTGATCATACTGAAGACCACAGACGGCAGTCCAGGCATCAGGTGAGATAAAGGAGCTGGAGACATCACCTGATAAAGAAAAAAAGAGAAATGGAAAAGAGAAGTCTCCTTTATTGCACATTTTTCACCAATCACAAGCCTCTTCTCCCCCCTTCTGCCACCCTAGACTTTTGACCAATCACCGATCAGGATGAATTGCATTACTGGCTGATAAGGATACGTTGAAGAGGATGGATGGATAATAAAGCAACATGAGCATAAATGAAAGCAAAAATATTATGCAAGCATCAAGGCACAAAGGAATTTCAATTGGCTTACAAAAAAGAAGCCAGAACAGCGCAGCTAATATTACGTAACTTTAGGTGGCACAGAAGGAAATCCTGTGCTCTAAACAACGGAAACAGTTAAGGGAGATGAGACAGAAAAAGAGGGGACACACACACACACACACACACACACACACACACACACACACACACACACACACACACACACACAAAGGTACACAGAGGACAATGACACAGGGGGAACCTAACCTAGACTTATTTGCACATGTGTGACTTTCTTAGTCTCAGACAATTTGCATGTTAATGATCAAGGAACTGACCTCACAGCCGATTGTTTGTCAGTGGTGCTAGTTTCAGTCATTGTGGAAATGTACTGTTTAAAAGGTTGGGGAAACCTGTAGCCAGCTGAGACTGAAGAAGTGACTTGGTTGAGTGACAAAATGTTTCTCCCACTGAAAACGCTACGTTGAGATTTACAGAGTCAATCTTTTGGGATCTTATAAGGACATTTTAAAAACTTACTCAGCATGGTTGTTTTTTGTGGGTTTTCCTTTTTGCTTGTTTAAGAGAATAGTAATTGTATTTTGTTCATTTCATGAAGAATATAATCTCTGCTAACAATGTAGCTGCGATTGACTGGTGTTCCCTGAATGCCTCACATACAGCTCCAGGACATTCAGCCAAGAGTCACTGATCCAACTTCAAGATTTAAATCCCGGATAAGCACATCTGGTGTTTAAGACTTTGCTGCTTCCCTGTTGACTACTGTAATTTGTTACTTTCAGGATTTCCTAAAAATCAAAGCAAAAATGACAGGGAACAGAAAGGGAGAGCATTTTTCTCCTACACTGGCTCCTCTGCACTGGATCCCTCTTAAATACAGGACTGAATATAAAATACTATTTTTACTTCTAGAGTCAAATTTTTTTACATGACACTGTGCACTTCAGGACTTTCAAATATGAAGTTTTTTTTGTTTTTTTTAGAGTCAAACAGGAACTTGTACTTAGTCATGTTACTCCTGAGTGATCTTATGAAGTGATGATTTTCATCCATGTAACCTGACAAACATTATTGTTGTTTTGGTTAATTTTCACACACAGCTAAAGCTTTGAGCACTTTCCTAGTTTCTACTCACTCCGTTATGTGCTTCCATGTTTCATTTGAACTTCTTTGGTCCATCCACATAAATCCATCCATAAACACGAATCGATTCTGAATTTTCCTGTACCAGAAAGAGATCTGATGAAGGAGGAGCAGAGGGGAAAAGCTCTTCATTTATGTAAGGCTTTTCTCTGTTTTTGCACTTTTTTCTTTCAGTTGTAAATCAGTGTGAGTTTCTCCAGCAGGCTTGCTTCTTTCCTCCTCGTCTCCCATCCAGTACAACATGGTAGGCTGAACCTCACTGGGATTTATGTAGCACCTCTACAGCCTCATTCTAGAAAATTCATACACAATAACATTCACAGCTGTTTATTGCTGTATAAAGACTATGCAGAAGCAGAAGGTACTGGCTCATCAAACTCTCAACAGCAATAATGTAGACATATGAAGTTGGTGGGATTGTTGCAAAGCAAACAATCAGGCTGTGAAGTGTTTTAGCTTTATGGATATCAAAGGGTTGCTCAGTGAATCGACCAATAAAATCTGACACCTTGTGGACAGATGATACCATTACAGCTGATAGAATCACCGGGTTTGTTCTTTTTAGGGGTTATTTTTATGCCTCCAGTGTAACAGTGTGAGCTGTGTTGAAGTACTGCGGGTTCAGTAGAGGTCTCAGGACACCAGTCCTCGAGGCCTGGAGTTGCCCACCCCTGCTATAGAGGATGCATAGGTCTGATCTTGGAAAAACGAAATGTGTTTGGCAAAAAGATGAAGAATCTTTTTCAGTTCACACAGAAAGCTCTGATCCCAGGATGTTTTTAAGGGATTGTCATACTTTTGACATCATTGTATTTGCTGATTATTCATCAGTTTTGTATCTGTTCCCTCTGTCCTCTCCATGCTGACCTCCTACTTCCTGTCCATCTCTCCACCTCAGCTATCTACTCAATTCCTCTGCTATCCTGGTTTGTGTGTTTACGTGTGTGTGCTTGTTTTTGTGCAGCAGCGGGACTTAGTGGAGATTTTCTGCCTGTTGGTTCCACACTTCCACACGCCTGTGATGACATTGTCCTGAACCGCTACTTAAAGGAGTGGCTGGTCCTCTCTTGGTGCTGGATTGTTTAATGACAGATCCTTGTCAGCTTTTTTCTAACAAAAACGCCAAAGGAAAACCCTGTGTCCTTTCAAGCTCAGTCATCAATCCTTCCTTCCTTCTACAAGCTTGCCAAGAAGACAAAATTGGTAAAACTTGGAAAACAAGAATAAAACAAAACTCACAAACAGCTGATCTTTTTAAATTTTAATTGAAAATATAATACAAGGCATTTTCAATGAACATAAATATGGAAGATACAAGTGCACACTGCACATTATTGTCTACAGTTTAGGCCGTCTGTATAAGTAAGCATATTTGTTTGGCCACCAATTTGTCCACAGCAGTTATACAATCCACACTGGTTTATAACTCAGTGTGATAGTGAGCACATCTTTCACTTTTCTTAATGTGCTTTTTATACATGTACAATATAAAAATAAAGGCTTGCGTTGAATACATTTGAATGTCCATAATGTACACTTTTAAAGGACACAGAGTCTTAAATGCACAGCAAACAGATTTCCTCTTTTCTTTCAACTTCCCTCATGAAATCTTGACTTTAGTCTTGAGCTTATATTCTCAAGTGGTTTGCATGAGATGCTTTTACAGTATGTTTTCCTTCAACCTCATCAGCCTTCATCTCAGAATGTCATGTAAATAATTGTAAAAATATCTGTGCACATTAACCAAAAGCTTAAATAACAAACATATGCTCCAGTGTAATTACACTACAGCAGAATATGACCACACTTTCTTCTCTTTTCCAAATCGAAATCATATTCAGTAACAACAGACATTACAAATAGCGCTAATGTGTAAAAACATAATAAATAGTTTTAGTTCTTAACTAATGAAAAGAAGTTCTGGAATCATTCAGTGTATTAAAATGACCTTAGCTATTTGGATACATTCTTACAAATGTGATTTTTACAAAACAGTGCCTCCCTCACAGCAGTTTTTATTCAAAATATGTCCACACGTTTTGGAAATGGAAAATAGTTTCTGAACCAAATCTAGTTTATTTGTTTCAGATTAGAAGCAAACTGAAACACATTTGTTAACTTCCAAGGTGCATAAAGAAAGTCTAAAGAGGTCGAGATTCCAGGAATATCTGTAGTGCAAGACTGATGGTCCTGCAATAATGTTGATGGAGTCTTTAGGTTTTTAGCCAAAAACTCCATCAGCTTAAATGAAACTTGATAAAATGGCTCAAATTTGCTGACCTAACAATGCATCTCGAGGCTTCTTAACAGACTTTCGTGCGCTTTACGCTTGTTAACATTTCCCCAAATATTTCTAAGTAGAATGTGAATACTTGATATACTCAAGTAAAGAAACTATAGAAATTTGTCAAATTTGTGCTACATAACTGTATATCCACAATTTTTTTCCAAGGAGTTTAAATACATAAGTACTGAAGTGCGGTGGACCATTTTGAAAGGAGACCTGCCTTATGGTTCTAATCCTGATGTGATGCATAGTGGTGCTCTGCTGCTAGCTGATATATTTGGTGGCCTCTTTTTGATCTTCAGTTCAATTCAATTTTATTTATACAGCAAATCACAACAACAGTTGCCTCAAGGCGCTTTATATTGTAAGGTGGACCCTACAATAATACGGAGAAATAATACAAAGAAAGTCATATTATTGTTAGTTGCCCAACAGTAATATGACCCGCTTTGGCAACAGTGGGAAGGAAAAACTCCCTTTTAACAGGAATAATCCTCCAGCAGAACCAGGCTCAGGGAAGGGCGGCAATCTACCGCGACTGGTTGGGTTGTGGCAGATGGCCGGTTGTATATTTTTTCAGTTTCTTGATCCACTACTGGTCAAAGAAGGTGGCTCCTACTCCCTCTTGTTAAAAGCGAGAGCTTTAGCCTCACTGTGCGGGACTGTGTGATCACCGGGTGTCTTTCTCTAATGCTATAAGCTCTTTGCGCCAGTCTAGAAGAACAGGTCCAAATAATGAATGTATGTAATGAATTTATGCTGATGACGCAGATGATGACTAAGTTACAAAAGAATGCCAACACAAAGTGGTAATAAAGGCAAACACGTCCCCTGTTTCTGTTGTCCATAAAGGCTGCACTCAACAACGTGCTACCAATTACCCCCCAAAATTCACATATTTACAATTTGAATGCTGCAGGCAACTTTAAATGATTAGTTATTAGCTATTAGCAGTGATGGGAATAACGGCATTACTTTTTTCAGTAATGAGTAATCTAACTAATTACTATTCCTATCGTTACAACGCCGTTACAGTTACTAACAAGAAAATGCGCTCCGTTACTATTTTTCAACAAACAGACGATTGAAGCTGTGTTCAGCTTACTGCATCTTATATCAGTTGCATGGAAGTAGCTGTAAGTAATGTGGACGCTACAGCGTTAAGTAGCTGCGCGCGCTCCCGCGGACGGTAATCATGATCACTGTCTAACGAAAAAGAGAGAGAGAGAGAGAGTTTTGTGACGTTTAGCGTGTTTGGAGTGTGTAGTTAGTGTGTAGTGTTGTGGATAGTTTTGTGTTGTGTGTCAGAACAATGAGGCGACTGCTGTCTCCAGGTAGAAACAGGAGTGATACACCTGCTGCTGTCAGACCTGCAGGTATCAGGCTGTGATGTTCTCCTTTATAGTGGACAGAAATTGTGTTTTTGGAGTGGCACAAATAATTTGTGTTGCATCTTATTGAATGCAGAACAACTGATTGTTCTGTAAATAGTTTGAAATGGTTATTTAAAAAATCAAGGTAAAAGGTAAATGGATGCAAATAACGTTGTTGTTTGCAAAACTTGTGCATAGGATTTTAAAATTGACAATTTATATTTGCATTTAAAGTTATGAAATATAATTCATTAAACATGTTTGTTGTTGTTACAGTAAAAAATATAACTTTTTCTACTCTGATTTTATGTTTTTTGTCTGATTTTAGATCAATTGTGTTAATACAGTATGTCAAAATGAAAACATAACTGGAAATTCAGACACGTGAGGTTGTGCTGAAAAGAATGATACCAAACAAGTAAACAGTTTTTAAAGGTGAAATGTAGAGGTCAAATCAGAAGTGGTTAAAATGGCCAATTATACCCTGGACCCCAGAGGGTTAAACATTTTTATAAAGTAACGCAATAGTTACTTTTCAAGTAATTAATTACTTTTAGAATATTGTAACTCAGTTACTAACAGTTACTTTTTTGAAGAAGTAACTAGTAACTATAATTAATTACCTTTTCAAAGTAACTTCCCCAACACTGGTTATTAGTACTAGTCAAGAATATAAGCAAATTTACTGTTCTGCAGTCCTAAACAGCTCAGTATTATCAGAAGCTTTTGCTCATCTGTATTTAAAGAAGTGAGTTTAAAAGCATTTTGAAAGCAAGTTGAAAACCCAACAGAAGCAAAGCCAAAAAAAAGGATTAGGATACTTTGCAAGGGCAAACTTTATCACACAACACATTATGTTGTCTTTTGATGTCTGGTGCTGAAATAGAGTTAATAATACATAGATTAAACCCAGTGTTTATGAGCAACATTCTCCTTCTTAAACAGTAATGACCTATGAGTCCTTCAGGTAGTTTCTCTAAATAAAGACAATGGATAAAGTGTAGCATGCTGGTGCTCTTTTTTTTCTGTCCGTGAGATTAGCACACACAGCGTTCCAGCTGCGGTTAGTAAATGGCAGGAGGAAAACAGTTTGGAAGAAATTACATTTAAAAATCTAAATATGAAAAATGAAAACATTAAAATCCATAAAGTAGAAAAGATGATACTGGACAAATGTATGAAAATCATATCTATACATAGTTTCAAATGTGTACAGTGCATACAGAGTACAAAAGAACTATAAGTAAGTATTCTTAAAGGAAGTAAACAGTGTGTCTGAGAGCTTGTTGGCATCAGTAAATGACCTTTCATTTTAAATTCTTTGCTAAATATTAAAGTCCCTTTGAAAAATCAGCAATTGATCCTTTGTGAGAGTATTCCCTTAGCTCATGCTAGACTAGAGATCCGGCCTGGTTCTGTGCAGGAACCATAATGGGCACGCCTCCCATTCGGGTGATGTTGGAGGCCATGATGGTGGAGGTGGGTAGTGGTGGCGGGGAGGGAGCGGTCTGGAGCTGCAGCCGAGGCTGGTTGTACGTTTGCGGCAGCGCCTGTGCCTGAGGCAACTGGGTGTAGCGCTCGGGTCTGGGCATGGAACCGCCATTGCTGCCGGCCTCGGGGGACAATGGCTGTTCACGTGGCAGGGTGGTGTTGTTGTTGTAGCTGTAATGGGTGGGAGTGGAGGCCCCTTGGTGGCGGGACGGTCTATAGCCGGCATTGCTGCCTGTGGCGGTGATGATGGATGCAGTGTCTGAGGGGGGGCGCTGTGGATACTGCTGCAGGTGGTGGTGGTGGTTGTTGTGGTGATGGGAGGACTCTTTGTGGTGTGGGCTGGAGGCGATGGAGGACAGGGTGCCATTCTTGGAGATGATGTCAGAACCCATGCCGCTCTTAGCCCATGACACACGCTTGGGAGCCTGAGCATCCTCCCTGTAGACATCGAGGTGCAGGATTACTTATTTGTGGCGTGTAGATTACTTTTAGAAATGCATAATTAGTTCACAGTAACACTGAAATGGAGTACTTCATTAAATCTTGAAACTATGGTAATTTGTTTCTGCTATCACAGGATATGAAAATTAAATCTGAAAAACAGGCTTCTTAAACAGGTGTGATAGAATCACTTTAGTTTGAGAAATGTGCAAGATCAAAATGTGCATTCCTGTGCAATTGGTACATGTCAAAAGTAAAACCTGGGTCATCTGCAAAGGACTAAAATGAATTTGATTCAAAGCAGCAGCAACGAGAACTTCATCTACCAACGCTGCCACTTATGACTTGCCTGAACTGACACTGTTTAGCACTGTGGCAAAAGGGTCCTGGTTCAGATCTGCTGGCCAGCTGAGATGCTGTTACGAATTTTAAATGATAAAATTCTGCTTGCATTTAAGCCACACTGACTCACTTGATTTCATTGGCCAAGTCATCCTCGTTGTTTCTTCTCCTTATCACGAAGACAAAAGCGAGGCACACAAAAAGGAGGAAGATGAAGCCAGCCACTGAGCCAACTGTGGCACCAACAATCACCCCCACTTTATTGGCTGGAATTAAAGAACATACAATTACTATCTCAAAGAATTTAAAAACACTTTTATTACCTCATTTCGTGTAGAATCAATAGTACTTGTACAGCACTGGCTAGAAAAGCAGATTAATGTTTTATATTCGAGTCATGTAAAGATGTCCTTTCTGTTTGACATAGAGATGGACTAATCAGGTGACCAGTTGTGCTGTGGCCTAGCAAATCAGTTTTAAGCTACAATTCAGTTTCATTTATATAGGGACAAATCACAACAGCTGTTGCCTCAAGGCGCTTTATATTGTAATGTAAAGACACTACAATAATGCTGCGATGTTGATCACTAATTTACCGCTGTCCATTGTTTTCAGGCTTCTGCAACATTATATATTCCCAGGACGCTAGGTTGTGTTGGGCATGGTTGACTGTCCAGACTCATGTTAAAGTAAGACAAATTCAGCCAACTTTGACAAAAGTATAATTTTCTTAGCTGCTGAATAGAAAAGTCAGCTAAGCTAATGGTTACAATGTAAAATGTCACAGCCCTATGCTAGCAACGTTAAACATGTCTGGCAAACAGGGTTTGTTTTTTACTTTGAATCTGTGTAAGTCATGAGTGATAGGGGTTTATAATGATACTTTTGCTAAATTATTGTATATTTGTAATATTTTAATATATATGTAAGAAAGTTCGCTGCATATTCATTTAGTTTTCTTATGACGTGTCAGCAGTCATAAGAAATTAGTAGGATATGATCGTGTCCAACAGAAATAATTAATTACATCGATGCTCGCTGTTCATGCTTGATAATAGTGTATCTGAATGTGTGGTCCATAACTATTTTTCATCACTTATTTTTATTAATAAACCATAACCAGGGTTACACTTGCTGCGTACAGTTGGTAATGTGCAGGTCGATTGCGCAGCTCTTTTCTGCCACCGTGTTGCTGGCTGTGCACACGTATTTCCCCGACATGTTGCTGCTCAGGTTGTTCAGCTTCAGAGTGCCAGTCTTCTCATCTAACACAGCAGTTTACATGGAAAAGACAGTCAAACACACATGAAGACACATTATTTCACATGTATAACAGTTCTCAAAGATGTGCTAAGTGACAATCCCAAAAGACGGTGTGCAGGCTGCTTTTTCTATCAATAATTCACATTTATAGCAAACAATGACTCTTTGTTTTTTCGCTGTGCACTCACTGAGCATGGGTGAGAAGAAGACCTCAGAGGTGGGGCTGGTTTTCTTCCACTTGTACAAAGGAATAGGTTTCCCAGAGCTGGACATGCAGATCAGAGTAACATTTCCTTTTACCTCTGGCTTCCCTGTCATAGAGCACTTCGGAACAGAAGGAGGGACTGAGGGGAGAGGATTATGTAATGTTTTATTACAAGACTTTCTGTTTTACTGTTTCACAGTGAATCTGAGAAGTACAGCTGTGCAACGGGTGAATTTCCCTTACCTTTCACATCCAGGGTAACCGTTTCAGTAATACCATCATTAACAATCTGAAAGATGTAGCTTCCTGAATCGGACTCCCGGGTGTTGTTGATGTAGAACGACACATCTGATGATGGCATCTGATGTAGGAAACCGACACGGCCCTTAAACTGTCCGTCAAACACCTTCACCTCGTTGTCAGTGTAGGAGATGATCTGGACAGAAGGACAGAAAGCAAGCGTCACATGAAACAAAAAGAAGATTAAAAAAAGGGGTTTTTTTGGGGTCTTTTAGTACATAAAAGAAAGCACACGAAGAAGTAGTTGTGCATAACAGATATCACTGACCTGTGTCACTGACATCCAGGTCAGGGATGTAATGGACTTTGTATTTATCCAAAACATTTCCAGAGATTTATTTGCTAAATGTCCAAGTGCAAGACTTTAAAGAAAAGAAAGTTTCACTAACACTGGTAAAATCAGCAGTGCTTACAGAGGAAAGTTCAGGACATCTTCAACAACTCACCTTAGTATCACTGACATTGGACAGAAGTTAGCTTCACTGACTCATCAACCTTTACTGGACTCTACACAAAGTTTTACAGCCTCCTCCAAAGCAACTACACATGACGCATATCGGCAGGTGAGGTAAACAGTGCACGGCGGACTCACAGCCCACACTTTAAAAAGGTACGTTCTCAGTTTAAACATTGGACATGTTTTCTATGTTCAGTTGTGAATAAAATTAAATCTAACCTTCACATTTCCACCTATAAGGCCAAATTAAACAGTAATATTAATGTTCTTGAACCTGATCTATAAATTCTCAGCTCTCATTCTCTGCAATTTAATTAACACAAATTATGCAGGTCTGTATTGTTAGATAAATACTACATTCTAACGAATATGGCTCTTGTACAATAAAAAACAAAACACAACAAAAGAAGCCTGATATAAAACCTAGTTCCAGCATATGTATCTCTGCAGTGGAAGGGGCTGAAATACAGTATAAATAGAACGGTTCAAGGCAGATGCATCATTTACAGTAAAAAGTAAAGATGTTCTTAGATTAAAATCTGTTTTCTTTGAGTAATCTAGTCACCTGATGGTCTGGACCTTGATCACTTGCTGTAACTGATGGAACCTTGAATTCTGCTTTATACCAGAGAATCCTGAAGGAAAATCTCCTGCCATCAGCTTGTATTCTGAAGTTCAATTACATTTGAGTTATGC
This sequence comes from Diplotaxodon limnothrissa, assembly GCF_057381915.1. Lineage (NCBI taxonomy): Eukaryota > Metazoa > Chordata > Actinopteri > Cichliformes > Cichlidae > Diplotaxodon > Diplotaxodon limnothrissa. The sequence continues at coordinate 5,002,590 of NC_140605.1, forward strand.
ACCAGGAAAGTGATCCAGAACATAGCAGCAAAAGAAAACAACTTAAATCTGATTGAGATGCTTTGGCAAGACCTTAAACAGACCGTTTATTCTCAAAAGCCCTCCAATGTGAAAGAATTAAAGCATTCTGCAAAGAAGAGTGGGCCAAAATCACTCCACGGTGATCTAAACGCATCATCGCCTGTTACCTTAAAGGTAAGAACGGTGAGGAGCAAAAACTGTCTGTTTAAGAGAGAAGATGAACTGAGGGGCTGCACCAAGAACTCATGCATTGGTATTTATGATTACTTTCAACTACAAATGATGCCAAGCAACTCTAATAGCATTCAAAAACAAAACCAAGAACTGGAAAAGGCACAATAGGTTCTTGTCAATTATTTTCTCCATATTACTATTATTATATTATGCATAGGAAACATATATTAGCAGTTTGGAAAAAATATCACTTTGTCAAATTTTAGTTACTTACATAATTAGTACCATACCATCCCATTAGAGCACTTTGCTCTCAGACTGTAGGCTTACTTGTTGTTCCTAGGATATTTAAAAGTAGAATGGGAGGAAGAGCCTTCAGTTTTCAGGCCCCGCTTCTGTGGAACCAGATTTGGATTGGGGAGACAGACACTATCTCTACTTTTAAAATTAGGATTCAGAGTTTCCTTCTTGCTAAAGTAGTACAGTTAGGGCGTGATCAGGTGACCCTGAGTTATGCTGAGGCTGCTGGAGGATTCCCATGATGCACTGAGTATTTCTTCTTCAGTCACCTTTCTCGCTCACTATGTGTTTATATACATATTATTTCTAGTTAATAATCTCTGTCTCACTTCCACAGCATGTCTTATCCTGTCTTCCTTCTCTCACCCCAACTGGTCGCAGCAGATGGCCCCGCCCCTCCCTGAGCCTGGTTCTGCCGCAGGTTTCTTCCTGTTAAAACTGAGTTTTTACTTCCCACTGTTGCCAAAGTGCTTGCTCATAGGGGGTCATATGATTGTTGGGTTTTTCTCTCTATTATTGTACGATCTACCTTACACTATAAAGTGACTTGAGGTGACTGTTGTTGTGATTTGGTGCTGTATAAATAAAATACAATAGAATTGAACAATTTGTCAGAGGGGAATTGCTCACTTTATCTTGTCTAAACACATACGACTCTGAATAGATTGCAGTTAAGTTTTGTTCTTTTATCAGTGAAAATGTTTTTACATTTAATGAATGTTTCTTCCTGTAAAGAGTAAAGTAAGGTGAGACACTAAGGGAAATAATAAAAAAAAAAACCTGTATCCTTTCCCTTCCTGAGTTCTCTTTCTTCCCCTAAATCTATTTGATTGTGATCCTCCTTTTGGATCATCTATCTGCACAGCACAGTAGTATTAGAAACCTTTAAGTCTTTTCTTGTCTTGGCTTGATATACAGTATATTAGACTTAAGTGTAATTGTTTCCTTACCATCTTCATCTGGCTGGTGTTAGGCATCAAAAAGTTCCAGGCGATACTCTTGGAATTTGGGTTGCCGCCAGTGTACCGGGCCTGCAGCTCCACATACTGACCCTCGATCACTTCTCCATTTTTCAGGGGTATTAAAAAGTTGGCCCATATGCCTGGATGAAGGAAGAAAGGGAAAAAACACACTGTAAAAATCACAGTTTTTTATTACTTTTATACACCACTGTACATGTAATCAATAATTGTAATCTCTATATTAATTTCTATTGTTAATCTCTGTCTCTCAGACAGTGTGTCTTTTGTCTGCCCCCCTCACAGCCAACCAGACGTGGTAGAAGAAGAAGCCGTCGCTCCCAGAGCAGAGGCTTCTTCCTATTAAAAGAGGGTTTTTTTTCTTCCCACTGTCACCAAGTGCTTGCTCCAGTTGCTAGAATGTTCTATGTAATACCGCAGGGTTTATCCTACAGTATAAACTGCCTTAATGTTGTGATTCAATTGAATTGAATTCTGACTCTGAATCATTACCTGTACAGTTGAAGGTGCAGCAGGAAACCTGTTTGGATTGTTCTTTGTTTCTCATGTCATATTTTTTATAATAAAAAGGTTATAAGCAGAATGATATTATAAGATTAATGAGGATCTGCTTAGCTTCTTTTTAATAATTGCCATTGATACTCCGTGTACAGGAGCGGAAACAATACTATTACGGGTGCAGTGCAGTGCAGTGAATTACAAAGCTTTTTTTCTTTACTTTTTGCTTTTTGCTAATTATCCAGTGCTCTTCTGACTTGTTTCTAATTTCTTTTTACGTGTATCTAAATATTTGATATGGACTCTGTTTATTTTGTACTTTTATTTACTGTGTCATCAGAGTGACAGGTATCTGTGCATTCATCCCTATCCAACTACATGGAGATATATCAGTGGATATCATCCCCCGATGAAAGAAGCTCATTTCAACAGAGTTGTGCATATTAGCATATTTATGACTTCCTTTGTGTCATGTAGGTGAATGTTACATCGCTAATTGCAAATTCTAATAAACATTCTACCCCAGTTGTGTGTTCATTTGCTTCTGTTTTGCATTTAGTATGATCACTCCTGATAAATTACACAAGTTTTTTTTCTTTTTCTTTTTTCATTTGAATCTATTCTTTGGAAACTTTGACTTTTACAAGTTATCAAAAAAGACAGACAAAAATGTTTATTTCCTCAGGACTACTGTGTGAGTGCAATTTTGACTGGGGATACACATGTAGTTTCTAATATTCCAGTCCAATAATATATATCCTAATATTCCAATATGTCTGGATGTGTTTCAACAGCTGCCAAATGGCCAAGATGCTTTTAGAAGCTCTTATGTTTCTGTAATGTGTCTAAAATTTGGCAAAGACTTTTTTTTGAGAAGGATCTTTATCGGATGCTGATAATACCTACATTTAGAAAAAAACAGGAATTCAGTGCACAATGTTCCTGCTCACTGCAAATTTATTGTGACTAAAGAGATTATTTAAAAATGATTATTATTTGTTTCAAAACAAAAAAAATTCTCACTTTCCATGAAAACAAACTCTACAATTATAAGTATTTTATCATATTTCTGCCCTATATTAAACAAACACAGATTTATTGAGGACAGTATAAATCAGGCTTACACAATTCAGCCATACGCCACATCTGTGAAATAGTAAGATCTTGCTCAAGCTCTGTCATGATAGGAGGCAATAAGACGCAGGGTTTATTCAGCACGGACTACTTTTATTGAACTGTAGCACCAGTGTACGTGGCTACATCAATTTTCCAAAAACATACAGTGTTCCAGCGACCTCTAGTGGCCGGCCCCATAGTAGCCTTACTAGTACAAGAAAAATAAATCTCACAACATCTTCCCCTTTAACAAAAGTACTTTAAATATAAAACAGTGTTGTCAGAACGTACGACATCACAGGGGTAGACTACCCTCAGTCCTGATAAGGTATTATTCTGCCCTTAGAACATAGAAAGGAGATAGTCCTCAGTCTCCCTTTGGAGCATCCCTTTGGCAAACCGTGTCCCTATTGACTGGACTGGGCAACAATGTCTTTTCGAGTACTGCAATCGTTTGCCAGGGGCCATTGGGCAGAGGAGTAGTCACGAGGGGTTCCCGTCGCTGTGTAGGCTTGTGCTCTCTGCAAAAGTTGCATGATCTCACCTTGTGTGTCATTTGAAGTCCAATGGTGGGCCACCACACTGTTGATCTTGCACGCTCTCTACATTTAGTTAGTCCTTGGTGGCCTTCATGTAATTGGTCAAGGACACTGGGTCTGAGTGCTGTGGGAATTACAATGCGATCGTGGTAGAGCACTAGACCGTCTGATTCTGAAAGGTGGCTTCTGGCTGCATAGAAGCCTTGCAGTGATGAACTCTTTGCCATTCTCAAAGGCCACCCTTGTCTGATGAAAATGATTGCTTTTTGAAGCTCTGGGTCCATCTGTGTAGCACTGTGAATTTCCTCCAACTTATGTGACTTGATAGGTTTGCTTGTCACTACGTTGCTCACATATACCTTGACCCGGCTGTCTGTCTCGAACTGATAGCATCCATGCAGTGGATGTCTGGAGAGTGCGTCCGCCACCACTAACTGTTTACCGAGAACATGCTCAGCAGTGACACTGAATCACATCAGTCGCATCAGCAGTCTCTGACATCTCAGTGGTGTTTGGTCAAGGTCGTATGAGTTGATCAAAGGCACCAAGGGCTTATGGTCAGTTTGTACACATACATGACCCATGCCTTGGATGTAGCGGGAAAAACGTTCACAGGCCCAGACAGATGCTAAACACTCTTTTTCAATCTGTGAATATCTTTTCTCTGCATCTGTGAGAGTGCGAGAACAAAAAGCAACAGGCCAAAACTCCCCGTCATGGTCCTGTAACAGTGCAGCATGCAGGCCATAGCTGCTTGGACCTGTTGAGCTTAAGGCCTGATGCTTTGATTGTCAGTAATACTGCATCTAAGCGTTGGTCATGCTCCTCTTTCTTAGCCCCGAAAACCAGTATGTCGTCCATCACAATGACAGTCCCATCTAGGCCCTTGAGCAAAGTGCTCATGAGCCGCTGGAAGATCTCGGGTGCTGTTATGCCAAATGGCAGACGCCTGAAGCAAAACCTGCCCATGGGAGTTATGAACGTGGTCAGTTTTTGGCAGCTGGGGTCCAGTGGAATTTGCCAGAACTCACTGGAGGCATCCAAAGTGGAGAAAACTTTGGGGCGATCGTGGCTCAAAGAGTTGGGAGTTCGGCTTGTGACCGGAAGGTTGCCGGTTTGAACCCTGGCTCGGACAGACTCGGTCGTTGTGTCCTTGGGCAAGACACTTCACCTGCCGCCTACTGGTGGTGGTCAGAGGGGCCGATGGCGCGATATGGCAGCCTCGCTTCTGTCAGTCTGCCCCAAGGCAACAGTGGTTGTGTGACTGGAGGAGCTATTGGCTTTTGCGGTATGTAACTTACTTTATTAACTTACATTACAGCAAATTTATGCATTTTGTCCACGTGTTTATTTTTCTGTTTTGCAGCTGGTCTGAAGGCTGGTGTTTATTCTCTGCTGCAATTAATCATGACTTGCGGTGAAGCTCTATGGAGTGGCTCGATGGACAAAAACATAAATATTACACATGTGGCCCAGAGAAAGAAGACTCGCGTTGTGAGTTTGCTAACCCTGATGTTTCCCTGCACATCAAGGATTGCTGTTAAAGCAGAATTGAAGTGTACTGTTCAAACACAGGGATTTTAAGTGGCACCATAGTGGGTTAAAACAAACAAACAAACATAAAAAAAAGGCATGTCGGTTTTTCCTGTGACTTTCATATTGTGGACAGTTAGAGCAAGGAATGCCAATTTCTCATGGTGAATCTTCAAAGACAGAGCAGAGTGGGTCTGCTTCAGTGGCGCACTGATCAGGTAATGAAAGCTGAACTTGTGTGAATTTCACTCTGGGTCTGTAAAAACTCAGATGAGCAATGTTCTGCCTGTAAAACATTGGTTTGATGTGTAAGTAACTAATCCACACCAGGATTATTTATAATAAAAGCATTTTTTTTTTAAATTGTGGATTTACTACTTTTCCTTGATTATTAAAGGACTACAACACCCAAACTAGTCATTACCTTTGCTTTAATTTTTTCTTTTTTTTTATTATAGCGAAAGTAGTCTTCAGGAAAAGTTCTCCAGGCTTCTTGAAGGACATTCAATTCAGTTCAATTCAAGTCAAGTTGGCTTTATTGTCACTTCAACCATATACAGTTTAACAGTACACAGTGAGGCGAAACAACGTTCCTCCAGGAACCAAGGTGCTACATGCAACATAAATTTACAACATAATTTAACAGAAAACTCTAAACTAGCTAACTAAGAGGCCTAGTTAGCTGGCTAGCAGAGACAAGACAGACTGACCTAACATAAATTACAACATAAATTAACAAAAAACTATCTAACTATCTAAGGATGACTTTTTTTTTTTTGTTATCAGACAGCAGACAACAAAGTGCACGTGCAAATGTGCAAACAAGAGCAGCAAGTGACAGTGTGACAAAAAAAAAAAACAACGTAACATAATAATAAGGTTTTGTGATGATGAGTTGAGGTAGTGGAGGAACAGTAAACATTCCTTAGTGTAGCAGCAAAAATTAGGAAGTGCAGAAGTTAGTGCAGAAAGTCCAGTAATAATATTGTGCAAAAGACCATTTACAGGTTGGTGTGTGCGATGGTTTGGTGGTGTAGGTCAGTGTGTTTGTGCTTGTGTTGATTAGTCAGTCCAGTCTCAATGTTTTGAGGTAGTTGAGTTAAGCTGAGTGATAATGTTAGTGTGTGTGTATGTGTGTGTGTGCGTGTTTATCAGTCAGTCCCTTTTTGCTGAGGAGACGGATGGCTTGTGGAAAAAAGCTGTTGCACAGTCTGGATGTGTGTGCCCGAATGCTTCGGTACCTTTTTCCAGATGGCAGGAGTGTGAAGAGTGTGTGAGAGGGGTGTGTCCGATCAGCCACAATGCTGGTGGCTTTGCGAATGCATCGTGTGGTGTAGATGTCCTCAATAGAGGGGAGAGAGACCCCGATGATCTTCTCTGCTGTTCCCACTATCCGCTGTAGGGTCTTGCGGTCTGATATGGCACAGTTCCCAAACCAGACAGTGATGCAGCCGCCCAGGATGCTCTCGATAGTTCCTCTATAGAAGGTGGTCAGGATCGGTGGTGGAAGCCGGGCCTTTCTCAGTCTTCTCAGAAAGAAGAGACGCTGTTGGGCTTTCTTGTGCAGGGAGCTGGTGTTGAGGGACCAGCCGAGGGCCGTCTCCAGGTGGACGCCCAGGAATTTGGTGCTGTCGACGATCTCCACAGAGGAGCCGTTGATGCTCAGCGGTGAGTGGTCGCCTCGTGTCCACCTAAAGTCAACAACCATCTCTTTTGTCTTGTCAACATTCAGAGACAGGTTGTTGTCTTTACACCAGTCCGTTAGTCTCTGCACTTCCTCTCTGTACGCTGACTCGTCGTTCTTGCTAATGAGACCCACCACGGTCGTGTCATCAGCGAACTTAATGATGTGATTTGAACTATGTGTTGCTACACAGTCATGAGTCAGCAGTGTGAACAATTCAATTCAATTCAATTCAATTCAATTTTATTTATATTGCACCAAATCACAACAACAGTCGCCTCACAGAGCTTTATATTGTACAGTAGATCGTACAATAACAGATACAGAGAAAAACCCAACAATCAACAATATGACCCCCTATGAGCAAGCACTTTGGCGACAGTGGGAAGGAAAAACTCCCTTTTAACAGGAAGAAACCTCCGGCAGAACCAGGCTCAGGGAGGGGCGGTCATCTGCTGCGACCGGTTGGGGTGAGAAGGAAGACAGGATAAAGACATGCATTCAAAGCTCTTCTTTTGGATGTTGGCTGCCTTTCCTTCCCTTCTCTGTCAAGATGATCCCACTATTCACTAATGTTGAGGTCCAGGGTTTGGGGAGGCCAATACACAACTGATAGCATTCCATAATGTGTTTTTCTATTTGAAGATGGTGGTGTTGTAAATGCTATTGTATAATTACGTTAGCACAATGGTGATAGGAAGGCCCCAACCCCGCCTTCCTAATGTGGGAGCCAACCAATAAGACCACTCCCTCCATGTCTGCGACTAGTGAGACCACAATCATCACCATCTAACAAGGTACCAGTGATATGAGACACATATGTTGCTTTCCACTTGTATGCACAATCATATTGGGTCACGGGTGGTATATGGGAAGTCTGGTAAACAGGTCCCTGGTGGCAGGAAACTAAGTCCGTGGGTCAGAGGGGGCCAGCCGAGATTCAGTCTCTGAGCATGTTACATGTAGGACACTGGGTTCTGTGTTCCCTCTGTTTAGTTTCTGCCCATGTGTTCCTTCTGTTCTCTGTCTGTTACTGTGTCTCTGAGTCCAGTCTGTGCATTTCCTGTTTTATTTTGAAGGTCTGTGTCTTATGTCAGTGTGTTCAGTTTTGTGCTCTCCCTGTCTCGTCTGTGTAATCAGTGTCAGCCGTGTCTCCCAGCTGTGTCCTTTCAGTCCTGTTCACCTCTTGTATTTAGTGTCTGAGTCTCACCCTGCTCGTCGTTGCGTCGTTCTTCATTCTACTCTGTTTGTTCTGTTTGCCCGGTTTCCTGTCTGTTGCTTTCCCAGTTTAGTTAGTTTTCTGTTCAATCGGCAAACTCCCAATAAAGACGGGTGTTTTGACTTCACATTTGCCTCTGTGAGTCCTGCTCTTGGGTTCCTGCCTGCCTTCACACAGCCATGACATTTTCTTCTTTTTTTTCCTGTTATTTATCTTCCTTCGTTGAGTCTCTGTTTCCTCCTTTTCTGCTTTTCTGCTTTGCAGTTTTTCACTTTTTCCTTTTTATTTGTTTCCTGTCTTTGTTCCTGCTGCTTTTATTGGAAGCAAGCTCCTCTGCAGAAAGAAACGCAATGTAGGACACATGTAGCTTTGGAAGATGGGTGCAACATTGACTGTCCAGCTCAGCTCAAAATTCAGTGTTTAGACATTTTCCTAGCTCTCCCATCTTCTTCTTCTTCATCCTCCTCCTCCCTTGGTCTCCTCCTCGAACCGTCTGGTACTGGGTTGGGGGGCAATAGCACAGGAGCATCCTGGCCATTGTCTCCATCGTCATCTGTGTCACTATCAGGAACACTTTCAGTGTCGCTCTCAGATCCCTCATCTTCCCACCACCTGATTTCATCAATAATTGGATCTTCTTCTGCTACATTATTGTACACGGGTTGTTCTATTTCTAGAGGTGGATTTCTTTCTGTGTAATCTCCTGCTCCCATCTCTGCTCTATTAATGACCAATGGTTGTTCTATCTGTTGGGGTGGATTTCTTTCTATGTTATCTCCTACTCCCATCTCTGCTCCATTAATGACCAAGGGTCCTTCTATTTCCTGGGGTGGATTTCTTTCAATGCCATCGCCTACTCCCATCTCTGCTCTAAAATTTTCCCAGGGTCCTGCTATTTCCTGGGGAGGATTTATTTCGATGCCTCCTGCCGGAACATCAACTGCCTCCTCTTGTTGTGGCAGTTGATTATCAACTAAACCACGCAACTGATTGATTTCAATCCAGGGGAACATCCTGTCAACTGCTCTAAGATTTCCCTGTTGCAGCAGTGCCAAAAGCAGCTCATTGACTGCTACACCAACATGGTTTTGTTCACCATCGTCATGGTTTTGTGAGCCGTCTCCTCTATCCATTTTTTGAAAACAGTCTGCTTTAATAGACTGGAGGAAACTGGTCGGTACAGCTGTCAAACTTTAGCTGATTGGTACAGAACTTTTAAAATGTCCTTGAAAAAGAGTTTAAATCTCTTTAGGAAACTGTTTAAAAACACGAAGCAAATGTGAACTAATCGCAACTGATTGCTGTGAGGAACACTGCGAACTAACGGCTATTTAAGGATTTTCAGATCAAAGTCAAGATTTTGATTGGTTGTGGTTTGAGCTGACTTTTGTGACGTCATCGAATTTGGTTCATTGTGATGACGGTCAACGTTCTGCTGATGAAAAAATGTCGCCGGTGACTGAAACTTTTACAGGAGAAGCATTTCCCACAAAGCCTTGAATGAATTATAGTGACAGAAAGAAAGAAAGAAAGAAAGAAACAGCAACAACTACTAAACAGAATTTTTGCACGTTTAAAATCACCATGGCAATGCGCATGCGCATATTCTCCTGCACGCAACGGGCTTTGGAGTTGACGTAACGCCGCAATGCATTGTGGGAGCACCAGGCCACGAATCAAAACAAACACACTGTAGCTCAAAATGAAAAGGACGGTGTAGAGACAGTTTGTGTCCACATGCAAAGAGACGGTACTTGCAAAAAGTAGCGTGCATCGGAAATGTGGACCCGTATGAAAGTGGAGTAGAAACCCTGAAGACCAAACCGCTGTTGACTTAGCATGATCTGTTCTCGTACCTTGTCTGTAAAGTCAGCGCATACACGGCGCACCAGTTTCGCCGTCATAAATCTCTGGAGGCGCACATCCAATTCACCAAGGACTGGGTGCAATTGTGAGTACGCCGTCATTCAAACCAAGTGAAGTCAGCTTGAGTACTACGAGTAAAATGCGTTTGATTTCCCTCCGAACATTCAGATTAGTGCAGCATAAATTCATTCATGAGGGGAAATTACAGTGAGAACATGTGGAAGCTCTGTTAGATGGATGCCATAGTGAGTTCAGTGCACTGATGTGACATTGTCCTGAAGGATTTAGTTATTCTCTATGGTTAATGAAATTACACTAATTAATTCATATTTATTATAAATAATCCTAATTACACATCTTGCTTCCGTGTTTGTGTGCTGTGTCACTAAATACATTTTAGTGACACATTTTATTTTAGTTTTATACATTGATTAATGACCTGCAGAATCGCCTTATCATATTAAGTGTCCACAATTGTCACTTAAAGTCGAACTTTATGCTTTCTCACTCTTGAAAGTGATTACATCCTTGCATTACATACTTAAGTTTTTTGCTGATAGGTTTCTAAAAAGAAACATGCAGATTTAAAATATAACATGCAGCTTTCTATATATGGATACATAAAAACACTTTAGTTGTTACATTTATGATTAATGTATTTGAACGTAGACACAACACATTTGTGTCGGCCTTGGCTTATTAAAGTTCGTGTCTTGAACTTTGCCTGTGTGTGTTTCAGGTACTGCACTCTCAAAGACTGAATCAACCAGCATTGCAGCCATGGGTCATTGTGAGCATCACAGGGAAGGTTGAAGCCGCCCACTGCAGCTGTATGGCCAGAGTCGCGGAGACCTGCACCCATGTCTCTGCTCTTCTGTTTAAAGTAGAAGCAACAGTGTGGATCTGTGGCACAAGGACTGTTACAGATGAACCTGCATACTTGATTTTGCTGGGTAATATGACCAAGATACAGCCAGAGGTTGGCCATAAGATAGACTTCTCCTCTTCAGCTGCCCAAAAAAAGGCTCTCAATCAAAACATAAACAGACCATCTGTAGTGACAGGTAAAAGAAGCCGTCCTCAAAACAGAAAAATTCACAGGCACAGACGGTATCCACGCGCCTTCACGTCTGCAGTGCCCGGTGGTGCTTTCCGTGGCTCGTTACAAACGATGTGACATATATGAAGTCGTAAGTGTTCGTGTATTTAATATCGTACTAGGCAGATTTACTGCATTACCATTTACTACACATTTACCTGTGTATGGCTATTGTCAGTACATGTTGCTCATTGTAAACTTTCTTTAAGTGTGTAACATTCACAATGATACTGTTGATGGTAACGTGTATGATTCCAGCGTACCTGACAGGGACTATTGACTTTTTGTACACAGTTGATTATGTAAAGCCCCTTGCATTGGATTCATAATCAAGTTCACTGATTGACTACCCTGCAGTGCTGTTTTCCTGTATTCCTGTTTCATCCACTTTAATGAAGTGTCCTGTGTTATAGTAACAGTGAGTTGTGGATTCACTTAATGAATGCCTAAGTTGGGCTTTAATCTGCCTTAGACTTACTGATCTTCTTTGAATCAGCACCACAATAATCGTAAGGGCACTGACAAAACATACAAGTATAAATAAATAAAATCTATAGAAAGAGAAATATGTTTGATATGTTTTTATTAAGTTGCACACAAATAGCATTCTCTGCCAACAGGCTCAGAAGACAAAACTATGTAGAAACTGTGGAGGCAAACTTCTTTTCTCATGTAGTAATCACATGTTTAATCATATCACATTAGTTATAGTAATATCACTTTCTCACTTTACTATAGTAAGAGCACTCCCATCACCAGTTTACATGCATGTGGAATGTTAACACAGTGAGGCCATTGTAATGGGAGACGTTAAATAGATAGTGGGATGATCCTAGTGTTTCACTGGGATGCTCTCTCCACATTGCAATGTGTTTATTAAACCCACTTCAAATCAAGCTCACTGGGTGTGTTGCAGGTTATTGTTAAAATTTCCATAACAAAACACATAACAGACCGGAACCACAGAAGCAATGTGTACAAGCAGGTGGCAAACACAAGTTTTTGAAGTATTTGTACAACACATGCCTCTGCAACAGCTTCAGTGTTTCCTGGAATTGATTCGGAAACAATAACAAAGCTATTATCTATCTGTTATGACAGTCAAATTTCCCCCAAATAGTCTTGGTTGAGGTCGAGTGACTGTGAAAGGTATATGATCACAACATTTTCATAATGAACTATTCAGTGACCCCTCTTCAAATATTTTGTCACAGGACAAACATAATCTCTCATAGCATCTTTGTCGTGATTTTACAGCTCTTTGACCTTTGACAAGTGGACCCTAACATGGCAGCAAAGTGCAACAATGTCTCTTCGTGTGCGGGTCAAGAGTTCACGGTATGCATTTAATTTCTTGCATGTCTGTAAATGACTAGTACAATGGTATAAATAATCCTTCACATTTTCCAGTATAAAAGTGGAAAATATATATAAATATAAAATAAATATATTACATCGTCTCATCGGGGCAACCTAAAAGACTCCTTTTATGGCTAGTCTTTGCACATCATAATAACACAGAAGAGAAGAAAGCAATTCATTCTCGATTGCTCTTAATTTCAGGGGATTTTCCAACCTGTTTTGGTTCAAAAGAGCCAAAGGAAAATCCTCATCAATGTTAGAGTGACAACTACATGCTTTTATTGCATGTGCACTGATAATGCTTACTGTCCTGTCATTGTAAGTCAGTCAAAATACATAAATAACACGTTGTGATCATACTGAAGACCACAGACGGCAGTCCAGGCATCAGGTGAGATAAAGGAGCTGGAGACATCACCTGATAAAGAAAAAAAGAGAAATGGAAAAGAGAAGTCTCCTTTATTGCACATTTTTCACCAATCACAAGCCTCTTCTCCCCCCTTCTGCCACCCTAGACTTTTGACCAATCACCGATCAGGATGAATTGCATTACTGGCTGATAAGGATACGTTGAAGAGGATGGATGGATAATAAAGCAACATGAGCATAAATGAAAGCAAAAATATTATGCAAGCATCAAGGCACAAAGGAATTTCAATTGGCTTACAAAAAAGAAGCCAGAACAGCGCAGCTAATATTACGTAACTTTAGGTGGCACAGAAGGAAATCCTGTGCTCTAAACAACGGAAACAGTTAAGGGAGATGAGACAGAAAAAGAGGACACACACACACACACACACCTAACCTAGACTTATTTGCACATGTGTGACTTTCTTAGTCTCAGACAATTTGCATGTTAATGATCAAGGAACTGACCTCACAGCCGATTGTTTGTCAGTGGTGCTAGTTTCAGTCATTGTGGAAATGTACTGTTTAAAAGGTTGGGGAAACCTGTAGCCAGCTGAGACTGAAGAAGTGACTTGGTTGAGTGACAAAATGTTTCTCCCACTGAAAACGCTACGTTGAGATTTACAGAGTCAATCTTTTGGGATCTTATAAGGACATTTTAAAAACTTACTCAGCATGGTTGTTTTTTGTGGGTTTTCCTTTTTGCTTGTTTAAGAGAATAGTAATTGTATTTTGTTCATTTCATGAAGAATATAATCTCTGCTAACAATGTAGCTGCGATTGACTGGTGTTCCCTGAATGCCTCACATACAGCTCCAGGACATTCAGCCAAGAGTCACTGATCCAACTTCAAGATTTAAATCCCGGATAAGCACATCTGGTGTTTAAGACTTTGCTGCTTCCCTGTTGACTACTGTAATTTGTTACTTTCAGGATTTCCTAAAAATCAAAGCAAAAATGACAGGGAACAGAAAGGGAGAGCATTTTTCTCCTACACTGGCTCCTCTGCACTGGATCCCTCTTAAATACAGGACTGAATATAAAATACTATTTTTACTTCTAGAGTCTAATTTTTTTACATGACACTGTGCACTTCAGGACTTTCAAATATGAAGTTTTTTTTGTTTTTTTTAGAGTCAAACAGGAACTTGTACTTAGTCATGTTACTCCTGAGTGATCTTATGAAATGATGATTTTCATCCATGTAACCTGACAAACATTATTGTTGTTTTGGTTAATTTTCACACACAGCTAAAGCTTTGAGCACTTTCCTAGTTTCTACTCACTCCGTTATGTGCTTCCATGTTTCATTTGAACTTCTTTGGTCCATCCACATAAATCCATCCATAAACACGAATCGATTCTGAATTTTCCTGTACCAGAAAGAGATCTGATGAAGGAGGAGCAGAGGGGAAAAGCTCTTCATTTATGTAAGGCTTTTCTCTGTTTTTGCACTTTTTTCTTTCAGTTGTAAATCAGTGTGAGTTTCTCCAGCAGGCTTGCTTCTTTCCTCCTCGTCTCCCATCCAGTACAACATGGTAGGCTGAACCTCACTGGGATTTATGTAGCACCTCTACAGCCTCATTCTAGAAAATTCATACACAATAACATTCACAGCTGTTTATTGCTGTATAAAGACTATGCAGAAGCAGAAGGTACTGGCTCATCAAACTCTCAACAGCAATAATGTAGACATATGAAGTTGGTGGGATTGTTGCAAAGCAAACAATCAGGCTGTGAAGTGTTTTAGCTTTATGGATATCAAAGGGTTGCTCAGTGAATCGACCAATAAAATCTGACACCTTGTGGACAGATGATACCATTACAGCTGATAGAATCACCGGGTTTGTTCTTTTTAGGGGTTATTTTTATGCCTCCAGTGTAACAGTGTGAGCTGTGTTGAAGTACTGCGGGTTCAGTAGAGGTCTCAGGACACCAGTCCTCGAGGCCTGGAGTTGCCCACCCCTGCTATAGAGGATGCATAGGTCTGATCTTGGAAAAACGAAATGTGTTTGGCAAAAAGATGAAGAATCTTTTTCAGTTCACACAGAAAGCTCTGATCCCAGGATGTTTTTAAGGGATTGTCATACTTTTGACATCATTGTATTTGCTGATTATTCATCAGTTTTGTATCTGTTCCCTCTGTCCTCTCCATGCTGACCTCCTACTTCCTGTCCATCTCTCCACCTCAGCTATCTACTCAATTCCTCTGCTATCCTGGTTTGTGTGTTTACGTGTGTGTGCTTGTTTTTGTGCAGCAGCGGGACTTAGTGGAGATTTTCTGCCTGTTGGTTCCACACTTCCACACGCCTGTGATGACATTGTCCTGAACCGCTACTTAAAGGAGTGGCTGGTCCTCTCTTGGTGCTGGATTGTTTAATGACAGATCCTTGTCAGCTTTTTTCTAACAAAAACGCCAAAGGAAAACCCTGTGTCCTTTCAAGCTCAGTCATCAATCCTTCCTTCCTTCTACAAGCTTGCCAAGAAGACAAAATTGGTAAAACTTGGAAAACAAGAATAAAACAAAACTCACAAACAGCTGATCTTTTTAAATTTTAATTGAAAATATAATACAAGGCATTTTCAATGAACATAAATATGGAAGATACAAGTGCACACTGCACATTATTGTCTACAGTTTAGGCCGTCTGTATAAGTAAGCATATTTGTTTGGCCACCAATTTGTCCACAGCAGTTATACAATCCACACTGGTTTATAACTCAGTGTGATAGTGAGCACATCTTTCACTTTTCTTAATGTGCTTTTTATACATGTACAATATAAAAATAAAGGCTTGCGTTGAATACATTTGAATGTCCATAATGTACACTTTTAAAGGACACAGAGTCTTAAATGCACAGCAAACAGATTTCCTCTTTTCTTTCAACTTCCCTCATGAAATCTTGACTTTAGTCTTGAGCTTATATTCTCAAGTGGTTTGCATGAGATGCTTTTACAGTATGTTTTCCTTCAACCTCATCAGCCTTCATCTCAGAATGTCATGTAAATAATTGTAAAAATATCTGTGCACATTAACCAAAAGCTTAAATAACAAACATATGCTCCAGTGTAATTACACTACAGCAGAATATGACCACACTTTCTTCTCTTTTCCAAATCGAAATCATATTCAGTAACAACAGACATTACAAATAGCGCTAATGTGTAAAAACATAATAAATAGTTTTAGTTCTTAACTAATGAAAATAAGTTCTGGAATCATTCAGTGTATTAAAATGACCTTAGCTATTTGGATACATTCTTACAAATGTGATTTTTACAAAACAGTGCCTCCCTCACAGCAGTTTTTATTCAAAATATGTCCACACGTTTTGGAAATGGAAAATAGTTTCTGAACCAAATCTAGTTTATTTGTTTCAGATTAGAAGCAAACTGAAACACATTTGTTAACTTCCAAGGTGCATAAAGAAAGTCTAAAGAGGTCGAGATTCCAGGAATATCTGTAGTGCAAGACTGATGGTCCTGCAATAATGTTGATGGAGTCTTTAGGTTTTTAGCCAAAAACTCCATCAGCTTAAATGAAACTTGATAAAATGGCTCAAATTTGCTGACCTAACAATGCATCTCGAGGCTTCTTAACAGACTTTCGTGCGCTTTACGCTTGTTAACATTTCCCCAAATATTTCTAAGTAGAATGTGAATACTTGATATACTCAAGTAAAGAAACTATAGAAATTTGTCAAATTTGTGCTACATAACTGTATATCCACAATTTTTTTCCAAGGAGTTTAAATACATAAGTACTGAAGTGTGGTGGACCATTTTGAAAGGAGACCTGCCTTATGGTTCTAATCCTGATGTGATGCATAGTGGTGCTCTGCTGCTAGCTGATATATTTGGTGGCCTCTTTTTGATCTTCAGTTCAATTCAATTTTATTTATACAGCAAATCACAACAACAGTTGCCTCAAGGCGCTTTATATTGTAAGGTGGACCCTACAATAATACGGAGAAATAATACAAAGAAAGTCATATTATTGTTAGTTGCCCAACAGTAATATGACCCGCTTTGGCAACAGTGGGAAGGAAAAACTCCCTTTTAACAGGAATAATCCTCCAGCAGAACCAGGCTCAGGGAAGGGCGGCAATCTACCGCGACTGGTTGGGTTGTGGCAGATGGCCGGTTGTATATTTTTTCAGTTTCTTGATCCACTACTGGTCAAAGAAGGTGGCTCCTACTCCCTCTTGTTAAAAGCGAGAGCTTTATCCTCACTGTGCGGGACTGTGTGATCACCGGGTGTCTTTCTCTAATGCTATAAGCTCTTTGCGCCAGTCTAGAAGAACAGGTCCAAATAATGAATGTATGTAATGAATTTATGCTGATGACGCAGATGATGACTAAGTTACAAAAGAATGCCAACACAAAGTGGTAATAAAGGCAAACACGTCCCCTGTTTCTGTTGTCCATAAAGGCTGCACTCAACAACGTGCTACCAATTACCCCCCAAAATTCACATATTTACAATTTGAATGCTGCAGGCAACTTTAAATTATTAGTTATTAGCTATTAGCAGTGATGGGAATAACGGCATTACTTTTTTCAGTAATGAGTAATCTAACTAATTACTATTCCTATCGTTACAACGCCGTTACAGTTACTAACAAGAAAATGCGCTCCGTTACTATTTTTCAACAAACAGACGATTGAAGCTGTGTTCAGCTTACTGCATCTTATATCAGTTGCATGGAAGTAGCTGTAAGTAATGTGGACGCTACAGCGTTAAGTAGCTGCGCGCGCTCCCGCGGACGGTAATCATGATCACTGTCTAACGAAAAAGAGAGAGAGAGAGAGAGAGAGAGTTTTGTGACGTTTAGCGTGTTTGGAGTGTGTAGTTAGTGTGTAGTGTTGTGGATAGTTTTGTGTTGTGTGTCAGAACAATGAGGCGACTGCTGTCTCCAGGTAGAAACAGGAGTGATACACCTGCTGCTGTCAGACCTGCAGGTATCAGGCTGTGATGTTCTCCTTTATAGTGGACAGAAATTGTGTTTTTGGAGTGGCACAAATAATTTGTGTTGCATCTTATTGAATGCAGAACAACTGATTGTTCTGTAAATAGTTTGAAATGGTTATTTAAAAAATCAAGGTAAAAGGTAAATGGATGCAAATAACGTTGTTGTTTGCAAAACTTGTGCATAGGATTTTAAAATTGACAATTTATATTTGCATTTAAAGTTATGAAATATAATTCATTAAACATGTTTGTTGTTGTTACAGTAAAAAATATAACTTTTTCTACTCTGATTTTATGTTTTTTGTCTGATTTTAGATCAATTGTGTTAATACAGTATGTCAAAATGAAAACATAACTGGAAATTCAGACACGTGAGGTTGTGCTGAAAAGAATGATACCAAACAAGTAAACAGTTTTTAAAGGTGAAATGTAGAGGTCAAATCAGAAGTGGTTAAAATGGCCAATTATACCCTGGACCCCAGAGGGTTAAACATTTTTATAAAGTAACGCAATAGTTACTTTTCAAGTAATTAATTACTTTTAGAATATTGTAACTCAGTTACTAACAGTTACTTTTTTGAAGAAGTAACTAGTAACTATAATTAATTACCTTTTCAAAGTAACTTCCCCAACACTGGTTATTAGTACTAGTCAAGAATATAAGCAAATTTACTGTTCTGCAGTCCTAAACAGCTCAGTATTATCAGAAGCTTTTGCTCATCTGTATTTAAAGAAGTGAGTTTAAAAGCATTTTGAAAGCAAGTTGAAAACCCAACAGAAGCAAAGCCAAAAAAAAGGATTAGGATACTTTGCAAGGGCAAACTTTATCACACAACACATTATGTTGTCTTTTGATGTCTGGTGCTGAAATAGAGTTAATAATACATAGATTAAACCCAGTGTTTATGAGCAACATTCTCCTTCTTAAACAGTAATGACCTATGAGTCCTTCAGGTAGTTTCTCTAAATAAAGACAATGGATAAAGTGTAGCATGCTGGTGCTCTTTTTTTTCTGTCCGTGAGATTAGCACACACAGCGTTCCAGCTGCGGTTAGTAAATGGCAGGAGGAAAACAGTTTGGAAGAAATTACATTTAAAAATCTAAATATGAAAAATGAAAACATTAAAATCCATAAAGTAGAAAAGATGATACTGGACAAATGTATGAAAATCATATCTATACATAGTTTCAAATGTGTACAGTGCATACAGAGTACAAAAGAACTATAAGTAAGTATTCTTAAAGGAAGTAAACAGTGTGTCTGAGAGCTTGTTGGCATCAGTAAATGACCTTTCATTTTGAATTCTTTGCTAAATATTAAAGTCCCTTTGAAAAATCAGCAATTGATCCTTTGTGAGAGTATTCCCTTAGCTCATGCTAGACTAGAGATCCGGCCTGGTTCTGTGCAGGAACCATAATGGGCACGCCTCCCATTCGGGTGATGTTGGAGGCCATGATGGTGGAGGTGGGTAGTGGTGGCGGGGAGGGAGCGGTCTGGAGCTGCAGCCGAGGCTGGTTGTACGTTTGCGGCAGCGCCTGTGCCTGAGGCAACTGGGTGTAGCGCTCGGGTCTGGGCATGGAACCGCCATTGCTGCCGGCCTCGGGGGACAATGGCTGTTCACGTGGCAGGGTGGTGTTGTTGTTGTAGCTGTAATGGGTGGGAGTGGAGGCCCCTTGGTGGCGGGACGGTCTATAGCCGGCATTGCTGCCTGTGGCGGTGATGATGGATGCAGTGTCTGAGGGGGGGCGCTGTGGATACTGCTGCAGGTGGTGGTGGTGGTTGTTGTGGTGATGGGAGGACTCTTTGTGGTGTGGGCTGGAGGCGATGGAGGACAGGGTGCCATTCTTGGAGATGATGTCAGAACCCATGCCGCTCTTAGCCCATGACACACGCTTGGGAGCCTGAGCATCCTCCCTGTAGACATCGAGGTGCAGGATTACTTATTTGTGGCGTGTAGATTACTTTTAGAAATGCATAATTAGTTCACAGTAACACTGAAATGGAGTACTTCATTAAATCTTGAAACTATGGTAATTTGTTTCTGCTATCACAGGATATGAAAATTAAATCTGAAAAACAGGCTTCTTAAACAGGTGTGATAGAATCACTTTAGTTTGAGAAATGTGCAAGATCAAAATGTGCATTCCTGTGCAATTGGTACATGTCAAAAGTAAAACCTGGGTCATCTGCAAAGGACTAAAATGAATTTGATTCAAAGCAGCAGCAACAAGAACTTCATCTACCAACGCTGCCACTTATGACTTGCCTGAACTGACACTGTTTAGCACTGTGGCAAAAGGGTCCTGGTTCAGATCTGCTGGCCAGCTGAGATGCTGTTACGAATTTTAAATGATAAAATTCTGCTTGCATTTAAGCCACACTGACTCACTTGATTTCATTGGCCAAGTCATCCTCGTTGTTTCTTCTCCTTATCACGAAGACAAAAGTGAGGCACACAAAAAGGAGGAAGATGAAGCCAGCCACTGAGCCAACTGTGGCACCAACAATCACCCCCACTTTATTGGCTGGAATTAAAGAACATACAATTACTATCTCAAAGAATTTAAAAACACTTTTATTACCTCATTTCGTGTAGAATCAATAGTACTTGTACAGCACTGGCTAGAAAAGCAGATTAATGTTTTATATTCGAGTCATGTAAAGATGTCCTTTCTGTTTGACATAGAGATGGACTAATCAGGTGACCAGTTGTGCTGTGGCCTAGCAAATCAGTTTTAAGCTACAATTCAGTTTCATTTATATAGGGACAAATCACAACAGCTGTTGCCTCAAGGCGCTTTATATTGTAATGTAAAGACACTACAATAATGCTGCGATGTTGATCACTAATTTACCGCTGTCCATTGTTTTCAGGCTTCTGCAACATTATATATTCCCAGGACGCTAGGTTGTGTTGGGCATGGTTGACTGTCCAGACTCATGTTAAAGTAAGACAAATTCAGCCAACTTTGACAAAAGTATAATTTTCTTAGCTGCTGAATAGAAAAGTCAGCTAAGCTAATGGTTACAATGTAAAATGTCACAGCCCTATGCTAGCAACGTTAAACATGTCTGGCAAACAGGGTTTGTTTTTTACTTTGAATCTGTGTAAGTCATGAGTGATAGGGGTTTATAATGATACTTTTGCTAAATTATTGTATATTTGTAATATTTTAATATATATGTAAGAAAGTTCGCTGCATATTCATTTAGTTTTCTTATGACGTGTCAGCAGTCATAAGAAATTAGTAGGATATGATCGTGTCCAACAGAAATAATTAATTACATCGGTGCTCGCTGTTCATGCTTGATAATAGTGTATCTGAATGTGTGGTCCATAACTATTTTTCATCACTTATTTTTATTAATAAACCATAACCAGGGTTACACTTGCTGCGTACAGTTGGTAATGTGCAGGTCGATTGCGCAGCTCTTTTCTGCCACCGTGTTGCTGGCTGTGCACACGTATTTCCCCGACATGTTGCTGCTCAGGTTGTTCAGCTTCAGAGTGCCAGTCTTCTCATCTAACACAGCAGTTTACATGGAAAAGACAGTCAAACACACATGAAGACACATTATTTCACATGTATAACAGTTCTCAAAGATGTGCTAAGTGACAATCCCAAAAGACGGTGTGCAGGCTGCTTTTTCTATCAATAATTCACATTTATAGCAAACAATGACTCTTTGTTTTTTCGCTGTGCACTCACTGAGCATGGGTGAGAAGAAGACCTCAGAGGTGGGGCTGGTTTTCTTCCACTTGTACAAAGGAATAGGTTTCCCAGAGCTGGACATGCAGATCAGAGTAACATTTCCTTTTACCTCTGGCTTCCCTGTCATAGAGCACTTCGGAACAGAAGGAGGGACTGAGGGGAGAGGATTATGTAATGTTTTATTACAAGACTTTCTGTTTTACTGTTTCACAGTGAATCTGAGAAGTACAGCTGTGCAACGGGTGAATTTCTCTTACCTTTCACATCCAGGGTAACCGTTTCAGTAATACCATCATTAACAATCTGAAAGATGTAGCTTCCTGAATCGGACTCCCGGGTGTTGTTGATGTAGAACGACACATCTGATGATGGCATCTGATGTAGGAAACCGACACGGCCCTTAAACTGTCCGTCAAACACCTTCACCTCGTTGTCGGTGTAGGAGATGATCTGGACAGAAGGACAGAAAGCAAGCGTCACATGAAACAAAAAGAAGATTAAAAAAAGGGGTTTTTTTGGGGTCTTTTAGTACATAAAAGAAAGCACACGAAGAAGTAGTTGTGCATAACAGATATCACTGACCTGTGTCACTGACATCCAGGTCAGGGATGTAATGGACTTTGTATTTATCCAAAACATTTCCAGAGATTTATTTGCTAAATGTCCAAGTGCAAGACTTTAAAGAAAAGAAAGTTTCACTAACACTGGTAAAATCAGCAGTGCTTACAGAGGAAAGTTCAGGACATCTTCAACAACTCACCTTAGTATCACTGACATTGGACAGAAGTTAGCTTCACTGACTCATCAACCTTTACTGGACTCTACACAAAGTTTTACAGCCTCCTCCAAAGCAACTACACATGACGCATATCGGCAGGTGAGGTAAACAGTGCACGGCGGACTCACAGCCCACACTTTAAAAAGGTACGTTCTCAGTTTAAACATTGGACATGTTTTCTATGTTCAGTTGTGAATAAAATAAAATCTAACCTTCACATTTCCACCTATAAGGCCAAATTAAACAGTAATATTAATGTTCTTGAACCTGATCTATAAATTCTCAGCTCTCATTCTCTGCAATTTAATTAACACAAATTATGCAGGTCTGTATTGTTAGATAAATACTACATTCTAACGAATATGGCTTGTTTCTACTCTGGTCGAAAGAATCCACGCTTCGTACTGATGTCCACAATTCTTTTATTCCTCTCACAATCATGGAGCACCGTGAAAACTAGAAACAAGTAAAATAATATCGATAGCACATATGATATTCATCTCAGCCACTTATTTCCTTTCACAAGGTGCACAAGTGTTAAACAAATAACAGCATAATGATTTTTTACCGTGTACGCCTTGTAAAACCAGCAGTAGAAAAGTTGTATATTCCGAAAAGTCCGCCGTGTTACCGTTCTGTCTTGTCTCTCCCGCGCACAACTTCCGGTTCCCGCAACTCACAGGAAGTGACTACTTCACAATAATATTTTAACAGAAACATTTCTTATAAGCAGGATATATCACTGGATTCATAGATTACCTTTCCTACTGCAAATGTACACAAGCATGAGAAGCAAATAAAGAAAACAAATAGAAAACAATAACGATCTCAGATTCACTTTGGTGTTGTCATGGCAACCCACACAAACATTTCAGCGTCAGCTACATGGTTCTTGTACAATAAAAAACAAAACACAACAAAAGAAGCCTGATATAAAACCTAGTTCCAGCATATGTATCTCTGCAGTGGAAGGGGCTGAAATACAGTATAAATAGAACGGTTCAAGGCAGATGCATCATTTACAGTAAAAAGTAAAGATGTTCTTAGATTAAAATCTGTTTTCTTTGAGTAATCTAGTCACCTGATGGTCTGGACCTTGATCACTTGCTGTAACTGATGGAACCTTGAATTCTGCTTTATACCAGAGAATCCTGAAGGAAAATCTCCTGCCATCAGCTTGTATTCTGAAGTTCAATTACATTTGAGTTATGCACCAGGAAAGTGATCCAGAACATAGCAGCAAAAGAAAACAACTTAAATCTGATTGAGATGCTTTGGCAAGACCTTAAACAGACCGTTTATTCTCAAAAGCCCTCCAATGTGAAAGAATTAAAGCATTCTGCAAAGAAGAGTGGGCCAAAATCACTCCACAGTGATCTAAACGCATCATCGCCTGTTACCTTAAAGGTAAGAACGGTGAGGAGCAAAAACTGTCTGTTTAAGAGAGAAGATGAACTGAGGGGCTGCACCAAGAACTCATAAACATAAATATTACACATGTGGCCCAGAGAAAGAAGACTCGCGTTGTGAGTTTGCTAACCCTGATGTTTCCCTGCACATCAAGGATTGCTGTTAAAGCAGAATTGAAGTGTACTGTTCAAACACAGGGATTTTAAGTGGCACCATAGTGGGTTAAAACAAACAAACAAACATAAAAAAAAGGCATGTCGGTTTTTCCTGTGACTTTCATATTGTGGACAGTTAGAGCAAGGAATGCCAATTTCTCATGGTGAATCTTCAAAGACAGAGCAGAGTGGGTCTGCTTCAGTGGCGCACTGATCAGGTAATGAAAGCTGAACTTGTGTGAATTTCACTCTGGGTCTGTAAAAACTCAGATGAGCAATGTTCTGCCTGTAAAACATTGGTTTGATGTGTAAGTAACTAATCCACACCAGGATTATTTATAATAAAAGCATTTTTTTTTTAAATTGTGGATTTACTACTTTTCCTTGATTATTAAAGGACTACAACACCCAAACTAGTCATTACCTTTGCTTTAATTTTTTCTTTTTTTTTATTATAGCGAAAGTAGTCTTCAGGAAAAGTTCTCCAGGCTTCTTGAAGGACATTCAATTCAGTTCAATTCAAGTCAAGTTGGCTTTATTGTCACTTCAACCATATACAGTTTAACAGTACACAGTGAGGCGAAACAACGTTCCTCCAGGAACCAAGGTGCTACATGCAACATAAATTTACAACATAATTTAACAGAAAACTCTAAACTAGCTAACTAAGAGGCCTAGTTAGCTGGCTAGCAGAGACAAGACAGACTGACCTAACATAAATTACAACATAAATTAACAAAAAACTATCTAACTATCTAAGGATGACTTTTTTTTTTTGTTATCAGACAGCAGACAACAAAGTGCACGTGCAAATGTGCAAACAAGAGCAGCAAGTGACAGTGTGACAAAAAAAAAAACACAACGTAACATAATAATAAGGTTTTGTGATGATGAGTTGAGGTAGTGGAGGAACAGTAAACATTCCTTAGTGTAGCAGCAAAAATTAGGAAGTGCAGAAGTTAGTGCAGAAAGTCCAGTAATAATATTGTGCAAAAGACCATTTACAGGTTGGTGTGTGCGATGGTTTGGTGGTGTAGGTCAGTGTGTTTGTGCTTGTGTTGATTAGTCAGTCCAGTCTCAATGTTTTGAGGTAGTTGAGTTAAGCTGAGTGATAATGTTAGTGTGTGTGTATGTGTGTGTGTGCGTGTTTATCAGTCAGTCCCTTTTTGCTGAGGAGACGGATGGCTTGTGGAAAAAAGCTGTTGCACAGTCTGGATGTGTGTGCCCGAATGCTTCGGTACCTTTTTCCAGATGGCAGGAGTGTGAAGAGTGTGTGAGGGGGGTGTGTCCGATCAGCCACAATGCTGGTGGCTTTGCGAATGCATCGTGTGGTGTAGATGTCCTCAATAGAGGGGAGAGAGACCCCGATGATCTTCTCTGCTGTTCCCACTATCCGCTGTAGGGTCTTGCGGTCTGATATGGCACAGTTCCCAAACCAGACAGTGATGCAGCCGCTCAGGATGCTCTCGATAGTTCCTCTATAGAAGGTGGTCAGGATCGGTGGTGGAAGCCGGGCCTTTCTCAGTCTTCTCAGAAAGAAGAGACGCTGTTGGGCTTTCTTGTGCAGGGAGCTGGTGTTGAGGGACCAGCCGAGGGCCGTCTCCAGGTGGACGCCCAGGAATTTGGTGCTGTCGACGATCTCCACAGAGGAGCCGTTGATGCTCAGCGGTGAGTGGTCGCCTCGTGTCCACCTAAAGTCAACAACCATCTCTTTTGTCTTGTCAACATTCAGAGACAGGTTGTTGTCTTTACACCAGTCCGTTAGTCTCTGCACTTCCTCTCTGTACGCTGACTCGTCGTTCTTGCTAATGAGACCCACCACGGTCGTGTCATCAGCGAACTTAATGATGTGATTTGAACTATGTGTTGCTACACAGTCATGAGTCAGCAGTGTGAACAATTCAATTCAATTCAATTCAATTCAATTTTATTTATATTGCACCAAATCACAACAACAGTCGCCTCACAGAGCTTTATATTGTACAGTAGATCGTACAATAATAGATACAGAGAAAAACCCAACAATCAACAATATGACCCCCTATGAGCAAGCACTTTGGCAACAGTGGGAAGGAAAAACTCCCTTTTAACAGGAAGAAACCTCTGGCAGAACCAGGCTCAGGGAGGGGCGGTCATCTGCTGCGACCGGTTGGGGTGAGAAGGAAGACAGGATAAAGACATGCATTCAAAGCTCTTCTTTTGGATGTTGGCTGCCTTTCCTTCCCTTCTCTGTCAAGATGATCCCACTATTCACTAATGTTGAGGTCCAGGGTTTGGGGAGGCCAATACACAACTGATAGCATTCCATAATGTGTTTTTCTATTTGAAGATGGTGGTGTTGTAAATGCTATTGTATAATTACGTTAGCACAATGGTGATAGGAAGGCCCCAACCCCGCCTTCCTAATGTGGGAGCCAACCAATAGGACCACTCCCTCCATGTCTGCGACCAGTGAGACCACAATCATCACCATCTAACAAGGTACCAGTGATATGAGACACATATGTTGCTTTCCACTTGTATGCACAATCATATTGGGTCACGGGTGGTATATGGGAAGTCTGGTAAACAGGTCCCTGGTGGCAGGAAACTAAGTCCGTGGGTCAGAGGGGGCCAGCCGAGATTCAGTCTCTGAGCATGTTACATGTAGGACACTGGGTTCTGTGTTCCCTCTGTTTAGTTTCTGCCCATGTGTTCCTTCTGTTCTCTGTCTGTTACTGTGTCTCTGAGTCCAGTCTGTGCATTTCCTGTTTTATTTTGAAGGTCTGTGTCTTATGTCAGTGTGTTCAGTTTTGTGCTCTCCCTGTCTCGTCTGTGTAATCAGTGTCAGCCGTGTCTCCCAGCTGTGTCCTTTCAGTCCTGTTCACCTCTTGTATTTAGTGTCTGAGTCTCACCCTGCTCGTCGTTGCGTCGTTCTTCATTCTACTCTGTTTTTTCTGTTTGCCCGGTTTCCTGTCTGTTGCTTTCCCAGTTTAGTTAGTTTTCTGTTCAATCGGCAAACTCCCAATAAAGACGGGTGTTTTGACTTCACATTTGCCTCTGTGAGTCCTGCTCTTGGGTTCCTGCCTGCCTTCACACAGCCATGACATTTTCTTCTTTTTTTTCCTGTTATTTATCTTCCTTCGTTGAGTCTCTGTTTCCTCCTTTTCTGCTTTTCTGCTTTGCAGTTTTTCACTTTTTCCTTTTTATTTGTTTCCTGTCTTTGTTCCTGCTGCTTTTATTGGAAGCAAGCTCCTCTGCAGAAAGAAACGCAATGTAGGACACATGTAGCTTTGGAAGATGGGTGCAACACTGACTGTCCAGCTCAGCTCAAAATTCAGTGTTTAGACATTTTCCTAGCTCTCCCATCTTCTTCTTCTTCATCCTCCTCCTCCCTTGGTCTCCTCCTCGAACCGTCTGGTACTGGGTTGGGGGGCAATAGCACAGGAGCATCCTGGCCATTGTCTCCATCGTCATCTGTGTCACTATCAGGAACACTTTCAGTGTCGCTCTCAGATCCCTCATCTTCCCACCACCTGATTTCATCAATAATTGGATCTTCTTCTGCTCCATTATTGTACACGGGTTGTTCTATTTCTAGAGGTGGATTTCTTTCTGTGTAATCTCCTGCTCCCATCTCTGCTCTATTAATGACCAATGGTCGTTCTATCTGTTGGGGTGGATTTCTTTCTATGTTATCTCCTACTCCCATCTCTGCTCCATTAATGACCAAGGGTCCTTCTATTTCCTGGGGTGGATTTCTTTCAATGCCATCGCCTACTCCCATCTCTGCTCTAAAATTTTCCCAGGGTCCTGCTATTTCCTGGGGAGGATTTATTTCGATGCCTCCTGCCGGAACATCAACTGCCTCCTCTTGTTGTGGCAGTTGATTATCAACTAAACCACGCAACTGATTGATTTCAATCCAGGGGAACATCCTGTCAACTGCTCTAAGATTTCCCTGTTGCAGCAGTGCCAAAAGCAGCTCATTGACTGCTAGTCCTACACCAACATGGTTTTGTTCACCATCGTCATGGTTTTGTGAGCCGTCTCCTCTATCCATTTTTTGAAAACAGTCTGCTTTAATAGACTGGAGGAAACTGGTCGGTACAGCTGTCAAACTTTAGCTGATTGGTACAGAACTTTTAAAATGTCCTTGAAAAAGAGTTTAAATCTCTTTAGGAAACTGTTTAAAAACACGAAGCAAATGTGAACTAATCGCAACTGATTGCTGTGAGGAACACTGCGAACTAACGGCTATTTAAGGATTTTCAGATCAAAGTCAAGATTTTGATTGGTTGTGGTTTGAGCTGACTTTTGTGACGTCATCGAATTTGGTTCATTGTGATGACGGTCAACGTTCTGCTGATGAAAAAATGTCGCCGGTGACTGAAACTTTTACAGGAGAAGCATTTCCCACAAAGCCTTGAATGAATTATAGTGAAAGAAAGAAAGAAAGAAAGAAAGAAAGAAAGAAAGAAAGAAAGAAACAGCAACAACTACTAAACAGAATTTTTGCACGTTTAAAATCACCATGGCAATGCGCATGCGCATATTCTCCTGCACGCAACGGGCTTTGGAGTTGACGTAACGCCGCAATGCATTGTGGGAGCACCAGGCCACGAATCAAAACAAACACACTGTAGCTCAAAATGAAAAGGACGGTGTAGAGACAGTTTGTGTCCACATGCAAAGAGACGGTACTTGCAAAAAGTAGCGTGCATCGGAAATGTGGACCCGTATGAAAGTGGAGTAGAAACCCTGAAGACCAAACCGCTGTTGACTTAGCATGATCTGTTCTCGTACCTTGTCTGTAAAGTCAGCGCATACACGGCGCACCAGTTTCGCCGTCATAAATCTCTGGAGGCGCACATCCAATTCACCAAGGACTGGGTGCAATTGTGAGTACGCCGTTATTCAAACCAAGTGAAGTCAGCTTGAGTACTACGAGTAAAATGCGTTTGATTTCCCTCCGAACATTCAGATTAGTGCAGCATAAATTCATTCATGAGGGGGAAATTACAGTGAGAACATGTGGAAGCTCTGTTAGATGGATGCCATAGTGAGTTCAGTGCACTGATGTGACATTGTCCTGAAGGATTTAGTTATTCTCTATGGTTAATGAAATTACACTAATTAATTCATATTTATTATAAATAATCCTAATTACACATCTTGCTTCCGTGTTTGTGTGCTGTGTCACTAAATACATTTTAGTGACACATTTTATTTTAGTTTTATACATTGATTAATGACCTGCAGAATCGCCTTATCATATTAAGTGTCCACAATTGTCACTTAAAGTCGAACTTTATGCTTTCTCACTCTTGAAAGTGATTACATCCTTGCATTACATACTTAAGTTTTTTGCTGATAGGTTTCTAAAAAGAAACATGCAGATTTAAAATATAACATGCAGCTTTCTATATATGGATACATAAAAACACTTTAGTTGTTACATTTATGATTAATGTATTTGAACGTAGACACAACACATTTGTGTCGGCCTTGGCTTATTAAAGTTCGTGTCTTGAACTTTGCCTGTGTGTGTTTCAGGTACTGCACTCTCAAAGACTGAATCAACCAGCATTGCAGCCATGGGTCATTGTGAGCATCACAGGGAAGGTTGAAGCCGCCCACTGCAGCTGTATGGCCAGAGTCGCGGAGACCTGCACCCATGTCTCTGCTCTTCTGTTTAAAGTAGAAGCAACAGTGTGGATCTGTGGCACAAGGACTGTTACAGATGAACCTGCATACTTGATTTTGCTGGGTAATATGACCAAGATACAGCCAGAGGTTGGCCATAAGATAGACTTCTCCTCTTCAGCTGCCCAAAAAAAGGCTCTCAATCAAAACATAAACAGACCATCTGTAGTGACAGGTAAAAGAAGCCGTCCTCAAAACAGAAAAATTCACAGGCACAGACGGTATCCACGCGCCTTCACGTCTGCAGTGCCCGGTGGTGCTTTCCGTGGCTCGTTACAAACGATGTGACATATATGAAGTCGTAAGTGTTCGTGTATTTAATATCGTACTAGGCAGATTTACTGCATTACCATTTACTACACATTTACCTGTGTATGGCTATTGTCAGTACATGTTGCTCATTGTAAACTTTCTTTAAGTGTGTAACATTCACAATGATACTGTTGATGGTAACGTGTATGATTCCAGCGTACCTGACAGGGACTATTGACTTTTTGTACACAGTTGATTATGTAAAGCCCCTTGCATTGGATTCATAATCAAGTTCACTGATTGACTACCCTGCAGTGCTGTTTTCCTGTATTCCTGTTTCATCCACTTTAATGAAGTGTCCTGTGTTATAGTAACAGTGAGTTGTGGATTCACTTAATGAATGCCTAAGTTGGGCTTTAATCTGCCTTAGACTTACTGATCTTCTTTGAATCAGCACCACAATAATCGTAAGGGCACTGACAAAACATACAAGTATAAATAAATAAAATCTATAGAAAGAGAAATATGTTTGATATGTTTTTATTAAGTTGCACACAAATAGCATTCTCTGCCAACAGGCTCAGAAGACAAAACTATGTAGAAACTGTGGAGGCAAACTTCTTTTCTCATGTAGTAATCACATGTTTAATCATATCACATTAGTTATAGTAATATCACTTTCTCACTTTACTATAGTAAGAGCACTCCCATCACCAGTTTACATGCATGTGGAATGTTAACACAGTGAGGCCATTGTAATGGGAGACGTTAAATAGATAGTGGGATGATCCTAGTGTTTCACTGGGATGCTCTCTCCACATTGCAATGTGTTTATTAAACCCACTTCAAATCAAGCTCACTGGGTGTGTTGCAGGTTATTGTTAAAATTTCCATAACAAAACACATAACAGACCGGAACCACAGAAGCAATGTGTACAAGCAGGTGGCAAACACAAGTTTTTGAAGTATTTGTACAACACATGCCTCTGCAACAGCTTCAGTGTTTCCTGGAATTGATTCGGAAACAATAACAAAGCTAATATCTATCTGTTATGACAGTCAAATTTCCCCCAAATAGTCTTGGTTGAGGTCGAGTGACTGTGAAAGGTATATGATCACAACATTTTCATAATGAACTATTCAGTGACCCCTCTTCAAATATTTTGTCACAGGACAAACATAATCTCTCATAGCATCTTTGTCGTGATTTTACAGCTCTTTGACCTTTGACAAGTGGACCCTAACATGGCAGCAAAGTGCAACAATGTCTCTTCGTGTGCGGGTCAAGAGTTCACGGTATGCATTTAATTTCTTGCATGTCTGTAAATGACTAGTACAATGGTATAAATAATCCTTCACATTTTCCAGTATAAAAGTGGAAAATATATATAAATATAAAATAAATATATTACATCGTCTCATCGGGGCAACCTAAAAGACTCCTTTTATGGCTAGTCTTTGCACATCATAATAACACAGAAGAGAAGAAAGCAATTCATTCTCGATTGCTCTTAATTTCAGGGGATTTTCCAACCTGTTTTGGTTCAAAAGAGCCAAAGGAAAATCCTCATCAATGTTAGAGTGACAACTACATGCTTTTATTGCATGTGCACTGATAATGCTTACTGTCCTGTCATTGTAAGTCAGTCAAAATACATAAATAACACGTTGTGATCATACTGAAGACCACAGACGGCAGTCCAGGCATCAGGTGAGATAAAGGAGCTGGAGACATCACCTGATAAAGAAAAAAAGAGAAATGGAAAAGAGAAGTCTCCTTTATTGCACATTTTTCACCAATCACAAGCCTCTTCTCCCCCCTTCTGCCACCCTAGACTTTTGACCAATCACCGATCAGGATGAATTGCATTACTGGCTGATAAGGATACGTTGAAGAGGATGGATGGATAATAAAGCAACATGAGCATAAATGAAAGCAAAAATATTATGCAAGCATCAAGGCACAAAGGAATTTCAATTGGCTTACAAAAAAGAAGCCAGAACAGCGCAGCTAATATTACGTAACTTTAGGTGGCACAGAAGGAAATCCTGTGCTCTAAACAACGGAAACAGTTAAGGGAGATGAGACAGAAAAAGAGGACACACACACACACACACACACACACACACACACACACACACACACACACACACACAAAGGTACACAGAGGACAATGACACAGGGGGAACCTAACCTAGACTTATTTGCACATGTGTGACTTTCTTAGTCTCAGACAATTTGCATGTTAATGATCAAGGAACTGACCTCACAGCCGATTGTTTGTCAGTGGTGCTAGTTTCAGTCATTGTGGAAATGTACTGTTTAAAAGGTTGGGGAAACCTGTAGCCAGCTGAGACTGAAGAAGTGACTTGGTTGAGTGACAAAATGTTTCTCCCACTGAAAACGCTACGTTGAGATTTACAGAGTCAATCTTTTGGGATCTTATAAGGACATTTTAAAAACTTACTCAGCATGGTTGTTTTTTGTGGGTTTTCCTTTTTGCTTGTTTAAGAGAATAGTAATTGTATTTTGTTCATTTCATGAAGAATATAATCTCTGCTAACAATGTAGCTGCGATTGACTGGTGTTCCCTGAATGCCTCACATACAGCTCCAGGACATTCAGCCAAGAGTCACTGATCCAACTTCAAGATTTAAATCCCGGATAAGCACATCTGGTGTTTAAGACTTTGCTGCTTCCCTGTTGACTACTGTAATTTGTTACTTTCAGGATTTCCTAAAAAACAAAGCAAAAATGACAGGGAACAGAAAGGGAGAGCATTTTTCTCCTACACTGGCTCCTCTGCACTGGATCCCTCTTAAATACAGGACTGAATATAAAATACTATTTTTACTTCTAGAGTCTAATTTTTTTACATGACACTGTGCACTTCAGGACTTTCAAATATGAAGTTTTTTTTGTTTTTTTTAGAGTCAAACAGGAACTTGTACTTAGTCATGTTACTCCTGAGTGATCTTATGAAGTGATGATTTTCATCCATGTAACCTGACAAACATTATTGTTGTTTTGGTTAATTTTCACACACAGCTAAAGCTTTGAGCACTTTCCTAGTTTCTACTCACTCCGTTATGTGCTTCCATGTTTCATTTGAACTTCTTTGGTCCATCCACATAAATCCATCCATAAACACGAATCGATTCTGAATTTTCCTGTACCAGAAAGAGATCTGATGAAGGAGGAGCAGAGGGGAAAAGCTCTTCATTTATGTAAGGCTTTTCTCTGTTTTTGCACTTTTTTCTTTCAGTTGTAAATCAGTGTGAGTTTCTCCAGCAGGCTTGCTTCTTTCCTCCTCGTCTCCCATCCAGTACAACATGGTAGGCTGAACCTCACTGGGATTTATGTAGCACCTCTACAGCCTCATTCTAGAAAATTCATACACAATAACATTCACAGCTGTTTATTGCTGTATAAAGACTATGCAGAAGCAGAAGGTACTGGCTCATCAAACTCTCAACAGCAATAATGTAGACATATGAAGTTGGTGGGATTGTTGCAAAGCAAACAATCAGGCTGTGAAGTGTTTTAGCTTTATGGATATCAAAGGGTTGCTCAGTGAATCGACCAATAAAATCTGACACCTTGTGGACAGATGATACCATTACAGCTGATAGAATCACCGGGTTTGTTCTTTTTAGGGGTTATTTTTATGCCTCCAGTGTAACAGTGTGAGCTGTGTTGAAGTACTGCGGGTTCAGTAGAGGTCTCAGGACACCAGTCCTCGAGGCCTGGAGTTGCCCACCCCTGCTATAGAGGATGCATAGGTCTGATCTTGGAAAAACGAAATGTGTTTGGCAAAAAGATGAAGAATCTTTTTCAGTTCACACAGAAAGCTCTGATCCCAGGATGTTTTTAAGGGATTGTCATACTTTTGACATCATTGTATTTGCTGATTATTCATCAGTTTTGTATCTGTTCCCTCTGTCCTCTCCATGCTGACCTCCTACTTCCTGTCCATCTCTCCACCTCAGCTATCTACTCAATTCCTCTGCTATCCTGGTTTGTGTGTTTACGTGTGTGTGCTTGTTTTTGTGCAGCAGCGGGACTTAGTGGAGATTTTCTGCCTGTTGGTTCCACACTTCCACACGCCTGTGATGACATTGTCCTGAACCGCTACTTAAAGGAGTGGCTGGTCCTCTCTTGGTGCTGGATTGTTTAATGACAGATCCTTGTCAGCTTTTTTCTAACAAAAAACGCCAAAGGAAAACCCTGTGTCCTTTCAAGCTCAGTCATCAATCCTTCCTTCCTTCTACAAGCTTGCCAAGAAGACAAAATTGGTAAAACTTGGAAAACAAGAATAAAACAAAACTCACAAACAGCTGATCTTTTTAAATTTTAATTGAAAATATAATACAAGGCATTTTCAATGAACATAAATATGGAAGATACAAGTGCACACTGCACATTATTGTCTACAGTTTAGGCCGTCTGTATAAGTAAGCATATTTGTTTGGCCACCAATTTGTCCACAGCAGTTATACAATCCACACTGGTTTATAACTCAGTGTGATAGTGAGCACATCTTTCACTTTTCTTAATGTGCTTTTTATACATGTACAATATAAAAATAAAGGCTTGCGTTGAATACATTTGAATGTCCATAATGTACACTTTTAAAGGACACAGAGTCTTAAATGCACAGCAAACAGATTTCCTCTTTTCTTTCAACTTCCCTCATGAAATCTTGACTTTAGTCTTGAGCTTATATTCTCAAGTGGTTTGCATGAGATGCTTTTACAGTATGTTTTCCTTCAACCTCATCAGCCTTCATCTCAGAATGTCATGTAAATAATTGTAAAAATATCTGTGCACATTAACCAAAAGCTTAAATAACAAACATATGCTCCAGTGTAATTACACTACAGCAGAATATGACCACACTTTCTTCTCTTTTCCAAATCGAAATCATATTCAGTAACAACAGACATTACAAATAGCGCTAATGTGTAAAAACATAATAAATAGTTTTAGTTCTTAACTAATGAAAAGAAGTTCTGGAATCATTCAGTGTATTAAAATGACCTTAGCTATTTGGATACATTCTTACAAATGTGATTTTTACAAAACAGTGCCTCCCTCACAGCAGTTTTTATTCAAAATATGTCCACACATTTTGGAAATGGAAAATAGTTTCTGAACCAAATCTAGTTTATTTGTTTCAGATTAGAAGCAAACTGAAACACATTTGTTAACTTCCAAGGTGCATAAAGAAAGTCTAAAGAGGTCGAGATTCCAGGAATATCTGTAGTGCAAGACTGATGGTCCTGCAATAATGTTGATGGAGTCTTTAGGTTTTTAGCCAAAAACTCCATCAGCTTAAATGAAACTTGATAAAATGGCTCAAATTTGCTGACCTAACAATGCATCTCGAGGCTTCTTAACAGACTTTCGTGCGCTTTACGCTTGTTAACATTTCCCCAAATATTTCTAAGTAGAATGTGAATACTTGATATACTCAAGTAAAGAAACTATAGAAATTTGTCAAATTTGTGCTACATAACTGTATATCCACAATTTTTTTCCAAGGAGTTTAAATACATAAGTACTGAAGTGTGGTGGACCATTTTGAAAGGAGACCTGCCTTATGGTTCTAATCCTGATGTGATGCATAGTGGTGCTCTGCTGCTAGCTGATATATTTGGTGGCCTCTTTTTGATCTTCAGTTCAATTCAATTTTATTTATACAGCAAATCACAGTTGCCTCAAGGCGCTTTATATTGTAAGGTGGACCCTACAATAATACGGAGAAATAATACAAAGAAAGTCATATTATTGTTAGTTGCCCAACAGTAATATGACCCGCTTTGGCAACAGTGGGAAGGAAAAACTCCCTTTTAACAGGAATAATCCTCCAGCAGAACCAGGCTCAGGGAAGGGCGGCAATCTACCGCGACTGGTTGGGTTGTGGCAGATGGCCGGTTGTATATTTTTTCAGTTTCTTGATCCACTACTGGTCAAAGAAGGTGGCTCCTACTCCCTCTTGTTAAAAGCGAGAGCTTTATCCTCACTGTGCGGGACTGTGTGATCACCGGGTGTCTTTCTCTAATGCTATAAGCTCTTTGCGCCAGTCTAGAAGAACAGGTCCAAATAATGAATGTATGTAATGAATTTATGCTGATGACGCAGATGATGACTAAGTTACAAAAGAATGCCAACACAAAGTGGTAATAAAGGCAAACACGTCCCCTGTTTCTGTTGTCCATAAAGGCTGCACTCAACAACGTGCTACCAATTACCCCCCAAAATTCACATATTTACAATTTGAATGCTGCAGGCAACTTTAAATTATTAGTTATTAGCTATTAGCAGTGATGGGAATAACGGCATTACTTTTTTCAGTAATGAGTAATCTAACTAATTACTATTCCTATCGTTACAACGCCGTTACAGTTACTAACAAGAAAATGCGCTCCGTTACTATTTTTCAACAAACAGACGATTGAAGCTGTGTTCAGCTTACTGCATCTTATATCAGTTGCATGGAAGTAGCTGTAAGTAATGTGGACGCTACAGCGTTAAGTAGCTGCGCGCGCTCCCGCGGACGGTAATCATGATCACTGTCTAACGAAAAAGAGAGAGAGAGAGAGAGAGTTTTGTGACGTTTAGCGTGTTTGGAGTGTGTAGTTAGTGTGTAGTGTTGTGGATAGTTTTGTGTTGTGTGTCAGAACAATGAGGCGACTGCTGTCTCCAGGTAGAAACAGGAGTGATACACCTGCTGCTGTCAGACCTGCAGGTATCAGGCTGTGATGTTCTCCTTTATAGTGGACAGAAATTGTGTTTTTGGAGTGGCACAAATAATTTGTGTTGCATCTTATTGAATGCAGAACAACTGATTGTTCTGTAAATAGTTTGAAATGGTTATTTAAAAAATCAAGGTAAAAGGTAAATGGATGCAAATAACGTTGTTGTTTGCAAAACTTGTGCATAGGATTTTAAAATTGACAATTTATATTTGCATTTAAAGTTATGAAATATAATTCATTAAACATGTTTGTTGTTGTTACAGTAAAAAATATAACTTTTTCTACTCTGATTTTATGTTTTTTGTCTGATTTTAGATCAATTGTGTTAATACAGTATGTCAAAATGAAAACATAACTGGAAATTCAGACACGTGAGGTTGTGCTGAAAAGAATGATACCAAACAAGTAAACAGTTTTTAAAGGTGAAATGTAGAGGTCAAATCAGAAGTGGTTAAAATGGCCAATTATACCCTGGACCCCAGAGGGTTAAACATTTTTATAAAGTAACGCAATAGTTACTTTTCAAGTAATTAATTACTTTTAGAATATTGTAACTCAGTTACTAACAGTTACTTTTTTGAAGAAGTAACTAGTAACTATAATTAATTACCTTTTCAAAGTAACTTCCCCAACACTGGTTATTAGTACTAGTCAAGAATATAAGCAAATTTACTGTTCTGCAGTCCTAAACAGCTCAGTATTATCAGAAGCTTTTGCTCATCTGTATTTAAAGAAGTGAGTTTAAAAGCATTTTGAAAGCAAGTTGAAAACCCAACAGAAGCAAAGCCAAGAAAAAGGATTAGGATACTTTGCAAGGGCAAACTTTATCACACAACACATTATGTTGTCTTTTGATGTCTGGTGCTGAAATAGAGTTAATAATACATAGATTAAACCCAGTGTTTATGAGCAACATTCTCCTTCTTAAACAGTAATGACCTATGAGTCCTTCAGGTAGTTTCTCTAAATAAAGACAATGGATAAAGTGTAGCATGCTGGTGCTCTTTTTTTTCTGTCCGTGAGATTAGCACACACAGCGTTCCAGCTGCGGTTAGTAAATGGCAGGAGGAAAACAGTTTGGAAGAAATTACATTTAAAAATCTAAATATGAAAAATGAAAACATTAAAATCCATAAAGTAGAAAAGATGATACTGGACAAATGTATGAAAATCATATCTATACATAGTTTCAAATGTGTACAGTGCATACAGAGTACAAAAGAACTATAAGTAAGTATTCTTAAAGGAAGTAAACAGTGTGTCTGAGAGCTTGTTGGCATCAGTAAATGACCTTTCATTTTGAATTCTTTGCTAAATATTAAAGTCCCTTTGAAAAATCAGCAATTGATCCTTTGTGAGAGTATTCCCTTAGCTCATGCTAGACTAGAGATCCGGCCTGGTTCTGTGCAGGAACCATAATGGGCACGCCTCCCATTCGGGTGATGTTGGAGGCCATGATGGTGGAGGTGGGTAGTGGTGGCGGGGAGGGAGCGGTCTGGAGCTGCAGCCGAGGCTGGTTGTACGTTTGCGGCAGCGCCTGTGCCTGAGGCAACTGGGTGTAGCGCTCGGGTCTGGGCATGGAACCGCCATTGCTGCCGGCCTCGGGGGACAATGGCTGTTCACGTGGCAGGGTGGTGTTGTTGTTGTAGCTGTAATGGGTGGGAGTGGAGGCCCCTTGGTGGCGGGACGGTCTATAGCCGGCATTGCTGCCTGTGGCGGTGATGATGGATGCAGTGTCTGAGGGGGGGCGCTGTGGATACTGCTGCAGGTGGTGGTGGTGGTTGTTGTGGTGATGGGAGGACTCTTTGTGGTGTGGGCTGGAGGCGATGGAGGACAGGGTGCCATTCTTGGAGATGATGTCAGAACCCATGCCGCTCTTAGCCCATGACACACGCTTGGGAGCCTGAGCATCCTCCCTGTAGACATCGAGGTGCAGGATTACTTATTTGTGGCGTGTAGATTACTTTTAGAAATGCATAATTAGTTCACAGTAACACTGAAATGGAGTACTTCATTAAATCTTGAAACTATGGTAATTTGTTTCTGCTATCACAGGATATGAAAATTAAATCTGAAAAACAGGCTTCTTAAACAGGTGTGATAGAATCACTTTAGTTTGAGAAATGTGCAAGATCAAAATGTGCATTCCTGTGCAATTGGTACATGTCAAAAGTAAAACCTGGGTCATCTGCAAAGGACTAAAATGAATTTGATTCAAAGCAGCAGCAACAAGAACTTCATCTACCAACGCTGCCACTTATGACTTGCCTGAACTGACACTGTTTAGCACTGTGGCAAAAGGGTCCTGGTTCAGATCTGCTGGCCAGCTGAGATGCTGTTACGAATTTTAAATGATAAAATTCTGCTTGCATTTAAGCCACACTGACTCACTTGATTTCATTGGCCAAGTCATCCTCGTTGTTTCTTCTCCTTATCACGAAGACAAAAGCGAGGCACACAAAAAGGAGGAAGATGAAGCCAGCCACTGAGCCAACTGTGGCACCAACAATCACCCCCACTTTATTGGCTGGAATTAAAGAACATACAATTACTATCTCAAAGAATTTAAAAACACTTTTATTACCTCATTTCGTGTAGAATCAATAGTACTTGTACAGCACTGGCTAGAAAAGCAGATTAATGTTTTATATTCGAGTCATGTAAAGATGTCCTTTCTGTTTGACATAGAGATGGACTAATCAGGTGACCAGTTGTGCTGTGGCCTAGCAAATCAGTTTTAAGCTACAATTCAGTTTCATTTATATAGGGACAAATCACAACAGCTGTTGCCTCAAGGCGCTTTATATTGTAATGTAAAGACACTACAATAATGCTGCGATGTTGATCACTAATTTACCGCTGTCCATTGTTTTCAGGCTTCTGCAACATTATATATTCCCAGGACGCTAGGTTGTGTTGGGCATGGTTGACTGTCCAGACTCATGTTAAAGTAAGACAAATTAATAATAAGAATGGATACTTTATTGATCCCCATGGGGAAATTACTTGTTTTTCTCTGCATTTGACCCATTCACTCAGTGAAGCACTGGGCAGCCCACTAAGCAGGCGCCCGGGGAGCAGTGTGTAGGGACGGTACCTTGCTCAGGGGTACCTCAGGGTAGCCGTTAAGTGGATTCGAACCGCCGACCTTCCGATCATGGGGCGACCACTTTACCTACTGAGCTATCCCTGCCCCACAAATTCAGCCAACTTTGACAAAAGTATAATTTTCTTAGCTGCTGAATAGAAAAGTCAGCTAAGCTAATGGTTACAATGTAAAATGTCACAGCCCTATGCTAGCAACATTAAACATGTCTGGCAAACAGGGTTTGTTTTTTACTTTGAATCTGTGTAAGTCATGAGTGATAGGGGTTTATAATGATACTTTTGCTAAATTATTGTATATTTGTAATATTTTAATATATATGTAAGAAAGTTCGCTGCATATTCATTTAGTTTTCTTATGACGTGTCAGCAGTCATAAGAAATTAGTAGGATATGATCGTGTCTGAAGGAAATTGCCTTCCCGGGTTTCCTCCGTGGCGTGAGCGATAAGCAGAGTTCTGTCCTTTCCTTCTAAGATTCCTAATTATTTAAAGTAACACTCAGGTATGCCATTCAGCGTGTTAGTACGAGCTCGGGAGCAGCTTGGGAGAACAAGAAAACAGAGACTGCTTTAGGTTGCCTTCCCAATCGACTCAAAGGTTTATTTAGTACATAACAGCTTATATAGAGGAAAAAAAGGTTCGTGTGTCAGCTTTCCCAGTTCAAACCGGTACAGACCAAATAAGGAAACGTCTTCCTGCCTTGTGAGCAAAGAAGTATCCTGTGTGTAGTTTATCAGCTCAGCTACAATTTATGATCATCCCAGCAAAATACACTCCTAGACATAGAATACAGAGTTCTTTCATCAGTGAATTCTGAAACAAACCACCTAGCCTTTAACGAGCCTTTTCCAGGAGATAAAGAAAAAGGGAGGATGGGAGTAAGGAAGTGGTCTCATCTCTGTGGTGTTTTCGACCTTGGGGTACCAGCCTGTGAGTCTTACACATCAATTCTTGGGTCAGAGAGAAAAATAACTAAAACAAAGGGGCCTTATTGAATGACAGAGTTTTCCTGCATAATGTCACTATAAAACAATATCCAGTAAATGCTACCATGGTACTAAAATACCTAACAGTTCCCCTCTTTTATTATTTTTTAAAAATAATAACTCAAATAGAAAGGAAAAATCACAAATGTAATAACATAATATAAAAAGCAAATCATAAAATGTAATAGTTCACAACCTAATGTTCAATATACACATCAGGAACATCATTGGTAACATCTGACACATAATCTGGGTCAATTTGTGCCAATTGCAAATACATTGAAGTAGCTGTACTAGTAGCTATACGGGTTATCATTGAACGTACACAGGGTACCACACAACAGACAATAATCATCAAAAACATGCTGCAACGGTTACAAAGGCTACAATTAGTTCCTTCCATCTTCCAAACGTGTCCTGTAGCCACTTATGTAGCCACTGACCGTGACCTGTATTGGCAATTAGTTCTATCTGCAATGCTTCAAGTTTATTCATAGCTTGTGTGAATGAACCGTTAGGAGCGGTGTTATTGGGAATGAAAGTACAGCATACATCAACGGTTACTAGACCACAGGTACCGGTCCAATTAACAGGTAAAGCTAATCTAAGGGTATTATTGCACAACCAATAAGCATGTGGGATTGGTCTGGTCAGGCGCGTGATCATGTGTGATTTAACTAACTCCCCCCAGTCAGTGTCATTTAATACACCGTCTGGGGGAACAATGATCGAGTCTCTGCTCGAACTTGAACTGTGTGTGTGTTCCTCCAGATATGATACAACTTCAGCCACGGAGACAGCTAGCCATGTCTCATTACAGCGTGCACCTGGGGAGTCAGAGAAGAATGTATAGTTATCCTTTGTATAATCTATGTGTGTGTCTGGGCCAGTTAACTTTAGTCTGCGCAGACATATCATACTAGTATTAAAATGGAGAGGGATCTGTCCTAAGGGCAGTGAGGGCTTTAACCTATTCTTAGGGCGTTTCATTGGGGCACAGGTCCCTGCGGTGTCATTAGATAACTTCAATAATTCGCCTAATGGAGTCTCAGGGTTAGTTGGTGTGTGTGTGTGTCTAAGTAGGCAGTCCAGAGGGCTCAGAGTCAACTGTAAAGTGTCTTTAAGGAGAGCATTATCTCCACCGATTTTCTCTAGTCCCTCAGTGAGTGGGAAACCGGATATGGGGTATCCTACTATTACCTGTTCTGGATTAGCCTTTGAACAGACATAACAGTTACTGTTTCCTAAATCACGAGCGGCTGTTCTGGCATTTTCATACCAGGCGTTAGCTCCTGTTCTAGAGGGTGCATAAAATGGTTTATTAGTGGCGTCTATGTTGCTATTTACTGATTTTAGGGAACGTGAGGAGTGCATTAAGTAGGTGTCTTGCAAAATGGAGCATGAGGTATAGTCAGCAAAATATGACCTGCAGAAATGTGAACATGGTTGCAGTTTACAATACAAAATAGCAAAGAGAAATCCTAAGGTTAATGCGATAGATATGATAAATAACCTAAATATATAAGACAATATATAAGAAAAACAGTTCTTCAGTTGTCTCCTGGCCTGGTCCCAGGTTCGAGAGACACAGAATAAGCGTCGTATGATGACAATGGGCATTTCATTTTCTCCATTATCAGGATGGAATGAGTCTAGCTTTATCAGGTTAGACATCATGTGGTACTTTTGGCTTTCTGTTCCTGCTGGATGTTTGAGTACCTTGTCGTTGTTCTTTCAGGCGTTGTGTGTTAATCAGTGATTGCGTGTGTGCACTGGATCCGGGCGCTGGCTCGCCTGAGATGTCGTCTACCCGTGTGTTTATTTGCTCTAGTTCCGGGCGCTGGCTCGCCGGAGATGTCGTCTGCTTGATCCGACGCCTGAGATGGTCCGATTGGGCTGGTCTTAACCCTGCTGGCATGAATCCACTGAGGTTGTCCGTCTGTGAGGATGCTGGTTCTTCGTCACTGCCAGTACAGTCTGGGGCTGGAACACGCGCGGCCTCCCAGAGTGTCCTTGGTTTTAGTGGCTTCTCCAACATGCATCTCCTTGTCTCCACTGGTGGAACTGTGGAGGGGAAAGGCTGAGAGAGACAAACTTTCTGATAGTTATTATTCAGTTTTTCTACCAGGTTGTGAACATCAGTGGACAATGCAATATACATCACCTTCTACTAGCGGTGCCCCTCTGGAAGCTGACCATGGTGTTGGAAATAGTCTTATTTCAAATGGAGATAATTTGGTTACTGCAGATTGAGTCCTTCTAATCTCACACAGGACTTAAGTAAGTAATTTGACCCAGGTCATTAAAGTTTTAGCACACTTTTGAATTACTTCTAATGTGAATGAAGATCCTCTATCACTGTTAATCTGGTGAGGTATTCCGAATCTGGGTATTATTTCATTGCTCAACTTTTGACAGACTACTTCTGCAGTTTCTTTTGAGGTTGGATAAGCTTCTACTCATTTACTAAATTGATCCACTATTACCAGTAAGTACTTGATGCTTCCTTGTGCTGGCATATGTGTAAAATCAATTTGTAATGTATGAAATGGAAAATCTGGTTGTGGTAAATGCTGATGTTTTGCTTTTGATTTTCCTACATTAGTTCGTGCACATGTTAGACAGGTTGCTAATATGCGTTTTACTGCGTGTGATGTTTTCTCAATTACAAATCTTGATTTTATTGCCCCTATTACCCCTCTTTGTCCGACATGACTCACACAGTGAAAATGTCGGGCAAGGACTGGCATCAGGGAATATGGGAGGGCAATCAAACCCTTAAGATTTTTGTATAGGCCATCTCTGTCTTCTAAGGTACAGTCATTATTCTATGCAGAGGCTTGCTCTTGTATGAATTTTAAATCAACATTTGTGTCTAAATAGTCCGGGAGTGTAACAAGTGGCAGCTGTAGGGGCACAGATAATACTTCCTGCGGAGGTGGGAGCTGTGATGCAGCTGCAGCCTTGGCTGTCACGTCTGCTAAGGCATTACCTGTTGCTTCGTCTGTGTCAGCTGTACTGTGTCCTTTCGTTTTTACAACTGCAACGGCCGATGGTAGCTGTATAGCCTGAAAAAGTCTTTGAACAAAATCAGAATTTAGCAATTTATTTTCCATCAGCAGATCTAAATCCTCTCTGTCACCACAATGTGCCAAAGTCATGCACAACGCCAAATGCATAGCGGCTGTCTGTGTAAATCGTCACATGCTTATCCACATGGAGCTCACAGGCGCGTATTAAAGCCACGAGCTCTGCTTTTTGTGCTGAGTGAAATGGTAATGAGTGAGCCTCTAGTATGATGTCAGGCAATGTCACCACTGAATAGCCACAAAGAAATGAGTTGTCATTCGGCCTTGAACAGGACCCGTCCACATAAACCGTGGCTGAGTCTGAGATAGGTGTTTGCTCTAAATCTGGACGTGGTGCTGTGGATTCCTGTATACGTGTCATGCAGTCATGATCGTCAAGCCTGTCTGAGCCATCCTGTCGGTCAGAAGAACACAGCATAGGATCAATAAATGTGCTGGCGAATCAGGTGTGCTGCTCGCTTTTATAGTGAGATTTGCATATGTTGTGTAGTTATGTTTGCTAGAATGGTCGTGACCTGGTGATTGGTGTGTAGAATAGTGTCATGTGAGAGTGTGAGCTTCTCGCAGTCCCTTATCATGATAGAGCAAGCTGCTACTGCCCTCAGGCAGGCCGGCATTCCTGAACAATTCAGGCAGCACCTTTGAGTGGCGGAGGTCAGCACTCCCTGTAATGCATTGAAAGAGGCAGTCATTTCTGTGGACCACAGTATTCGAGGAGGCTTCTCTTTTTTACAACAGTCACGCAGAATGTGGTCATGAAAAGAACAGTCTGGTATCCACTGTCTGCAATAGTTCACCATGCCCAGGAAGGACAACATTTCCTTCTGTGTAGTGGGACGAGGGACAGAGGTCACAGCTTTGACCCTGTCTGCAGTCATGGAACGTTTTCCGTGAGACAGTGTGAATCCCAAATATTGAACAGAAGTCTGACAGTACTGCATTTTCTTTGCAGATGCTTTGTGGCCAGTCTTTTGGAGGTGCTGGAGAAGCATGTGTGTAGCAGTTTGA
This sequence comes from Diplotaxodon limnothrissa, assembly GCF_057381915.1. NCBI lineage: Eukaryota > Metazoa > Chordata > Actinopteri > Cichliformes > Cichlidae > Diplotaxodon > Diplotaxodon limnothrissa. The sequence goes on from NC_140605.1 coordinate 5,047,309, forward strand.
CACAGTTTTTTCACTTTCAGCACAGAGGAGGAGGTCATCCACATGTGGATCAGGGTGCAGCCCTGGAGGAGTGAAGCACCATTGAGAAAGCAGCAGAGCTGTCTATCATGCCTTGGGGCAAACGAGTCCAAGTGTACTGCTTATTTCTATGTGTGAATGCAAATAACGGCTGTGTGTTACAGGTACTGAGAAAAAGGAGCGGAGCATAAATCCACCACGGTAAAATGTGTATGCAATGCATGTCAATATGCTGTGAACATCTGAAACGAGAGGTGGCAGAGGAATGTTGACTGCATTAATTTGCCTTAAGTCTTGTATGAAACGCCATACGCCAGGTTTGTTAGGCTTTGGCACAGGATTGACAGGAGTGTGGGCTTTATTACTCCTGTAGTCAATAAATCTCCTATGATGACATCTAGAGCTGCGGCTTTTTCCGTGGAAAGGGGATGTTGCTTGACATATACTAGCTTGTTGTGTTTTAATAGGTGTACGTGATAAAGTGTACAGTCAATAAATCCTATATCATTCTCACTTTTAGACCACAATGTCATATTCTGGTATTCAGCTGGCAATGTAACTGCAGAAATAGTACAGTGGATAGGGTAGGTTAGATCTATGTGTCGACATATTTCGTAACCTATGTCTGAGTTATGTAACAAAATCACTGTTTGACCGTCACTTGTGTGAGCAGTTATCATGTTGTTGAACAGTGTGAGAGAAACAAAAGTGTGGCTCCCAGTCATGGGATTACCTGTTAGTGGCGTCTGTACACGTTTTTTTTTTTTTGGCACAGTGTGTGACATAGAGTACCGGACAAAAAGGATGTTGAGTTCATTCTCTGCTGAGGGTCCAGCTGACACAGAGGATGTTCCTTCTCCATCATGTCGGTACATAGGGCAGAGAAAACATAAGCTGTTATCAGTGTCAGCAAACATTTCACCCTTTATGTTAAATGAAATACACAAATTCATTTTTGCTCTGGGTGTCTGCGGCTGCTGGAAAACTGAGCTAAATTTGCACCTCTAGCTTGTCCAACAGTGCATAAAGCGTTTTATGAATACTAGGATAGATTCATCAGGCTTCTGTTTACACATAGTTACTGCATTTAAGTCAATTTTGTCTCTGGACATTGTTAGCAGGAATTTCTTTAGATTCTTAAAGAAATCGGCGACTTTGTCATTATTTACCCTCCTTTTGTCCATAGCGGTAACATTTGATGCATCACGTCGCGGCATTCTATCATATATTTTCTACAGGACTTTTTAAGCAGACTACTTTTCTTATCACAAATGATATTCAACATTTCTACTGACCTGTTTTCTGGCGATAATCGTTCGGGATAAGGCTCCGAAAAGAAATTAGAATGCATTGAACTTCTTAAGTTGTAAACAAAGTCAGTCACATAAGCACTCCCGCATGTTCTGGATACGTGATCATGGACGTCTTCACCGATTCGCGGACGTAGGTTACACGTAACCGGAAATGGGAGTTATACTGAGCCGTTATTTGAGACTTTATTTTGTATTTTATTAATTTTTGGTTTTACAGGTACTTTAGATTTTTTATCGGACCTGTCTGTGGTCTTTGAATAATTCTGACTCATGTTCAGTGATTTCCAGAGGGGTTTACACGCTAGGAGGATTTATGTTAGTATTTTCGCTGCGGCACAGCTGAGGTCACTTTAAATTTATTGCTAGCAATTTTTTGTTTGTGTGAGCAACTCTCACTTAGCGAGCAACTTCTCGCTTAACGAGCAACTTCTCGTAAAACAACAGGCAACTTCCTGTGTCTTTCTGCTTTTAATTTACTGCTTTTAACCCTTGTATGGTAATCGGGTCTGTGAGACCCGTTCAACTTCTCCCTGTGTCACTCTTTGGTGAGCAACTTCTCACTTAACGAGAAGTATTTAAGACAACAGGCAACTTCCTGTGTCACTCTTTGGTGAGCAACTTCTCACTTAACGAGAAGTATTTAAGACAACAGGCAACTTCCTGTGTCACTCTTTCTGAGTGAGCAACTTAAACAAAATTAAAATATTCAAGACAACAGGCAACTTCCTGTGTCCACCAACACCACACAAGGGTTAATTTACTTTATTCGGGGACTGAGGAAGTCAGTCAGTGTATCTCTCTGGATCACTAAGTGAAACTTCGTCAGCATATCCCGTTTTTTTATGGATCGATCACTGAGAGAGGTATAATAGGTCTTTATATAAATATGAAAGACGCATATTTACCTTCTGTCAGTCATCCCACTTCTGACACCAAAATTGAAGGAAATTGCCGTCCTGGGTTTCCTCCGTGGCGTGAGCGATAAGCAGAGTTCTGTCCTTTCCTTCTAAGATTCCTAATTATTTAAAGTAACACTCAGGTATGCCATTCAGCGTGTTAGTACGAGCTCGGGAGCAGCTTGGGAGAACAAGAAAACAGAGACTGCTTTAGGTTGCCTTCCCAATCGACTCAAAGGTTTATTTAGTACATAACAGCTTATATAGAGGAAAAAAAGGTTCGTGTGTCAGCTTTCCCAGTTCAAACCGGTACAGACCAAATAAGGAAACGTCTTCCTGCCTTGTGAGCAAAGAAGTATCCTGTGTGTAGTTTATCAGCTCAGCTACAATTTATGATCATCCCAGCAAAATACACTCCTAGACATAGAATACAGAGTTCTTTCATCAGTGAATTCTGAAACAAACCACCTAGCCTTTAACGAGCCTTTTCCAGGAGATAAAGAAAAAGGGAGGATGGGAGTAAGGAAGTGGTCTCATCTCTGTGGTGTTTTCGACCTTGGGGTACCAGCCTGTGAGTCTTACACATCAATTCTTGGGTCAGAGAGAAAAATAACTAAAACAAAGGGGCCTTATTGAATGACAGAGTTTTCCTGCATAATGTCACTATAAAACAATATCCAGTAAATGCTACCATGGTACTAAAATACCTAACAGTGTCCAACAGAAATAATTAATTACATCGGTGCTCGCTGTTCATGCTTGATAATAGTGTATCTGAATGTGTGGTCCATAACTATTTTTCATCACTTATTTTTATTAATAAACCATAACCAGGGTTACACTTGCTGCGTACAGTTGGTAATGTGCAGGTCGATTGCGCAGCTCTTTTCTGCCACCGTGTTGCTGGCTGTGCACACGTATTTCCCCGACATGTTGCTGCTCAGGTTGTTCAGCTTCAGAGTGCCAGTCTTCTCATCTAAAACAGCAGTTTACATGGAAAAGACAGTCAAACACACATGAAGACACATTATTTCACATGTATAACAGTTCTCAAAGATGTGCTAAGTGACAATCCCAAAAGACGGTGTGCAGGCTGCTTTTTCTATCAATAATTCACATTTATAGCAAACAATGACTCTTTGTTTTTTCGCTGTGCACTCACTGAGCATGGGTGAGAAGAAGACCTCAGAGGTGGGGCTGGTTTTCTTCCACTTGTACAAAGGAATAGGTTTCCCAGAGCTGGACATGCAGATCAGAGTAACATTTCCTTTTACCTCTGGCTTCCCTGTCATAGAGCACTTCGGAACAGAAGGAGGGACTGAGGGGAGAGGATTATGTAATGTTTTATTACAAGACTTTCTGTTTTACTGTTTCACAGTGAATCTGAGAAGTACAGCTGTGCAACGGGTGAATTTCCCTTACCTTTCACATCCAGGGTAACCGTTTCAGTAATACCATCATTAACAATCTGAAAGATGTAGCTTCCTGAATCGGACTCCCGGGTGTTGTTGATGTAGAACGACACATCTGATGATGGCATCTGATGTAGGAAACCGACACGGCCCTTAAACTGTCCGTCAAACACCTTCACCTCGTTGTCGGTGTAGGAGATGATCTGGACAGAAGGACAGAAAGCAAGCGTCACATGAAACAAAAAGAAGATTAAAAAAAGGGGTTTTTTTGGGGTCTTTTAGTACATAAAAGAAAGCACACGAAGAAGTAGTTGTGCATAACAGATATCACTGACCTGTGTCACTGACATCCAGGTCAGGGATGTAATGGACTTTGTATTTATCCAAAACATTTCCAGAGATTTATTTGCTAAATGTCCAAGTGCAAGACTTTAAAGAAAAGAAAGTTTCACTAACACTGGTAAAATCAGCAGTGCTTACAGAGGAAAGTTCAGGACATCTTCAACAACTCACCTTAGTATCACTGACATTGGACAGAAGTTAGCTTCACTGACTCATCAACCTTTACTGGACTCTACACAAAGTTTTACAGCCTCCTCCAAAGCAACTACACATGACGCATATCGGCAGGTGAGGTAAACAGTGCACGGCGGACTCACAGCCCACACTTTAAAAAGGTACGTTCTCAGTTTAAACATTGGACATGTTTTCTATGTTCAGTTGTGAATAAAATAAAATCTAACCTTCACATTTCCACCTATAAGGCCAAATTAAACAGTAATATTAATGTTCTTGAACCTGATCTATAAATTCTCAGCTCTCATTCTCTGCAATTTAATTAACACAAATTATGCAGGTCTGTATTGTTAGATAAATACTACATTCTAACGAATATGGCTCTTGTACAATAAAAAACAAAACACAACAAAAGAAGCCTGATATAAAACCTAGTTCCAGCATATGTATCTCTGCAGTGGAAGGGGCTGAAATACAGTATAAATAGAACGGTTCAAGGCAGATGCATCATTTACAGTAAAAAGTAAAGATGTTCTTAGATTAAAATCTGTTTTCTTTGAGTAATCTAGTCACCTGATGGTCTGGACCTTGATCACTTGCTGTAACTGATGGAACCTTGAATTCTGCTTTATACCAGAGAATCCTGAAGGAAAAGCTCCTGCCATCAGCTTGTATTCTGAAGTTCAATTACATTTGAGTTATGCACCAGGAAAGTGATCCAGAACATAGCAGCAAAAGAAAACAACTTAAATCTGATTGAGATGCTTTGGCAAGACCTTAAACAGACCGTTTATTCTCAAAAGCCCTCCAATGTGAAAGAATTAAAGCATTCTGCAAAGAAGAGTGGGCCAAAATCACTCCACGGTGATCTAAACGCATCATCGCCTGTTACCTTAAAGGTAAGAACGGTGAGGAGCAAAAACTGTCTGTTTAAAAGAGAAGATGAACTGAGGGGCTGCACCAAGAACTCATGCATTGGTATTTATGATTACTTTCAACTACAAATGATGCCAAGCAACTCTAATAGCATTCAAAAACAAAACCAAGAGCTGGAAAAGGCACAATAGGTTCTTGTCAATTATTTTCTCCATATTACTATTATTATATTATGCATAGGAAACATATATTAGCAGTTTGGAAAAAATATCACTTTGTCAAATTTTAGTTACTTACATAATTAGTACCATACCATCCCATTAGAGCACTTTGCTCTCAGACTGTAGGCTTACTTGTTGTTCCTAGTTCATTTAAAAGTAGAATGGGAGGAAGAGCCTTCAGTTTTCAGGCCCCGCTTCTGTGGAACCAGATTTGGATTGGGGAGACAGACACTATCTCTACTTTTAAAATTAGGATTCAGAGTTTCCTTCTTGCTAAAGTAGTACAGTTAGGGCATGATCAGGTGACCCTGAGTTATGCTGAGGCTGCTGGAGGATTCCCATGATGCACTGAGTATTTCTTCTTCAGTCACCTTTCTCGCTCACTATGTGTTTATATACATATTATTTCTAGTTATTAACCTCTGTCTCACTTCCACAGCATGTCTTATCCTGTTTTCCTTCTCTCACCCCAACTGGTCGCAGCAGATGGCCCCGCCCCTCCCTGAGCCTGGTTCTGCCGCAGGTTTCTTCCTGTTAAAACTGAGTTTTTACTTCCCACTGTTGCCAAAGTGCTTGCTCATAGGGGGTCATATGATTGTTGGGTTTTTCTCTCTATTATTGTAGGATCTACCTTACACTATAAAGTGACTTGAGGTGACTGTTGTTGTGATTTGGTGCTGTATAAATAAAATACAATAGAATTGAACAATTTGTCAGAGGGGAATTGCTCACTTTATCTTGTCTAAACACATACGACTCTGAATAGATTGCAGTTAAGTTTTGTTCTTTTATCAGTGAAAATGTTTTTACATTTAATGAATGTTTCTTCCTGTAAAGAGTAAAGTAAGGTGAGACACTAAGGGAAATAATAAAAAAAAAACCCCTGTATCCTTTCCCTTCCTGAGTTCTCTTTCTTCCCCTAAATCTATTTGATTGTGATCCTCCTTTTGGATCATCTATCTGCACAGCACAGTAGTATTAGAAACCTTTAAGTCTTTTCTTGTCTTGGCTTGATATACAGTATATTAGACTTAAGTGTAATTGTTTCCTTACCATCTTCATCTGGCTGGTGTTAGGCATCAAAAAGTTCCAGGCGATACTCTTGGAATTTGGGTTGCCGCCAGTGTACCGGGCCTGCAGCTCCACATACTGACCCTCGATCACTTCTCCATTTTTCAGGGGTATTAAAAAGTTGGCCCATATGCCTGGATGAAGGAAGAAAGGGAAAAAACACACTGTAAAAATCACAGTTTTTTATTACTTTTATACACCACTGTACATGTAATCAATAATTGTAATCTCTATATTAATTTCTATTGTTAATCTCTGTCTCTCAGACAGTGTGTCTTTTGTCTGCCCCCCTCACAGCCAACCAGACGTGGTAGAAGAAGAAGCCGTCCCTCCCAGAGCAGAGGCTTCTTCCTATTAAAAGAGGTTTTTTTCTTCCCACTGTCACCAAGTGCTTGCTCCAGTTGCTAGAATGTTCTATGTAATACCGCAGGGTTTATCCTACAGTATAAACTGCCTTAATGTTGTGATTCAATTGAATTGAATTCTGACTCTGAATCATTACCTGTACAGTTGAAGGTGCAGCAGGAAACCTGTTTGGATTGTTCTTTGTTTCTCATGCCTGTTTCATGTTTGATGTCATATTTTTTATAATAAAAAGGTTATAAGCAGAATGATATTATAAGATTAATGAGGATCTGCTTAGCTTCTTTTTAATAATTGCCATTGATACTCCGTGTACAGGAGCGGAAACAATACTATTACGGGTGCAGTGCAGTGCAGTGAATTACAAAGCTTTTTTTCTTTACTTTTTGCTTTTTGCTAATTATCCAGTGCTCTTCTGACTTGTTTCTAATTTCTTTTTACGTGTATCTAAATATTTGATATGGACTCTGTTTATTTTGTACTTTTATTTACTGTGTCATCAGAGTGACAGGTATCTGTGCATTCATCCCTATCCAACTACATGGAGATATATCAGTGGATATCATCCCCCGATGAAAGAAGCTCATTTCAACAGAGTTGTGCATATTAGCATATTTATGACTTCCTTTGTGTCATGTAGGTGAATGTTACATCGCTAATTGCAAATTCTAATAAACATTCTACCCCAGTTGTGTGTTCATTTGCTTCTGTTTTGCATTTAGTATGATCACTCCTGATAAATTACACAAGTTTTTTTTTCTTTTTCTTTTTTCATTTGAATCTATTCTTTGGAAACTTTGACTTTTACAAGTTATCAAAAAAGACAGACAAAAATGTTTATTTCCTCAGGACTACTGTGTGAGTGCAATTTTGACTGGGGATACACATGTAGTTTCTAATATTCCAGTCCAATAATATATATCCTAATATTCCAATATGTCTGGATGTGTTTCAACAGCTGCCAAATGGCCAAGATGCTTTTAGAAGCTCTTATGTTTCTGTAATGTGTCTAAAATTTGGCAAAGACTTTTTTTTGAGAAGGATCTTTATCGGATGCTGATAATACCTACATTTAGAAAAAAACAGGAATTCAGTGCACAATGTTCCTGCTCACTGCAAATTTATTGTGACTAAAGAGATTATTTAAAAATGATTATTATTTGTTTCAAAACAAAAAAAATTCTCACTTTCCATGAAAACAAACTCTACAATTATAAGTATTTTATCATATTTCTGCCCTATATTAAACAAACACAGATTTATTGAGGACAGTATAAATCAGGCTTACACAATTCAGCCATACGCCACATCTGTGAAATAGTAAGATCTTGCTCAAGCTCTGTCATGATAGGAGGCAATAAGACGCAGGGTTTATTCAGCACGGACTACTTTTATTGAACTGTAGCACCAGTGTACGTGGCTACATCAATTTTCCAAAAACATACAGTGTTCCAGCGACCTCTAGTGGCCGGCCCCATAGTAGCCTTACTAGTACAAGAAAAATAAATCTCACAACATCTTCCCCTTTAACAAAAGTACTTTAAATATAAAACAGTGTTGTCAGAACGTACGACATCACAGGGGTAGACTACCCTCAGTCCTGATAAGGTATTATTCTGCCCTTAGAACATAGAAAGGAGATAGTCCTCAGTCTCCCTTTGGAGCATCCCTTTGGCAAACCGTGTCCCTATTGACTGGACTGGGCAACAATGTCTTTTCGAGTACTGCAATCGTTTGCCAGGGGCCATTGGGCAGAGGAGTAGTCACGAGGGGTTCCCGTCGCTGTGTAGGCTTGTGCTCTCTGCAAAAGTTGCATGATCTCACCTTGTGTGTCATTTGAAGTCCAATGGTGGGCCACCACACTGTTGATCTTGCACGCTCTCTACATTTAGTTAGTCCTTGGTGGCCTTCATGTAATTGGTCAAGGACACTGGGTCTGAGTGCTGTGGGAATTACAATGCGATCGTGGTAGAGCACTAGACCGTCTGATTCTGAAAGGTGGCTTCTGGCTGCATAGAAGCCTTGCAGTGATGAACTCTTTGCCATTCTCAAAGGCCACCCTTGTCTGATGAAAATGATTGCTTTTTGAAGCTCTGGGTCCATCTGTGTAGCACTGTGAATTTCCTCCAACTTATGTGACTTGATAGGTTTGCTTGTCACTACGTTGCTCACATATACCTTGACCCGGCTGTCTGTCTCGAACTGATAGCATCCATGCAGTGGATGTCTGGAGAGTGCGTCCGCCACCACTAACTGTTTACCGAGAACATGCTCAGCAGTGACACTGAATCACATCAGTCGCATCAGCAGTCTCTGACATCTCAGTGGTGTTTGGTCAAGGTCGTATGAGTTGATCAAAGGCACCAAGGGCTTATGGTCAGTTTGTACACATACATGACCCATGCCTTGGATGTAGCGGGAAAAACGTTCACAGGCCCAGACAGATGCTAAACACTCTTTTTCAATCTGTGAATATCTTTTCTCTGCATCTGTGAGAGTGCGAGAACAAAAAGCAACAGGCCAAAACTCCCCGTCATGGTCCTGTAACAGTGCAGCATGCAGGCCATAGCTGCTTGGACCTGTTGAGCTTAAGGCCTGATGCTTTGATTGTCAGTAATACTGCATCTAAGCGTTGGTCATGCTCCTCTTTCTTAGCCCCGAAAACCAGTATGTCGTCCATCACAATGACAGTCCCATCTAGGCCCTTGAGCAAAGTGCTCATGAGCCGCTGGAAGATCTCGGGTGCCGTTATGCCAAATGGCAGACGCCTGAAGCAAAACCTGCCCATGGGAGTTATGAACGTGGTCAGTTTTTGGCAGCTGGGGTCCAGTGGAATTTGCCAGAACTCACTGGAGGCATCCAAAGTGGAGAAAACTTTGGGGCGATCGTGGCTCAAAGAGTTGGGAGTTCGGCTTGTGACCGGAAGGTTGCCGGTTTGAACCCTGGCTCGGACAGACTCGGTCGTTGTGTCCTTGGGCAAGACACTTCACCTGCCGCCTACTGGTGGTGGTCAGAGGGGCCGATGGCGCGATATGGCAGCCTCGCTTCTGTCAGTCTGCCCCAAGGCAACAGTGGTTGTGTGACTGGAGGAGCTATTGGCTTTTGCGGTATGTAACTTACTTTGTTAACTTACATTACAGCAAATTTATGCATTTTGTCCACGTGTTTATTTTTCTGTTTTGCAGCTGGTCTGAAGGCTGGTGTTTATTCTCTGCTGCAATTAATCATGACTTGCGGTGAAGCTCTATGGAGTGGCTCGATGGACAAAAACATAAATATTACACATGTGGCCCAGAGAAAGAAGACTCGCGTTGTGAGTTTGCTAACCCTGATGTTTCCCTGCACATCAAGGATTGCTGTTAAAGCAGAATTGAAGTGTACTGTTCAAACACAGGGATTTTAAGTGGCACCATAGTGGGTTAAAACAAACAAACAAACATAAAAAAAGGCATGTCGGTTTTTCCTGTGACTTTCATATTGTGGACAGTTAGAGCAAGGAATGCCAATTTCTCATGGTGAATCTTCAAAGACAGAGCAGAGTGGGTCTGCTTCAGTGGCGCACTGATCAGGTAATGAAAGCTGAACTTGTGTGAATTTCACTCTGGGTCTGTAAAAACTCAGATGAGCAATGTTCTGCCTGTAAAACATTGGTTTGATGTGTAAGTAACTAATCCACACCAGGATTATTTATAATAAAAGCATTTTTTTTTTTAAATTGTGGATTTACTACTTTTCCTTGATTATTAAAGGACTACAACACCCAAACTAGTCATTACCTTTGCTTTAATTTTTTCTTTTTTTTTATTATAGCGAAAGTAGTCTTCAGGAAAAGTTCTCCAGGCTTCTTGAAGGACATTCAATTCAGTTCAATTCAAGTCAAGTCAAGTCAAGTCAAGTCAAGTTGGCTTTATTGTCACTTCAACCATATACAGTTTAACAGTACACAGTGAGGCGAAACAACGTTCCTCCAGGAACCAAGGTGCTACATGCAACATAAATTTACAACATAATTTAACAGAAAACTCTAAACTAGCTAACTAAGAGGCCTAGTTAGCTGGCTAGCAGAGACAAGACAGACTGACCTAACATAAATTACAACATAAATTAACAAAAAACTATCTAACTATCTAAGGATGACTTTTTTTTTTGTTATCAGACAGCAGACAACAAAGTGCACGTGCAAATGTGCAAACAAGAGCAGCAAGTGACAGTGTGACAAAAAAAAAAAACACAACGTAACATAATAATAAGGTTTTGTGATGATGAGTTGAGGTAGTGGAGGAACAGTAAACATTCCTTAGTGTAGCAGCAAAAATTAGGAAGTGCAGAAGTTAGTGCAGAAAGTCCAGTAATAATATTGTGCAAAAGACCATTTACAGGTTGGTGTGTGCGATGGTTTGGTGGTGTAGGTCAGTGTGTTTGTGCTTGTGTTGATTAGTCAGTCCAGTCTCAATGTTTTGAGGTAGTTGAGTTAAGCTGAGTGATAATGTTAGTGTGTGTGTATGTGTGTGTGTGCGTGTTTATCAGTCAGTCCCTTTTTGCTGAGGAGATGGATGGCTTGTGGAAAAAAGCTGTTGCACAGTCTGGATGTGTGTGCCCGAATGCTTCGGTACCTTTTTCCAGATGGCAGGAGTGTGAAGAGTGTGTGAGAGGGGTGTGTCCGATCAGCCACAATGCTGGTGGCTTTGCGAATGCATCGTGTGGTGTAGATGTCCTCAATAGAGGGGAGAGAGACCCCGATGATCTTCTCTGCTGTTCCCACTATCCGCTGTAGGGTCTTGCGGTCTGATATGGCACAGTTCCCAAACCAGACAGTGATGCAGCCGCTCAGGATGCTCTCGATAGTTCCTCTATAGAAGGTGGTCAGGATCGGTGGTGGAAGCCGGGCCTTTCTCAGTCTTCTCAGAAAGAAGAGACGCTGTTGGGCTTTCTTGTGCAGGGAGCTGGTGTTGAGGGACCAGCCGAGGGCCGTCTCCAGGTGGACGCCCAGGAATTTGGTGCTGTCGACGATCTCCACAGAGGAGCCGTTGATGCTCAGCGGTGAGTGGTCGCCTCGTGTCCACCTAAAGTCAACAACCATCTCTTTTGTCTTGTCAACATTCAGAGACAGGTTGTTGTCTTTACACCAGTCCGTTAGTCTCTGCACTTCCTCTCTGTACGCTGACTCGTCGTTCTTGCTAATGAGACCCACCACGGTCGTGTCATCAGCGAACTTAATGATGTGATTTGAACTATGTGTTGCTACACAGTCATGAGTCAGCAGTGTGAACAATTCAATTCAATTCAATTCAATTCAATTTTATTTATATTGCACCAAATCACAACAACAGTCGCCTCACAGAGCTTTATATTGTACAGTAGATCGTACAATAATAGATACAGAGAAAAACCCAACAATCAACAATATGACCCCCTATGAGCAAGCACTTTGGCGACAGTGGGAAGGAAAAACTCCCTTTTAACAGGAAGAAACCTCCGGCAGAACCAGGCTCAGGGAGGGGCGGTCATCTGCTGCGACCGGTTGGGGTGAGAAGGAAGACAGGATAAAGACATGCATTCAAAGCTCTTCTTTTGGATGTTGGCTGCCTTTCCTTCCCTTCTCTGTCAAGATGATCCCACTATTCACTAATGTTGAGGTCCAGGGTTTGGGGAGGCCAATACACAACTGATAGCATTCCATAATGTGTTTTTCTATTTGAAGATGGTGGTGTTGTAAATGCTATTGTATAATTACGTTAGCACAATGGTGATAGAAGGCCCCAACCCCGCCTTCCTAATGTGGGAGCCAACCAATAGGACCACTCCCTCCATGTCTGCGACTAGTGAGACCACAATTATCACCATCTAACAAGGTACCAGTGATATGAGACACATATGTTGCTTTCCACTTGTATGCACAATCATATTGGGTCACGGGTGGTATATGGGAAGTCTGGTAAACAGGTCCCTGGTGGCAGGAAACTAAGTCCGTGGGTCAGAGGGGGCCAGCCGAGATTCAGTCTCTGAGCATGTTACATGTAGGACACTGGGTTCTGTGTTCCCTCTGTTTAGTTTCTGCCCATGTGTTCCTTCTGTTCTCTGTCTGTTACTGTGTCTCTGAGTCCAGTCTGTGCATTTCCTGTTTTATTTTGAAGGTCTGTGTCTTATGTCAGTGTGTTCAGTTTTGTGCTCTCCCTGTCTCGTCTGTGTAATCAGTGTCAGCCGTGTCTCCCAGCTGTGTCCTTTCAGTCCTGTTCACCTCTTGTATTTAGTGTCTGAGTCTCACCCTGCTCGTCGTTGCGTCGTTCTTCATTCTACTCTGTTTTTTCTGTTTGCCCGGTTTCCTGTCTGTTGCTTTCCCAGTTTAGTTAGTTTTCTGTTCAATCGGCAAACTCCCAATAAAGACGGGTGTTTTGACTTCACATTTGCCTCTGTGAGTCCTGCTCTTGGGTTCCTGCCTGCCTTCACACAGCCATGACATTTTCTTCTTTTTTTTCCTGTTATTTATCTTCCTTCGTTGCGTCTCTGTTTCCTCCTTTTCTGCTTTTCTGCTTTGCAGTTTTTCACTTTTTCCTTTTTATTTGTTTCCTGTCTTTGTTCCTGCTGCTTTTATTGGAAGCAAGCTCCTCTGCAGAAAGAAACGCAATGTAGGACACATGTAGCTTTGGAAGATGGGTGCAACACTGACTGTCCAGCTCAGCTCAAAATTCAGTGTTTAGACATTTTCCTAGCTCTCCCATCTTCTTCTTCTTCATCCTCCTCCTCCCTTGGTCTCCTCCTCGAACCGTCTGGTACTGGGTTGGGGGGCAATAGCACAGGAGCATCCTGGCCATTGTCTCCATCGTCATCTGTGTCACTATCAGGAACACTTTCAGTGTCGCTCTCAGATCCCTCATCTTCCCACCACCTGATTTCATCAATAATTGGATCTTCTTCTGCTACATTATTGTACACGGGTTGTTCTATTTCTAGAGGTGGATTTCTTTCTGTGTAATCTCCTGCTCCCATCTCTGCTCTATTAATGACCAATGGTCGTTCTATCTGTTGGGGTGGATTTCTTTCTATGTTATCTCCTACTCCCATCTCTGCTCCATTAATGACCAAGGGTCCTTCTATTTCCTGGGGTGGATTTCTTTCAATGCCATCGCCTACTCCCATCTCTGCTCTAAAATTTTCCCAGGGTCCTGCTATTTCCTGGGGAGGATTTATTTCGATGCCTCCTACCGGAACATCAACTGCCTCCTCTTGTTGTGGCAGTTGATTATCAACTAAACCACGCAACTGATTGATTTCAATCCAGGGGAACATCCTGTCAACTGCTCTAAGATTTCCCTGTTGCAGCAGTGCCAAAAGCAGCTCATTGACTGCTAGTCCTACACCAACATGGTTTTGTTCACCATCGTCATGGTTTTGTGAGCCGTCTCCTCTATCCATTTTTTGAAAACAGTCTGCTTTAATAGACTGGAGGAAACTGGTCGGTACAGCTGTCAAACTTTAGCTGATTGGTACAGAACTTTTAAAATGTCCTTGAAAAAGAGTTTAAATCTCTTTAGGAAACTGTTTAAAAACACGACGCAAATGTGAACTAATCGCAACTGATTGCTGTGAGGAACACTGCGAACTAACGGCTATTTAAGGATTTTCAGATCAAAGTCAAGATTTTGATTGGTTGTGGTTTGAGCTGACTTTTGTGACGTCATCGAATTTGGTTCATTGTGATGACGGTCAACGTTCTGCTGATGAAAAAATGTCGCCGGTGACTGAAACTTTTACAGGAGAAGCATTTCCCACAAAGCCTTGAATGAATTATAGTGACAGAAAGAAAGAAAGAAAGAAAGAAACAGCAACAACTACTAAACAGAATTTTTGCACGTTTAAAATCACCATGGCAATGCGCATGCGCATATTCTCCTGCACGCAACGGGCTTTGGAGTTGACGTAACGCCGCAATGCATTGTGGGAGCACCAGGCCACGAATCAAAACAAACACACTGTAGCTCAAAATGAAAAGGACGGTGTAGAGACAGTTTGTGTCCACATGCAAAGAGACGGTACTTGCAAAAAGTAGCGTGCATCGGAAATGTGGACCCGTATGAAAGTGGAGTAGAAACCCTGAAGACCAAACCGCTGTTGACTTAGCATGATCTGTTCTCGTACCTTGTCTGTAAAGTCAGCGCATACACGGCGCACCAATTTCGCCGTTATAAATCTCTGGAGGCGCACATCCAATTCACCAAGGACTGGGTGCAATTGTAAGTACGCCGTCATTCAAACCAAGTGAAGTCAGCTTGAGTACTACGAGTAAAATGCGTTTGATTTCCCTCCGAACATTCAGATTAGTGCAGCATAAATTCATTCATGAGGGGAAATTACAGTGAGAACATGTGGAAGCTCTGTTAGATGGATGCCATAGTGAGTTCAGTGCACTGATGTGACATTGTCCTGAAGGATTTAGTTATTCTCTATGGTTAATGAAATTACACTAATTAATTCATATTTATTATAAATAATCCTAATTACACATCTTGCTTCCGTGTTTGTGTGCTGTGTCACTAAATACATTTTAGTGACACATTTTATTTTAGTTTTATACATTGATTAATGACCTGCAGAATCGCCTTATCATATTAAGTGTCCACAATTGTCACTTAAAGTCGAACTTTATGCTTTCTCACTCTTGAAAGTGATTACATCCTTGCATTACATACTTAAGTTTTTTGCTGATAGGTTTCTAAAAAGAAACATGCAGATTTAAAATATAACATGCAGCTTTCTATATATGGATACATAAAAACACTTTAGTTGTTACATTTATGATTAATGTATTTGAACGTAGACACAACACATTTGTGTCGGCCTTGGCTTATTAAAGTTCGTGTCTTGAACTTTGCCTGTGTGTGTTTCAGGTACTGCACTCTCAAAGACTGAATCAACCAGCATTGCAGCCATGGGTCATTGTGAGCATCACAGGGAAGGTTGAAGCCGCCCACTGCAGCTGTATGGCCAGAGTCGCGGAGACCTGCACCCATGTCTCTGCTCTTCTGTTTAAAGTAGAAGCAACAGTGTGGATCTGTGGCACAAGGACTGTTACAGATGAACCTGCATACTTGATTTTGCTGGGTAATATGACCAAGATACAGCCAGAGGTTGGCCATAAGATAGACTTCTCCTCTTCAGCTGCCCAAAAAAAGGCTCTCAATCAAAACATAAACAGACCATCTGTAGTGACAGGTAAAAGAAGCCGTCCTCAAAACAGAAAAATTCACAGGCACAGACGGTATCCACGCGCCTTCACGTCTGCAGTGCCCGGTGGTGCTTTCCGTGGCTCGTTACAAACGATGTGACATATATGAAGTCGTAAGTGTTCGTGTATTTAATATCGTACTAGGCAGATTTACTGCATTACCATTTACTACACATTTACCTGTGTATGGCTATTGTCAGTACATGTTGCTCATTGTAAACTTTCTTTAAGTGTGTAACATTCACAATGATACTGTTGATGGTAACGTGTATGATTCCAGCGTACCTGACAGGGACTATTGACTTTTTGTACACAGTTGATTATGTAAAGCCCCTTGCATTGGATTCATAATCAAGTTCACTGATTGACTACCCTGCAGTGCTGTTTTCCTGTATTCCTGTTTCATCCACTTTAATGAAGTGTCCTGTGTTATAGTAACAGTGAGTTGTGGATTCACTTAATGAATGCCTAAGTTGGGCTTTAATCTGCCTTAGACTTACTGATCTTCTTTGAATCAGCACCACAATAATCGTAAGGGCACTGACAAAACATACAAGTATAAATAAATAAAATCTATAGAAAGAGAAATATGTTTGATATGTTTTTATTAAGTTGCACACAAATAGCATTCTCTGCCAACAGGCTCAGAAGACAAAACTATGTAGAAACTGTGGAGGCAAACTTCTTTTCTCATGTAGTAATCACATGTTTAATCATATCACATTAGTTATAGTAATATCACTTTCTCACTTTACTATAGTAAGAGCACTCCCATCACCAGTTTACATGCATGTGGAATGTTAACACAGTGAGGCCATTGTAATGGGAGACGTTAAATAGATAGTGGGATGATCCTAGTGTTTCACTGGGATGCTCTCTCCACATTGCAATGTGTTTATTAAACCCACTTCAAATCAAGCTCACTGGGTGTGTTGCAGGTTATTGTTAAAATTTCCATAACAAAACACATAACAGACCGGAACCACAGAAGCAATGTGTACAAGCAGGTGGCAAACACAAGTTTTTGAAGTATTTGTACAACACATGCCTCTGCAACAGCTTCAGTGTTTCCTGGAATTGATTCGGAAACAATAACAAAGCTATTATCTATCTGTTATGACAGTCAAATTTCCCCCAAATAGTCTTGGTTGAGGTCGAGTGACTGTGAAAGGTATATGATCACAACATTTTCATAATGAACTATTCAGTGACCCCTCTTCAAATATTTTGTCACAGGACAAACATAATCTCTCATAGCATCTTTGTCGTGATTTTACAGCTCTTTGACCTTTGACAAGTGGACCCTAACATGGCAGCAAAGTGCAACAATGTCTCTTCGTGTGCGGGTCAAGAGTTCACGGTATGCATTTAATTTCTTGCATGTCTGTAAATGACTAGTACAATGGTATAAATAATCCTTCGCATTTTCCAGTATAAAAGTGGAAAATATATATAAATATAAAATAAATATATTACATCGTCTCATCGGGGCAACCTAAAAGACTCCTTTTATGGCTAGTCTTTGCACATCATAATAACACAGAAGAGAAGAAAGCAATTCATTCTCGATTGCTCTTAATTTCAGGGGATTTTCCAACCTGTTTTGGTTCAAAAGAGCCAAAGGAAAATCCTCATCAATGTTCGAGTGACAACTACATGCTTTTATTGCATGTGCACTGATAATGCTTACTGTCCTGTCATTGTAAGTCAGTCAAAATACATAAATAACACGTTGTGATCATACTGAAGACCACAGACGGCAGTCCAGGCATCAGGTGAGATAAAGGAGCTGGAGACATCACCTGATAAAGAAAAAAAGAGAAATGGAAAAGAGAAGTCTCCTTTATTGCACATTTTTCACCAATCACAAGCCTCTTCTCCCCCCTTCTGCCACCCTAGACTTTTGACCAATCACCGATCAGGATGAATTGCATTACTGGCTGATAAGGATACGTTGAAGAGGATGGATGGATAATAAAGCAACATGAGCATAAATGAAAGCAAAAATATTATGCAAGCATCAAGGCACAAAGGAATTTCAATTGGCTTACAAAAAAGAAGCCAGAACAGCGCAGCTAATATTACGTAACTTTAGGTGGCACAGAAGGAAATCCTGTGCTCTAAACAACGGAAACAGTTAAGGGAGATGAGACAGAAAAAGAGGGGACACACACACACACACACACACACACACACACACACACACACACACACACAAAGGTACACAGAGGACAATGACACAGGGGGAACCTAACCTAGACTTATTTGCACATGTGTGACTTTCTTAGTCTCAGACAATTTGCATGTTAATGATCAAGGAACTGACCTCACAGCCGATTGTTTGTCAGTGGTGCTAGTTTCAGTCATTGTGGAAATGTACTGTTTAAAAGGTTGGGGAAACCTGTAGCCAGCTGAGACTGAAGAAGTGACTTGGTTGAGTGACAAAATGTTTCTCCCACTGAAAACGCTACGTTGAGATTTACAGAGTCAATCTTTTGGGATCTTATAAGGACATTTTAAAAACTTACTCAGCATGGTTGTTTTTTGTGGGTTTTCCTTTTTGCTTGTTTAAGAGAATAGTAATTGTATTTTGTTCATTTCATGAAGAATATAATCTCTGCTAACAATGTAGCTGCGATTGACTGGTGTTCCCTGAATGCCTCACATACAGCTCCAGGACATTCAGCCAAGAGTCACTGATCCAACTTCAAGATTTAAATCCCGGATAAGCACATCTGGTGTTTAAGACTTTGCTGCTTCCCTGTTGACTACTGTAATTTGTTACTTTCAGGATTTCCTAAAAAACAAAGCAAAAATGACAGGGAACAGAAAGGGAGAGCATTTTTCTCCTACACTGGCTCCTCTGCACTGGATCCCTCTTAAATACAGGACTGAATATAAAATACTATTTTTACTTCTAGAGTCTAATTTTTTTACATGACACTGTGCACTTCAGGACTTTCAAATATGAAGTTTTTTTTGTTTTTTTTAGAGTCAAACAGGAACTTGTACTTAGTCATGTTACTCCTGAGTGATCTTATGAAGTGATGATTTTCATCCATGTAACCTGACAAACATTATTGTTGTTTTGGTTAATTTTCACACACAGCTAAAGCTTTGAGCACTTTCCTAGTTTCTACTCACTCCGTTATGTGCTTCCATGTTTCATTTGAACTTCTTTGGTCCATCCACATAAATCCATCCATAAACACGAATCGATTCTGAATTTTCCTGTACCAGAAAGAGATCTGATGAAGGAGGAGCAGAGGGGAAAAGCTCTTCATTTATGTAAGGCTTTTCTCTGTTTTTGCACTTTTTTCTTTCAGTTGTAAATCAGTGTGAGTTTCTCCAGCAGGCTTGCTTCTTTCCTCCTCGTCTCCCATCCAGTACAACATGGTAGGCTGAACCTCACTGGGATTTATGTAGCACCTCTACAGCCTCATTCTAGAAAATTCATACACAATAACATTCACAGCTGTTTATTGCTGTATAAAGACTATGCAGAAGCAGAAGGTACTGGCTCATCAAACTCTCAACAGCAATAATGTAGACATATGAAGTTGGTGGGATTGTTGCAAAGCAAACAATCAGGCTGTGAAGTGTTTTAGCTTTATGGATATCAAAGGGTTGCTCAGTGAATCGACCAATAAAATCTGACACCTTGTGGACAGATGATACCATTACAGCTGATAGAATCACCGGGTTTGTTCTTTTTAGGGGTTATTTTTATGCCTCCAGTGTAACAGTGTGAGCTGTGTTGAAGTACTGCGGGTTCAGTAGAGGTCTCAGGACACCAGTCCTCGAGGCCTGGAGTTGCCCACCCCTGCTATAGAGGATGCATAGGTCTGATCTTGGAAAAACGAAATGTGTTTGGCAAAAAGATGAAGAATCTTTTTCAGTTCACACAGAAAGCTCTGATCCCAGGATGTTTTTAAGGGATTGTCATACTTTTGACATCATTGTATTTGCTGATTATTCATCAGTTTTGTATCTGTTCCCTCTGTCCTCTCCATGCTGACCTCCTACTTCCTGTCCATCTCTCCACCTCAGCTATCTACTCAATTCCTCTGCTATCCTGGTTTGTGTGTTTACGTGTGTGTGCTTGTTTTTGTGCAGCAGCGGGACTTAGTGGAGATTTTCTGCCTGTTGGTTCCACACTTCCACACGCCTGTGATGACATTGTCCTGAACCGCTACTTAAAGGAGTGGCTGGTCCTCTCTTGGTGCTGGATTGTTTAATGACAGATCCTTGTCAGCTTTTTTCTAACAAAAAACGCCAAAGGAAAACCCTGTGTCCTTTCAAGCTCAGTCATCAATCCTTCCTTCCTTCTACAAGCTTGCCAAGAAGACAAAATTGGTAAAACTTGGAAAACAAGAATAAAACAAAACTCACAAACAGCTGATCTTTTTAAATTTTAATTGAAAATATAATACAAGGCATTTTCAATGAACATAAATATGGAAGATACAAGTGCACACTGCACATTATTGTCTACAGTTTAGGCCGTCTGTATAAGTAAGCATATTTGTTTGGCCACCAATTTGTCCACAGCAGTTATACAATCCACACTGGTTTATAACTCAGTGTGATAGTGAGCACATCTTTCACTTTTCTTAATGTGCTTTTTATACATGTACAATATAAAAATAAAGGCTTGCGTTGAATACATTTGAATGTCCATAATGTACACTTTTAAAGGACACAGAGTCTTAAATGCACAGCAAACAGATTTCCTCTTTTCTTTCAACTTCCCTCATGAAATCTTGACTTTAGTCTTGAGCTTATATTCTCAAGTGGTTTGCATGAGATGCTTTTACAGTATGTTTTCCTTCAACCTCATCAGCCTTCATCTCAGAATGTCATGTAAATAATTGTAAAAATATCTGTGCACATTAACCAAAAGCTTAAATAACAAACATATGCTCCAGTGTAATTACACTACAGCAGAATATGACCACACTTTCTTCTCTTTTCCAAATCGAAATCATATTCAGTAACAACAGACATTACAAATAGCGCTAATGTGTAAAAACATAATAAATAGTTTTAGTTCTTAACTAATGAAAAGAAGTTCTGGAATCATTCAGTGTATTAAAATGACCTTAGCTATTTGGATACATTCTTACAAATGTGATTTTTACAAAACAGTGCCTCCCTCACAGCAGTTTTTATTCAAAATATGTCCACACATTTTGGAAATGGAAAATAGTTTCTGAACCAAATCTAGTTTATTTGTTTCAGATTAGAAGCAAACTGAAACACATTTGTTAACTTCCAAGGTGCATAAAGAAAGTCTAAAGAGGTCGAGATTCCAGGAATATCTGTAGTGCAAGACTGATGGTCCTGCAATAATGTTGATGGAGTCTTTAGGTTTTTAGCCAAAAACTCCATCAGCTTAAATGAAACTTGATAAAATGGCTCAAATTTGCTGACCTAACAATGCATCTCGAGGCTTCTTAACAGACTTTCGTGCGCTTTACGCTTGTTAACATTTCCCCAAATATTTCTAAGTAGAATGTGAATACTTGATATACTCAAGTAAAGAAACTATAGAAATTTGTCAAATTTGTGCTACATAACTGTATATCCACAATTTTTTTCCAAGGAGTTTAAATACATAAGTACTGAAGTGTGGTGGACCATTTTGAAAGGAGACCTGCCTTATGGTTCTAATCCTGATGTGATGCATAGTGGTGCTCTGCTGCTAGCTGATATATTTGGTGGCCTCTTTTTGATCTTCAGTTCAATTCAATTTTATTTATACAGCAAATCACAGTTGCCTCAAGGCGCTTTATATTGTAAGGTGGACCCTACAATAATACGGAGAAATAATACAAAGAAAGTCATATTATTGTTAGTTGCCCAACAGTAATATGACCCGCTTTGGCAACAGTGGGAAGGAAAAACTCCCTTTTAACAGGAATAATCCTCCAGCAGAACCAGGCTCAGGGAAGGGCGGCAATCTACCGCGACTGGTTGGGTTGTGGCAGATGGCCGGTTGTATATTTTTTCAGTTTCTTGATCCACTACTGGTCAAAGAAGGTGGCTCCTACTCCCTCTTGTTAAAAGCGAGAGCTTTATCCTCACTGTGCGGGACTGTGTGATCACCGGGTGTCTTTCTCTAATGCTATAAGCTCTTTGCGCCAGTCTAGAAGAACAGGTCCAAATAATGAATGTATGTAATGAATTTATGCTGATGACGCAGATGATGACTAAGTTACAAAAGAATGCCAACACAAAGTGGTAATAAAGGCAAACACGTCCCCTGTTTCTGTTGTCCATAAAGGCTGCACTCAACAACGTGCTACCAATTACCCCCCAAAATTCACATATTTACAATTTGAATGCTGCAGGCAACTTTAAATTATTAGTTATTAGCTATTAGCAGTGATGGGAATAACGGCATTACTTTTTTCAGTAATGAGTAATCTAACTAATTACTATTCCTATCGTTACAACGCCGTTACAGTTACTAACAAGAAAATGCGCTCCGTTACTATTTTTCAACAAACAGACGATTGAAGCTGTGTTCAGCTTACTGCATCTTATATCAGTTGCATGGAAGTAGCTGTAAGTAATGTGGACGCTACAGCGTTAAGTAGCTGCGCGCGCTCCCGCGGACGGTAATCATGATCACTGTCTAACGAAAAAGAGAGAGAGAGAGAGAGAGTTTTGTGACGTTTAGCGTGTTTGGAGTGTGTAGTTAGTGTGTAGTGTTGTGGATAGTTTTGTGTTGTGTGTCAGAACAATGAGGCGACTGCTGTCTCCAGGTAGAAACAGGAGTGATACACCTGCTGCTGTCAGACCTGCAGGTATCAGGCTGTGATGTTCTCCTTTATAGTGGACAGAAATTGTGTTTTTGGAGTGGCACAAATAATTTGTGTTGCATCTTATTGAATGCAGAACAACTGATTGTTCTGTAAATAGTTTGAAATGGTTATTTAAAAAATCAAGGTAAAAGGTAAATGGATGCAAATAACGTTGTTGTTTGCAAAACTTGTGCATAGGATTTTAAAATTGACAATTTATATTTGCATTTAAAGTTATGAAATATAATTCATTAAACATGTTTGTTGTTGTTACAGTAAAAAATATAACTTTTTCTACTCTGATTTTATGTTTTTTGTCTGATTTTAGATCAATTGTGTTAATACAGTATGTCAAAATGAAAACATAACTGGAAATTCAGACACGTGAGGTTGTGCTGAAAAGAATGATACCAAACAAGTAAACAGTTTTTAAAGGTGAAATGTAGAGGTCAAATCAGAAGTGGTTAAAATGGCCAATTATACCCTGGACCCCAGAGGGTTAAACATTTTTATAAAGTAACGCAATAGTTACTTTTCAAGTAATTAATTACTTTTAGAATATTGTAACTCAGTTACTAACAGTTACTTTTTTGAAGAAGTAACTAGTAACTATAATTAATTACCTTTTCAAAGTAACTTCCCCAACACTGGTTATTAGTACTAGTCAAGAATATAAGCAAATTTACTGTTCTGCAGTCCTAAACAGCTCAGTATTATCAGAAGCTTTTGCTCATCTGTATTTAAAGAAGTGAGTTTAAAAGCATTTTGAAAGCAAGTTGAAAACCCAACAGAAGCAAAGCCAAGAAAAAGGATTAGGATACTTTGCAAGGGCAAACTTTATCACACAACACATTATGTTGTCTTTTGATGTCTGGTGCTGAAATAGAGTTAATAATACATAGATTAAACCCAGTGTTTATGAGCAACATTCTCCTTCTTAAACAGTAATGACCTATGAGTCCTTCAGGTAGTTTCTCTAAATAAAGACAATGGATAAAGTGTAGCATGCTGGTGCTCTTTTTTTTCTGTCCGTGAGATTAGCACACACAGCGTTCCAGCTGCGGTTAGTAAATGGCAGGAGGAAAACAGTTTGGAAGAAATTACATTTAAAAATCTAAATATGAAAAATGAAAACATTAAAATCCATAAAGTAGAAAAGATGATACTGGACAAATGTATGAAAATCATATCTATACATAGTTTCAAATGTGTACAGTGCATACAGAGTACAAAAGAACTATAAGTAAGTATTCTTAAAGGAAGTAAACAGTGTGTCTGAGAGCTTGTTGGCATCAGTAAATGACCTTTCATTTTAAATTCTTTGCTAAATATTAAAGTCCCTTTGAAAAATCAGCAATTGATCCTTTGTGAGAGTATTCCCTTAGCTCATGCTAGACTAGAGATCCGGCCTGGTTCTGTGCAGGAACCATAATGGGCACGCCTCCCATTCGGGTGATGTTGGAGGCCATGATGGTGGAGGTGGGTAGTGGTGGCGGGGAGGGAGCGGTCTGGAGCTGCAGCCGAGGCTGGTTGTACGTTTGCGGCAGCGCCTGTGCCTGAGGCAACTGGGTGTAGCGCTCGGGTCTGGGCATGGAACCGCCATTGCTGCCGGCCTCGGGGGACAATGGCTGTTCACGTGGCAGGGTGGTGTTGTTGTTGTAGCTGTAATGGGTGGGAGTGGAGGCCCCTTGGTGGCGGGACGGTCTATAGCCGGCATTGCTGCCTGTGGCGGTGATGATGGATGCAGTGTCTGAGGGGGGGCGCTGTGGATACTGCTGCAGGTGGTGGTGGTGGTTGTTGTGGTGATGGGAGGACTCTTTGTGGTGTGGGCTGGAGGCGATGGAGGACAGGGTGCCATTCTTGGAGATGATGTCAGAACCCATGCCGCTCTTAGCCCATGACACACGCTTGGGAGCCTGAGCATCCTCCCTGTAGACATCGAGGTGCAGGATTACTTATTTGTGGCGTGTAGATTACTTTTAGAAATGCATAATTAGTTCACAGTAACACTGAAATGGAGTACTTCATTAAATCTTGAAACTATGGTAATTTGTTTCTGCTATCACAGGATATGAAAATTAAATCTGAAAAACAGGCTTCTTAAACAGGTGTGATAGAATCACTTTAGTTTGAGAAATGTGCAAGATCAAAATGTGCATTCCTGTGCAATTGGTACATGTCAAAAGTAAAACCTGGGTCATCTGCAAAGGACTAAAATGAATTTGATTCAAAGCAGCAGCAACAAGAACTTCATCTACCAACGCTGCCACTTATGACTTGCCTGAACTGACACTGTTTAGCACTGTGGCAAAAGGGTCCTGGTTCAGATCTGCTGGCCAGCTGAGATGCTGTTACGAATTTTAAATGATAAAATTCTGCTTGCATTTAAGCCACACTGACTCACTTGATTTCATTGGCCAAGTCATCCTCGTTGTTTCTTCTCCTTATCACGAAGACAAAAGCGAGGCACACAAAAAGGAGGAAGATGAAGCCAGCCACTGAGCCAACTGTGGCACCAACAATCACCCCCACTTTATTGGCTGGAATTAAAGAACATACAATTACTATCTCAAAGAATTTAAAAACACTTTTATTACCTCATTTCGTGTAGAATCAATAGTACTTGTACAGCACTGGTTAGAAAAGCAGATTAATGTTTTATATTCGAGTCATGTAAAGATGTCCTTTCTGTTTGACATAGAGATGGACTAATCAGGTGACCAGTTGTGCTGTGACCTAGCAAATCAGTTTTAAGCTACAATTCAGTTTCATTTATATAGGGACAAATCACAACAGCTGTTGCCTCAAGGCGCTTTATATTGTAATGTAAAGACACTACAATAATGCTGCGATGTTGATCACTAATTTACCGCTGTCCATTGTTTTCAGGCTTCTGCAACATTATATATTCCCAGGACGCTAGGTTGTGTTGGGCATGGTTGACTGTCCAGACTCATGTTAAAGTAAGACAAATTCAGCCAACTTTGACAAAAGTATAATTTTCTTAGCTGCTGAATAGAAAAGTCAGCTAAGCTAATGGTTACAATGTAAAATGTCACAGCCCTATGCTAGCAACGTTAAACATGTCTGGCAAACAGGGTTTGTTTTTTACTTTGAATCTGTGTAAGTCATGAGTGATAGGGGTTTATAATGATACTTTTGCTAAATTATTGTATATTTGTAATATTTTAATATATATGTAAGAAAGTTCGCTGCATATTCATTTAGTTTTCTTATGACGTGTCAGCAGTCATAAGAAATTAGTAGGATATGATCGTGTCCAACAGAAATAATTAATTACATCGATGCTCGCTGTTCATGCTTGATAATAGTGTATCTGAATGTGTGGTCCATAACTATTTTTCATCACTTATTTTTATTAATAAACCATAACCAGGGTTACACTTGCTGCGTACAGTTGGTAATGTGCAGGTCGATTGCGCAGCTCTTTTCTGCCACCGTGTTGCTGGCTGTGCACACGTATTTCCCCGACATGTTGCTGCTCAGGTTGTTCAGCTTCAGAGTGCCAGTCTTCTCATCTAACACAGCAGTTTACATGGAAAAGACAGTCAAACACACATGAAGACACATTATTTCACATGTATAACAGTTCTCAAAGATGTGCTAAGTGACAATCCCAAAAGACGGTGTGCAGGCTGCTTTTTCTATCAATAATTCACATTTATAGCAAACAATGACTCTTTGTTTTTTCGCTGTGCACTCACTGAGCATGGGTGAGAAGAAGACCTCAGAGGTGGGGCTGGTTTTCTTCCACTTGTACAAAGGAATAGGTTTCCCAGAGCTGGACATGCAGATCAGAGTAACATTTCCTTTTACCTCTGGCTTCCCTGTCATAGAGCACTTCGGAACAGAAGGAGGGACTGAGGGGAGAGGATTATGTAATGTTTTATTACAAGACTTTCTGTTTTACTGTTTCACAGTGAATCTGAGAAGTACAGCTGTGCAACGGGTGAATTTCCCTTACCTTTCACATCCAGGGTAACCGTTTCAGTAATACCATCATTAACAATCTGAAAGATGTAGCTTCCTGAATCGGACTCCCGGGTGTTGTTGATGTAGAACGACACATCTGATGATGGCATCTGATGTAGGAAACCGACACGGCCCTTAAACTGTCCGTCAAACACCTTCACCTCGTTGTCGGTGTAGGAGATGATCTGGACAGAAGGACAGAAAGCAAGCGTCACATGAAACAAAAAGAAGATTAAAAAAAGGGGGTTTTTTGGGGTCTTTTAGTACATAAAAGAAAGCACACGAAGAAGTAGTTGTGCATAACAGATATCACTGACCTGTGTCACTGACATCCAGGTCAGGGATGTAATGGACTTTGTATTTATCCAAAACATTTCCAGAGATTTATTTGCTAAATGTCCAAGTGCAAGACTTTAAAGAAAAGAAAGTTTCACTAACACTGGTAAAATCAGCAGTGCTTACAGAGGAAAGTTCAGGACATCTTCAACAACTCACCTTAGTATCACTGACATTGGACAGAAGTTAGCTTCACTGACTCATCAACCTTTACTGGACTCTACACAAAGTTTTACAGCCTCCTCCAAAGCAACTACACATGACGCATATCGGCAGGTGAGGTAAACAGTGCACGGCGGACTCACAGCCCACACTTTAAAAAGGTACGTTCTCAGTTTAAACATTGGACATGTTTTCTATGTTCAGTTGTGAATAAAATAAAATCTAACCTTCACATTTCCACCTATAAGGCCAAATTAAACAGTAATATTAATGTTCTTGAACCTGATCTATAAATTCTCAGCTCTCATTCTCTGCAATTTAATTAACACAAATTATGCAGGTCTGTATTGTTAGATAAATACTACATTCTAACGAATATGGCTTGTTTCTACTCTGGTCGAAAGAATCCACGCTTCGTACTGATGTCCACAATTCTTTTATTCCTCTCACAATCATGGAGCACCGTGAAAACTAGAAACAAGTAAAATAATATCGATAGCACATATGATATTCATCTCAGCCACTTATTTCCTTTCACAAGGTGCACAAGTGTTAAACAAATAACAGCATAATGATTTTTTACCGTGTACGCCTTGTAAAACCAGCAGTAGAAAAGTTGTATATTCCGAAAAGTCCGCCGTGTTACCGTTCTGTCTTGTCTCTCCCGCGCACAACTTCCGGTTCCCGCAACTCACAGGAAGTGACTACTTCACAATAATATTTTAACAGAAACATTTCTTATAAGCAGGATATATCACTGGATTCATAGATTACCTTTCCTACTGCAAATGTACACAAGCATGAGAAGCAAATAAAGAAAACAAATAGAAAACAATAACGATCTCAGATTCACTTTGGTGTTGTCATGGCAACCCACACAAACATTTCAGCGTCAGCTACATGGTTCTTGTACAATAAAAAACAAAACACAACAAAAGAAGCCTGATATAAAACCTAGTTCCAGCATATGTATCTCTGCAGTGGAAGGGGCTGAAATACAGTATAAATAGAACGGTTCAAGGCAGATGCATCATTTACAGTAAAAAGTAAAGATGTTCTTAGATTAAAATCTGTTTTCTTTGAGTAATCTAGTCACCTGATGGTCTGGACCTTGATCACTTGCTGTAACTGATGGAACCTTGAATTCTGCTTTATACCAGAGAATCCTGAAGGAAAAGCTCCTGCCATCAGCTTGTATTCTGAAGTTCAATTACATTTGAGTTATGCACCAGGAAAGTGATCCAGAACATAGCAGCAAAAGAAAACAACTTAAATCTGATTGAGATGCTTTGGCAAGACCTTAAACAGACCGTTTATTCTCAAAAGCCCTCCAATGTGAAAGAATTAAAGCATTCTGCAAAGAAGAGTGGGCCAAAATCACTCCACAGTGATCTAAACGCATCATCGCCTGTTACCTTAAAGGTAAGAACGGTGAGGAGCAAAAACTGTCTGTTTAAAAGAGAAGATGAACTGAGGGGCTGCACCAAGAACTCATGCATTGGTATTTATGATTACTTTCAACTACAAATGATGCCAAGCAACTCTAATAGCATTCAAAAACAAAACCAAGAGCTGGAAAAGGCACAATAGGTTCTTGTCAATTATTTTCTCCATATTACTATTATTATATTATGCATAGGAAACATATATTAGCAGTTTGGAAAAAATATCACTTTGTCAAATTTTAGTTACTTACATAATTAGTACCATACCACCCCATTAGAGCACTTTGCTCTCAGACTGTAGGCTTACTTGTTGTTCCTAGGATATTTAAAAGTAGAATGGGAGGAAGAGCCTTCAGTTTTCAGGCCCCGCTTCTGTGGAACCAGATTTGGATTGGGGAGACAGACACTATCTCTACTTTTAAAATTAGGATTCAGAGTTTCCTTCTTGCTAAAGTAGTACAGTTAGGGCATGATCAGGTGACCCTGAGTTATGCTGAGGCTGCTGGAGGATTCCCATGATGCACTGAGTATTTCTTCTTCAGTCACCTTTCTCGCTCACTATGTGTTTATATACATATTATTTCTAGTTAATAATCTCTGTCTCACTTCCACAGCATGTCTTATCCTGTCTTCCTTCTCTCACCCCAACTGGTCGCAGCAGATGGCCCCGCCCCTCCCTGAGCCTGGTTCTGCCGCAGGTTTCTTCCTGTTAAAACTGAGTTTTTACTTCCCACTGTTGCCAAAGTGCTTGCTCATAGGGGGTCATATGATTGTTGGGTTTTTCTCTCTATTATTGTACGATCTACCTTACACTATAAAGTGACTTGAGGTGACTGTTGTTGTGATTTGGTGCTGTATAAATAAAATACAATAGAATTGAACAATTTGTCAGAGGGGAATTGCTCACTTTATCTTGTCTAAACACATACGACTCTGAATAGATTGCAGTTAAGTTTTGTTCTTTTATCAGTGAAAATGTTTTTACATTTAATGAATGTTTCTTCCTGTAAAGAGTAAAGTAAGGTGAGACACTAAGGGAAATAATAAAAAAAACCCCTGTATCCTTTCCCTTCCTGAGTTCTCTTTCTTCCCCTAAATCTATTTGATTGTGATCCTCCTTTTGGATCATCTATCTGCACAGCACAGTAGTATTAGAAACCTTTAAGTCTTTTCTTGTCTTGGCTTGATATACAGTATATTAGACTTAAGTGTAATTGTTTCCTTACCATCTTCATCTGGCTGGTGTTAGGCATCAAAAAGTTCCAGGCGATACTCTTGGAATTTGGGTTGCCGCCAGTGTACCGGGCCTGCAGCTCCACATACTGACCCTCGATCACTTCTCCATTTTTCAGGGGTATTAAAAAGTTGGCCCATATGCCTGGATGAAGGAAGAAAGGGAAAAAACACACTGTAAAAATCACAGTTTTTTATTACTTTTATACACCACTGTACATGTAATCAATAATTGTAATCTCTATATTAATTTCTATTGTTAATCTCTGTCTCTCAGACAGTGTGTCTTTTGTCTGCCCCCCTCACAGCCAACCAGACGTGGTAGAAGAAGAAGCCGTCCCTCCCAGAGCAGAGGCTTCTTCCTATTAAAAGAGGTTTTTTTCTTCCCACTGTCACCAAGTGCTTGCTCCAGTTGCTAGAATGTTCTATGTAATACCGCAGGGTTTATCCTACAGTATAAACTGCCTTAATGTTGTGATTCAATTGAATTGAATTCTGACTCTGAATCATTACCTGTACAGTTGAAGGTGCAGCAGGAAACCTGTTTGGATTGTTCTTTGTTTCTCATGCCTGTTTCATGTTTGATGTCATATTTTTTATAATAAAAAGGTTATAAGCAGAATGATATTATAAGATTAATGAGGATCTGCTTAGCTTCTTTTTAATAATTGCCATTGAAGAAAAAAGTTTGCTTCAAGGACATTATTAAAACCGTATCCATGATTTTATTTGCATGCGGCTCTTCTTACACAGTTTATAATGTTACATTACCACAGATGTTATCACAGATGAACTTGTGCGTTATTTGGATTTAACGCAATAGTGATAATGAAATCAAGCTGAATAGAGAGAGCACTATCACAGTGAAATGTAATGTTTATTTAAGACCACAGAGAGGCAGCAGAGAGCCAAAACACATCTGCAGCACACACGACCAAATCAGAAAAAAACAAGGTTTTCGCTTACATATTTATATGTGACACGTTTTTATTAGTTAAAGTGTTCATTTAAGTAGTTGATAAATATGACAAATAAATGACAGAGGCTATAAACCCCAGTCACCAACTGTGCATAATTTGTGTTTACTGTATTCAAAGGTTTTCTCAGGGGAATGTCAGTCTCTCCTACAAAATGAGGGTGGTTTGAATCATGGAATTAGTCAACAGAAACCACATATCTCACCTTTTTTTCTCAGGGACCCATAACAGAGAAATGCAGAAAGTATGTGAACCCAATATAAATTAACACACACACACACACACACACACACACACACACACACACACACACACTGGAGCATGACTTTTTGACAGTGGTCAAAAAGTATCAAATGGACAAGCATCTCAGTGCTTGTCCATTTGATACTGTTGACCACAGTATTTTACTACAGCGATTTAAACACACTGTTAGTATTAAAGGAATTGTACTGGAGTGGTTTGAATCAAGAGTACTAAGTGGACTTTTCCCATATTAGCTGCTCTTCATTGGCTATCAGGCCGCTCTCCTGTGGAACTAGCTCCCAGTTTAGATGAAGAGCATATGTGCACTCTAATTTTGAAATACACTTAAAACCTTCCTTTTTGATAAAGCTTTTAGTTAGGACTGTATCAGCTGAGTCTGAACCTTCCCTTATTTATGCTGCAAAGGTTAGGCTGCTGAGGGCGCTTTACGTTTCTTCTTCACACATCTCTTTCCACTCTCTGTGTGTTTATACAACACTATTGTATTTAATAACTGGGAACTCTCTTCTCTTCTCTTTCCCCTTGCCCATGACTTATCTCAATGGATGGCTGTCCCTCCATGAGCCTGGTTGTATCCGAGGTCTTTCCTGGTAAAAAGGAGATTTTCCTTCCCACTGTCACCAAGTGCTTGCTCACAGGGCACAGAGTGATTGTAGGGGCTTTACCTTATAATATAAATTGCCATGAGGCTGTTGTGAATTGTCACGAGGACACGAGCACCTGGAACATGGCTGCCAAGTCTAAAGTGCACTGTATGTTTGTGTGTATTGATTAGAACCATGGCATGTTCAATTCAATTCAGTTTCATTTATATAGCAACAAATCACATCAGCAGTTGTTTATGTTGAAATTTGAAAGGCGTAGGCACATTATAAAAATTGACAGGACAAACATTCTTCATACCCCACATTATAGTTTCAAAAAGACATTTGAAACAAGCTGTTTATACACGAATAAAAGTCATGCATTATGGATTAGCTTTCTTCACTGCACAGCAGTACCTTCCTGCTAATTAGTACCATTATTTAGATGCCACAGTTGTTACCGCAACAAAACTATTTACATGTAAAGGAAGTGATGTAATCAAGTCCAATCAACAAGAGGCTTCCCAAGCAAACTATTACCTGAAACAACTCACTATTTCTGTGGTGGCTAAATATTCAAAGCAGAGGGGTGGAGGTCAAGGCACGTGACTTGTAGTTATTAAAATCCTAACAATTGAAATAGTTTTAATCAGAAAAAAATATTGATTGTAGGTTTTTTATACAGCATTGTGCAATGATGTACTGAATATCTGGGCTTTTTTAAGGTCAATTAACTGCATTATGGCTACTCTGGAGCAACAGAAACACAAAACTAACAAACAGATAATATTAAAAAACAGCACTATGATGTTGTGGATGTCAAATGTTTAATTAGAACTACTGTTAATCAATAACTGCCATTATTGCAACTGCACAATCAAATGAATTCTCAGAAAATTCATTTGAATTTTGAATTGTTTCTCAAAAAAATATTTGAGAACGGAAAAACAGACTTTTAATGCAACTAGACTGCTGATGATAAAAACAAAATAAAGCCAACCAGGTTTGTTTCTGTAGTGGACACAGAGTTGCTTATTTCATTACAGTATTTAGCTTTTCTATTTTCAACAGACAGTCTCTGGCACTGAGCAAGGAGCGCCCCCCTGTGGCCAAAAGCTATAGAAATTTACACAGTTGAAACCCATTATAAGCTGAATTATTCTAAATTTATAGCATTTAAAGCTCAATTTAAAGCATCACAGATTTGGCAAAATATCTTGTTGGATTTGGACTTGTTGGACTAATGAACATCTCTTGTGCTTTATTGCTTCTCCAGCTCTAAATTATACAGGTGAAACGTGAATGGCAACAATGCACCATGTAAAGAGATCTCTATAGAGAGGAGGTGTAGGTATCAGTTTCTCAGTCACTGTGGAGATGGAGTAGATAAGTGACAGTGATGAGAGAATGTGTGGGCTATGCTCCTTTGGGAACATTGCTTCTAACAAAGAATCACACTAGTGAAGCCATAAGATAGACTAAATAAGGGAAGATGTGGAAGGTTAGCGTAAGAATAAATGTTGCTAAAAACGGTGAAAGGAGAAAACAAGGAGAAGCAGAGATCCATTGTGTCAATGGCTCTTTAGGCCATAAGAAGATTTGGTGCAGCAGTGAGATAGGCCTGTTGTTTGTAGAGGTGCTGACTGATGGATGGTTGGATCAGTGGACATGTAGAGATGACAGAAAGAGGCTTAAATATAAATGCAATGAGTCACTGTGGAGTGGCTCTCTGATGATTGCTATAAGCTTAAAGGGAGCCCAATGAGAGGCTGCTGCATGTCTCACAGATTGGATGAAGGGAAGGAAGAGAAACGGAGACTCTCTGGGATGAAGAAGATTTTACTAAAGCTAAAACAGCAACAAGAGATCTTGAAATGTTTATATTTAGAATAGATGTAAAACTAGATCAGAGAATAGTGTGCCCATGCAGAAATTGTTCTATTTGACACAAATTAGAAACTCCAGCAATGGATAAGTTCACTTTTTAAGCCAAGAAGTTTGGGAAAACACCTAGCCGGAATCCTTTCAAATCTTTGCGGTAAGACTCTGGAATACAAGACTTCCCAACAGGGATGACCCAGACACAAACATTTCAGTGGGGGAAAACAGGCCAAATTTTCAGCTCCTCATTAGTGTGGATGAGCTGCGCTTCATGATTTAGTCTGATCACATGGGCATTTTTTCCCCATCAAAATCTTGCCAAGTGCTGCTTTAAGAAGATTTTCTGACAGAAATCCTTCCTGATTCCAATGAGAGCATACTACATTGAAAAAAAAGATGAAACATGTATAGAAAAAAAAACTTGGCAGAAAAAATAGAGAAATGAACAAGGCCACTGAGATTTACTCTTAAAGTGGTCAGTGAGGCATAATCTTTCCCTCTGTGGCAGGTCTGAAATCTATTCTGCTCGCTTCATGACAATTACTTTTAAATATTCCTTGGTGACTGATGGCAGGGCAGATGGGAGCGAGTTCACTGAAGGGCGTAATGAGGACTGGATAGGTCTCGCTGGATCTAATAGGGCTATTTCACTAAGTCTGATATAACAAGGTGTTTTATGGTTAGCTGGAGAAGCTTTTATTCATCTCTCTCTTTCAAAGTAACAGTTTCTTCACTATATGTAGAGATACCACTTTGGAAGCTGGATATGGAGTTGACAGACTTAATTACAGGGTAGATTTGAATTGGAAAAAAAGTGGGAGTTACACTGTTGTCCCCCAGTGTAATAAGTGCTATAGTTCTGTAGTACTTGCAAAGCTGGTGATAACCACACTGAAAGGGTAAAAACTATCAAGAATAGTGAACTGTGCAAAATGTCCTTCCAACCATTCTTGATACCACTACAGAAACCTAATTTCAGAATAACAAGAAGAAGACAAAACTAGAACGTCTGGGTTGTTAGAGTTGCTAGTTAGGGGAGAGACTCTTCTCTAAGAAGAACATGGGAGAAGGTCTGCAAACAATGAGACTTCCAGAAAAATGTCCCTTGGACAGATGAAATGAAAGTGAAGCTACTGGGTGCCAGTTTAGCTCAGTGGGTGAGCAGGTAACCACATGGCCAGAAAACAGGGACCCAGTGTAGGTCAAGTTACTTGAAAAAATTAGTTACTGATTACTTCCCCCCAAAAGTAATCCCGTTACTTTACTGATTACTTATTTTCAAAAGTAATTAATTACTTAGTTATTTAGTTACTTTTTAAAAACACGATTTACAACCTGAAGAGGTGATAAAGAAATAGATCTTTCAGCCCAATTCTACTTTTTCTTCAGAATCCATCATACAAAATGTAATCAAATGGAAAAGTCTCTTTTTAAAGCTTGTTTTATTAGTTTTAATCTTTTAACTTTATGCATCAAGCAAAAATTAAATTATATGCAACATTCTGACTAGAAGAAATTTGTTTAACATTTAAACCTATTTTCTGCACATTCGAGCACATAAAAGAAAAAATTTTTTGTGTTCACACGCAGTCTTTCAAATAAATGCAAGTGAACCACAGCAAAAAATAAATAAATAAATAAATAAATAAAAGACTCAGCGGTCCTGTTGCTCTATTTTCACTTGTATAGCAGGCAGATGCTTGCCCTGGTACAGGTGAGCTGCAGCGGTCAGTGGAAGAATCCGCGAGTTTGTCTGTGAATTTCCCATTCCGTGGTAGCGCACTCGGTGCTTGCTCGGAAGTTTAGGGGTTTTTTCGCTGTAAAGCGAAGTTTTCCTCCCATGCAGGGAACAGCGTACGCTAATATTTTTTGTCACTTTTTACGGAATCAAACTCAAAGTAAGGTCAGTACTTCCACGCTTTAAACGCTGCACGCTCATACTCTCTGCCGCACCCGTTATATTATCCATTGTTGATCTGCACACAGGAGTTTCCACGAACGTCGCACTCGCTTACGTCATTGTCATGAGACCTTTTTTGCAATAGTAATCCCTTACTTTAGTCGTTACTTGAAAAAAGTAATCGGATTACAGTACCGCGTTACTGCCCATCTCTGCTGATGACCCTTTGCTTTGTTGAGTGAACCATGAACTCTGTATACCAAAGTGTTCTACAATCCAAACTGGGAGCTGAGAGGCCTCCCATTCTACTTTTGAAAACTCAAAAGCAGAACAGGAGTCACTAATTTAGATTACAATGTAATCTCAGAGCCAGAGTTGTTGCTTTGATGAAAATACTGTGCTATGCTCAAGTTCCTGTGTGTGCTAATTGGATAATTACAGGAAACCCTTCGGACTGATCCCTGTTTACTTCAGCAGACCTCAGTGTAGATAAAGCGGAAACCATGCTTTGATGAGGATGACCTTAACTAACGTATTTCATGCTGAAAAGATGGGTGGAGCGGGTCGTTTGCTTCCTGTCAGCATCTTATCAGCTGCTTTGGTTAAAATGTTAAAGCAAGTGAGCTACAGAATAAAAAAGATATGGTGTCAAACATAAGTGATGTCTCTGTTGCAATATTACCATCAAATACATCTCTTAATGTCTAACTTGGAGAAATAGCTAATTTAAGAGATTTGAGAATAAGAAGAAAGAGCACATGATCTTGGATGAAGATGACAGTGTGGCAATGATGTCTCCATGGAGCACCACTGCCACTGAACCCTGTCTCTGGAGGATGGGTGGAGATGCAATGACGTGCTCTTTCTCATGGAGATAAACCTCCCCTGATAAGGCTTGGACCACTTTCTGTAGATCTGAGGCTGGATTGGTGGTTCCTGTATCTATAAAGTAGGAGGAAAACTCTTAAAGATCAACAGAACCAGATGGTCTGGGTCCTGATGACCAAAGGTCATCCTGTGAAAATCCTTCATGTTTGCCTTGCCCGATAAAATGAATAAAACCAAAACAAAAAAACAACAACAAAAAAAAAAACCCCAGCGGACAAAAACCTGCAGAATTGCTGCATTCACATTTGAAAAAGTCCCCAAGTTCATCTTAGTACCTGTTGTTTAACAGATGTCTAAATACTGGCCTGTAGGTTGTTTTGGATACCTGCATCAGAAAATGTCCTGATGCTTTGACCATAAGTTGTTGCTGTTCACACTTGACACATAACAATACCACTAACGTCTACTACAAGACTTTTGGCTTATCCAGTGTATTAATATTTGATAGTTGCAGATTTTTTTGGTCCTTTAAGAAAAGAAAATCAAAAAAGCAGAACTGGGCAGTGTGCACTGTACCTGGCCATGAAGAAATGCTATAGAAGACAGCAATAACTCACTAA
Organism: Diplotaxodon limnothrissa; assembly: GCF_057381915.1. Lineage (NCBI taxonomy): Eukaryota > Metazoa > Chordata > Actinopteri > Cichliformes > Cichlidae > Diplotaxodon > Diplotaxodon limnothrissa. Next base: position 5,084,250 of record NC_140605.1, read on the forward strand.
TTCACAAGGCTTGCAACAAACCAGTAGACAACTATTGTATCAGTATTCCCAGTGCTTTTAAACTTGAAATAATGCTTTGACATCATACCACGGTAATTACAGATACTGACTGAACAGTTTTAGCTCTGAAGATGTGGTACAGTATGCTTAGCTAGACAGAAAGATGTGTTTTTTTCCACCGTCCACAAATATAGTCTGGCTAGTTCCACTGAGATCCACAGTCTGTGCAACATTAACAGCACATTTACGGACAAAAAGAACAAAAGCACCATGAATAATTGATTAGAGATGAGATGAGAAGAAAGACAGAAACAGTGGCACTGTCCAAGCATCTTATTTAATCTTTTAACATAAATTAAGAGGAAATTTAAGGAAGAAACTGAAAACTAACTTCAAGCTGAGAGTTTTTTTTTAATCAAGGTGAAGATGTCCAGTATCCTCAAAACATCTGAAAAAATCCATCAAAGTCTAAGGTTATTCATAGCAAAAATGTTCTCTCTTTCCCAAACTATCATTTTGCTGTAATCTCCACACATATGCAGAAATAATCCAGAACTTTTTTTCTGATTCTCACTCCACAGCCCATCGAGTCCTCATAAAAATAGAAGTCCAAGTTTTAACACACACACACACACATACACACACACACATACACACATTCAAATTCTTGTGGGGACATCTGATTGACATAGTACTTTCCTTAGCCGCTCACCCTAGCCATCAAAAATGAATGCCTAACCCTAAACCAAAACCTAATTGTAATCCTGACACTAAAACCACATTATGAGTCACAAAAATGCCTTCAAACTTGCAGCGATCAGGATTTTGGGCCCTATAACGGCTATAAAGCTGTTGGTCCCCACAAGTATAGTAAACGTCCAATTTAATTTTTGGTCCCCACAAACACATCTAAACAGGCATGCACACACACACACACACACACACACACACACACACACACACACACACACACACACACACACACACACAGAACTTCTCATTCACACAACGGGCTCAGGGCCAAAGTCTGGGGCAGAGCTCATCTTCTGATAACTGCGAGACTGCCATTCCTCACAGGATAATTAAAGGAGAAACACAATGTTAGGACTGCTGCAGAGAGGAATGTGTCGTCTCCTTCTTTCAACCGCCAAACTACCAAACTGCCACTCAAAAGCTGGATGCCCTGAGAGTGACAGAAGAGAGCAGGACAAAGGCAGCTGCTTAATTGGTAGAACAGAGATAGCGAAAGGCCGGGAGGGTTTATGTTTATGCCTTCAACCTACCAAAAATACGTATCCATTATCCCGGTCTCTTCCAGTCTGCTAAAGAGCTACAAACACATCTGGGGATGCAAAGTGAATGCTTATTCAGCCTGTGGGCTGACTGCTAATTACAAAGAGACACAGCTGATATGTTCTTCCGCCGTCCTTGCACATTGTCCTTGAGAGCCGAACCAATTAACATCTGGAAGAAGTGATTGCTCATTGTAACTTGGCAGCAGTGGAGATGGTAGACATGCTTGTCATGTTTGGGTACGGATAACATTTTCATCACCAGCAACTTTTAGCCAATCAGATGTGCCCTTACATGTTTCCCTTCTGATATGATTTTGTTTCATAAACAATCCTTCTGGTGGCTAATGGAAAATGAATCAGAAGCTGGTTGTAACAAGTCATATCTCTCCTAAGGGCAGTATGTCAGTCTGCCAAAAGAATTCCCTAATACAAGCATAATACTGTCATATTTATGCAAAATGTAAAGAATTTAAATTCAAATGTCAATCAAAATCATCTATAAATTTAAATGTATTTATCTATTTACCAATTCACCATTGTCTCTAATTAGGCCAGTAGTAAAAAGGCAGAGTAGTAGCTGTACCTGTTGTTTAACAGATGTCTAAAATACTGGCCTGCAGGTTGTTTTGGATACCTGCATCAGAAAATGTCCTGATGCTTTGACCATAAGTTGTTGCTGTTCACGCTTGACACATCAGCTAAATGTGTATGAAGAGTCTCAGCTGTACTGTGTATGTATGCCAGCACACTTACCCTGATGTCAACATGATAACCATTATACCAGCTAAATGTCAGCAGATGTTACTGGTCATTTGCATAAAAGAATTCTAGTGATCCGGTTTCTGCCTTTACATCTGGAACCCTTACGTTTTACTCTATCATCATTTATCCAGTGGATTTACACCATATTCACACACTGCGTTTGATCAATTCGGTTCGATTCTACATCAGAACTGAAGGAACTTTGCTTTTATTCATGTGACAGATACACAAACCAGCAACTGTCAACAACAAATACAACTAATGCAAGTGATTGCCTACATATAATATATGATAATAGTAATAATAGAATGTAGGAACAGGGTAGGGTCATCCATCCATCCATCCATCCATCATCTTCTTAACTACTTCTTTGACTTAAGGTTAAAAGTGCTAGTTCCCAGCTTTCATTGGGCAAACGTGCGGGTACAGTCTCAACAGGTCACCAGTCTGTTACACGGCTGTGATACATGTGATGGAAAAATGAACGATCTGCACCTTGACTTCCGCGTGGAGTTTGCATGTTCCCCATGTGTCTGTCAGTCTCACATAGTGCCAAAGACATACCTGTTTTAGGGCAGCCTGTGATTTTTAAATTGGTACAACCTTCATTCCAAAAAAGTGAGGATGTTGTGTAAAATGTAAATAAAAACAAATTGCAAGGGTTTTCAAATCTCATAAATCTGTATTTATACACAATGGAAAACATTTCAAATGTCAAAAAAATGGCTTAATCTGCAAAATTTGACCGTTTTCATTTGCTCACTTTAAATTTGATATTAGCAACACATCTCAAAAAAGTTGCGATGGGGCGAGTTTAGATTCGTTTTGACCAGAGCACCCCTAAAAACAGCAGTCTACTAATAATAACATATTTTAGTATATTATTTTATGGAATCATTTTCAAATGTTATATTTTCTTGTATGTTTACAACAGTACGTGATAGAATGTAAACAGGTTTTATGTGTTGTTGAGGTCATGATGTTACAGTGCGCTCACACAGAGGCTGGTTTCTCATTAATAGCAATGAAAAGGCTTTGGTGGCTGCGGCAGAAAGAACACGCACAGGTATTTTCATGACACAAATTAGTGATGTAGATTTAAAACACACTTTAACTGGAATATAGCAAAAATTCAAACTGTTCTGATAATGTAGGGATGTTTCCATGACTGCTTTCTTTTATTTGTTCACAAAATAGCCTGAAAAACATTAGCTAATGTAGCTTAAATCACTAGAGATTATTAGCTAATTTTAGCCTTCTGATCCACTAGTCTGCTGGTATCCCACCAGTTACCAGCCAAGGAGCTGATGTACTGGTAAAAATTCTGGTCAAAGAGGGGTGAAGTGTTTGTTTACAGTACAGCTGCAGATCCAAGCGACCATAAGTCTTGTCTATGTTACTTGTCTATAATGAATGCAAATCTGTGATTCTAAACATTTAAAGATTTGAGATTGTTGCAATTCGTGTCTTAAAAAATGAAAAATATTCACATAAAAATATGAAGATAGCAACATACTAACCCCAAGTTGCTCTGTGATACATCCATCACAGTATGAATGTGAGTGAATGTCAGATACTAAGCACAAAAAGTTTTGTATGAATGAGTGTGAATGGGTGAACGAGGCAAGTTGTATAAAGCGCTTTGCGTGCTCAGTAAAAAAGTGCTGCATAAGAACCAGTCCATAAATGACTTTCTGACTAACAACTTCATGCTAAAAGTATTTTACTATTCACAAATTGTCATTGTTGTAATTTCCAATGTAAAATTATTTAATTTTTATATTTTTCTATCAAATATGCGACTTTGCAGGATGGCTGGACTTTTTCATATTTTAGCTAGCCAATACTCAGACTTTATTATTAAGCTCCTTGAGATGACTGTTGTTGTGACTGGCGCAACTCTACAGATCCTATTTCATTTTTATTGTAAGAAAGACCAGTGAAAATGTCAAGCTCTAAATTTAATAGTCTAAATAAAAAGAGATAAATGTTGCCTCAGATTTCGATGTGCAAAAAAAGGCCAGAAAATGGGTCAACAGACCATTTACAAAAACAACAAAAATTTACATCTTGAAATTTAGACACACACACAGACAGACAGACAACTCTCACCTTCAATTCACCCAATCATTGTAATCCCAGTATCCTGCACATCACATAGTGACATAAGACATAATTCGCCTGTTCTAATGTTATGAGGCAGTGCTTATTTTGCATTGTGGTGTGCAGGTTTTTGAAAGCAGCTAGGCCTTTAACAAGAATAGTGGCAGCTCTGGTTAATTTGAAGCTTCCTTCCATCTGATCAAAGCATCGTGGGAATGGCCACGGAGGAAAAATTACGAAATAATGCCAATGGCATGAGCTTTAAGCTCTTATTAAACATATGCAGATAAAAAAAAAGGCAGTCTCATCAGTCTGAAAGAGTGCTTCTTATCTGGTGACAGAAAACAATGGAACTCCAATTCCCCTGCAGGTTTGGACAAAAAAGAGGAAAAGGAGCAAGGAGTAAAATGACTGCACTGTCTTTGATTAAAACGACTGTAGAACTGAATAAGCCTTTATAGAAAAATGACCCTTTACGGAAGAAGAGGGGAAAGTTCTCATCATCTGCTATATATACACTATATACTATATATACATCTATAAAAATCACAGACAGCCCCTCGCATACAACCTCTGCACACAAGTGCACGCGCGCGCGCACACACACACACACACACACACACACACACACACACACACACACACACACACACACACACACACACACACACACTTCCTCTGCATTGTGTGGATGACGGCAGGGAGGAAAAAGCTGGGCGTCCTGATAGCGCTGTGACGTAGCTATATTCCAGGATTAGTCTGTTTGTCTTGGTAGGCAGCATTAAAGTGAAGTCCAGTATTCGGGGTCAGACAGGAAGTTGTCCACACAGAGACACCAACAGCCTTTAACACACTCTCAGCTGCTGGACTACTCCCACATTTGACTCACTGACCTTTTCTTAAGGGTAGCATATGCTATTTTACAAAGAATAATAGAAAAAACTCTTACGGCTCAACTGTTACTGTTTATATAAAAGCTTGTATTTTTTATATTTGATACAATACATTTATTGTTATAGCTCTAAACAATTATTTGCTTTCCAAGAAATGCTACTGCAGTATTTCAATAATTAAACATGCCTTTCTCCACACAACGTAGGCAATGTTAGGACCTTTGTCCTTCTCTGACTGCCTGAGCGTACAGCTGGATGAAATACAGACAAGTACATATGCCTAGCAAACAGCTTTTCCCCCTTTACTGTTATTATGTGAACCAAGAGTAGAAACTTACTGATTGAATAAGTTTTTAACATAAACACCCATATGGAAAAGATATATATAAATCTTATAAAGTTTGTATCTGTCTTGTGTGAAACTTGTATGAAAAGCATACAAGAGTGAAAATGGATATAAGATCCATTGAAAAATTATATAAATGAAACTTGTATGTTTTGGATTCTTACTAAAACAATATATGAAAGTAATGAGAAAGTGGCCACTTTCATGAGTAAATCATATAAGCCTTACATGATTCACTATATGAAGTAGGCCAAATGTGATGCAAGTTTTTTCGATTTCTTTTCCATATGGGCATGTCACAGTGATATCAGGTAATTTGCCACTTGCTTGCTATCTAAATAGCAAAATTTGGAATGATGGCAATTTCCAGAAATACACCACATAGATAAGCTAAGCTAAGATGATAAATGCAGATTTCAGGACAATCCCAGAGAAAAAGAAACCTATGGGCAAATTTCCATCCGTACACTAACAGTCAATTGCAAGTTACAATACAGTAAGCATTAATCTAAGATCCATAAGTCCATGTGAAACGTGTGCTGTACATAACAAATTAGGAGTTAGCATGTCACGTAAGCTGCCATCTGCACTGATAAACAGACCTTGGTTTGTATTTGACTGTGGTGCCTCCCTGGGTTAATCAGTGTCACTTTGAAAAATGCACACGCGCCAGGTGGCATTTCCTGTGTTTATATTCAGCTCTGGGCAGCAGGACACAGAACTGTCATTAGTTTTCTTGGAATCGGGCTTATTTCTCTGGGAAAACACGTGATTATGATGTGATTCTCGCAAGATTCTGGTGATTGAGTTTCTGGATGCCATTGAAAGGATTTGGCGGCCTGGCTGGAAGCATAAACACATAAAAAGTAAGGACAGTAACACGAGCGCCAACAGACATGTGCATGTTTCTCAACTACATGCTACATGCTGCGATAACACAGCAGCCTTCAGCTGCTGTGTTATCGCAGCACTTGATCCATAATGCATTTCTGTTGATGCCGGCTGAGCACGGAGCTCTAAACCAGCACAAAGTGAAGTGAAACTGATTAGATATGTTGATCATCAACAAAAAGGTTTTACTCTTATGAAATGCTTTGATCAGGAATCAGCTGACCTTTGGGGGAGAGCGGGCTGCACAGCGATATGCTGTAAAAGACACAGGAGCAGAAGAAAGACTAGGATATGGGGGACATGAAAGCAACTTGTCTGGCACTGAAGGAGCGGACACGGTCCATAATGACGCCATTTGGTCCTCCCATGGTGCAATGCACACCCTGCATTAGAACTGCCTCCCTGCTCTCAGAACTAGCAGTGGCAGATGCTGATGTTTGCATGGTTAGGTGTGTGTGTGTGTGTGTGTGTGTGTGTGTGTGTGTGTGTGTGTTTGCATGCTAGAGAGACAAAACCACCTGTTTCATTAGTGAGCAAAAGCCCAATCAGGTGTGTGCAGTAAAGACACATGTTCTTCATTGCAGTCTGATTCTAATCATCACGATTGGCTCATTCTTGCAGGCTCATTAAATTTCCCAAAGGATTTTGAGATTCTGACAGTTTCCTCTTATTAGGATTCACAGCTTCTATCTTGCTTATTTTAAGTGTTGCTCATCTTTTAAGATGTAACTATTTGGTGTTGGAAACGGGTTTGGGTTTTTCCATAATTTAGAGCGTAGTCTTGCACACCCTTGAAAGAAGCGAGGAAGGAGAGAGGAAAGGACGGCGCTCTGAATCGAAGATAAGGGCTCTGCAGGAAGAGAGCAAGAGGCATTCATCTTGTTTTGACACAAAGATATCGCAGTGGTGTGGATGGGGGGAGGGGCGACTGACGCTTAATAATGCTAACTGAAGATGTCAAAGAACTTGCTAGGAGAAAATCATAGATGGGTTTCTGGTATTGAGTGTATGTTCTGGATTATCCCATTATTTTGGACAACATATGGAGAACATAATGATATAATAACATAATGAACTCTGGTGATTGGACGAGAGACTGAGAGAAAGCATTAGAGAGACACACCCACCTGTTTAAATTGAACGGCCTTTATTAAGGGCATTTAGTTTAAAGCTTATTTTGTGTAATTTTTGTCAAAATGAGCATACCAAAATCCCAGTAACCTATGCAAGGTGCTAGCACAGCTGTTTCATGCTAACAGCACCTTTGTAAAGAACAAGGAGAGCCATGACTGATAGGTGTTCATTCAGATGTGCTGTATATCTACCGTGTCAACATAAAATATATAATAGTATGTTAAGGCACGCCCAGCATCCTCAAAAACATCCTGTCTTCCCGTCTTACAGAAGACATTGTATATCCTAATTAGCAAGTACACAATCCCAGAGAGAACACATAGGGGGGGGGCAGGGCATCAGAAACAAAGAGGCAGGAAGTGACAGGCAAAGTTCACTGTCCCCAGAGAAAACACTCATTTTGCTCTTTATCCCTTCCAACCTAAATGCAACTGAAACATCTTTTTTGTTTTTGCACAAGATGTTGAAAGTTGAAAATCCATCCTCAGAATAAGAAAAGCACCTGATGATTGAGGCAATAAGCACAATAAACAAGTGTTACTGGGTTATTTGCTGAGTACAGTGAGAGGACAGAGGAGTAACAGTCCCCTGGGTATTCAAGCTATCAAAGAGCCACTTGTGGATAGATTATTTAGAGAGACATCCGTCTGATAAAGTAAGTCTCTGAACTGGGAGGAAATGTTTATGGAAAAATAGCAGTTTGCTCAGTGTCAGCTCTGTGCTGGCAGAGAACCAGGAACAATGACCAAAGATAGAAATTTCATACAGAAATATGTGACTGGACATCTAGAGCACATGGTATCCTTCCTTACAGCTTGGCCACAGATTTAATTTAGTTTAGCTCCTCTTATTCTTATGACAAACATAATGGAGAGCTTTGCATTGTTGCTGGGATTAAACACAACCTCATTTTAAGCTCATTTTCTTCAGTCAGGTTCTGAGCAAGTACTCCGTATTGTCTGCTTGCCTTAAACCTGGGGCAGAAGTGCTATCTATTTGCATTTTACCCCAACTGGCTTTGGAAGTGACAGTAAAGAACCAACTTTTAATGTAATGGAAAACATGATCTGATGTGTTCCTCATTCAGAGGATTCAGTATTGATTTCACCTTCAGGCCACAAGTATAAAGTTCACTTCACTCATCTGGGAACACTACTGGAAAGAATTTAATGCGGACACCAGAAACAGAAGTGAACAACTAAACAGTGCTTTTGATTCTGAGGCACATTTTGAGTGTTATTATTTTAAAATACTTCTTTACCTGTCAACATTTCCAAGTCTTCAGCCCCTTACTGGCCCCTTACTCCAGATATGCTGAGGGACAAAATACTCGCTCTATCATGGCTCAAAAACATATGCTGTATATAAAAGATGGATGTTGTTATTAATCTCTCACTGTCTTCCACAGCATGTCTTTATCCTGCCTTTCTTCTCTCACCCCAACCGGTTGCAGCAGATGGCCCCACCCCTCCCTGAGCCTGGTTCTGCCGGAGATTTCTTCCTGTTAATTAAAAGGGAGTTTTTCCTTCCCACTGTTGTCAAAGTGCTTGCTCATAGGAAGTCATATGATTGTTGGGTTTTTCTCTGTATGTACTATTGTAGGGTCTACCTTACAATATAAAGCACTTTGAGGCAACTGATGTTGTGATTTGATGCTTTATAAATAAAACTGAATTGAATTGAATTGCCACTGCAATGACACTAAATGATTAGTAGAGTCCTGTTGTGTTAAAACTGTTAGCACACAATCTTTGTCTATGTTTGACTTAGAAAAAGAGGCATCCTGCACGCTCATAGGATCGAGACACAAGACTGGCCTAGCCTCCCAAAAAAATAATAAAAAATAACTGACAAAATAAATCTGATGAACTTTAAACTAGCAGCTGAGACATTAGGAAAGTGTTTACTAAGGTCCTAGTAAAGGGAGCTTAAGTGCTGTTTTCCTTTTATACAACTGGACTTCTTGTAACCAGAGGAATCATCTGCTGTTTGCCATGAGAAAGAATGAGAGAATATTTCTTTTGATCCTGATTCTAATGGTGACACCTACATGAAAATTTGCATTGATTTGAAACAGCTTTTTCTCACTGTAATTTACATCATGTTTGATTTTTTTCAGGTTGTCTTGATAAACTGAAGATGTATTGAGTGCTTCAACAGGCACCCTACATTATTATTAGCATGCATTATTATCATTATTATTATTATTGTTACGTCTAAGCTGGCAGCTGGACAGGGTAACTAGTTATTGTGCAGTTTAAGATTTTAAAACATTAAACACAAGATGAGTTTATAAAATATGATGCAAAATATAACAAAATTCAGACAGCAAATGTTGGAGATAATAATGATTGGAGTGGGCTTTTCCAATGTGTTGATGCCCATCTTTAATGGACCCAGCAAATGACTTGTTAAACTATGGGAATCATATGCTGTGGCCTTTGCTGTTACCAGATCTCAACCCAAATAATGTGTCAGGCTGTGCTCTCCACCAGCACCAGCAAACTTTCAGACTGGCACTCTTAGTTCGTACTGTTTTGCAGTTGGCCTCACTTCATAAGGCGTTTTACTCAAATAAAGGATATCAAGATTCTCAAAGCTAGGCAACCCCCCCCCCCAAATAAAAAAACAAACAAATCAGAATCGCATTTTTAAGCTGCCAGTCTTGTTTAGAAACAGTAAATCACACTCATGAAAATCCAGACATGGACTGAATTTGCTCATGTTGCCTTTTGCTTCAGTCAGTCTTCAGCTGGGCGATGTTATCATTGTGTCCAGAGGATTTTGCGGTTGTCAGAAATAATTCTGGCAATGAACATAAAACTGAACTATCTTGACAGATGCTGTCTGAAGTTTGAGCCTGAAAACACTGTTTGTCTTTCACTGTTTGTCATTCAGTGACTGAGTTCAGGAGAGGTTTGGACTCATATACCATTATCATTCCTTAAAACAGGAAACACGTGTATAATAATAGCGATGGTGTCTTGCATGTGGCTGCCATGACCTGCTGGGGGGTGGTGGGCCATCATTTCTGCTATAACAGCAGTTTGTGAATCTATTACAAAATGATCTCACTGAATGAACCTATATTTATACTAAAATTATTGTTGTAGCTAGAGAGATTATAATTATGCTATAGCCACTATTACTGCCATAAAGCCAGTCATTACTGGCACTAATGGCCCTGCATACATAAGTGACACTGATCACAGTACATAGCACTATAGTATTCAATTATTTTAAATTGGCTATGTTTATGTATAGTTACCCCACATGTGTATGAGGACAGATGTGTTTCCATGGTAGATTTTCTTCTCATCGCTGCTGCACTCAGAGTTGATTGGGTAAGATGGGAAAGCAGCAAGGGCCCCTTGGTAAGTCTCAACACTCATAATCCCATCAATGTTCAAAAGCAGTGCTCGTGGTAAGACTCTCCAAAGAGACATACACATCTGGAGCTCGAGCAGATGGATGGCAGCATCTGGCAGACAGCATACACATCCAAACAGTACACTGACATCCACCTGCTAACACGTGGAACTGACTAAACATTACAACATAAATCTTTTGAAACATTCAAATATTAATAAATGTTGTATATGTACTACTGCCATCATAGTAAGATTTAAAGGTATCAGTGCAGATTTTTGTGGATAGAAATGACTCCAATTTGTTGGCAGACTATAAACACCGCTCTCACATGCAGCATCAGTAACATTAAACCTTTAGAGCCAGGTTTATTAAACAGAGAAAAATTGCAATCCCCAAACAGCACTGGTGTTTCCTCCATATATTTTGTGCCTTGAGTAAGGAACTGAAAATTACTGCAAAACTCTGAAAAAAAGAGCAGACAAAAGATAATATCTGCTGAGGTCTCACCAGGTAATGTTAAGGGTGAATCTGATGTCCATTGTAAGGAAACTCTCTAAAAGGTTAGGTTTCCAAGCTCAGAACAAAGGATTAATAGGCCAAAGCTTGTGGCCTGTGCAACAAAACCAGAAACTTGGACCAACAGGTGACCCGTGAGGTTATGTGAGAGCTGCTATGATGTGATCTTTTCTGTCAGCATGAGCAGATGTCCTGCCTGCTGTGTGCTGAACACATAGACAGTGACTGTGACAACAACACTGAGCTGCAGGAGGCAAAATGTGAATGGCTTTCTGCTAAATTAGTCTCTTTTGTTGAATGAAACATGACTGTATCTTTACTTAAACATCATTACAAAAAAAATGGAACTAATTCTGGATACATTCATTATTTAGCTAAAGGGGTTATTAGGATATTTTCACAACTGCAATAATTCATAGATGTGTATTATTTTTAAATACTGACTCATACTGCTGCACTGATGCAACTTTTAATTCCATTTTGGGATCAGTACTGAAGCTATCAGGCACTCAGTTTTACTGTCCCCTGTGATTCATGTATTGTCTTGTAGGACAACGTTAAACGCATCAGAATCTGGTTTTCTGCCAGTATTGCTAGCCTGACACTTGCCTGACCTAAGGCGGGGCACACCCTGGACCGAGCGCCAGCCTGTCGCAGGGCTAATAATTATTTCATGCTTAAAAAAAGAATCAAATCTGAGATTACTCCAATACTGTCTGCCTCACACAGTATGCAAGCATTAACTAATGCACATATTCTTGAGGAAACTTCCAGACTAATTTGCATTTTCTGATTTTTTCAGAGAAGCCAGAGCTGTCAGTGTGAGCTCTGCAGTAAATAATATTGGATTTATTTCTAAACAACATAAATAAATGTACATATACCAGCATATTGAACAGAAAGCACATCTATAAACCAGATTTCCATGTTTCATGTTTTTTCTTCTGCATATTTTGAAAGGGAAAAATATATTTTTGAAAAGTGAACAAAGTCGTCACACAGCAGCACTCCCTTCACTTCTCTTTTACAGCTCATGCTTCGTTATGGAGTAAAAAGGGGAGGAGGGGTAACAAAGTCAGTGCTGTTCCTTTGCAAGTAAGAGTCTCATTGTGTGTACCGCCTGCTCTGTTACCCAGAGTCCCTCAGGACAGTAGACAGTGGGGTCAAACTTCAGTTACTAAGCACCTGTATGCTTGTGCAAAAGGTAAAAATGAAACAGAGAGAGAGAGAGCTTCAAATGCTCTTCCTCTCTTCCTCTCTCTCTCTTTCTACGAGTGAGCCCCTCTTCCCCCTCACCAGCAGGGATATAGATGTAGGAGGATGGGACGTGCTCACTTAATCAGCTGCTTTAACAAACCCTTTCTCACTGAGCCTCTGCCAGGTTCATTGCTGAAGCCTTGGTGCACCTTAATAATATGCATCAAGCACAAAAGGTTACAACTTATTGATCCATGCTCACTAAGTATCTGAGGCCACTCTGACATAGTATGAGCAGCAGACTTGAGTCGCTTCTTCACATGCTCCACCCCATGCTCAGCGTGGATATTCTCCACACTGAGACTGCTTTTCACCCACAAACCTCAGTCTTTGTACTGAAGTGTGGAGAAGCCATTATTCATTTTGGTGGCAAGCTGTTATCAGTGGGATTGATCTCTGTGGGGTGGAATTGGTGCTGGATGGCGTAGAGAGCAATGACAGGAAGGAAGAACGTACTGGAAGGCCTTATCTGGAAGCGCCAGGCTGCTGTGACGGGAAGTGGAATGTCAGGAGGGGAAAGAGGAACTAGGCTCAGATGTAATGCACAAACACACAAACAAAGCGTTCACATAGTTGTTCCTGACTAATCGCCAATGAAAGTGAGACAGACAACCTCCATCTTTCTTCTGACTGTGATTTCAATGTAATTCCTCTACTTTGGACTTTTTTCTTCCCGCTCTTTCTTTCTATTTCGCTCTGTCGTTATCAGCTGGTTTCAAACTGAATGGAGAAACAAATAGTGAAACTGAAGCATTATAGTGATCGAGGTCTAATAAATGAAAAATGGACTGGAACATATATAGTAGAAGAGTTTGCAATATAATGAACTCAAGCAGGCAAGAATAATATACAGAGAACCCAACTGGTGCAGAAAAGCAAGAGCTATACTAAAACTGTGGTGTTTTATGTTTTTAATACAACATGCGAGCTAAAGCTTTTTCCTCACTTTTGCAGCATATCGATAAGATACGGTTGAACTGTGTTTTTGAATCAGTGACCTTCTGTCATATTTCTCTAAATAATAAAACATGTTCTATGGTTTCATCTTCCCCACTATAGTCACATTTCACTGTATGGTGTTTCCTCATAAATAATGTCCCAGCAAACATGTTTGCTGGGATTGTGTTGCTGAGACATCCACTGAACAAACTAATATGATCCTAATATGTTATTAACCTACCCCACTAAGTATGTAATTAAAGAAACCTTCAATCAGTTTTTATGGATGAAAGATTCCATCAGCAGTACACAGTAAAAATCACAGTTTTCTATCTTATCAGCTTCTAACGTCTCTCTTTTTTTCCTATCGTGGTGTAAATCGACCTAATGATGCGTACATTTAAGGCAAATAAGTCAATCTTCCAGGTGAAGGGCCTTCACAGACCAGTGTAGATTCTGATAGCTTCCATTTCTGCAACAGCTTTTACAGATAAGTTTACCAGTCACCAGAAGACAAACCAGTGACAGAACAAAAACCAATGACTTTCTGCTTACTGTCTTGTTCATTCAGTTATGACGCTTTGTTAAAGAGCGCTGAGACACTGCAGCAGTTCTTTTCACGCCCATCTTTTACAAAACATGGCCTCAAAACACTTTAAACAACTTGTCTAAATCCCTTCCCATCTTAATCCAGGTTATTTGGCTGTGAAGCATACTGTACACTGGCAGCTTTCACAGCAGCAGTGGCATGAAGCTGGAAACACACACGCACAGATGAAAGATGCTCACGCATAAACACACACATACCTCTCAGTGACACCCCAGCATTTGTTGGCATTTGTGCCTGTGTGCTGGGCTGTCACTTGCTGTGTGTGAAATAATGCATGGACTCCAGAGCACGGCCACTTTCTCCCTCTCATTCTCTCGAGTGGCCTGACAGTGAGGACCAGCTTTGTCACATCAACCAGCTCAAAATTTTAAAACCTCTTCCTTCCCCCAAACCTGAAGCCACCACTCTGAAGATGGGACCTGTTAATGGACCCGCTGGGTTCTTAAAGCGCCATTTCCAAACTCCAGTAAAACAAAGTACAGAGGGACTAAAACAGAGAGGGTTAAAGTAGACACCACGACAGCAATCTGTGAACACATACTGCAATTTGTGCTGACGGAGCAGGAACGACAATGATGCCTGACAGCACCATGTGATGAAAATAACAACCACCATGCATAATGCAAGACACTCTCCTTCCACTGAACCAAGCACTCGAGACTCAACAGGATGTCGCTGTCCCTTCTTCTAAAAAAGCCATCGATGTTCAGAGGCTTCACAGTTTGTGCATCCTCTCCTCACATTGTCCAGAACCACCAGAGCCCTGTTGGGAGGAGGGGCTTTAATTATGTGATGAGTGGAGGTGATAGTGATATCCTGCGGCAGACTCGAAAGTCAGTTGTTTGCGCTTGATCTGCTCAAGCATGGCGGGCATTGCTTTGCTCCACTGTTAAACAAACAAATCGCCAACAAGGACAAACAGGATGTAGACACATGGCTGCCACAGCCACGAGATAGGACCCTGTGATTTAAAGTATGCACTACATCCAGGCTTCAAACATGTACACTCGTCTTAGCAGTTAGAGAGAGTTTCCTGTGTTAAAGGATAAAATTCAAGTCAAATCCCTGGTTTTTAGAAAAATATGTTTGATCAACCTGGAAGCGTGTTTGATGAATCTATATTCTGAGAAGATCAGCACTCTTTAAGTGCTATTTTTCTCTCATTATTGACACATGCAAAAGCCACTATGGAGATATGGAAAACATATAATAAGAGAAAGTTTAAGAATTAAGTGTTAAATCACTTTAGATTATGTTTTAGATACAAGCATAAGAAATGTAGCATAGCTAGCCCATAGCTGCACTACAAACAGTTCTTTGTTCTGATTTTGTGTTTTATTTGATTTTCGGATTCAGTTTGTCTTTTGTCAGTTTTCTATTTAGTTTTTCATCCAATTTTGTATATATGGTCTAACACAGCGGCCCCCAACCCCCGGGCCACAGACCAGTACCGGTCCATGAGTTGTTGGGTACTGGGTCCCGATAGTTGAAGCTCGGTGTGAAATTTATGGTTTTCAAGGTTTTTATCGTTAACTAGGTTTGTCTGGGTCTTTTCCCGTGTTGTAGTTGTGCGTCTTATTTTGAAAGAATTATTTACACGTTACCATAGTGACCAGAGAGTGTTATGGGGCAGAGAGGAGGACGTTACTCTCAATGTTGTTGGCGCATTTCAGGAGGGCGCTGCTAATAAAGTTATACAATTACACAGTGAATTCGCGTTTCTTATTAGATTTACAAAATACCACAGTTTTTGTCTCGGTCGTATCATTTTATTTTGTTGTATTTATCCACGACACCTTAAAAGGCCGGTCCGTGAAAATATTGTCTGACATTAAACTGGTGCATGGTGCAAAAAACAGTTGGGAACACTGGTCTAGCAGAACTTATATATTTCTTAATTTCTTATTTATTTCTTTAGCCCTTGCACAAGGACTGAGTGGTACTGAGGAATACTTCCAGTAGTGTGAACACATCTAAAAGAAAGAGAGCTTTGGATCTGTTAGCTCAGTTAGCTCATATATAGTGTGGACAGAGACCAACAGTGGTTGTTTTCCTTAAATGTTTTCTGCAACATACATCACATGGATGAAGAAAAACATTTCTTATCCAACTACAAGTTGATTCTGTTCATCTGGACGTAGCGTTTTTCAAACGTACTGAAAAGATCCAGATGAACAGAAGCAACTTTTGGGGATTTACTTACCTGGACGATTGAGCATGCATCAAGACCTAATCCAACTACACTTTAAAAATGGTAAATTACTACTTCTATAGCTTTGGTAAAGTATATTCCAAAGTTCCACAGATACAATCTGCTGCTTAACTAGCACATCGCTTTCTCTGCATGAACAAAGAGAAAAAAATGGTCAGCATATTTGGCTAATATGTCCTTCGTGTAGAGCAAATGTTTGGAGCCTAACAAAAGGCTGCTCCAGTTGTTCTTAGAGCTTACCCAAACTGGGTTAGAAGAGCAGGCAAACACAAGCATCTGATGAAGTCATAGAAAGCCAACTACACACACGGCCCATGGTGAAGTGTGTGTACTTTGATGTGTGCAAGTATGCGAAGATGACTGCAGCCTGTTAGCAACTCCAGCCCTGCACCGGGGCTTGAAACAAATGTGCTGGGTCCAGGTGAAAAGACTGTGATTTAAACGGACACGAGGCAGCCATGACTCCGGGGGACTAAGGCAAAGCATAAAGTCCAAGGTGCTACTGCTGGCTGGAAAAGAGCTCTTATGTAAGGAAGTTCATCCTGTCCTCTGTAGTGGCACACACATATCTTTGAGATTTTAATAAGCCATATGTCAAATGGTTATCTCTACTTTGAACCCCATCAATTGTCATTAAAGACCAGCAGAGTCAGTTAAGCTGAGGTGAGCAGCTGACAGGAGACTTGTTTGTTATCACCCACAACCAATAAATCTAATACAGTGTACCAGAGGTGTGTATGTGCATGTATTCATATGTATTCATTGTGGGGACCAAAAATGGGAAGTTTACTATACTTATGGGGACCAACAGCCCTTATGTGAACTAATATCCTGGTCCCCACAAGTTTAAAGGCATTTTTGAGACTCAAAATGTAGTTTTAGTGTCAGGATTACAATTGGGTTATGGCTATGGTTAGGGTAAGGGTAAGCATTATGTCAATTAGATGACCCCACGAGATATGAGTGTGTGTGTGTGAGGTGAGAGCTGGCATGAGCCTGCATGCCTGCTTGTGAGGCAAGTCATTGCTGATTACACCACGTACAGAAGCCTCACTGGACTGTTTCTGCCTTTACGGGTGCCTGACCTACCTGCTCTGATCAGGTTTCATTGTGCCGGACTGCTCACGGGACTGGAACTACTCGTTTTAGTTTAGGTCTTCTCTGGATGGTAATGCCTGCTGTCTCAGAGCCTTTACAGCTCAGTGGTCAGAGTAAAACTTTTCCTACATGCCTTCTCAGATGCAGTAAACAAACAAACAAATAAATAAAGATTAATTTGTACAGAACATAACTATTTGTTCTCGTATCTCACTTTGAGAGGTGCGAACAGCCTCTCTGTCTCTTGCTCCTAAGGCTGATATAGTAACAGTAAAGGCACATTTTGTCGCAAAGATGGGGACGATGTAATCGGGGAAATTATAAAAAATTCATCATAGGATAAATGTGATCTCTCAGATCTGCTCTGTATTATTTGCAGACAGTTTTCTCTCTGCAGGGACAAGAAGACTCGAGCAATGCCACTGGGCCCTGTCCCCGCAAGGTTCATCAGTCAGCATCTTATTAATTCATTTAATTTCATTATTATTATTCTGAATATATACCAGATTACTTGGGTAACTGTTTTTCTATAAAACAAAATGTCAGAAAACACCCATTTAATTCTCATTTTACATTTAATACGTTGGCTTTTTTAAATGTAAAATGCCTCACTAGCTTGAGAACAGCTGTAGATCAATTTTCCTCTAAATGAACCACATAACCAAGTCATTCATGTTACAGTAGCAACCTGTTACTGGTATTTTGCAAGCTGTTATACTGGTTTCAAAGGGGAAAAAAAAGATTTTGTGCTTACAAAATGTGTCCACAGACAAACGTAGAGACACATAGCAGCATGCTCATGTTACTTAATCTGCCAATGACATTTGAGCGCATGCTGTGGTATGTTTTAACTGACACTATAAATACACACACACACACACACACACACACACACACACACACACACACACACACACACACACACACACACACACACACACAGCTGTCTGGTCAAGTACTTGTGTTTTGTCCGCCTTTCAGATTAAAGCTACCAGGCTAATTTGCTGCTATGTCACAATTCCTACATAATCCGGCTCTAATCCTCACTGACTCGATTAAACCACCAAATCTCCAGCTCAGTATCTGGCCCTATCAGCTGCACTCTTCATTTGTACTCACTTTCTCCTTCACCCTCTCCCTTCTCTCTTGTCCCATGCCCTTCCCTCCACCTCTTGACTCTAAACACAATCTTCCTTATCTTTCTTTGTCTCATCTACCTTTTTCTCGTCAAGCCACTCGCTTATTCTCTGGTCTTCTTTTAAACTCTCGTTCTATCTTAGCATACCCAAGAAGCTTTTGTCACATCCTTCTTGTGGCTCAGGTAAAATGTGATCCATGTTTTATTGATTTTCTGGTGAAAATCAATGAAACACGTTTTTGGCCATAACTCCGTTCATAGGTAAACTATCGCCGCATTTCACCAAAAATGCCCAATTTGATAAAATGATATAAAGGTCAAGTCTGGATAGACATCTGTGTTAACCTCAGCAGATCAAACTTATTCCTTTTTCAACTTTGATGTTCAAGTTTTGTAATATGCTATAGAAAAATCATACAAAAGACCGTGGGTAAGTACCAGAGAGAACACTGAAATCAGACAGCGTCCTCTGGGAAGAAGTGAGTGGATGGCCAAAGGAAGATTATCCGCTGCCAGAGATCATCTTTGATCATCTCCCTCCTGATATGCATGCTGGATAAGAGCATTCCCGTACTTATTTTTTTGCATTTACAAGCCTCTCGATTCGTTGATTACCATTCAGTGTAAAGAGATGTTTCACCATTATTTGAATGCAAAGGTATTATGTTACACTACATTCCTGTATTGTACCTTAAAATAATCAAGGTACCAAAATGTTATGTTGTTTTTACTGTGTGTTAATACTTGGCTTGATTTTTAGCTGCAATTATTATTCCTTATTTTGATATACAGAAAAATCCTCCTAATTGATTTACCTAATCTAAACCTTTTAGAATGGTCTTGTAGAGCCTATGTTTAAATGTAAGTACCACATCAGCTGTCCTGTCAGTAAGTGCAACCACCTTCACTGTAGTTTTTTCATGGTCGAACCATAGCAGGCTCAAAAAGGCTCCTTTTAACAGCAAAAGTATCTACAAGAATAAATCTGCAGTGGACTTAGAAAAAAATCTTTCTTTTTTGGTTTTAAATGTCTGAACAACTTGTTATCCATTCATTTTCTTAACCACCTATTCCAAGCGTGTCCAACTCCAGGCCTAGGGCCGGTGTCCTGCAAGTTTTAGATGTATCCTTGTTCTAACACAGCTGATTTAAATGGCTAAATGATCTCCTCAACATGTCTCGAAGTTCTCCAGAGGCCTGGTAATGAACTAATCATTTGATTCAGGTGTGTTGACCCAGGGTGAGATCTAACACCTGCAGGACACTGGCCCTTGAGGCCTGGAGTTGGACACCCCTGAGCTATTCAATACAGGGTTTTGATGGAACTGGAGCCACAGAGAATGCACACAAAAAGTTCCCAGCTGGCTTGAACACTCGACCCTCTTGCTGTGAAAAGACAGCAAGAAAACCAAGCAAAGAAACAAATGAAAAAACGGAAATTATGAAGAGATCGGCGAACAGTAGGGCTGAACGATTATGGAAGATAATCTAATTGCGATTTTTTGCCCCAATATTGCGATTGCGATTCAATTCAATTCAATTCAATTCAATTCAATTTTATTTATATAGCGCCAAATCACAACAAAAGTCGCCTCAAGGCGCGATGCGATACGCGATTATTTTTTAAGGTCTTTGTCTTCTGTATTATTAAACAAAGACAAGCAATACATCATATAGTATGGCCAATACTATATTACATTAATTTTAAACTGTTCTTTCCTGGAAGACAGACCTCTGTTATGATGACATGAGGTGATGCATGAATTGATGACTGACATTTTTATTTAACTTCTTCAATCACAACAGTATATTTGAACATACACAATAGTTTATTTTTAGCTTACAAACATCTGAGCATAAAGTGCTGACAAGGAACCCTGGTGTAAACATTAAAATGAAAGTCAGTGCAATGTGCAGATTGCAGAAATATACATAAAAAAAATCAGTGGCTTTACCACACTCAGTTTTTCGACATCTGTGAACTACTAGACAGTCATTCAATTAAAAAATAATATTAAATAAATAAAACTAATAAATAAAAAATGCACACATCTTACTGATCTCTGCAGTCAGTAACATTACACATAAAGTGCAAACATAATAGCAATTGTATAAACACACACACAAACACACCTTTAAATTAAAACTGGCTGAACATCTTGATTATCTGCAGTAAGTAACAGCAACACAGCACAAACTAAAGTGCACAATGAGTATGGCTCAGCTAGCTCACAGGTTTTTTGCTAGGAAGACCAGCATATCTACTTTTGCTGGCTTTAAGGATGAGTGAGTGCAGGTCACTATATTCCCTCCAGTGCTGAACAGATGCTCTGAGGGGGCACTTGTGGCTGGCACACACAGATATTTGCGGGCCATCTTGCACAGTCGTGGAAAGTGAATGTTGTGCACCTTCCACCAGGCTAAGGGATCATCCTCTCCGTCAATGACAGGGGTCAACAGGTAACTATTCAACTCTGCCTCCACGACATCTTCAAGTGGCAGAGGCAAAGCTGAAGAGGCCGCACTGGTCCTCAGACGGTCGGGTAGGCCGGAAGTAAACGGCCGTGAAATTGGACGGTCTAGCCTTCTGATTAGCGTCACCGCTGTCTCGGTGGAGTTTAATAAACTCGGCCGTCTGCTTCTTGCTATCTAAAATATAACCAGACACTGGTGTCAATTCTCGACTGTCTCATACTTCTGTTTAATAAGTTTTCTGTTTGACGTTTAGTCAGCTGTGTGAAAACCAAGGAGGAACCCACCCGGGGGATTAATAAAGTTTTATTTTATCTAATCTAATAACTTTAATCTCAGCCAAACCGATTTACTTACGAACAAACAAAACACTGAAAAAAGCCCAACAATAACATTTTTAGGTTGTCTAAGTGACTTATATATTACGTTTAACCCGAGCAGCGAAAGTCCGCGGTGAAAAATATTGAAAAAAGTTAAAAGTTTATTTTGTGACCCAGAAAGATTAGTATGAGTAATTTTAAAACTTAGTAGCGGCCGCCATTGTTGGAAACTGGAGTTTGGCTGGGCCGTGCTATGAATTCTGGAATATGGTAGGCCACGAAGGACACACCCAACCCATCCTTCAAATTCGGGGAAAAGGAGGACGCATTTGTCGGCTACATTCGGAGGAGTCTACGAATTTGGACAGCCTTCGGCGCGTCGCTGTGACGTAATCGGTCTACAAATGCGGCCTCAGGAGGATGCAGCCCATGAATTTGGACATGTCCAGAGTATAATCGCAGCCTTTGCGGTTAGAAAATTGCACTTGATCATGTCGCGATATTATCGCAAATGCGATATATCGTTCAGCCCTAGCGAACAGTCAAAGGTCCTTGTAGAAAAGTTTCTCTAAAACCTCAGAGTTCATTTCCAAAGCCATGCTAAATTAATCACACAGACACACATTTGCAGTTTCAACTATTTACATAACCCATTCATCAAACACCAAGCAGAAGATAAATGAGCCCTCTGTTAGTGATAACAATCAAAGATTAAAATTCTGTGTGTAAGTGTGCAAGTTTGTGTCTGTTCACTCATGTTACACGAAGCTCTTCAGTACAGCAGAAAAAAACAGGGTTCAAATCTTATCACACGCTCTGCACGCTGCTGGTACTGTACCAGTTATTGATTGCATAACTGTAGTTCTAAACTACGCTGGAAAAACATAAACAAACGTTTGATGAAGGGAAGTCTAATCACCATCTACCCTGATGAAAGCACCAGACATTCTTTCTTTATAGAGACTTTGTATCTGCAGGGAGCTGCACGTTTACATCAGTGCTATTTAAATCACAAATAACGATTTGTAATTCATTTGTAATCTCTGAAATGTTGTGATACCAGTTGTAAAAAGAGCCCTCTTTTTAGGGCCACAACAGTACTGTCAGATGTATTATCTGCGAGCTTTACAAGCATTAACTCACATGGCCTCTAATGACCAAGAAAAGTACTAAAGCCAGCAAATTATGAAACGTTGAACCGAGGGAGCAATGGCGGTGGAGGCAAACCGAGAAAGGAAAAAAAAATGTGGTTGACACTTGACAGCTTGGGTCTATTTTTAACACGGGGAAGAGGTAAAAGGCAGATGAGCGACAAGTTTTGGCGGTAAAGGGGGTTCTGATCATTTCTCCTGTGCCTTGCTGTGTGAAGTCTTGCTCACTGACAGGCGGTGACAGGAGGGGGAGATGAGACAGAAGCTTGTATTCCTCTGTGGGTTTCACATGCATGCCAAAGCTGCTATTAAATGGAATCTGTAAAGTTATTCTCCTGATGATTGCGATTGTGGAGGAGGCGCACCGGGAGCGGAGCGGGGGGAAAAAACTTGAGACAGCGATTACGGATCAGACGAGGCTTGCCTTTCGTGCTCCCAGAGGGTGTGTGTTAAAGCAAGTCAGCACGAGCGCGCCGATGGAGGGGGCGTAGGGATATATGGATCTGCCACCGCGATTAAACCGTTCGCATCCAAGGAATTGGCAGGAGTCTCACGGGAGCTGGGAGGGGGTGTCCGACAACATTAGGGAAGAATGAACGTGTTTCAGCATAGGGCTGGAACACATGTTGCTTCCAAATGAGGATTTTCATTTCACATGACAGTGTGGTGATGCCGTTTTATAAGGCTTTTGTAAATAAATAAAGCCATGTATGTGCACAGAGCATATACTCTAAGTCAATTGAGTGTGCCTACTGATGTCTACTGCTGAGTCAATTCTTTATAACTGTGCCAGACTGGCGACCTGTCCAGGGTGTACCCCGCCTCACGGAAGAGAATGGATGGATGGATGGTCTTATAGCGCAAAATAAGGACACCACAATGTTAGAGAAAACCCCAACAATCTATAGATCCCTTTAGATTGTTGGGTGAAGACAGTGAAGACAGTGAAGAGGAAGAACTCTCTTTTAAATGAAAGAGAGAAGGATCATGAAGGGACATATATCTGCCACAACCAGCTGGAGCTGAAGAGAAGACAGAAAAGAGGTGCAGAGAGACCAAGCACAAAAGACAGGACAAAACAAAAACTACAGGAGAGAGTAAGACAAAGAGTAAACAACATGTGAAAGTGGCATAAAAATGGAAAGTCCCATAATAAGATGGTTAACTAAGTGATGATTCTGAGTAATCTGATCCATCCCTTATTATGAGCTTTATCAAAAAGCTGAAAGCGCTAACGATCTGTCTCCTGAAACCAAACAGGAAAAGGCCCTGATAGTTGAAAACTGTGCATTTCACTTCACTTTAGGTGCCCAATGTAAGTCTGCACTCTGAAGTGTTCTGCTGGGATAATATGGAGCTATATAACAATTTAAATACAGAAAGATAGCATCAAGAGGTCAATTGCCTACCTAATGTAGATTTGCAATTGCTTCAGGACACCAATGCATACATCCACATAAACAATCCTGAAACTGAAAATATGTGCACAAAAAGTGAGCACTCTGCCTAATTACTCTAATGTCTGAAGTTAATGGACTCTCACGGATGGCTGGCCTCAGGAAATCAGTGAACATAATGACCAGTCACTAATGAATGCTCCAAACATCAATGATACTCAGCTGAAAGGCTTTTTGTCTGTTGGCATGTTCTAAAAAAACAGACCCAGCAGTGTGAAAGACCGAGATTTCTGTCGCTTTGTGGTTCATGTAGCAAACACTTCCAAATTCCCAGTTGTGAAATCGAGTCAGCAAAAAGCTAAACTGCCTCCAACCTGGATTTAATCCTGATAGATCCTGTTTAGCATTCGGATCAGAGACTTCCACCTCTTCAAAAAATGTGAAGAGGTGATTATATGATACATTATTCCATGGGTCTGTTGTACTGTACTTCACAGAGTGCTCCTGTATACGGATACATGAGATCTATGAAGGAGTTGTAGATGCAGTGTGTGGAGAATTCTCAGGAATACACTGCATACTATAACAGTCAGTATTTCCTCTGCACTTTCCTGTCTCATAGCTACACGTCGGTTTATATACCATTGTACTTAGTCTGGAGAAAATAGAGCTTACGTCACACATTCTCTGCAACAGAACGGAACTAGTCTTTCAAAGGACCATAGATCCTTTTCTATTTTCACACTTAACAATGGTTGCATGTGAGGACAGCTGGACATGAGCGACTGATATCAGGTCATCGTAAGATTTACCAAAAGCAAAGGGAATGCTTTGGAAATACTAGAAGCAAAGGGATCACCACAAGGAAAGGAATACTATTATTTGTTCCAAATACAATAACCCCCTCAATCGTTTACTCCAAACACGTGTTAACAGAACCCCCTAGCTGGAGCAATTAGGGATACTGTCCTAACATAAGAAATGATCTAATAATAACAACGTGAAACTTCCCAAACATAAAAAGGAGGAGGTGACATGGATGGGTTGATAAAACTTTAACAAAGCAGTAAGTAGTTCATTTCCACTTTAAGCTGTCTTCTTAATTACATCTTAGGCCTGTCACTATCATTAAGAAGATAAATATCCCATAATCCAAATGACAAATATAATGAGCTCTCCTTAAACTTAACAATCACCACTGATGATTTGTATCAGAGTGTAGGGACACACACACATCTGGTCTTGTGGATTAGAGCACTTTGTCCTATAGACAACTTCACTGGGTCCATGTGCTCGTTTGAGGTTTGACAGCGTTTTAGTTGATAAAGGTGAATGGCTTGGACATGAATTGTTCTGCAGTTTGGAGAAGGCCTCGAAGAGGACTGGCGGCAGCTTCCGGGCCTGGCCGCCATGTACTAAATACTTCAATTAAGGAATTAAGAATTAAGTTAAAGAATTGAAAAGGGCAGGAAGGGAGGGGCATGTAAACAAGAACAAACAGCTTGTAGAGCTGCGGGAACATATATAGATGAGAAGGGGAAGGAATGTGTTTGGAGGCGTGGTCCCGCTCCCAAAATTCAGATACTTTATGACCAGTTAAGGAATCAAAGTGACATTATTATGTGTAAACTGACGATGGCATTTTTCACTGTATTCAATTCAATCCAATAATATTTATACTACATAGACAAGAACAGTTGCCTCAAGGTGCTTTATGATATAAGGTAAAGACCCTACAATAATACAGAGAAACAACAATCAGATGGCTTCTTATGACCACGCACTTGGCGACAGTGGGGAAGAAGAACTCCCCTTTAACAGGGAAACAGGGAGAAACGGACAAAAGACAATAGAGAGGCAGAGATTATAATAACTAATGATTAAATGTTGGGAAGCCCCCAGCAGCAAACACAGACATTTAAACTCCTTTAGCCTGCAGCTGCACAAATCAGAGTTGCATATGCACTGCCACTCTGCAACCCTTCTCTACTTCAGGTCCTCTGGCTTTATGCTGTTTATGACATAATCTGTGTTATATCTGTCACTGATATCACTGATGCCTGACAGTGGATTTGACTGAATTAGAGTTTGAGCAATTAGAGCACTTTGGCCTTAGAGCAATTTGATGGCAGCAACCATGTTTTCTCAGAGGGCTGTTGTCACTTGGACTGAAAATGAAGAAAACGAAATCCAATTATGACAGTATTGGCAGAGATCCCCTTACACTGTCAAAAAACCCCAAACTTTATTAGCAGCGAAAAACATGTGTGTGAGGAGGTGCCAAGATAGAATAAGATATGGTCACGGTGCAGAGGATATTTTTTTTAATGAACAGCAATTATATTGTATATGGTGGAGCGTGGTGAGGTCTGGGGAAGATGGGGGTGTGGGGGGTTGCTGCACCACTGAGCTATTATCGGAGATAATGACATCAACTGAGCTCTCTCCTGAGTGTAGCTGTGTGTGACAGAAAAATTGATAAGAGCTTATAATTATGCACCACCCAGGGAGAAGAGGAGCTGTGGAAAAAGAAGAAAAACACAGGGAGATATGGAATGAGTAACAATTTAAAGAAAAGGAGAGTAAATCCAGAAAAGTGCGAGGCTAAGAAGTGCAGATGCAGGTCTGAATATAAATCCTTACACAGAAAGTATTACAGATAGAGTTATGCAGAAACACTAAAAGCACTAAGTAAAAGAATGGAGGAGGAATATATATACATATATAATATGTATATAGGATTGTCTTATTGCATTGGAGTCACACTGGGTTAAATATGTACACTTGGGTTTTAAGGGGTATTTATTATTTTCTTCTTTTTTTGGGTTGTATGGAAGCCCCAAACGCAATTTCATTGTTCTTGACAATGACAATAAATAAATAAATACTAAATACTAAATACTACAAAAACACACACACACGTACATGTACACTACACAGACATCTTAAGCCCCTCACTCTAATCCTCCCGGCTGACCCGAGACACTGATGCTGATGAGATGCTCGAGCTGCAGGCCTCAGGAGAGATGTGATGAAGAAGAAGAAGAGGAAAAGAGGAGGAGGAGGACTAGACAACAAGATGAAAAGGAAAAGGGCAAGAAGAGAGAGGAGGGGGAGGAAGATTTAATCATGCTGATAGACACAGTGGTCTGTGATGAAAAAACTATTGAAATCTTAAGGACAATAAAGGAGATCCATAAGGTAAGAATTTACTCTTGCTCTGTCAGTGACTAGTAACGTCAAGCGTCTTCGGGTGGCTGTTGTTTTGATGTGGTCCTATATTTAAAAAAATCTAAACTGAGGTGAATAAAGCTGTTGTTAATGACTCGACGTGAGGTGGTGATTGGGCAGAAAAACATTTTATGAGATGACAGGGGGTGCTGCCCTCTGGAACGTCACAGACGAGCCAGTGATGTTCGTGGTTACAGGACTTAAGGGACTGCAATGACGGAAAAGCTCCGCTTACATTGGTCCTTCATGAACAGCTTCTATATCTGTCTGTCAAATAAAAGCTGAGCTGTAGGTGTGCTCAGAACACTGCTGTAGCTTTGGGATGTGTTGGGAAGGCAAATTCAGTTAATTTCAACCACAAACTTAGAATAAATGTCCGTGTAGAAGACAAGCAGAACTGTGACATGAAGGGGCCTAAGTTATTTATTCTCTGAGTGTCTTTTTATAGATAAATCTTACAATGCATACATTATTAAACCTTACTGACAGAAATGTTGATTATTGGCCAATTATTATTTTTAATAATAATTTTATTGTTATTGTTATTTCAATTCCACCATCAGGTTGAGGTCTTTCTGGGTGGAGTTTGCATGTTTGCATGGGTTCTCTCTGGGTACTCCAGCTTTTTCCCACGGTCCAAAGATGTGCTGTTGATGGGATTAGGTTAATTGGAAATTTTAAATTGCCCTTAGGTATGAATGTGAGTGCAAATGGTTTTCTGTGTCTATATGTTAGCCCTGCGACAGACTGGCGACCTGTCCAGGGTGTACCCTGCCTCTCGCCCTAAGACAGCTGGGACAGGCTCCAGCCTCCCTCGTGACCCTGAAAAGGATAGGCGGAAGAGAATGGATGGATGGATGGAATATATGTCTTATCTTTTTACCTTAATTATCAATGATTAACTAAGCGTTATTAGTCCTCTTAGGAAAAAACAAAAAAACCATGCTTCCCAAAGGTATGTGGAAATCCGTTTTTCTTATACTGTCGACACAATCTTCATCCTGTAAAACCACTGAAATAGATCTGAAATTGTCAGCTCCTTAATGCTTTTGGTGGTCTTGGAGTACAGGAGCAAATCATAGCATTCGTTCACACAGTGTTGATCATTACTGAAACCTTTCTTAATGCACCTTTCATCACAACGTCAGAGAATTGAAGTTCACAGCAATCCAACAATACACATGGCTGTGTGTGCCACTGGCAATGAAGCAGCATGCTGCTATATGCACCATACGAAGGTAAGGGCTGAAAGTCTCTCCACTCTGTTAACACGCTTTTCCTAGATTACTGTGTTTATTTATTGTTATATCTATTTTTTTCTTCTTCTTTTTTTAAAGGCATTACTGTGTTAAGCAGCCCAACCATAAATTCCCAGATTATTCTTAAGCAGAATTGCAGTCTCTTTTTGTATGTTTTTATGTGCTATCTAAAGTCGACGGCTCTGATTCTCGGGTGCTGATACATTTAATTGTAGGAAAAGTAGGAAATTAGCAGATGACAGAGGATTATGAAGAGTCACGCTAACTAAAAAATAGCACCGAACATCAGACTGATGAATGACATTTAATCCTGAGAGGCGTCTGAAGAGACACGGGACATAAACCCTACCTGTTCCTCCCACTCTCTCTCTAACAGAACCTCTTTGCTTTTTCTGCCTCGCTGAGAACACGAGTCCAACCTCTGATGGCCTGAAGGCTCCAGCTTAATAATGTGACTATAATGGCTTTTTCCACATAGCTGCCAGTGCCACCTCTTACACAATTACTCCATCTGACTTCCACTGAGACACTGCAATTATGTCTTTGATAAAGCTGGAGAAATTGTTCTCTTCACACAGGTGTCAGTGTCAGCATCTGCAAAAAACGGCCATTCCCTGTCTGTCCACATGCTCTGTGTGTTCTGTAGTTCTAACGTCATTGATCAAGACACACGCTGGTTACTTTATTGTAATCTACATGCTAGTATGTATCAAATGATATCATGAGAAAATGATACATTTTTGTTTTTTAAATGCAATATATGGTAAAGCCCTGTGATAGGCTAGTATCTCTCACCTTACACCTGCTGGGATATGCTCCAGTCCCCCTGTGACCTCGAATTAGATACATGTTTAAGAAAACATATAAAACGTATGGTTGAAAAATTGTTAACGGCTTTTCGGGGTATATGTGTAGGGCTGCTCAACGGAGCAAAGAGGCAAGCAGGTTGAGCTGCACTGTGTCCTACACGGTAATATAGCTCAATCTCTTCACGTCACATACCAGACACGCTTTCCCACTTTGTTGGTCTATTCAAGCTGCAAATTTTTTCATCTCTTCATCAGTTTTCCCTGCCTGCTATTTCAACCCCTGCACCACCCGCAGAATCCATGTGTAGGTATATTTACTCATCGCTCTCACAACTGTAAATCTGCGGGAGGAGATTCATTTAGAGCTTTGACACCAAACTATATTTTGCTGCATAAGAAATCATTTCAAAAGTTACTTGTCAGACTGAAATACCATTAATATGTCCCAACTGATGTCACAGATCAGTGCAACAGCATATTTCAATAGATTTTTAATGGGTCATATCATCCAAAATTAACATCTTTCTTTCTTACTACACCTCTACCTGCTATTGCAGTGCTGAAAATAAATGTCAGTGCTGACATTTAAACGCTGCTGCCATCAGAATTTCAAGAGTTTAAAAAATGTAATCACGTTAGTTACTCTTTTTTTAACTTTAATTAATAAACATACAAACCTCATTAATTTGCACTAGTCTTATTTCATATGTGTACGCGACACACTGCTGCAGGTTTTGCTAGTTTCTCCTATCATCCTATCATCAGTCTGATCACAACTCCTTTTACTCACACACGACATGAGGACTGCCCTGGTTGCTGTATGAGCTTTTCAGTTTGTGGTTAAATTAAAAAGCGCTGGAAGAATTCAAATAAAAGCTGCTGGGCTAGCTCGACTTCTGAACTGCTGTGCCTTTGTTGTTAGCTTCCTCCATGATGAGGAAGCTAGCTCTCCTGTTAGCAACCAGTGATGTGCTCCTGATACATGCTGTAGCAGAATTCTTGTGTGTGTCACAGGCATCAAACGAGTTCATATTTGAAAATGATGAAGTCTATTCACTTAATAAAGTAATCATTGAGTGTGCGTATGACCTGCCATAATACTTGAAGAAAAAAAACCTAGGATTATGTCCAGGATTATGACTCTGTGAAGTTGTTAGAGTATCAACCTCTAACCCTCACCCTCATTTAGAATAACTTGACATGGTATATCTCATCTAAGCCCATGCCTTCACTACCATCTGTGAGCTGCTTTATTGACTTCTGCTTTAGTTTTTCTCAAGGACGGGTGAAGGAAATGTGCGATTGTTGACAAATTCTGGTTGCAACATCTGTTAGCAGCACTGGAAGCAAGATGCATGTGTTCACTAAAGTGGCTGGAGTCAAGGCTCTTCTTACTCCAACCCCGGTGGGTTGAGTTGTTGTTGAAAATGTTTTGTGGAATTTAGCGAAACTTACAAGCCTGAAATGAAAATTCTGACAATCTGGACAAGAGCCAGATATTCCAATTAGCAGTGTCTGTGAAAGACTTAATTATTAGTTAACAGTTAGTGGTTACCATAAAAGGGCTATTTACATCAGACTGCTGATGCACTGGTAATAGAGCAAAGGATTCAGACTGGCCTTAAGAACCACCTGATAAGCCTCCTGCGGCTCCCTCAGCTGTAAATAGTCATTAGCTAGTATACTGTCAAAGCCTGGCCACATCACAGGCAACCCTGAATTAAACAGTGGGTATAAGGCTGACACTGCAGTCTGCAATGTGTGTTTAATTCCACAGTATATAATGTTCTTAAGACCCCATAAAACCAACAGAACTCCTCCACGCCTTACATTTATG
The DNA here is from genome assembly GCF_057381915.1 of Diplotaxodon limnothrissa. Classification (NCBI taxonomy): domain Eukaryota; kingdom Metazoa; phylum Chordata; class Actinopteri; order Cichliformes; family Cichlidae; genus Diplotaxodon; species Diplotaxodon limnothrissa. Next base: position 5,115,292 of record NC_140605.1, read on the forward strand.
TATAAACATAGAGGGCTGCAAAGGGTCATAAATGTTTGAATGCAAATATCAGCTGGGAATAACAGCCCAAATCAAAAACAACAATATGTTTACTGTCCAGATAAGATTTCTATCAGAATTTGCATGAATGTTCTCAAAAAACAAACAAAGAAAAAAAACAATCAACACCCCCAAAGAGCCACTATGTCCAGGTTTCTGGTCAAGAAAGAATGAAGGGGAGGGACAGACAGAAAAAGAAAGACAAAATAAAGAAGCACGAGCGTCTGTGCCTTTAAGAGTCCCCAGGCCAGAGCTGATCGTTGGGAAAGTCACCAAGTGATTTTCTCATGACCCCAGAGAGGAGGCCTTCTTCCTTCTGGGTCCATGGATGGAGAAGAGATGTCACTGAAAACCCACAAAAGGGGCACTTGCCACCTACAGTAAAAGTCACGGCTGGCACCATGTCTCACTGTACATCTGTCATCTAACTGCTATTTCCATGTTCTCGGTGAAAAATTCCTCTATTACATCCACACATTTCCAAGTAACATTACACAGGCCTAGTTGTGTTACTCTTTTGTCTCTTTCCCACAGTTTATCCCATATTGAGACTAAAAATAAGAATGTTTGTATGGACTTATAAATAGTAGTAACTCAGTGAATGTGGGGCACGAGTTGCAAATCATCAAACCTCCAGTGGCTGGACTGAGCATGGTCTTTACAGGTCAATGCAGCGCTTAAAAATGCAGCCAGCACTGCAGTGCTCCACATGCTTCAATCACGTCACTAATCCTGTGAATGGGCCTAATTACTGCAATATAATTAGATTAAGGTGTTTGCATGACCCCAGACTTAATTGCAGTATGAGACTGGGATTGAGGTATCAATGTGAGATTGTCTGTCTGAAGTGAATGTTAACATCTCTCATTCAGACAAAGACCAGAAAAATAATCTTGCAGACGTGCTAAATGACCACTAAGAGAAGAAGAACGTGAATGAAACCAAAGATTTAGAGAATGATAACTGCCGTTGGAGTCATTGTATTACACATTACATCTCTTAAACATAAGCAGGCGTATATTACATAGTTAGTCCCTGGAGAAAGTAATTTGTTACACTACTCTCTACACTACTTTGTCATTACTCAGCTGTAGCCTGATTGCTCATTACATTGATCAGGTCTCGCTGCAGGGTTGGGGTGTCAGAAAGTGATTTCCAAAGTTTCCGTTCATTTTTCTTTGCTTATAATGGCAAATAGACTATAGTCAACAGGATTTATGAAGGGGTTACATATAAAATAAAGAAATGACCTGTCTTTATGACGTGCATTATATTAAATCCAGCCTTTTTTCCAGCGCCTTAAAATGTCTTTATGGAAATGTGATGTTATAGTTGCTGCTGCCCTCTTGGGAAGATCTCTTAAAAACGCACAACAGCTTTAATGTCACACTGGGTTGTGCGCTAGCGTTGTGTTAGCATGTTCTTTGTGCAGATGTGCAGACTTCAAACTTTTTTAACATGACTTCTTTGAATTTCAGTAGATAATAACATGCTGAATGATCACAAAGAAGATATGAAATAAGAACAAACACAGTGAAAACAACTACAGGGAAAGAAAAGAAGCACATTGTGGCTTTTTTGGGATTTGATATATTATGCTGTGAGATTGAATCTGAACTAATCTCCACTCCGGTTCTTGTCCTTCTGGGCTTTGTACAGGGTACAAGTGAGTGTAAATATAAAAGATTACAAGGCACACTTGCACAGACTGACAACTGGACAACAAACTATCTCACTAAAGAGGAAAGAGTGCACTGCTGTATGTATGTCATTATGTACCGATAAATCCCTCAATCTTCCCCCCTGAAATCAAAATTGCACCAGTTGCTGGGGACACATACGTGAGGAGCGCAGCCTTCAAACCCTTGTAATCCCGGCTCAGAGTTGAAAAGGGGCTTTGCTGCACATCTATTTGGTTTTATTCTAAAAAACAGGCAATTAGAGATAAGGCCATAGTTGTACGCTTGAGAAACTGCATTGAATAGCTCGGCTTTTTCATCTTCTTAGAGTTAAAAACATATTTTGGAATTAAGCGCTAATGTGGTAAAAAATAGCGTGTGAAACTTCAACCTACCACATGTCAAGTGTGCTAGTATACCAAGCTTCAATACCTATTATCTTCTAAAGCAGGAAAGCTCATAGCCAAGAGTGACTCTATGTTAAAATAAGACATGCTACTATTAATAATTATCGCAGCACTCTCACTTAATATTATAAATCACTGACAGTCATCAGCGGTGAGGACACCGCTGCCTCACCTCCCAACAGAGCATTTTGAAGCTTGTATGGGTTGACCTTGTTAAATAACTAGCGTCCATCACAGGACACACCTGGAAAACAAATGAAGATGTGCGCTCTTGCCAGATGGTGTGTCCAGAATGCAAGATTAATTGTACAGCGGCTGCTGAAGAGATAAGGCATAGCTCATACATCGCCGCCGCTGGTCTTTGATAAGTGACGTCAAGCTTCAAGATTATTGTGTGTGCTTATGTAAATCCGGTGCTAGAACACGGTGCTGGGACGAGCTAAAACAGCAACTCTTTCAGTTACAATACCTTCATTTTACGATCATATTAGCCAACAATCTGACTTTAAAGTTTTATTCTTCAGAATCTGTGTCTGCACCCCTCACCAGGATGCCTTGATAACATGAACGCAGGGGCGTGAACCACATACTTCTTGGAATAAAACGCTAAATACACACGACAAGGACTTTTAGTGGTAAGACTGATATGACACCAGGAAAAGATTAAACTCTGCCAACTGACACAGCTTACCTCAGAAAAAGACAAAGGGCAAATTAAGCAATTAGACACGAGTGAATAATTAGGCACAGTGCTTGATGAACCTAAGCTAATATAATCAAATTAGCTGACCCAAACACAACTTCACTGAGACAATGTTAATGAGTTTGTGTGACTGAGAAGAACTGTTCATGCTAGCAAAGCTTAATATAAAAAGATACAACTGATGGGTGGTAGCACAGAAGGTAAGTGTCACGTTTAATTAGGAAAGGTAACACTGAATTAAACAGAGGACAACACTGAAGTTCAGCACTGTGCCACAATGGTAAAGCTGACTATGTGCAGCTGTTTCAGATGGTCTTACTACTACTAATGTCTGTGTGTGTGTGTGTGTGTGTGTGTGTGTGTGTGTGTGTGTGTGTGTGTGTGTGTGTTGGAAGTTTACTATACTTGTGGGGACCAACAGCCCTTATGGGGACCCAAATCCTGGTTCCCACAAGTTTGAAGGCATTTTTGAGACTCAAAATGTGGAATTAGTGTCAGGGTTAAAATTGGGTTATGGTTAGGTTTAGGGTAAGGGTCAGGGTTAGGCATTTATTTTTGATGGTTAGGGTTAGGGTAAGCAGCTAGGGAAAGCATTATGTCAATGAGCTGTCCCCACGAGGATAGCAACACCAGAAATGTGTGTGTGTGTGTGTGTGTGTGTGTGTGTGTGTGTGTGTGTGTGTGTGTGTGTGTGTGTGTGTGTGTGTGTGTGTGTGTGTCACTTGTTTCTACCTGAAGTGGAGCAGAAGAACACAGCATCTCATGAGCTGAGTTTTGTCTACCTGGCAGGTCATTGTTTTCCCAGAGGTAAATGTGCCTAGTCTAGACTTCTTTAACCATTTGAGGTCTAAGTTGCCACTGGTGATGATCTTAACCATAACGCCAAATCTACCCACAGGCAATCAGAATATGTAACGTTTGGTTTTATTAAATGCTCTTAGAAACTGGGGAACAAAGAAAACAATCACTGCAGCTTACACACATGAAAACTATTTACATTTTACAAGTTTTACCCTTCTCCAAAGTACAGGGTTAGAATGGATAAGAGGTTGCCAACTATAATAGTAGTGAAAAAAAAAAGAGTGAAAAATTCTAAACCTTCCTAGATCATCCTTCTGAGTGTGAAGTCAGGCCTTCTGCTATAATGTAGGACAACCAAATGCAGTCCAGTCTCAACCTGCGATGATTCGTCATTGGCCAAAAGCGTGAACTGGCACCAAAATCTATGGTGCAGCAGGACAATCAATTAAGCATTTGTTTTTAGGGGGCAGCACAGCGGTTTTCCTGCTGTGTTCCTCACAGCAGGAAAATTCTGGGTTTAAATCTACCTTTTTCTGTGGAGTTGTGGGTACTCCCGCTTCCTCCCACAGGAAGGAAGCCAGTTAGTTTGGGTGAAATGGTGATTCTAAAGTTCCATAGGTGTGAGTGTGGACTATTTTCTGTCTCTCTGTGTCGGCCCTGTGAGAGACTGGCAACCTGTGCATGTACCCCGCCTCTCACCCTATGGCAGCTGGGATAGATTCCAAACATGGCGAATTGTGCCCTCGAGATGACATTTGAAATGCAGCGACTGTTTCGGAAATCTTAAATAAATAGATTTTCACACAAAAAGGCAGTCCTTCTGAGAAAATGGGTCAAACAACAATACGTGTGCGACAGCAGTCGCCAGGCTTCTGACAAGGAAGAATAATAAGCATGAAATCGTTTTTAGAAACAAGTTATTTACCCGACGTGGTCACAGAACACGGTCAGAACATTCTGTGAAAAAGATAATTTATACATCAACATGTGGTAACTCGTAAAGATTACAGGGAGACAGAAAAGGACAATATTCTGTTCATTAAGGTTTCCTCCTTTTAGAGGAGTAGCAGAATTTCAAATCGTTCATCACACATGGTGACTCCTGCGTTTTTCTGTTGGTGAGAATTTTTCGCACGTAACTTTTTCACTCTTATGAGTACATCATGCAGTCATAGTGCAAACACACTCAAAAAAGAGCAAGTATGGAAGTGAAGTCATATGTTTTTGACATATCCTCAATCACTCAGCAGCTGCTTGCGAGTCTGATAACATTCTCCACTGCGCTGGATTTTGAACTGAACCACCATGTTGTTTGTAGGAGGAGGTTTGCTCACTTCCTGCTCTAACGCACACATCTGGGATTCAAAGAGCTCACAGTTTTCCTGTTGCCACCGGGTGCTATTCATGAACATTTCCTCTCTGTGTCTTGACTGCTCAGTGTTTTCAGGACACACCTGCAGGGCGATTGATGGTGAGGTCAAGGTCAGCTACTGTGCTCATACAGTATCTTCCTGTTGTCCTGTGACCCTGAATCATAGCCTGCTGATAAAATTGGTTGCCAGACATTGCTTGCAGTCACCCCTTACAATGACTTAATTCACTGTCTCATCGCAGTGAACCTAGATGGTGCAAAATGGAAGTGTTACTCAGGTAATACTCCCTCAGAGAGAAACTACCTCAATGACAGGGAATGTGACTGTTTTGGCAACAGCACTGAAAAGCACACATAAGCTACGGGCAGCTGAGAACAAATTCAGGCAAAGTGTGTATCTCTCACTGGCTTTCATGTCTCACAGAGCAATATGAAAGTCAGCACCCAGACTCTTGGAAGTGACAGGCGCTCACCTGGAGCAGATGGGGCTCTACAACTTAAATAGATGTTTCCAGTTTCTCCATATGAGAGTGGAGTGGAGCATGTGAGCAGTCCAAAAACTGAGTGTTTGACTCTTTCATTGCTGACACTGAATAAAAAAAATCATTTCAGTCATTGCTGAGGGTTAAATTGAGACAAGAGGGACGATAAAATGATGATTCAAAATTCATGAGCTCATGAACGTCCAGCAGTTCCTTGTTGCTTTTCAAGGAGAATGACTATTAAATCAGTAGTGCCTTTATATGAACTCTAGTAGGTCTCCGAATTAGAAGGAACTGCACAAAACTCAAGAAATATTAATATTCTCTTGAAATGCAGAAAAAAAAGAAAAAAAATACTCCCTTCTAGGTGCAGCCATTAGTTCTTTTTTTACTGGAATTAATCATTTAAAAACTTCTTGCTCCCCAAAACGTTTGCAAAATACTCGTGCAGCTGTACCGTGGCCCAATTTCTAAATCAAAGAGAGGGAAAAGTAGGCTGCTTGTACTGTACAGCTATCAGTGAAAGTAGGAGTTTAATACATTGCTAGAGAGAGTGACGGCTGAGCCAGTGTTGCAGCAGCTATAAAGGGATTATTCTTCCCTGGAAGACATAATCATGTGTAACACACTTGTTTCAAATCCTGTGAAAAACAAACAGGTGTTTCAGCTTCAAATCCAGCCCTTCATCCTCTGGCACACATACAGCAAAGAACCCCCAGAAGCAGACCCTGCTGTCATTTCTGTCATTAGTTACAGGTTCCTGATTATGACTCATGTCAGCACAGCGTGGTCGGACTTCAGTAAATCCCACATTCTAATGTACACTATGTTGCTTTGATATTTAATATCTATCAATGTAGCTGCCATCACCAGTGTGTGAATGTGTGCGTGAATGGGTGGATGACTGGATGTGTAAAGCGCTTTGGGGTCCGTAGGGACTAGTAAAGCGCTATATAAATACAGGCCATTTACCATTTAATGCTAACAGGATGGATGCAAATTTTAAGATCTGAAATACAAAGTGATAACCACTGTTTGCGTGTGTGTATGCTTCTGGAAATGTGAACAAACAAGGAAACACAACAGAAGGCATTTATATAAGGCAGGTGAAGAAGCTGACCTGTGAGCGCGCACTGAAAGGTAAAGTAGAGCAGGGGAAGTTTCCTCGAAGTAGTGCTGGAGGCTCCCATGGCTGATGTACACACTTCTCAGTTGTCAACGTCCTTCACCAGGCTTTATGTGAGCACTCCGCCTCAGGCAAATAAAGCTCTTCAAGTCTGCTCAGCGGGCTTCCCACTATCTCCACGCGCTGGCCGAGGAAGGTAAGGTAGGGGACACTTCAGGTGAGGAAGTGTGGAAAGGGTCTTATCTCACTGACGCACGGATCCCCTTTTCTGACTTGGTGGAGCGATGCGAATATTAAAGTGGAGTGAAAACTGGATTGGCAACGACACCAAAGGTCATCCGAGACTCTTCTTGTCCTCCTTTTAACATCTAGAATTCCCTGCTTATCGACACGGCGGCGAGTGGGTTATAACTCTGCAAGTTGTCATCCCGAGACCTTTCCTACGAGAGAGAGAGAGACGTGCCACCTCCACAGTAGAGCTGTAGAGTCAGTCGAGCGCAATTTCCGGAAGCCTCCAACAAAATAAGGTCCGTGAAAGACTGCCTTAGACGATGTCTTTTATTTTGAAAACAAAAATGTTCCACCTTTATTATTTTACTGTCTGTAAAATTAAGCTTGACGCAGTTTCGCTAGTTCTCAGGTTCAGTAGGGGGCAGGTGTACGAATGTGTGTGTGTGTGTGTGTGTGTGTGTGTGTGTGTGTGTGTGTGTGTGTGTGTGTGTGTGTGTGTTTCTTCACTTCATTTCTACACTTTGCTAATAACGAATTGGATAATTACTCAGACTTCGTGGGTTACTGATAACAAGCCGCTGAATCAAACAAAGTGGCGATGAGTAAATGAAAAACTGGATCACTTATCAGTCTTTCCAAAACCCTTACAGTATGCTTTTAATTATTAGTTATTAGTTGTTATTATTATTAATCGCTGGAACAATAGTGAGCAGTATAGATGTATTGAGCCAGGCCTGATGGAAGAGCACATGTACCTGGGCTAGATGATACCGGCCTCTATAGTCACTCAACCAAGAGCACGACTCCCCATCTCTGCTGTTGTGGACTCTGCAACATGCACTATTCCTACTACCAGTGTCATTGAAATTAACAAACCAATATGGCACTGTGACTGTGATCTTAGAGCACATGGGTATAAAATCAAGGATGTGTGCAGAAGCATAGAGAAAAAGGCTGGAAACCAAATTCCGGGAAGCTCCTAAAGATGTTAGTTTGGTAACTGAGGGCAGCTGGGCGTTATGACAGACAGGTATTGGATGAAAACAAGGTACAACATTATATCCAAAACTGCGACTGGAGAGATGGTCAGGCACAGGGCTCACAGCTCTTGCCACTAGGCTGAAGAGATATACCAGAGAAGCACAATGGCAGACCCACACAGAGATGAAATGAGCAATACAAGAAGAACATCTGGGAGAAAGACGTGTCACACCATCAACACCAGTGGCTGATGGACCTAAGAGCAGACCACAGCAACTTCCCAGAACAAGCCAGTGAACGTCACAAATACAGACATCCAACAATGTCTGAATTTGCTGGACAGCACCATGACCATACTGCTTGGAGAAGCCAATGGCACGCTATGATTTCATATGTAATAAACCAAAGCAAATAACAACAAAAAAATAAAAAACTGCATTACTTCCTTCACTACTGAGTCCTTGAATTTTCATTTAAAAAATACAAATAGGAACATAAACAGTTTTAAACTGCACTACAGCTCAAGATTTTCTAACAATCAGCCTGTTTTCAACCCCCCACATCTAAAGCTCCATCCTTTTCCCTCACCTCCACTTTAAAATCTCCAGTCTTCAGTTCCTGTTCTATCATGTGTGAAGAGGCATGGTTCTGAGAGCAGAGAAACAGACTCGACACGGCTTGACGTGAATTCCCAAGGTGAGCTCACCATCCTGTTGCAAAAAGAAAGACTGACCTGTCCTCTCCGAGGTGGTCAGACCTCTTTATTTCATTTCCTGAGGTTGCCCAGTTGCCTCAGCAACAAGGGTGAGGCTAATGCAGGCAGACTGCTCAATTATGAGAGGTGAACAGGGGTTGCTCACGTGATTAAATCTAAAGAAGCAGTGTCCAAATTTTGTGGGGATGAGATTTTGTTGTGTTGTTGTAAACTGCATCTGGGCCTCCAGCTCAAATCCACAGCATTCAGGCAAAAGCTGTCAAAACATGCTGTTTTGTATTTAGGAGCAAAAATCAGTGAGGCTCATGCTGCATTCTTGGCCAGGCTTCTAACTCGAACGGCTACAAGGAGCTGGTCAAACGGTAAACAAACCTGACACCTGGAGGCCAAACATATTGCTCACTCCAATTAACGACCTATAACGAGACATGAAAGAAATTTCCTTCCTCCTGTTATCAGTTTAGTTTTTCTTTAAGCCCATCAAAACATATCCTGTACATATCCTATCTCAATCCACTCCACACTTAATCAAACCCAAAGAAATAAAACAGCAAGCAACATGAAAACTGATTTATACCAATGTCGTCAAGGTTTTGTATGTATTTGTTCGGAAGTATTTGGAATGGTACAAATTTTCTGTTTTGTTCTTTGGTAATAGGAGCAAAGAGCTGCTCAACTGAATGTGCTGCAGAGAACCTGAAGAACACACACACAAAAACATATGACTGTCCAACATCTTTTATGTGTTCATACATAATCCCACTGTAATGGTTTATTATATATATTTAGATACAAATACATTCTGCAGTGATCTGACCTCTTAAGTTTAATAGATTTGATACATAAAGTTTTGTAAAGTTTGACTTTTGATACTTTTTTTGGTCTAAATAAATTGCACAAAACATTTTAAGCAATAAATTGCAAAAAAGAAAGTGTAACAATTATGATACAAATTAAAAACTTGTATATGCAAATTTATATTTAATTAATTTAAAAATAAATGGCCGAAGGTTTAATAGATTATTATTATTATTTCATGGTTCAGGCTTTACAGGGTAAATATTCCTATCTAACACCTAACAGTACATTTAGCAGCTATCCATGGAAAGAACCAGAAAGAGAAACAATACTAGATTCATGTTCAAGAGGAACATTACTAACATCTCAAGCGTAATGCATTCAATTATAACTATAAAGGTGGCGATGTTGTTTGTTTTTGGTCATGTAACAGGTCAAAACATAGTCATGGCCTGGATGATTTGGAGCCTTTCTGCACAAATCATAAAAAGATTAAAAAGATAATTAAAAAAAAACCAACTCTTTATTAGTAACTTTATTATTATTTGAACATGAAACACTGCTCTGATTTCGATATTGTTTCAGATATTTGGACACTGAAAAATCTCTAGATATTTGTCCTAGTTTCAAATGCTGCTTTCCAAAAGGTCAGTGGCATTGTCCCTTTGCATACACGTCAAGTATAGAGTACAGTGTCAGTTGTTGTTTGGTCTCCTTCAGCATTTTAGTCCACACCTGTGTCACTAATTTTATGTCATCACATGTTTATACTGTTTGTAAGCAGGCTACACTTCATGTCAATTCTCAGGGATGCAAAATTACCATCAGGTGTACCCTACACTGTGTTGTTTTGCAGTGGTAGCTTGCTATGGCCATCTGCTGGCCCCATGGGGGAATGACATGTTTAGTCTGAGCATGCCTAACTGCTTTCACTTTCCCTTCCATTGCAAAATACACTGACCTGATGAACAAAAAGTGCACTGAGAGGGTTTCTCCAGTTCATCCTGAAGGAAAGTTGTCCAGGGATGCCCAGGTTGCAGTGGTTGCACTGTTGCCTTGCTGAAAGAAGGCCCTTGGTTTGAACCCATGTATGTTCTCCGGATTAGTTGTGTCTGGGTGCTTCAGCTTCCACCTACAGCTGGTTTAGGTTAACTAGTGATTCTGTTTATCTGTTCATGTTATTGCTGTGACAGACTCTCACCCTGTTTATTCATTGAAAACATACTTGAGATTTATGCATGAGCTCATTGCCTTGTCATTCTTTGTCTTTACATACACTTTATACCTGCAAACCTCTTCAAATATGAATCACCAGTAGCAGCACCAGTATTTTCTTCTAATAGCATATGTGTGGTGTACGCAAGGTACTGACCTAAAGCTCAACACACACACACATCAGCAAAACCTCCATTCTCACTGTGTGGCAAATGACAGTGAGTGTCCACTTTATTGTTTTTCAAACATGTAAACATACAAGACAGTGACTTTGAAACAATCACATACAGGACATGGTGTCAACCAATAAAATAGAAAATATCATATTCATCTTTATATACTGTATACCCAAACAAATGAACACTGCAAGGTTGCTAAAGCCAGAATTTTCTTTATATATATATAAATGAATATTACATTTCATTTACATCAGTTCACAATGGAATTACCTGTTGTTTCTTTTCTACACAGTCCTTTCCTGGCACATTGCACATACCCTCAGAAATCCTGTTCAGAAAGGATTATTGGTCAAGGATCAGTTACCCTCTTCAGCTTATAGTCTTATAGCTGTGCCTGGTTTAAACCTGCAAGCGAGCACACTTCACAAACACAGGCACCATTTAGTTTTGCAAAAAGCAGAATGTGGGAGGTGCTAATAACTTCTCAGTATGATCTGAAGAGTGTCTAATTATCCACAAGGATATGGCTGCAGACAGAGATGCTCCAGGTACTGCGCAGTGTCTTACACTCCTGTTAAAATGGTGTATGATGCATCTGCTGCTTAGTTCAGTCAGTAGGGGCGGTTCAGTTAAAGAACGATATCAGGGAATTTCTATATTTTACTACTACTTTTCCAATGGTGTCTTTAATTTCTAAACATTACAATCAAGAAAAATATTTATGAGGCAAAGAGACAACACATTAATCAGTGGTTCAGTCTTTGTTCTACTGTCAATAATATCAAATAAACTTGGTAGCAAACATGCCTGGTGAGAAGACCTCTAATGGAAATCAGTCAAATTTACATGTTGTAAGATTTTTGATTTTTTAAAAGCCAATTTTTTGGATTCATCAGTCAAAAAATATTTAGTGCTATTAGAGCATATTGTTTGGAAAGGTAAGGGTGCATTGATGGATTATCTTGCTAATATTTACTCTTCGTTTCTGACCTGAAATTTTAACCGAAGCATCCCGACCTGCAGCCCTCTTACATGTGCAAAATTAAGGCATAACTCCACCAATAATCACTCTGAGACACTTTCGTGTCCACACTGTGACAGTCAAATAAAAGGCAGTTTCAGAATAAATACACACTATGGTCCTTTTGCTGCCATTTTTGCTACATCCTACTGAGGTAGACAGATGCATACTGCAATAGTCACCTTGCCAACCAAACATTCCCTGATGAGGCAATATGTATCTACACTGGAAAAGCAGCAGATCCTTAAATAGTGCACCTCAGCCTAAAAAACACAGTACACACACTTCTTGTATTGTTTTTCCCTGTAACAGGTTAGGCATACGTGTCTGTACATTATGTTTCCTGTATTGTATACTGTTCCTTTTAGACTTGATAAAAAAAATTTCAACTTGAGGCAACTGAAACACAAACGAACAAGTAAATCAGACTCATCTGCAGAAAATCACCTGCACATATTTTAGTGATACACAATAATTTTGACTTCTACTTTCAAACACATTAAACTTTTTCAGGTATGATCATTTGTGGCATTTATTTGTCAAACAAAATAAATAAATGTAGACCGTTGTATTCGTGACATGTGCAAGCTGTCGCTGTCAACCAAACTGCTCTAAATAATCAGCCTCACAGAGATGCCAGTAAGAGTGGAAATGTTTCATTTGGGCATCGTGGGCGCACAGTTCTGGCTGAGAGAACAGAAGTGCCACACTTTTTGTTTGTGAGGGGCAGCCAATCAGGAGAAAGTAAGACGAAGGTATGAGGAATAAAGGTGTTTGTTTCTGACAGTGGATGAGCTGCACCAAGGACCAGTATAAGATCAAGGCCCTTTTTGAAGAGCTGCCCTGGTCCTACAGTCAGAGCAGAACAGGTCCCCTTTAAAAAAAAAACAACATTTTATCTCCCTGGTCACCTTTCACAATTTTTAGACAATTCACTAGATCATAGTTTGAAAATCCGCCGATAATCATAAAACTTCCACATCCATGCTTTATTACAGACACCTTTCCTGCTGCCGTATTGGCTGTATAAGTTAGTTATAACAGTACAAATCTGAAACAGTGAGGAGTGGTTAAAACGTTTCTTTGTTGTTGTATTTTAAGGAATAGCCAACAGCAGTTTCCAGGCACTCCACCAGGGAGCCTGCAGAGAGGAAGTCCAGCTCCACCTCAATAAATTTGATGTAAATGGCACAACGCTCAGGTGAGTCTTCACCTGCCTCGTCCGTCTGACTCGTTCCAGCGTTGTGACAGTTCTCCTGCAGGAACCGCGTCACGGCGGAGGGCTCACCATGGACATAGTGTTTGCCAGAGCCCTGAAAGTGCTGAAAGAGACACTGCTGTATGGTCCTGTCCTCAGCTATGCCCAGGTAGCAGTAAGTGACTTTAGCCCCAGTCCTGTCACCACGCTCTACTCCTTCTCCATGAAACTGGCTTTGAGCCCCATTCTCTAACCCACTCTGAGGTAAGCTGTGGTCTTCACTGTCACCCGGGGAAGAGGTCTGAGCAGTGCCATGAGAAGGCGACGCTGCCTCGTAGCCAATAGCGTATAGTCCATACGCCTTGGGAATGTCCCCAGGAAGGAGGTAGTGGGATGTGCCTCTGCTGCAGCTCGTCACCTTTGACTGGGACACACGGACCCAGTCCACCTCCATGTGCAGCTCAAGGCAACGCGCCTCGCTGATGGTAATGTCCAAAAACTTGTAGTAGACATTCTTCCAGTTCATCTTCTGAACTTTGGTCATGATGATGCGGCCTTCAGGCTTCTCTGGGTTGAAGTACTCACGCAGCCGTTTACCAAGCGGCACCTGTGAGCTGATTTCAGCATAGTGGTAACGCACGTGCTCACGCCAGCGCGTGTTGTACCCCACAGCAAAGATGGCCAGCTTGTTGGAGAGGTGTAGCCGGGAAAACTCAGTCCACGTCTGAAAGTGCTCCCACTTCAGCTGCACAGACTCAAGAATATGGATCACTGTCTGCATTGTGTCCCTTTTTCTGTGTGTAATATCAAAAAGCAGTGATGTCAGCTTTTGAGAGGTTATGCAGATTTTATAAACACCAACATAATCTGAGTTGCATTTACAAGGATGGATAAGTCTTGATTCTCGTTGACTTACTGTGTTTGTTCTGACAGCTCCGCTTGGATCTGTAGGACTCTGTGTTTAGGCAACTGGATTTCGTCTGGTAGGAAAAAGCACAAATCTGAGTTCAAAACCACCTGCTGTGTCGTATATTTTTTGGATGTCATCCGCTAGCTAACACCAAACTCACCGGTCTCCATGTCTCCCTCCTGGAATGCCGAGTCCAGCACCTGGTTGCACCAGTCCTCCTGTGAGAAGTCTTCCAGGGTGCTACCATCAGACTCCATCTCCTGATACAGCCCACTGCTGTTGATGAGCACAGGGGCACAGCTCTGGGAGTCCCAGCCTCCCTGACCGAACACCTTCTCCAGCTGCTCGATAGTGTAGCTGCTCTTCCTTTTACCGATGCCGTGCTCCTTCACACGGCTGTAGCAGCGCCGCAGCGTCTGTTTGTAAAAGGAGGATGAACACATCTTTCACAATTAAGAACATTTTTACAATTTTTACGCTTCTTTACATTGTTACCAAAAGCTGACATAGTCAGTAGGTAAGTTTTTTGTATCTGTGTAGCAATTAATTCTCCTAAATGCATTCTTAAAACACCACCTGTTGCTTTAAGGGTAATGAATAATCTAGTTTGGTTAAATGCACAGAACAATAAGTACACGTTTATTTAAGAAATCACACTTTTTACTGCTCTTTAAGTTAATTCACAACACTGTGATGACAAATGCTGTGGTGCTGGTTACACCTATGCCTGGCCCTGAAAGGTGCAGCTCATACCTAGCTGCCTCCTTCACCACCTGCCTCTCCTACCCTCAGCAAGATGCCTAATCCGGCCACAACACGGTCAGCCCTCATCGGTCTCCAAGGCAGAGACAGATCTTATCATATGCCGAAACAACAACAAAAACAAAACAATGCAAAACAGCACTTTTGATGATGAAACATCAACATTTTGAACTGAAATGAAACCAAAAAGAAAAAATCCAGCACCACCATTTAAATGGAGATTACATCGAAATTTGAACGACACTGCCTGCATCCACTTTATCAGGTTTTTATCGCATACCAATGTGATGTATGTGTTTACGTCAACAAATCAAAATCACTGTGTATGTAAACGGACAAAAAGGTTAGCGCTTTAAATGTATCTGTGAAAAACAAAAAACCCTGCGATTATGATTGCACTGTAGCAGTCGAAAACCCAATACAATTTCATTATTTAAAAATCCAATATGCCGGTATACCACCATATATATATATATTATATATATATATACACCATATATTTTCTTCTTTCATACACACAAAACATAAACTGACTTTGTTATACGGAATCATTTGTTTACTCATTTACACTCTGCCCTGTTCCAAACAGCTGGCTGTCTTCCAAATAGGTGTTTACAAACAGGGAAGTTCTACAGTGCCATCTGGTGGACAAACTATACAACACCAACGCTCAGATTTGAAGGACGTGTCTCTGTCTCTTTTCTTTTTAAATTGACTTTTTTCTTTTTGCCTTTTTAAAGACTGCAAATATTAGCAAACAGCTAACATTTGCTGTTTCAAGAAATAATAATAATTATAAAAACATTTGCTGTTAACATCTACCTGCCGATAAATCCATTGGGTTCTACTAGAGTGTTCCCACAGGCCATGTTAACATGGACAAAAACCTGTCCAGAAAACTAGAGTTCCCTGCAGCTTTCCAAAAATAGAAATTTACTTTTGTTTGAATGAGTCTGACTGAATGTAAGTACCCTAGAACAACCAATCTGAGAACAGCATTAATTTCCATACGCACGATTCACAGTAAAGTGGGTACCCAGAGACTCTAGAAAGTGAATGATATATTTTGGCGACTTCAAGTCTCCATGGGTGAAATAACTGCATGTGATGCAAAGTTGGTGGGACCCGTGTTCAACTTTCAGGCGAGCGACTGAAGAGACAACCAGTGAGAGTGAAGAATACCGTTGATTGACATATGACCTGCTAGTAAATACATTAGAGGGTCACTTAGGCAACTGGAGCCTGGAATGGCCACAAGTGAACCGCTGTTTTATTAAACTGAGCATGGCAGGAGCTGACTTCCTGTCTAGTTATGCAAAGTTTTGCTTATCACACATGTTGGCCAAGGTGCTTAACAAGAATAAGCCCATCTGTGATGATGAGGAGGGCTTGTTTACTTCCTAATGGTAGCCACACAAAGCATAGATGGAAGCTGATCTCAGAGCAGTTTAAAGCAGAGCCAGCGGCAGCTTGTCCAGTATGTTAATCTCAGTAATGACACAACAATAACATTTAATAATGGTGCAGCAGATGGTGCAAATAAAATTTGATTGAATAAACTAATGACATGAATCAATATAAATTGCAATATTAATAACTGGAAAATATTATTATCACTTTACAGTTTGTTAACAGTAATATAACACTTGACTGAGTTTCTATTTAACATATATGAGTGATGATCATTATAAAGTGTTAAGGACCTTTCTAATGACTTGTGTGCAACATTCATCTGTGTGTCTGTTACAGGAAGTCAGATGAATAAATCAAAGGGAACTGACTTCACTCTAATAAAGGATATCATTTCTGATAATTGAAGTGGTTATAAACAGAAGATGCACAATAACAGGCATGACAGCCGCAATTAGCCTCCTGTACATGTGAGGGAGGCGGGATGAGTGCAGCCATGTCCACAGAGCGCAGAAACAACACGTTAAAATATGATTGAACTTGTTTATCTGCGTGTGAGCCACACTGTAGATTAACAGGTAGCAGCTCCACCTCAGTGTCACAGCTACAGGTCCAGGTGCTGGTGATGGAGGGTTAGTATGTGATGTTAAAGCTATTGTTGCATCCTCTGAAGCTCATTTACCTTCATCCTCTCCCTGCACTGGGACGGGGTCCTCTCGTATCCCAGCTCCGACAAGGCTCTGGACACCCGTTCGTACATGGCAGGACCGGGGGCCTTACCAGAGAACACGGTGCCGGCGACCTCCAGCTGCTGCATCCTCGCCTCCGTCAGCCTCTCGTTACCCCACACCGCGATGAGGGCGTTTGTCTCGGAGGGCGTCCACGACATCCCTCGGCAAGCCGTGAAGCTGTTGGAGGAGGATGAGGCCGTGTTCCGGCCCGCAGCCCCCGAGCTCACGTTCAAAGGCGAGAAGCGGTTTGGCGTCGAGGGATTAGAGTGATATTGATTACTGTCACTCAAATCCTCCGATTCAGGGGATGGCACCTCGGTTTTCGGTACCTTTAACGGCGTCGATATCTCTGGAGAATGCTCTGTGTTACTGGACGCCGCCATGTTGCCTCTGTTGCTAAGGGGAGGGAAAGTGACGTCCGGCTTGGAAAAAAGCACGGCGTGGATCCTGGAGGGATTATGTAGTCTAAACCAGTTTCTCATTGCACTCAGTTATTGCATTTGTGTTGCTATCTCACTGATGAAGAACTACAATTAATAAAAAATGATATCCAACAGGATTTACAAGCAAAATATCCACATTTGATATAAAGATGAAAAAAAATGATGGATTGCATTTATATAGCGCTTTACAATACCACTATTCATTCACTCTCACATTCACACACTGGTGGAGGCAAGCTACAGTTGTAGCCACAGCTGCCCTCGGGCAGACTGACAGAAGTGAGGCTGCCATATCGCGCCATCGGCCCCTCTGGCCAACGCCAGTAGGATAAAGTGTCTTGCCCAAGGACACAACAACCAGGACAGAGGGGGATCGAACCGGCAACTTTCTAGTTACAGATGAGGTTCCCAACCCCCTGAACCACCGTCGCATAACAGTAAGAATAATAATCGTCAAATATGAGACCAGTTCAGTTCAATTCAATTCGATTTTTACAGCGCCAAATCACAACAACAGTCGCCTCAAGGCACTTTATATTGTAAGGTTGACCCTATGATAATACATACAGAGGAAAAACCCAACAATCATATGACCCCCTATGAGCAAACACTCATAGGAACAGTGGGAAGGAAAAACTCCCTTTTAACAGGAAGAAACCTCCGGCAGAACCAGGCTCGGGGAGCGCGGCCATCTGCCGGACCGGTTGGGAGGACAGAAGGAATACAGCTCTCTTCCACATGCTGTGGAAGAGAGCCAGAGATTAATAACAAGCAGGGGCGGTCCTGGCCTGTTTGGTGCCCTGGGCGAGCACTCCCTCTCTCCCCTCCACACACACACACACACACACACACACACACACACACACACACACACACACACACACACACATTAAAGATTGTACATTATACTGAATTTAACCAGATAAATATTTTAGATAGTGTGTGTGTGTGTGTGTGTGTGTGAGAGAGAGAGAGAGAGAGAGAGAGAGAGAGAGAGAGAGTAGAGCATGCAAATGGTTAACAAACAGCCATCATACATTGAGAATAGCAGACAAATCAACATTACACATCTTCCAATTAATGGCTAATTAATATTATGCTGTCTACAGTCTGTTACAGTTTTCCCAATCCCTACTAATAAATGTTATGTTATCTTTTTTCAGGATACAAAATACCTGCCGTTATCCAAAGACACATCTGCTTACCTGTATCTTTTGCTTGTTTCTCCTCTTCTTTTCTCTTTTTTTCTAAACTGAGGATCTGATGGCTTTGACCTTTCCTTGTCCATCATCCATCAGTATTTTTGCACTCCAGTATCAACACCCAACCCCACAACATAAATTAATAGACTAATAGACCTTCACCTTGTATAGGGTTTTTTCTTCTTCTGGGATTTCACACAGAAACATAATTAATACATAACGTGTTTGGATTGACAATATTATGAATGTGCAGTGTATGGAAGCAGCACCAGCAGTCTACACCTAGACCAATGAATGCTGAAGTGTGCATGGTGGTTCACGGCGTGAAGTGTGAAAGAACCTGCTAGTCATCAATTATTTTAACTTGTATTATTTAAGAAGGAAATGGCCCTCAAATAGAGACCACGATGTCACGGTGATATCACGGTTTTAGTTCTTTGGTGTTAGTGGTTTGGGTTTGTTATGCTGCCAGACAAGAATGCATTTGGTCCATATGGACTGCTGGTATCATCTAAAGCTAGCAAGCATGGTTAACAACTTGCATCCATGCCCTCCCACTGAACTTTTTGGGGGATTTCCTTCGTCTTTGGAAGTAATAGAGGCCACCCAAACACCTGAAATATCAATGGAAAGCCCAGGATGTCCTCTATTTAGTACATCAGGACTCATAAGTTAAAAGATAAAGACCAAAAACAAATCTCCATTTCAGAGGACATAAATGAATAGGCTGTTTTTCAGGAGGATATTACCTACAGCTGCAAATGCACATATCAGATAAACTAAAAAAACATTCAGTTAAAACAAATGCACGCACTTGTATGGTCGGTACTAAACAGTCAGCAATAATACTTACAAAAATGATAAAAGATAACAATTCTGTTAAAAATGATCTAGACATCAAAAACAGCTCAAACACAGCTGATAGATCCAGTCCCCTGGCTGTTAGACTAGCTGTGTCAAACATAAGGCCACAGGAAGCAGAAGTGGCCTAGCAAACACTCTAATTTAGCCTTACTGAATGGCTTTGGGAGTAAAGGAGAGCATAAATATAAGATTTTTAACTGTGACTTAATTGACCTGCACAAGGCTTCATTCATACTACACTAAAGTAGTAAAGTAAGTGATAGACAATTAATTAACAGAAAAGATTTTTCACAGTTTTTTTGTTTTGTTTTTTTAAATAATGGGACTGTAGTAGAAAAAATTGGACTTTTTCTGTGAAACAAACAATTTTCTGTTTCGTAATTACAAGACAGTCTGGGCAAAGAGCTACCAGAAGTAAATTTTAAACATTTTCTTCTTACAATTTAAGCCCGTAGAGCCAGTCTGACACATTTATTTCATCATGCAGAAAAAAAATGCATGCATTGTTAAAATTACACTTTTTTTCTTATACTAATTAATCATAGGGATTAAATGTGCAGTTTCACTGGTCTGACTCATGGAAGGCCAAAATCAGCTGTACGTGGCCCGTGATGAAATATATTTAGAGGAGTCGCAGCTTCCTTAGTGACTTCATCAATTCTGGAGATGCTGATTGGTGTTGGGATTAAATAATTTGCAGTGCCTCAATAATGCTATGCCACCACCATTTTGAGATCCGCGACAATGTGTCATGCAGGAGGCATCTCCCTTCTAGAAGTAATAAAGTGTTAAATTTTCTACTGAGCAGTGTTTTGTCTTCCATCGGATGCCTCTGAGGAATCAAAAGAACTCGGTGAAGTGTTGATATTTACAATTGGGGGCTTGTCCAGGATTCCGATAGGAGGCTAAGGAAGACAGATTGGGTGCGATCTGGGAGCTCAACCAGCAAAGCGAACAGAGAACCGGGTCATTTTGAAATAAAGCACCACCTGTTAAACCAAAATGTGCACTTTTGAGCTTATCTAAATTGGCTGTTCACCAAGTTGATTGAATTCTCAGTGTCAATTTGCTGCAGTAGACAAAGAGGCGATGTGTGATCATCATCCGTCCCAGTGCGTTAGGGCGACTAAATTGGGGTGTAATAAGCCGAGTAAACAAATAGGCTGTTGCTGAAAGTAAGAGAGTAAGAGTAACAAGCCTTCTAGGACTTTGTGTTGGCTGTAGTGTTTAACAAAAAAACTCTGACACATGTCATCAGTGTCTGCTTTTAAATCTTTATTAAAGACTCATTCATATTATACGCTTTTTTTTGTTCTTTAAAAAATAAATTTTTTGATATTCTTTGGTTAACAACATTCAGTTCTTTTAGATTTTTATGTTAATTTTAAGTTGTTCATCACTATAATAATCACATTGTATCTTATTTTGACATTCCACATGTCTTTATTAGCCTTTTTTAACTGATTTGCTGGTTTTGATAAGTACTATACAATAAACCTTATCAGTTTTAAAATTACATTAATATTTCAAGTATCTTGTGAACATGAAGTTAATAAGGTGCAGAGTCCAATTTGATCCAATGCAAAACTATATTTCCCATTCAGGAAGTGTTTGTCCCAGCATAAACTGACAATAAACACATCACAGAGACTTTTGCTCATTTTCAGTTCAGTTTGTAAATATAGTCACCAAGGTTTGGAAAAGAGTTTAATACAGCAGACTAAAATGGTCTCAGTAGCAAAAAGTGAAAACACAATAGTGATTTTTTTAAAACTGAAATTTAAACTTTAGTTTAGCTGTTATGGTCTGTTTCTTCACATCTCCAAAGCAGGTCACATTTTTACAATATCCTTTGACTGTATTCACACAGACTTTGACACTAAACATTTTTCCTGGGAAGTGTGTCCTGTGCAAACTGTCTTTCGAGATCTGTACACATGGTTTGAATAATTTGGAGAAATGAAATCTCCTACAAGACTCATGTGCATGCACATCTATTTTCTGAAGGCTTGAAAGCATTTTAGATCTTGGTATGGCAACAGCACACCCTGTGTTAGAGGTTTAGATTCCAACAGTCACTCTTTGAGATAAGGTTTTACAGTGGGGCAAAAAAGTATTTAGTCAGCCACCGATTGTGCAAGTTCCCCCACTTAAAATGATGACAGAGGTCAGTAATTTGCACCAGAGGTACACTTCAACTGTGAGAGACAGAATGTGAAAAAAAATCCATGAATCCACATGGTAGGATTTGTAAAGAATTTATTCGTAAATCAGGGTGGAAAATAAGTATTTGGTCAATAACAAAAATACAACTCAATACTTTGTAACATAACCTTTGTTGGCAATAACAGAGGTCAAACGTTTACTATAGGTCTTTACCAGGTTTGCACACACAGTAGCTGGTATTTTGGCCCATTCCTCCATGCAGATCTTCTCGAGAGCAGTGATGTTTTGGGGCTGTCGCCGAGCAACACGGACTTTCAACTCCCGCCACAGATTTTCTATGGGGTTGAGGTCTGGAGACTGGCTAGGCCACTCCAGGACTTTCAAATGCTTCTTACTCCTTTGTTGCCCGGGCGGTGTGTTTTGGATCATTGTCATGTTGGAAGACCCAGCCTCGTTTCATCTTCAAAGTTCTCACTGATGGAAGGAGGTTTTGGCTCAAAATCTCACGATACATGGCCCCATTCATTCTGTCCTTAACACGGATCAGTCGTCCTGTCCCCTTGGCAGAAAAACAGCCCCATAGCATGATGTTTCCACCCCCATGCTTCACAGTAGGTATGGTGTTCTTGGGATGCAACTCAGTATTCTTCTTCCTCCAAACACGACGAGTTGAGTTTATACCAAAAAGTTCTACTTTGGTTTCATCTGACCACATGACATTCTCCCAATCCTCTGCTGTATCATCCATGTGCTCTCTGGCAAACTTCAGACGGGCCTGGACATGCACTGGCTTCAGCAGCGGAACACGTCTGGCACTGCGGGATTTGATTCCCTGCCGTTGTAGTGTGTTAGTGATGGTGACCTTTGTTACTTTGGTCCCAGCTCTCTGCAGGTCATTCACCAGGTCCCCCCGTGTGGTTCTGGGATCTTTGCTCACCGTTCTCATGATCATTTTGACCCCACGGGATGAGATCTTGCGTGGAGCCCCAGATCGAGGGAGATTATCAGTGGTCTTGTATGTCTTCCATTTTCTGATGATTGCTCCCACAGTTGATTTTTTCACACCAAGCTGCTTGCCTATTGTAGATTCACTCTTCCCAGTCTGTTGCAGGTTTACAATACTTTTCCTGGTGTCCTTCGAAAGCTCTTTGGTCTTGGCCATGGCGGAGTTTGGAGTCTGACTGTTTGAGGCTGTGGACAGGTGTCTTTTATACAGATGATGAGTTCAAACAGGTGCCATTCATATAGGTAACGAGTGGGGGACAGAAAAGCTTCTTACAGAAGACGTTACAGGTCTGTGAGAGCCAGAGATTTTCCTTGTTTGAGGTGACCAAATACTTATTTTCCACCCTAATTTACGAATAAATTCTTTACAAATCCTACCATGTGGATTCATGGATTTTTCTTTCACATTCTGTCTCTCACAGTTGAAGTGTACCTCTGGTGCAAATTACTGACCTCTGTCATCATTTTAAGTGGGGGAACTTGCACAATCGGTGGCTGACTAAGTACTTTTTTGCCCCACTGTATATTGGCACCCGAAGTTGGAACCCTCTGATATAATTTTATGGATTTGTTGATTTGCTTAGTTTGTCTCAATGACAATCTCCTTTATATTTTATGTCACTGATGAAAATGATTAAAAAAATGGTACAAATTTTATCTACACGTTCTTTCTCAGTGGATCAAGTGTTACCTAAAGTGGTTTTCCTTTATGCCAAAAAATCTCACCAGTTAGTTTCAGTAATTAATGACAGATATGTTACACAGACAGTCTATGTATCCACTGTAACAATGTTATACTTCATTATGGGCAAATGAATGTCAAAGGTAAAACTGAAGTCATTTTTAGATCTTATGCAGTATCTACTTCAAGATTTTATATTCTATATTTGTGAAAAACATCACAGCACCAAATAAACAGAGTAACAAACATAGGGACAGAGTGCCTTTTCTGCTGATCCTCACTACTGCACCCAGAGGGCAACGTGTAACATGACACAGCAGTTAGAGGGCAGTGAACAAGAATTTTTATTGGATTTTGAGTATATAATTGGTTATTTCATGGCCCCATTGATTGATTGTGGCATTATTTACTTCATCTTCTCTGTGACAGTGTTTGATTGGCTTTCTTCAGGGACTGCAGGTCATTCAGTCCAGCTCTGCCATCTGTCCAGTGCTTGGCTGTGTGTGTGTGTGTGTGTGTGTGTGTGTGTGTGTGTGTGTGTGTGTGTGTGTGTGTGTGTGTGTGTGTGTGTGGTCAACATAGTCCTAACCTGGCCAAAGAGATAAGAGATAGGTCAGGACCCTGTTTAATTTTCTTTGAATGAGGTCTGTGGACTGCTGTCTATTTAAAGGTCAGAGACAGGAAACAATCGACAGTCTAACTTTCAGTGTGAAAAAGTAGCTTCTAATAACACAACATGTCATGTTTCCTGTCAGGATAAGACGATGCGTGAAGTATCCTGGAACAATGACAATAGGTTTAGTATTTTTACTGGTTAGACTTTCTGGGAATGTAGCTCATGTTTGAACTGAAATGAAATAATATGAATTTAATATAAAAAATATATACACAATTATTATGAAGCTATTTGATCACTCAAAGCACTTTAAACAACTTGCCTCATTCACCCATTTGTATTCCATGTTTTCTATCTAAGTGCTTTCTATCTAACATTCACACAGATGAATGCATCAGAGAGGACCTTGGGGTTTAGTATTTGTAGATGAGGTGCTCTACCTCCGGAGCTACAGAAAGTCCTACCCTATCCCTGTTGTAGATTAACACAGATCCCTACACAGTCTACTTGGGTGCTGTCAGCTGTGGTAGACTCTGTTGCTTACAGTATGTTCTTACGCTGCCACAATCAGAGCCTTTGTGCTGTCCTTTTCTTAACCGGGTAGGATTACTTGATGTTAGTCACTTCTGTCGATTGTACACATCCCATTCAGGGCCTTGGTCGTTCTAACTGTTCCTCATCACCAAATGCTAAAAACAATGAAAAATGTCTACTACACCATGCGTACTTCTTATACTGTATGTTTTGACCCTTGAAGGCTTTTTTCATGCTTTTACTGATCCTGGTGAACTGTTGCTCCCTTTCCTTTTCTGGCTGGACTGTCAGTCAATCAGCATTCGACCTATTCACAGTTGAGCTATGTTGGATTTTCAGAAGACTGCATAGAAGCATGTTTGTTCTGTGCAGACATCTGTAGGCTCTCTGTAGGCAAACAAAATGGACACAAGTGCAGCATCATAAAACAAGCATAAAGCCCTGTGAGTGGTCAGTAAAATTGTCTAAATGGGAATAAATTTAAATTTCTAAAGAGTAGTAGTAGAAGTATTGGCGATGTAGTATTAAAGAGAGCACAAACATTAGTATATTTCACCTCAATATGACTCACTCATCAAGACTGTTGAAAATAGTTGGAAAATGCTGAAAATAGTCCCCAGGATATGCTAGCATTATGTAATAAACAAAAGAAAAAAAAGTAACGTTGTGTGAGCTGCTCTTTAGAGGACATCTGTGAACTGCAGCTGCAGAATAAGTGAATAAGTGCACTTTTGAAAACTGGTTTTCCTTTTGCAACAAATTAATTCAGTTCAAATGTTCAGTGACACACTCTATTGGTGTGTCATTGCTAACTATTTCTCTTAGCTGAGATCTCAGTGAGAAAGCAATAATAAGAAAAGTGTGTATGCCATTGCCAGGCTGTGAAGCAGGAAGGTCAAGCCCTTTGGGGCCTCATTTGTGTTTTAATATTCCTGAAAGCACATCTGAACAAAATAGCAAGGATCTGTGTTAATCTACCATCAGGAGAGAGCCATTATATTCTGGGGACATGTACAGACATAACTTAAAGTTAATGAGATGGGACTTTATTTACACATTTCAGGACATTGACTTCACCTTTCAGTATCACCTCCTTTGTGGATGCCTAATGAATTTAAAGTCAAAATTATTTCAAACTGTAATTGATTGTTAATTCACTGGACATGATAGCAATAAAGGAGAACATTATAAGGAAATTATGTTTTTTCGTGCTATTTATTTTTAGAGTTGAACGAGATGTTTTTGTTTTCTGTCACTGCACATTTAAAACTAAACATTTTCTTGTCAATTCAGACGCATTGACCTGGCAGTTGGCTGTAAAAAAAAAGTGTCATCCATCTGTAATTGTTCTAAACCTGGCAATTATAAAAGGAGGTAAAAAAAAATGAACTTTTATATTACTGAAGGTTGCAAGACTGATTCCCCCTTCAGTCAGGTGATGGATTTATTTTTGTCTCCATGCTCATCTTTGATTAGGCCACATCTGTTACCCATGAGCCTCAGTATTAATGAAAGTGCCAGGAATGGCCTCCAGTGTTTTGATTTAAGCGTATCTGAGTGCAGCCCTACTTACCGCTCCAAACTCATCATTTTACATGTGCTAGGTGACGTAATGATTATGAAGTTAAAGTGTGACCTGTCAGCTTAAATTTGATGGCGTTTTTACCAATCACACTATCAAATTTGCACGTGCCTGCACATCTTCTTCAGTTTACTTTCATGCCTTTGACTGACACATTCAAATATTTCAGAAAGCACTCAAGCTCAAAATTCTTAATATGGGCTGATTGTGAGACTACAACTGGCCAATGTAGCCCTCTTAGCCTTCTGCAAAAATGTAATATTCATGTATTAGGAATGGCTAAACACCTACGCTCATTATATTCCATTTTCAGATGCTCTCATCAACCTTTTTGCATTTCAATGAGGCTCTGAAAGGATTAGGTTCAAGCTGCACTTGGCAATAATCTGAAACAACATAAAACACTGAGTACGAATACTGCAATAATAATAATACATAATAACATTTCATGTTTATTAATTAGGTGGCTTGGACTGTCTCTTTTACTGCTTTAAAACTGTGATTCAATTATGAGTGTTTGGCTTAAATACAAAATGCCGCTGTAATTGTTTCACATAACTTAATCAATTGATGGTAAAGGGGAAACATTGGGCAGTTTGATTAATGATTAAAAGTAAACTAGTACCCAGTCACCAGTAAGCTCTTGCAGCACATTATGGTCTTCTATCATCACATTAGAAATTCACCCAACTTCAAAATGGTGCTAAAACAGATTTTTGTTCAGTAAAATAACAAAAATGTTCCATCCCTCTTTTTCCTAAAAAGCTCTAAGAGGAAGTCTCAGAGAAGCGTTTTCACCATCTTCATCCATTTCAGTGTCATCATCATCTCAGAGCTCCGATTGGATCCTTACCTGATAGGTGTGAAATGACCAGTGCACAGACTGCCTCAGTGACACTGATTGCAGTAGACTCACAGTCTGAAAGACACCAGTGAAAAGAAGTGCAGAAACAGAGGAAATCATGCCTCTGCCATCTGCTTTTCAGCTGACAGCAAAATCACTCTGAGAATCCATAAAAGAGAGAAATCTTTCTGAAATGAAATTTCAAGCCAAATGAAATTTACTTCATTGGTATACACTTTATAATGATTAATTATTCGAATAAACAAAAGTTTTATTTGGTAAAATCCTCCACTGTGATGTAGAACTGAGAGAGCAGAATAACAAAAAACTGGAATAATAGGAGCAGATAAAAATAAATCATATGGACGACTGATATATTGCATGTCATTAAATGTTTTATAGACATATAGTATTGCTACAGTGGTGTGCTGTAAGAGCGAATTCATTATTAGAATTATTGAAAAAAAGATATAGAAATTACTTACACAAATACTTTAAGAACACACACACACACACACACACACACACACACACACACACACACACACACACACACACAGTGAGATTCTGATCTGTTTAAGATGCATTTTTTTCTTTATTTTATTCCAACTCCACTAAAATGTTTGTCCAATCACTGACTTGAGCCGGGCTCTGGCATTTTCTAGATTACAATTATGTTGGATTCTCCCACATGTCCTCTAACAAAAGAACCCTCATGAGCCCCCCGCTGAGTCTCCTGATGCTGAAACTCAAAAGCCTCTCTCATCCAAGCCTCCCCATCAGCATTTAGCTCTTTACTTTCCTCCAGCTGGGTCCAGCTTTGCCCCAACCTTCCCAGTGGATTCCCCTATCCTGAGCTAACCTCCCCCGAGCGACAAGGGGGCCCAGGTGCCCTCACTGAATGAGACGTTGAGCTAATTTGGCTCGATGCACCCAAACACACACAGATCAGGGGCAGGGAGGGACTCTGGACATTAAACAATGTCTCATTAAGTTTGTTTGGATGTGACAGGAGACATAATGAAGGGTGGTGTAATGACCAGAAACATCTGATCTCCACCCGGTCCAAACAAAACATCTAGGTAGGGGCTGGGGTCAGGGCCAAAGTCATGTCATGCTTCCCTGCATCTAAAGGAAGTGTGTCCAGGTGAGGGAATCCAAGTTGAAGCACTTCAGAGGGTAAACGCTTGTTTTCTGGATGCTTCAAAGCTGCTACTGCAGCTATCGTTTTAGCTAAGTCTTTCCAGGTTTCAGTTTAAGGTTTGCACTTTCTTGTTTAACAGCAAACACGTGATTTATGCTCCTTGAGTTAGTGTTAATGGAAAAGCACCAAAAAGTATCTGCATCACCTCTTTGAAAATCAGCCTGTTCAGTCTTGTTAGTGAAGCAAATTTCCACGATGGACCTAAAAAAATATGTTCCAACCAGTGCAGCTGAAAGTTTTATGCAATCCAAAATGGTCGGCAGCTGCGTACCATTACCCAATTAACTCAAAATAGCACAGACAGCTTTTTGAATTAGGGACATTTTTCAGTTCATTAACATCTCATGAATGGCAAATCAAGATGCAAATAATTGGTTTGTGTCTATATAGTTTGCAATGTCACCACAGAGGATATCTATAAATCACAATGCAGAAGTGACGCTTTTGTTTGACTTGTGAGGTTATTCCAGTGGTACACAGCTGAATTTTATTATAGAACAGACCAGTGGAATATTTTATGTCCAGTTAACAATGCAATTCTATAACGAGCCTTGGTTATGCATCTTTTTAAATGAGACCCCTAATGTATCTCTACAATCAGCAATATGAGAAGTTTGTGTGGGTATTTTCTCCCAAATATCAGGCATCAGTGGAAAGTCAAAGGAAAAAAGTTGAAATGAATGAACAAAGGACTGCTAATGGTCACTGCTGTCTTTTGATCCACAGCCTAATCAGTGACAGTTGTTTGGTTAGAAGTGGGGTTCATAAAAAGGCTGTGGAGATAGACCGTTGAGGTTTGAATGTATCCTTTCATGGTGAAGAGAAGCGCTTCGGTGTGGAGCGCAGGTGTGGAACAGCTGAACCACCAGAGCCTCTTGACCCAGAGCCTGTCCACTGCTCAATACACCATTAACCTCTGCAGCTGACCTGATCAGTGTGGCCACAACTCGTCGTCGGCATTGCGAGAAATGATAACTGGTGATACAGGAGGATGTAGGAGAAAGTGTATCTGTATTTACTGCATCACTGCACTTCATTTCATTATTGTGTTTTGTAATTTTAGACTGCCTTCTTAATAATCTGCAAAAAACAAAGCAAAGCTGAGAAGCAGAAATCATTTTAATTGCATTATGTGAGACTGCTAGTAACAACTGACCATGTTTGTAGATGGCATGTCAGCAGATTTATAAATGTACTTAATTATGGAACTTAAAACATCAAAACTAAGTTGTAAAATTTAAATGACAGCAGTACCAGTGCATTTTTGTATCCATATTTGACAAGTTAGAAATGAAAGATCTGTCACAAAAATTGCATGAGCTTGTGTGCCATGGCACAAGGACACCTTAGGAATAAATAAGTAACACCAGCAACTTTAGTTGACACCCTCAGAATGAAAACAGGCTGCCACTTCTGCAGTCAGGTCCATAAATATTTGGACAGAGGTAACATTTTCCTAGTTTGGGTCTGTACATTACCACAATAGATTTTAAATTAAACAACTCTAGCAAGGACTAGAACCAGCAATTCAGTGTTTTATGTGAGAGCACTGTAAGCTTCATTTTGCTTTAAAATACTTTATACTTGCTTTAGTTGGCACTGACAGCTGATTATTCTGCTCTTATTTTTTTAAACCGGCCTGGTTTTGTGAGCTATGTATGTTTTTATTTATGTATTTAAGTGTATCATAACCCACTGTGATGGTTTTGTTCTTTTATTGTTTAATTCTAATTGGGTTTTACAGATAAAGGGATGTTTGTATTCATAGTTTATAATATGTTTGCTCTGGGAGTGAAGTGCTCATTTTCATAATATAACAACGTAATACACAGTAGTGATATAGTAATGATGTTTCCCAAGCACATACACGGATATCTGAACACACTACATTTATATCATAAAGTATCTGTATCATCATACAATGTTTTCCTTCCTTTTTGTGATACCCTACAAAATGTAAGACATTTACTCAAACTACATTTTAACTTACCTTCTAGTTTTTATTGCAGTATTTTTGGCACTATATGATGGTTTTATTTTCATTTGATAGAATGCCAGTAAAATAGCATTATTTTTATTTACTTATTTATTTCAAATTCTCGGTCCCTGGTAGGGTTGCCAACTCCCTGAAAAATGAATAAGGGACACCTCATGGCCAGGGCTGGGCGACCCGATTGTCTTCACCCTTCCCAGTGTGGGGAATTTTTTAGCACTTGTTTTTGTGTGTGAAATTATTTTTTTAACCATTTGACAAAGTGCATCACTTTTCAGCACAATACTTTTGTTTCTAAATACGGAACGATTCCGTTTTTCAAGGGACGGTTGGCAACCCTAGTCCCTGGCAGTGTGCTCTCTACAGAACACAAATTTGTGCACATTATTCTTTTGTTTTGGACCTTGGACCTTCACATTTTGTAGCAGCATTTGACTATGAAACACTACGGTCTCATAAACATACTTGCATGAAAATACAACAGGTGCTTTGAGGACTGTGGTTAGTAATGATGGCTGGATGTAGGTGTTTATAGCCCACTCTTAATATTGGCTAGTTTGTCTGGAGCTGCACACAAACATGGTGAGAATGCCTGTGAATTCAGGCTGCATAATACTGAAGGTATTATAATTTGTGATGTAAAAACAAATGTGTGAAAACGCAGTAATTAATGGATATTTAATTCATCTCAACCCAAAATCATCAGAATGAACAGTGAGACATTGCAGTCTCATACACACACATACACACGCCTATGAATTCAGGCTGCAAGGACACACACACACACACACACACACACACACACACACACACACACACACACACACACACACGCACGCACGCACGTACGCATGCACGTACGCACACACGCACACACACACACACACACACACAGTAACTAAAGGGGGTAACACTGTACACAAAACTGATTAGATTCAAATTAATTTGGGGTGGAACAAACTGAGACAAAAAGCATCCCATATTTATGAATCTACATGAACCAAGACGGAAAAAAGGAGACTGGAGGGAAAAAAACTGGAATAATGAGAGACTAGAGAGTTCTGAGAACATTCAGAGTCTGAGCGACTGACAAACACACACAGGCTTTGTATCATTTGACTCGTGGCAAACCAAATGATACAAAGTCTTCATAACCGATGTTTTTCTGTCATATCTGCAAGATCAGATGTACTCAAACACAAGACCCAAATGTTCAATGCAGGTTTAAGTTCTTTAATTACACAACCAAGAATGACATCAGGGCAAATGTTACCTTTTCTCTTGTGAACTATTGCAGAAAGTAATCCAAGTAGGGGGACACCAGAGGTTTGAAATTTCTTTGTGAACTTGTGAATTTGTAAGCAATGAAGATACCAGGTGGTAGTGACAGTGAAGGGTGGACAGGCAAAGGATTCACTTAGCGGAGTGGGGCGATTGAAGCCTAGCTTAGGTCCTTAGGTCTCAGAAAGAAGAACTTTCTTGGTTTGCAAATTTAGTTGAATGAACTTGCAACCAGTGATGGGAATAACGGTGTTACAAGTACTTTTTTCAGTAACAAGTAATCTAACGAATTACTATTCCTATCGTTACAACGCCGTTACCATTACTAACAACAAGTGGCACGGTGGCGTTACTATTTTTCAACAAACAGACGGTTGAAGCTGTGTTCAGGTTACCACAGTTTATATCAGTTGCACGGAAGTAGCTGTAAGTAATCTGTGCGCTACAGCTTTAAGCAGCTGCGCGCTCCCGTGGACGGCAATCACTTTCTTGCAGATAATCACTTTTTGGCACAACACCTGGAGCTAAGGGGCAAAACAATCGCATGAGTGCTGCTGAGAGAGAGAGAGAGAGAGAGAGAGAGAGAGAGAGAGAGAGAAAGAAAGACAGCAGAAAAAGAGAGAGAGCGAGTTTTGAGATGTGAAAGATTTGTGACGTTTGGCGTGTTTGGAGTGTGTAGTTAATGTGTTGTCTTGTGTAGTTAGCTAGTGGTGTTGTGGATAGTTTTGTGTTGTGTGTCAGAACAATGAGGCGACTGCTGTCTCCAGGTAGAAACAGGAGTGATACACCTGCTGCTGTCAGACCTGCAGGTATCAGGCTGTGATGTTCTCCTTTATAGTGGACAGAAATTATTTTTTTGGAGTGGCACAAATAATTTGTGTGGCATCTTATTGAAGAACAGCTGATTGTTATGTAAATAGTTTGAAATGTTTTTTTTTTTTTTTAAAAAGGTAAAAGGTAAACGGCTGCAAGTAACTTTGTTGTTTGCAAAACTTGTGCATAGGATTTTAAAATTGACAATTTATATTTGCATTTAAAGTTATGAAATATGATTCAATAATGTTTGTGGTTGTTGCAGTAAAAAATATAACTTTTTCTACTTGGATTTTATGTTTTTTGTCTGATTTTAGATCAATTGTGTTAATACAGTATGTCAAAATGAAAACATAACTGTAAATTCAGACACGTGAGGTTGTGCTGAAAGGAATGATACCAAACAAGACAAAGTAAATAGTTTTTAAAGGTGAAATGTAGAGGTCAAATCAGAAGTGGTTAAAATGGCCAGTTATACCCTGAACCCCAGAGGGTTAAACATTTAGTCAACATCAAGTCAAAGGAGCTTGCAAAGAAAAGCGTCTGGACTTCTTTAAGTTGCTTGAAGATGTTTCAGCTCTCATCCGAGAAGCTTCTTCAGTTCTAAGGTGAAATGGTGGGGAGTCCCAGATTTAAACCTAGTGGGAGTTTCCCCCCACAGAGGGACAAAAGGACCCCTGATGATCCTCTAATCGCCTGAGCCAAGGTGTGAAACTGGGTGTGGGTCCCAATCAGCCAGAGTTTCGGGTGAGTTCATTGTGAAACCTGGCCCCACCTTATCATGCGAATTCCTGAGGTCAGATGGCCCAGTATGTGAGTGGGCGTTAAGGCGTCTGGGGAGGGAACTCAAAACTGGATTATAGATGGCAGAGAGTTGGTGTCGTAAACCCCCGCCTCTGTTCAAAGATGGTCGCTCACAGTGGACATAGATGGCTTCTTTCATTCCTCTTTCAAACCATCTGTCCTCTCTGTCCAAAATGTGAACATTGGCATCCTCGAAAGAGTGACCTTTATCCTTAAGATGCAGATGGACTGCTGAGTCTTGTCCTGTGGAGGTGGCTCTTCTGTGTTGTGCCATGCGCTTGTGAAGTGGCTGTTTGGTCTCTCCAATGTAGAGGTCTGTGCATTCCTCGCTGCACTGTACAGCATACACCACATTGTTCACAATGAGCTCACCCGAAACCCTGGCTGATTGGGACCCACACCCAGTCTCACACCTTGGCTCAGGCGATTAGAGGATCATCAGGGGGTCCTTTGTCCCTCTGTGGGGGCAGACTCCCACTAGGTTTAAATCTGGGACTCCCCACCATTTCACCTTAGAACTGAAGAAGCTTCTCGGATGAGAGCTGAAACGTCTTCAAGCAACTTAAAGAAGTCCAGACGCTTTTCTTTGCAAGCTCCTTTGACTACGATGACCTGGGTGACTGAGAACCTTCACAGACATTTTTTTTAAAGTAACGCAATAGTTACTTTTCAAGTAATTAATTACTGTTAGAATCTTGTAACTCAGTTACTAACTCAGTTACTTTTTTGAAGAAGTAAGTAGTAACTATAATTAATTACTTTTTCAAAGTAACTTGCCCAAAACTGCTTGCAACACACAAAACAGAACTAGAACATCACAATGGTGACAACAGTCAGAAGAAGAGGTTAAAACAGCTGTTCTAGCTGGCTCAGGAGGTAGGAGCAACCCCATCCAAAGGTGGGATAAGACCAGTACCCTGCCCAGCTCCACCTGAAAGAAAAGAGAGAATGAGGGTGAAGAAAGAAAAGAAAAAAAAGGGCCTGTCAGAACAGTGACAATTTCAGGGGGAACTACTGCGGATTGAGAATTTTTAAAATGACTTGCAGTGTGTGCTGTAAGATGTGCACTGCTGACTTTACCTGTAATTAAATCAATAATGGGGCTTGTCAGGGGCTTGAAGGTAATTAGAGAAATTAAATAACTGAAAATAAAATGTTCATTACTCTAGCGGCTTTCAGTGTGAAGGCCTTTGAGTGCAAAGTTTAGTCAACAACTGAAATGAATGCTCAGTTGGTTTAAGATCAGATGACTGAGTTTGCAGTTCAAGGATCTTTCACTTCTTTGCGTTAATAAACTCCTGGGTTGCTTTGGCTGTATGTTTTGGGTTATTGTCCATCTATATTATGAAACATTGCTCAATCAGTTTGACTGCATTTAGCTGGATTTGAGACGACAGCATGTCTCAACACCTCTAGATTCATTCGGCTGCTTCTGTCCTGTGTCACATTATCAATAAACACTAGTGTCCCAGTGCTACGGGCAGCTATGTACGGCCAGGCCATCACACTGCCTCTGCTGTGTTTTACATATGATGTGGTATGCTTTGGATCATGAACTGTTCCAGAGGTTTTAAACTTGGATATAATAAGCCAACTTCCTGGAGGTTGTTCAACTGGTTGGCTGTTGTGAAGAGGTTTCTCTTCACCATGGAAATGATTCTGCGATCATTCATCACTGTTGTCTTATGTGGACGTCCGGATCTTTTTGTGTTGCTGAGTTCACCAGTGCTTCCTTTCTTTCATGATGTAACAAACAGTAGATATTGTAGCAATTTCTTGGATATTTCTTTCTGTTTTTGCAGCTTAAGGATGGCTTGTTTTATATGCATGGAGAGCTCCTTTGACTGCATGTTGTCGGTTCACAGCAAAATCTTCCAAATGTAAGCACCACACCTCAAATGAACTCCATGTCTTTTTTCATCTTAATTGATAATGACATAATAAAGAAACTGCCCACACCTACTCATAAAGTAGTCTTTGAATCAATTGTCCAATTACTTTTAGTCCCTTTAAGAAGAGGGTGACACATTTTAAAGAGCTGAAACTCCTAATCCCTTCATCCAGTTTGAATGTGGATACCCTCAAATGAAAGCTGAGTCTAAACATTATGTCCAATATATGACTAAAATTGGAATATGTTTCGGTAAACAGCTAAAAAAAATGTTTCAGTGTTCCTGAATCATCCCTCTGCAGATGATCAGATAGCTGTTTTACATCTATCTTCTCTTTCAATAATATTTTAGATGAAAGGAGCATTGGAGATTGGCTCATGATTAACTAAGAAAGTTGGTTAAAGTGTTGGCTTTTTAAGTAATGGTTTAATCACTACCAGCTCAAAGGGCTGTTATAAGCAACCCATTAATAGAGATATTAATGGGTTATATTTAACCATTGAAATACACTAAGGAGCCAAACTTGTGTTGGTGGCATAATGTTTCTGTCCTGGATGCAGTTTACTGTTACCATCACACTCTTATCCTTTAATGCAATGAAAATGAATGTATCTGTCATGAACTGAAGGTTTTCCCAAGGAGTTGATGCTAATGCAGACACCAAATACGTAGTATAACTATGTACAAGAGTGTTTATTTTGTAACAGAGAATGTTTGAAACATGTGATCCTAGTTAGATATGGCAACGGGGAAAAGATGACTGTAGCAGGAAAGGGTGGCCCTAGGAAATTGGGACACTGAGGAGGTCATGGCAAGAGACAGAGGAACAAGAGGATTCTGTAACAGACGGAGGAGTTATTGTATGGGTAAGGAGCAGGTGACTGAGAAACGTTTGGTGGTGAGTTTATTTTCCTTACTTGCAGCTCTGAGGAGGGGAGGTTCATGCCAGAGTGTCTGAATGTAATGGGCAGCCGGAGGGTAGGCAAGCAAGCAAGCAGGCAAGGAGGCGAAACAGATGTCCAGGTGAGTCCAAACCGTGAGAAACAACAACCTCTAAACACAAGGTTACACAGGGAAAAAGCAGGTAAAGGAGATTTACAACTTACCACCATGGAGCACATAATGAACTGGCGAGAAGTAGCGAGTTGCACTGGTTTCAGTAGCCCCCCTGCTGATTGCTTGCTGACGAGGTCCAGGTGAGATGCAGGAAGCGCCACACGAAACACCTACTCATTGATGGTGGTCAGTGCTTTTCCTTGATTTTGGCCTGTATGACTTGTACCTTTTAAATGAGCTTCATTAACGGAGCTTAGATTAAAACGGACAGAATATGGAGGATGCAGAAGGAAACATCTAAAAAATGTATGTAATATAAATATATAAATAGACTAACCACCTCAGCTCTAACAATCCCAGCTGTGCTTGCAAGTGAAAAGAGGTCCAGTCAGTGACTAATAGACAAACCATGAATAATGCTGATTTCCTTACCATAATTATACAAATGTGCGAATGAGTTTCAGTAGTCTAAAAAAATCCACATTCCCCATGCAGGGTTTTTTGACAGAACAGGGAAATGAAAGATTCTTAAAATACCAAACTACATCCCTCCATAATTGAACTAAATCTCAAGGATAAGAGTGTATCATTATGACCTTCATGTGTCAAAGACTCCCTTCCTTGCCTCCTGATGGATATGAATTGGTGGATGATAATGTGTGCAGCTTGAATTTAAAATCACACCACTATGCTAACTCCTGGCAATCCCAGTTGGAAACCAACAGAAAAAAATATCTATCTGCCTGCCTCATATTCATGAGAAGACTTTTCTAGAAGAAGGTCTGGTTGAACTGTCTAGTTGAATTCTCCTGCTGGTTAAGGATTTTACCTTTACTGTTTTAGGAAGCATCAGGATGACTTTTAGTGTCATGACATGTCCCTGCAAGGTTAAGGGTCACTGACCAAACGTCAACAATCAGAAGAGTGCAGGCAGATGGTGAGCTCTGTATCAAAGAATATTGATCATGTCAGTAAATTTAATGAGCAGAAAACTTCATGGTTGAAATTATGAAGCTGTAGAGGCAAAGGAAAAGAAGGAAAATTAAGTAGCACATAGTAGATAACAATGTCCCTTTCATAGCTTTATGCATTACAGGCATAATTTTAACATCCTTTGGTGCATGGTAAACCTTAAAGTGAGTTAATAATCAATCACTTCTCCCATTTGTCTTCTATATTTTCATTAATATGCAGAAATTAGATGCAAAGGATACATCACAAATAATACTTGTTGGACAGAAAGCCCATGCAATGGCAGGATTACCTAAAAGAAAAGGGTCACCGGACTTAAGAACACTCAGTGCTTCTTTGCTTCTCTGATGCCTAGACAGCTGACATCTGAACCCCCAATTTAACAAAAAAATGGAGATGACACATATGCCGGAATAATGAAGCAGAAAGAGGTATGTGACTGTCAGCTTATATGAGGACCATCATGCATCTGTGTGTGAGCGATGAGCAGCGTGTGTGCCGGTGTAGCGTCCCTGCTGTGAGCCTAATTAAAAGGCATCGGGTGCAGAGGGGGCTGTTCTGGCACCCAACCGAGTCTCTTTATATCCCCTCTTCCCTCCCTCTCTATCCAGAGTCTTTGATTACCATGGAGCACTAATGCCTCTCAAACACAACCACACATGTGACCCCTCTCTGGTTAAGGAAAGAAGAGAGAGTACTCTTTCTCTTTCTTTTATAGAGAAACCTCAGGGGTGGAAAGTCCTGTTTCACTCAAATGTTTGGCAAGTGAAATGACTCATTAAACAAAATGCACAAAGCCAACTTTACTAAGTTTGTGTCCATCAAGAGTATATTTATGTGTCCTCCCTGACTGCCGCATTTCCCATTGATTCTTGCTTATTCAAGTGTTCACCTTATATTCCAGTGTGAATACTTGAAACGGAGCGTGTCATCGGCACTTGACCCAAGAAAACACTTGAAGGTGATGGAAACTGAATCCAAGCCTTAAAGACAAGAAAAGAACATTCACTGTGCAAAACAGCAAACACTGGGCTATGTGAGGTACATTTAGGTTACTGTGTGAATTGCATGCAAAATGCAAACTGAAATATTGCAGTATGGAGCAAAAAGAACAAGCCTATCATTTTTATTTGGACTGGTCTGGCAAAGCTCCGGCTGAACAAATCTTCACTCAGACAGGGATTCTACATAACTTTCTATCTTTAATGTCACATTGACTCTATAGATTGGTTTTACCCAACCTATAGCACCAAGCATGGAATCTTACGGAGCCCCGCAGGGGACATGGGAGAAAAAAAAAATTAAGACGGACTTTTGCGAGATCTCGCAAAAGAAACTCGGGATCTCGCAAAAGTTTTAGCCGCATTCTTCGGAGGTTGCCAGCTCGAAGCCGACCGGGAGGTCGAGGCACGATGTGCCGGGAAAGCGGTGTTCCTCCTGGCTGTAGTAGGTCTCGACCTCCCGTTAGCTTCGAGATGGTGGGTGTCAGATCTCCGAAAACGTCGGAGCACTTTTGCAAATATGTGATGTCTTGTAAACCGAGCAGGTATCTGACGTTTACACAACTACAGTCACGCCTCAAAATATCTTAAAAGTGTATTTTGTGACCCAGAAAGAGTAGCTGCCGCCATTGTTGGAATTCAAGTTTTGCAAGTTCCCGAGTTAGTTTTGCGAGATCTTGCAAAACTTTTGCAAGATCTCGCAAAACTTTTGCGAGATCTCGCAAAAGTCCGTCTTAATTTTTTTTTCTCCCATGTCCCCCGCGGGGCTCCGTAGAATCTAACTTTATTCACAAGAAGTAAATTTAAAAAATCCATCCATCCATCCATCCATCCATCCTGGCTTTAGCTCTGGTGGTAGAACAGGTCACCACTCCAGCCTGCATGCCAAATATCCTTGGGCAAATACTAACCCAATGCGTCCACTTGAGTATGCATTTGTGTAAATGTCACATAGGAAGCACTTAGATTGGGTAACTGTAAAGCGCAGTGAGTGCTCAGATAGAGTAGAAAAGCGCTATATAAGAACCAGTCCATTCCATCCATCCAGGCATTTTCTTCAGATTCTTCTTCTGCAGATGATGTGCTTCACTGAGCAATGATCTCCAGCTCACGTTGGGGTGAATTGGGGCAAAGCAGCTGGGATGAGAATTATCTTCTCGAATGGTTTAGGAATAGCACGGTGGCACGGTGGTTAGCACTGTTGCCTCACAGCAAGAAGGTCCTGAGTTCTTTCTGTGTGGAGTTTGCATGTTCTCCCCGTGTTTGCATGGGTTCTCCCCAGGTACTCCAGCACCCTCACACAGTCCAAAGACATGCACTTTGTGGGGATAGGTTAATTGAAAAATCTGAATTGCCCATATGTGAATGCGGGAGTGAATGTGAGTGCGAATGGTTGTCTGTCCCTGGCGACCTGTCCAGGGTGTACCCCGCCTCTCGCCCTACGACAGCTGGGATAGGCTCCAGTGCCCACCGCGACCCTGATAAGAATATGATTTAGGAATAAGTTAAGGAGTTTAAACATCTCAGGGTCTTGTTCACGAGTGAGCGTAGAGGGGAGTTGGCATGGTGTCAGCAGGTGTTGCTGCTATCACATACGGTCATGATCTTTGGGAAGTCAAAGACTGAGAATGCGATGGTGGATACAAGTGTTCTCCAAAGAGTGGCTGAATTCAGCCTTCAGGATAACGTGAAGAGATGGATGGACAAATAGAAAAAGGGTTATAGTTTTTAATAAAATATCTCCTCCTTTCCTGTAAATACTGACAGCACTAATGGATGCATAAAGTGTGTTGTTGTGCAGTGTTGAAGCACTGAAACACTTATGCTCTGATTGCAAGTCACATTACAGAAATGGCCTGACTTTTATCACTTGGAATACAGCAACAAAGTGCTTTTGACAGCAGCAGATTTTCATAATCTAGAAACAGTGTTATAGTGTACACACTGTACACATGCGCCAACCAGCGTGCAGCCTGTTACAGTCGCTCCTGCTTTTCTCTTAGTTTAGCTCTTTTTTCTTACGTATTCTTTTTTTTTTCTGACTTGTATTTTCCTCCGTTTTCTATCTCTTACTCAATCATGTGGATTGAGAGAGTTTTTGTTCTTCTGGTGGCCGTGGAACTGTTACTTTTATCATGGAACGGGACCGCGGCACATCTCCTACACGCACGGACTGTTTACTCCAGAGATCAGCTGATTGCCCTGATGCCGGCCGGCTCGCTGGCCAGGCCCGCAGAAGTGCCCGCAGAAGTACCAGCTGAAATTTGGAGGAAAACACATCGGGGATGCAGAGGTCAAGGACAGAAGAGAAGAAAAAAGGTGACGGTGAGACAGCGGAGGCTCGAAGCGAGGAGGAGGTTTAAACCGTGTCTGCCGTCTATCGTGATGGGAAATGTGCGATCGTTGGCAAGTAAAATCGACGAGCTCTCAGCACTGGTACAGAGTCAGAGGGAATACCGAGAGTGTAGCCTGATGTGTTTCACCGAATCATGGCTGCACCAGGTCATTCCCGATGAGAATGCTTCCGTGGAAGGCTTCCACACTGTTCGGGCGGACAGGGACAGCATCGCTAGCGGTAAGCGTAAAGGAGGTGGGCTTGCTGTTTTAGTTAACAACCGGTGGTGTAACCCTGCCAACATAACAATCAAAGAAAGGATTTGTTGCCCGGACACTGAACTGTGTGCTGTTGGACTCAGGCCATATTATTTACCCAGGGAATTCTCTCACGTCATCTTGGTGGCTGTTTATGTTCCCCCCTCTGCTAACCCCACAGCTGCATGTGACACTATCCACTCTGCCATAGCTCGGCTACAGACTCAGCACCCGAGTGCCTTTATTGTGATCTCGGGTGACTTCAACCATGTATCACTGGACAATACACTACCAACATTCAAACAATATGTGGACTGTCCCACCAGGGGAGAGAAAACTTTAGACTTACTGTATGCTAACGTCAAGGATGCATACAGCTCCTCCTCCCTCCCCCCACTTGGTAGGTCAGATCATAACCTGATTCACCTCACCCCCCGCTATGTGCCAATTGTGAGGAGGGAACCTGTGACCACCAGGACTGTTAGGAGGTGGTCAGAGGAGGCAATAGCGGAACTACAGGGCTGTTTCGAGGTGACCGACTGGGAAACACTCTGTGAGCCTCACGCCGAGGACATCAATGGGCTTACTGAGTGTATCACAGACTACATAACTTTCTGCACCGACTCCATTGTTCCAGCTCAGACTGTTCATTGTTACCCAAATAACAAGCCGTGGGTGACTAAGGACATCAAAGCCCTCCTCAACAACAAGAAGAGGGCTTTCAGAGGGGGCAACAAAGAGGAGGTGAGGAAGGTCCAGGTGTTACTAAAGGACAAGATCAGAGAGGCTAAGGACAATTACAGGAGGAAGCTGGAGTGGAAACTCCAGCAGAACAGCATGAGAGAG
Source organism: Diplotaxodon limnothrissa (assembly GCF_057381915.1). NCBI lineage: Eukaryota > Metazoa > Chordata > Actinopteri > Cichliformes > Cichlidae > Diplotaxodon > Diplotaxodon limnothrissa. The sequence goes on from NC_140605.1 coordinate 5,156,444, forward strand.
GTGTGGAGGGGCATGAAGACCATCACTGGATTCAGGCCAACCAACAGCAGGGGAGCTGAGGGAGGTGAGAATAGAGCCGACGAGTTGAATCTGTTTTTCAATAGATTCGACACCACAGTGTCTGCTCCCACCCCCACAACCTCACCTGCAGTCAGCCTGGAATCCAGAGCCACACCACTGTGCCAGCCTCTCTCTTCACATGTTGCCTCCTGTGAGATTCCTGACACCCCTCCCCCACCCATCACCTTCACTCAATACCAGGTTGAGATGCAAATGAGGAGACTTCACTCAGGCAAGTCTGCTGGACCAGACGGAGTGAGTCCCCTTGTCCTCAAGGCCTGTGCCCCCCAGCTGTGTGGAGTCTTTCATAAACTGTTTATGCTGAGTCTGAGTCTGCAGAGGGTCCCGGTGATGTGGAAGACATCATGCCTCGTCCCTGTACCAAAGACGCCTCGTCCCAGTGGCCCCCAGGATTACAGGCCCGTGGCACTGACCTCCCACATCATGAAGACCCTGGAAAGGCTCATCCTGGACCAGCTGCGACCCATAGTAAGACCACATCTGGATCCCCTTCAGTTCGCTTATCAGCCTCGTCTCGGAACAGAGGACGCCATCATCTACCTGCTCAATCGTGTCTACACCCATCTGGACCAGCCGGCGAGCACTGTGAGGGTCATGTTTTTTGACTTTTCCAGTGCTTTCAACACCATCAGGCCGACCCTCCTGGGTGATAAGTTAGCAGCGATGCAGGTGGATGCTTCTCTGGTGTCCTGGATTGTTGATTACCTGACAGGAAGACCACAATATGTACGTCTCCCACAGTGTGTGTCTGACAAGGTGATTAGCAACACAGGGGCACCACAGGGGACTGTCCTCTCCCCCTTCCTCTTCACCCTCTACACCACAGACTTCAGCCACTGCACAGAGACCTGCCATCTTCAGAAGTTTTCTGATGACTCTGCGGTGGTTGGATGCATCAGCAGGGATGATGAGACAGAGTACCGGGCTGTGGTCGACTCCTTTGTCACGTGGTGTGAGCAGAATCATCTGCAGCTCAACGTGGCAAAGACCAAGGAACTGATCGTGGACTTCAGGAAGACCAGGAAACACTTGACCCCTGTTTCAATCCAGGGGGTCAGTGTTGACATTGTGGAGGACTATAAATACCTTGGAGTACACATTGACAATAAACTGGACTGGGCTAAAAACACCACAGCACTTTACAGGAAGGGCCAGAGTCGTCTCTATTTTTTGAGGCGACTGAGGTCCTTCAACATCTGCCAGAAAATGCTGAGGATTTTCTATGAGTCTGTGGTGGCCAGTGCGATCCTCTATGCTGTTGCATGCTGGGGGAGCAGGCTGAGGGTCGCAGATGCCAACAGACTTAATAAACTGATCCGTAAGGCCAGCAATGTTGTGGGGATGGAGCTGGACTCCCTCAAGGTGGTGTCGGAGAGGCGGATGCTGTCCAAGATAAAGACAATGTTGGATAACACCTCCCACCCACTCCATGACATGCTGGTCAGTCACAGGAGCTCGTTCAGTGAGAGACTGAGATTACCGAAAAGCACCACTGAACGACACAGGAAATCATTCCTGCCTGTGGCCATCTCCCTGTACAACGCATCCACTTAACACACTGTTTGCTGCTACAACTACACATGTTTCTTTTCCAAATATTTATTTATAAGTGACTTATGTATGTATGTATGTATATATATGTATATATTGTACTATTCTTAGTTAGCGTATTGTCTGTCTTGTCTTAATGTTGGTTTAAAATGGAGCACTGTAACAAAAAATAATTTCCCCCAGGGATCAATAAAGTATTCTGATTCTGATTCTGATTCTGTTCACCAGGTGGTTCAAGCACAAACAGGATGTCTGAAGCCCTGAGAGGGGATCAGCTGCCAATAACAACCCTTTTTCATTTCCACATGCAAAAAACATACTCTTAAACACACACTGTGGCCAATTTGAATTTGAATAAGGGACATAATCCCCTGCTGTAATTGCATTTGGAAGATTTCTGAGAGGCTGCTGAAGCCACTTTGTGAAAGATGTTTGTGAAAGATGCATGTCAGGTCCTTCCAAGGTTAGTGCTTGACAACATATGTCTCTTCATCCTTAATCTTTCTATTCCTAAACACGATGGCTAAAATACATTCATAGATGCTGGTAATTACTCGGGCCCTGTGATGTGCCTCTTCATTTGACATCATTTGAAATGAGCAGCTGAGTCAGGGAACAATGGGAGGAAAACTGACTTGAAGAGAGAGAAAAGGAAGGTAAGAGAAGTTGCTGAATGAAATATGTTCCTTTTCCACTCAGACTTTTAATTAAAGTAGGTTTCAGAGAAGTGCTCTTGGGGTGAAAATGGAATAGATCAGCTCTGTCCTTGGCAGGAATTAGTTTCTGTGCTTTGATGGATGCTGCTTTCTTTAACTTTGTTACCAGAGAAAAAGGTGACTTTGACAGGAAAGACTTTACTTTTTGAAGAAATTGTCTTCTCTTTGACAGTTTAACCTAATACCATCAGTTGTTTGTAATTTTCAGGGAGGAAAGGCCAGTGAGGAATAACTCCTCCTTAGCTCCCAGACTTTGATTCAAATCCCTGTGCTGTCAGGTATGGGTTTTGCCTAATTGCCCTTGGAAAGCAATGTGAATCTTGCTTGCAACACAGGCGAAGATGGAATCAGGAATTTTTGTGCATATATTCCTTAATATTCACATAATGGACTGGAATGTTTTCCAGTATTTTATCTTTTATCTTGCGGCATATCCACTTTATTAAGTCCTGTGGAACTTACATCCCCTTTTGTTATAGTGTGAGGGTCCCCAGATGATGCCTGACCCAGGTCGTCCATCATCCCTGTCACATGTCGTCCATACCCACGCACCTACTCCAAAACCACATGAATATTCAAGGGAGCTCGTGTCCTGTATGAGGAAACCAAATTGCCCCACCCCGTGTATCTCTTTCTTAGTCAATATTAAAATGGGATAATAAAGAGGGGCAAGATTACCCCGTGGTAATGGTACCCCTGGGATCCCTGGCTAATTAAAGGGCTGCCCCTTCCAATGAACGGTAATCACTCACAGCTTTGGTAGACAAAGACATGAGCTTTGAACGGATGAACAAACAGGGGATACCGGCTCTATTGTTAAAACTTAAGAAGAGATAACACAGTAAGGCTGACAAGATACTTCCTCCATTACTCCTTAAATATTAAAAATCACCACGCTACATTGAACTCGGGGGAGGGGTAATTTCACCCCAATTTCACATTAGACACAAAGTTGAGACTGAAATGCACTGGCAGAGGAAAGCCAGTGGGTGCCTGGAAAGGAGCCACTCTCACTCGACCCTAATTGCCATAAAAATTTTGTCGAGTTTGGTTTCCTGAGTGGCAGGAGGGACTGGTGCCCTTTGAGAGGTTTTGTTAAGCTGGCCTTGGCTGCTCTCACCCCCCCGACCACCCCTGAGGCTCAGAAGAGGTGGGCTGTAAAATGGACATCAGATGGAAGAAGCACAACAGAAAGGCAGAGCAGGAGGAAGAGGGGGCTGCATACAGAGTGGGCGACTTGGCTTGCTCCACAATCCTTGTTATTCTAATGTCAAAGTACCGTGTTAGGCATTTGCAGAAAGGACGATGAGTGAATCAAGTCACCAAGATAGTTTTCTAAAGTTTCAGGCAGAAAAAGGGTTTTTGCAACAATATGTTTATTGAGTTTTTAGAGCACACAAAATACAAGTCAAATAAATTGTATACAGAAATATGAAAGAATATTTATCAAGGAAAAAAGAATTGAAAACAAAGAACAAGACAGAAATAAACTAACAAAACAAACAAACAAAAAAACCCAAAACAAAAACAAAAACAAAAAAAAAACAACGGATGGACTATACAGAGTGTCAATCCACCATATCCCTCACGTTTATGTCACTTATATCATGTTATGTCTCTCCAAATTATGTCACTCCATGTTCCCCGGATTCTACCAACACTTGTGAAAGGTAGAAAAAGTTACACTTTTGCAGTAGAGATGGCTAGATTTTCCAAACTATGAAGCTTTCTGTAAAACAGTAATAAAAATAGACCTCTTCAGTTTGACTACACCTGCTGTGTTATCCTATCCAATTTTCCGGAACCTGACCAGTGATAGCACAGTTAACCAAGCAAAGCTTATGCATTTACATCATTGAGACGGTGTTGGAAATAAATGGATAGGGACTAAATGAAGAGGGAAAGGCTAACAATGGGTCTGTCTTGTTGTTCTGTCTGTTAATCATTTCCAGAGCCCCTCTGGCCTCAATAAAGTACAATAAAAGAATATAAAAGAACAATTTGGACTGCCCCAGCTGTGAATAACCAACCCATCAAAGCACACAATAGCCCAGTCGTGCTTGCGATAATTCAGCTTGTGATTTCAGACACGCCCCCTCTCTCTTGCCACATCTTTGTTAAAGTCGTCTGTCAAGCATATCATTTTCCTCCCTACCCCGCCTGGATGGCCAGATGGCTAAAATCCATAATTCACTGCCACAACAAAAAGAAAAAAGAAAGAGAAATAAAGGGTGATGGTTACTGGTCAGTAGCAGCCCACCTCCTAGTCAGATTATGCTCATCTTTCAAGCTTGGGAGAAATGGTATAGTGAGCTAGGAGGAGGCCTCAGCACCTGGGGAATATACCTAGATGGAGGCTAGAGAAGGCCCAGCAGGACACGTTTATTTGATAGTTTGTTTCATATATATATATTATTTTGTACCATTTGTCTGGCATTTAACAGTTAAAATGAGATTTTCAGGTTCATCAGATAAGAAGGAGAATGTCTGCAAAGACTCACCAGGTGAGTCGTAGTTAAAGCACTTATCAAGCGGGGACTGATACTCGCCATTGATTTTATTCCCTCGGAATGCATGGCCTCTTTGAAGTTGGCTGTCTGCTGCGTACAGCACTGTGGGAAAGCAATCTAGCTCAAAAGTTTACTCCTCCTTCAAATTCTGAGGCTGACAAATAAGTCATCTTTTTTAGCGCCAATCAATATAACGCAGACCTCTGCACACTGGCGCCTCAATATTTTCTCTCCCCAGCCCTGATTGGAATGAACTCCTGTGTTTTGAAGGTCCTCAGGCACTGATTGTGAGAACGCGAACTAATCTCATCGAAAGGCGCGAGGTCTTTTTCCAGGCAAGTCACATCAAAGTCTCACTGCAGCATGGTGCAAAGGGTCAGTCTCTAAGAAGCACTTGAAAAGGCAGTGGCCCACTGCAGGACTGGAGGAATATAACCTGAGGGAGCAGACATGGTTGGGGGCTTACCAAAATTACCACCTTCAGTTTAGGTGGGGCCAGTTCTAATATTAATGCATATTTAAATGAGTACTTTGCATTTATCTGCATTCATCTGAAAATAAAATAGTATGAAGGAAAGAATAGAAAACAAATGTGCAAGGGTGTGGAGGAGAATTCATGAGATGCAAATATGTGATAGGATAAATGACAGGTCCATCTTTTCCTACTTAATATCCATAAGCTTGTGTCTAATTGTGCTTTTGTTGTGCAATTATCCAGAGTTTGCTCAAGGTTTTTGCAGCTGGGGTGTGGGGTGCAGCTAGTGTTTTGTTTAGCTTCCTCCATTCATAGCCCTGCATGTAACTTAGGCCCCTGGAGATCAGATAATCCCCCGACTAAAGCATATTGGCTCTGTCTCTCCCACTTATGCTTCCTGCTAACTGTCGGTGGGCAGAAATAGATGAAGAAGACACACAAAGATTTCTCTTGCTTTTAAAGGGGCTTGGTTGTCTAGGTTTCACCAATGATAGCAGGCCATCCAAAGGCTTTGAAGTTGGCTTTGAAGTTATGAGGCAATTGGAGGAAATGAGGTAATGAGCCGCAGGGTTTCCTGGAGAGCCAGTTTGTGAGAGGTGTGATTGGACACAGCACCCCAGAGGGAGACAGCGGCCATTTTGCTCTGTGGGCCTCTCCTTCTGGTCTGCCAGCTAAATGTAAAGGACAGAAGCACCAATTATGGCACTCCAGCATATGGCCAGAAGCGAATACCGAGCTCTAATGATGGACCCTGCCAACTGCATGCCTGCCCAGGTCAGAGGCACATGGTATTTACTGCCAAAAAAAAGAAAGAAAAAAAATTACTGCAATTACTGCCACCTCCTTCCCTGATGGCAGTACACCTGCAGCCTGGTTGGGATGCTGAATCTGGCTGCTTGCCTGGCTTTAGCTCACCACTCTCCAGCCAGGAGAGAGGGGTTGGGGATCCAGCTGTCTTTGCCCCAGCTCAGAGGTTCCCAAGGGGCCAACTACAGCAGCAGACCCCAGAAATGAAGACTACCAGACCTGGGCACAGATGTGACACCCTGGTAGCGTGTGATGTCTAGTGGCAGCCAGACAGGCTTCACCTTTCTGCCCATCTGCCTAAAGGTGCTGGCAGCAAACCGCGTCTCGGCGCTCAGGACTCTTCAGACATTTACTGCACTTCATCCCAGCTGACACTCGTTTGGGGAAATTAGAATAACGCCTTGTCTTTGCACTGACAGGAAAAGCACTGATATGACTATGAGTTCCTGCAATCAGGACAGATTTTACTTTAAACTTTACATGTTTCTGCGAGGACCATTTACTATGTAGCATTTAAGGTAAATCCTCCCAGTGCAAAGTGCACAAAACTAAATCTACTTTAAGTCTTAGAGTAAAAAAATTACAGTATTTTGAAAGAATATGTTTTTGATAAAATGTGTTTTAAAAAAACTAAGATTAATGAAAGATGCATGGGCTGGGAAGCTTGTTGTAATTCAAGTTTAATGACTCTAAAATGGCTAATGCATTAGCGCGACATGATACAGCTCCTTCATTAAATATGCAGTTTCAGAAAATTTAAGCAGCACTCTGGAATAATAATAATGTCCCTGTGTGATCATTACTTTTGTCATAAAATTTGTCTCCTGTTAAATGTGGTTATTTTGGGACGTCTCTGAGCAAGGGACTTAAGTTTGAGACATTTTCACTTGTGTCCAAAGTTAGTAGAACCAGACAACAAAATGAAAATCTTTATGTTTTCATTTTCTAGTCCATGAAAATGAAAACGATGCAAATTTTCTACTTCTTTTTCACCTGGTTATGTATGAATGTCGTCCTAGTTCTAGAGTTTTAGTCACTGCACACTTAGAATATATGCATCTACTGGTGTGTGAGTGTGTACGACTGGTAAAAAGTACTAGGTGTAGATAACAGTGTGTGTGACTGGGGTAATGAAACTTTCAGTAGAAAGTGCTTTGAGTTGTCAATCTCTCATTGTTTCAGTGAAACTGTAAGAATGCTTATGTTAACCTGGCTAACACAAAAAGATGCTCTTACGTTTGTCTGGGAGATGTTTAGTACCTGCATGGTACTGTCAGCAGTCTGAGCTCTGTTTCAATAGTGAGTTTCAAGTGAGCAATAGGATTTCAGCTGTAAGGATGAGCTCAGGATAGTTTTCTCACCTCTTAGAATCACATCACTGTAACTTCCTATGCTAAGCTCAGCTTCTCAGTGAGGGATTTGCTATGTGTTGTTTGTTAACTAACTAACTGTAATAACTTGCCTTGTTGATTTGCCAAATTTATATCTGCTAGTCACAGAAAATAAATGTTTCCACATGTCTAGTAAAGTATCTTTGCACTGATTATATAGCTGGTCATCCAATTCTGCATAGACATGGTCAGAAGTTCATGTGTCCTAATCAGTTTGGTGATCAGAACTTTTATTTAATCAGCATCACACTATATATATCAAAGTTAAACCTTTGAGATGAGAATGTTGGGTATCACCACCACCAGGAGGGTGGATCTGACTGAGAAATTGTAGGACTGCACACTCATATGATAATTCAAGAGAAAACCATTATATTCATTTTTATTTATTACTTCCAGTTCAGCAGTCATGATTAAGGGTTTGCAGCAGTGACCTGAGATGACAGTCAAAAGGTAATCCTCTTTTTTCACTCTAAATGGGGCCATATTATATTAAATAAGACTGGAGCAGTTTGGTCATTTGAAATATAATGCAGATATAAGACACTTCCACACTAGCTCCACTTTTCAAATCCAGACACTTGTCCATATTTTGCATGTAGTCTATGGCCCAAAATTCCCATTGTTAAATTCTGAATAGTAACCATGATGAAACCACCGTCCCGTGACTCTGGCAATGTAACTGTGAGTCTAAAAAGTCTGCATTGTATCGATCAAAGGAATCGCACAGATAACTTCATGTTTTTCTCTTTGTAAAGCAGCGTGTGGATGCTAAAAGGCTTGTAAAGTGTGTCAAAGCGAGACAGAGCGTTCCGTCCAACAGGGCGCTGACATTAATGACCCATCTGTATCCATCTCTGCATTAACATTTGTATGAAAGGCCAAACACCCAGTGTGTCACCACTCATCCCCCTTTTGATGGATTTGCATGAAATTTGGTTTCATGCCTCAAACCGGGATCCTTATAACAAAGCAAAAGGTCACCATGCAGATACCTGCTATTCAGCACCACGGTCACACTTGGTTAGAAAATGTCCAGCTATTAAATGAAATGGATTAAACGGAAATGAAACCTGTCTAAAAACAGGTGTTATTTTACTAAATGTTACTACAATTGTCGCAAATGCTTTTACTCTGACAGCACTATGGCTATTTAAGCTCCAGTCATGTTAATGACTATGTCTGTGAAGGTTCTCTTACGCAGGTAACCTACAGGTACAATATACTACAGGAATGTCAAATTCTTGATACCATTTTTGATTCAGTGGTGGAAAATTAAAAAAAAAAATGAGATCAGAATATCAGCCAGGGCAGGGAGCCTCTCCCACACCTGCATATGTGTTCATTTACAGCCCTGTTACAGACCTGGCACTATATGTTCTGATCACATAGAGTCGGTAAGGTATCTATAATTAAATAATAATGTTTATAGGTAACAGCTACAGTTATGGTAACTGTTTAACACAGTTATCCTGTAACTGTTAAATTAAAACACCATCATCTCATATTTCATGACTTTTCCTGCTTCAGAGTGTTTATCCAAAATTCAATTATGTTGTTCAGATGTGTGATTATGTTAGCCTTTGTGTTATTTTTTGTACCACTAGTTTATTATGTTATTCTAATGTGCATTTTAACTTTATGATCTGTAATTAAATAATCTAAATCACTGATAAAACTAATAATAACAAACTAATAATTCCCGTCTTACTTAAAATTTAAAAAATTACATGCAAATTAAAAAATGAGCTTTTTCAAGAAATAACTGTTGCAGCTGTTGTTGCAGGAGAGGTCAACATGACTTGCTGTTGCTAAAACAGGGGCTTTTCTGATCTCGTGAAATTCCATAGTCATGCTTTAAAATCCTTTATCGAGTCTGTTGTGCTTCTGCTTGTGCAGCTAGTGGAGATAGGGTTATGTACCTGCCTGTCTGCCGCACTGAGTGAAATTGTGTGTCAGCCGGATGAGGCAGAGGGCAAATTGTTGCAAATCAGATCTGGATCGGTGAGTGCACTTATGCATAAATGCAATGTATTTGTAACTTTGTAACTTTTTGAAGAGCAAAAAGAACATTCCAAGCAGTAAAAGGTACTTACTTGTACCATGAGGCAATAATGATACTCTTAGATTTGAATGTTTTATTGTTTATGAAAAACATTGAATACACTCTGACAAGTTTCATTAGGTGTCTCTCTCATACAGTACAGTGTAAAAGTCCTCATTTTCTCATTGCACTCAAAATTTGGTAATTATGAAATATGTATAAATTTAAATACACTATAAAAGACAAAAACTGAGTTTCTACAATCCTCTCAAGCTTGAATGTCAGTGTTTATAGTTCAACACAGCTTACTCACCCAAGTTGCAGGCTTAACAGCTTAGACAGTCCAGCGTAAAGTAGCAGGAACATCTGTGCCACATATGGATTAGAAGTAACCAACTCCCAATGGGACACACTGCCGAAGGTGGTTGAGAACGACAGAGCTGAGGTCCAGACAGACAAGCAGCTGCTGCCCAACCAGTCAGATATAGTGGTGGTTGACATGGAGCAGAAAATTACAGTTTTTCCTGATCACTTTTAACTTTTGCAAATCAGCAGAATCGTGGTGGAGAGTTAACAGTAATCTTTCACAGCAAGATGTTTCAGGGTTTTCACCGTCCTGTTTGCTGGGGATTCTGTTAACAAGTAGTAGATAGTAGACACAGCTTTGAGTGATCACTGTAGTGGACTTGCTCTATGAAAGAGTACAGTTAGAGGTGCCAGGGGTCAGGGGCCGAGCCACTGAACTCCTAAACATACAAAAAGCTATTTTATTCCATGTATATAATAAGTGAATTATGTGTATGATCTTAAACTCAGGATGTAGTGCATTCTTTGACATCACACAACACCATAAAGTGTGAGAATATTAGATATTTTTACCATGAACAATCAGAAGATTCAAGAAAATAATTATCAGATGACCTGAAAGAGAATATGATGCTACTTTTATTTATTCACACAACAAAATTTTTTAAAAGCACCATCTGGACACAGCAGAAATGATATGATCATGAAAATGGCAGCTTCCATGGCCGAGGAGAGTCATTACTGAGAATTACGAGTGGCTAAGGAGAGCACCCAGGGAGCATGCAATCATAGATGTATATTTGTACTGGCACTTTGCTGCCGCTTCATTAGTTTATGTTAGAAATAAAAAAGTGGCAATAAAAGTTAACATGGTCAGTGCCACTAACATGAAATAGAGAAGAATTATTTCTTCATGTTATATGCCAGGACTTTAGACATATATATATATATGGAACACATATACAATGTGTTCCATACTCATCTTTGAAACTCTTTGAAGTACATCCATGTAAAATCCTGGAACAACCTGACAAGATAACATGTTTCTCACACACAATGTAGCCTGACAGTGGCTATCGATTCTCCATTGCAACTCAGCCTTCTTCCATAGCATGCCCATATTGAATGTCCATTAACACTGTATTTGTGGATTTACCTGGCACACATGTCCCATGAATAGAAAACAGCCTAAAATAAAGAGGGACTGGAAAAGACACGAAGAAGAGGGCGCGGGACGGGGGTCGTCACGGCATCTTTGTTGGTTTGTTGCCTCCCTTTGTCACAGTGATGGAGCAGGAGGACAGGCCCCGGATGGTGTATGGGCATCATTAATGGGAGTCACACTGAGGCTGTCAGTGGGGTGTCCAGGAGCCACATGTGACCGTGCTGCTATGATCGCATGTGTGTATCCATGATGATATGCAGACTATGCTTTAAGAGCTATAGCATGCTTGAGCATGAAGGCATGTGATTACATTTCGTTCATCCACATAGACACAGGATAGAAACAGGATATATAGTGGTTGGCAAACAAAGCTAAAAGAAACTGCATCATAGAGTGGCTAAAGTCACGCTATTATGAAGCAGATGCTGCTTTTTTTCAACAAAAAAAACCTCAAAAAATAACTGCATCTTTACCTAATCAATAGTTAATGTAAGCATTGCTTCGATCTGTTATTTTCTAGTATATCGTAAACTGATAGTTAAAGTTTGCAATCTTGTGATTTAGACAGTTTAAAATGAAACTAAATTAAATGGTAAACATTATTATAATATCATTGTTTGTTCACAGTAAAAAGTGCTAATAAAGTTTAATTAGAAATTCAGCATTAATTAAAGATGGCTGCTATACAGTGTTATTGTTATGTTTGCTATGCATGTTTGAAAATGAGTTAATTGCTGAGTAAGTTTGTTTCTTTGACTTTTTAAAAATTAAATGAATTAAAGTGATTTTCTGCTGCTTAGTTTAAAACAAACACTGATGCTATAGGATAGGATGCTGTAACCAACTTACACTTTACTGCTGAGAAAGTCATTTTAGAGACAGAGCCACTCTGGTATTTGTTGATGTGGACATTGGAAAAAGTCTGCATGCAATGTGCTTTGAAAATGTGGAACAGCAGGAAACAAACACTGCCAGCAGGAGTTTAGTTAGTCCCAGGTTTGTTTGTCCAACACATACCGTATGTGTTCATTTATGCATATGTGATGACCTTTTTTGGACGTATGGTTAAGATGGTGACGATGCGTCTTTTCACCTCCTTTTCTCCACCGCCCTGATTCACAGCCTCCTGGGATGATTATTAATCTAATAATTAAACATTTATTGCCAACAGCACCTGCTCTCTCTCACTCCTCTGAAACCCTCAGGACCCCACCGCAGAGAGAGAGCGCGAGAGAGGAGGAGAGCTGGAGAGGGAGGGAGGGACACAGGAGGAGCCAGAGGGAGGGGTTGGAGAGAGGAGAGCAATTCGAAAGGGTCATCATCACATTGCTGGATTCTTTTACACCAGCGAGAAGCTGTTGTTTTGTATGGCGGCAGACAGCATGTGAAGTTATTTGATCCCAGAACAAAAGAAACAAGGAGGAAGGAACAATCCGATGCTGGGAGGGATTCACAGCGAGGGGCCCCTGACTCAGTCTGACATCTACAAGCAATTAATCTCCTAATCGTCTGACTTCTTTTCACTCACTTTTATTTTTTATTCAAGATTTCTCTGCTTTTTTTCTTCAAAATGTTTGGAAATGTCTGATTCAACTTGAGATGAAAAGAGCATCTCTTTAGCTCTTCTTAACCCCGAGTAAGGAGGAAAAGCATATTCAGCAGCAGGCAGAGTCACACTTTTAAAATTAACAGAGTGAGAGAGACAGTGAGAAGTACAGAGAGAGGGAGTGCAGGTCCCTCTGTGCACCACGATGCTGCGCTACCTGATCAAGACCTTGTTGCAGATGAATCTGTTCACAGACACCATCCGAAACCCTTCCAATGGAACTGATGTCTACTTCAACGGCTCCCTGCAATCCTTCAACGGCTCCCTGCCGCCCTTCAACAGCTCGCTGTTCGAGTGGGGAAACTTCACCGGCTTCAACGGTAAGTGTATCTTCCCCTCATTAACCCCCCATCTTCAACCTCCTCAAAACACACATGGCATTCTTGAACAAGACACCTGAGTCTCTGTTGCAACGGGGATCTGAAACTGAAAAGGAAAATGTGACCTCGTGTGAGGTCACTGGAGATAAACAGATGTAATGTCAGGATTCATATCATTCATATACTCCTGGACACTCTTGTGTCCAGGAGTATATGACGATCAGCAAACATAAAGTGTTGTTACTAGACTATAGTAGAAGGTGTTGATCTTTAAGCGTAAACTTTATGATCTAAACTTTCTAATCACATGTCCATCCTTCAGTTACCACCGAACCAATACTGCATCCCCACTTGCCTCATGCTTTCTTCTCGCAGGGAAATTAAAAAGGGGAGTTGGGAGTCAGCAAACTGGCATCACATACTTGTCAGGGTGTTTTTGTGGGCTATGAGTGAAATGTGACAGAGACACAGTATTACCCAATAACACCGCCTGTTTTGCAGAACCGTGAGTGGCAGCCTGCTCACTCTGCTAAATGAAGCTGTCTGCTGTCAGGCACGATGCACCCAAACTGTCAGATCTTTTTAACTTTCGCCATCAAGCTCATCTTTACCCAGTGATGAAGCTCAGAGCTGTGTTGGCTTTGTTTTTTTCCTTTTTGCTCTGGGCGGAATTTATTAATGTCTGCTTTTTTATGGTTCTGGTAGGAGTTTTGTTGTTAACATGTGACTACACGTTACATACCATATATATATATATATATATATATATATATATATATATATATATATATATATATATACACACACACATATATATATATACACACACATATATAAGTATATACATTGAGTGAGATAGAGAGAGAATGAGAGTGTTAGTGCAAGTGTACAGGGGTAGAGTTCTGTAGTTATGTCCAGACATTGGCACTCTCTTTGTGATTGCGTGGGTGTATACTGTCACAGAAGAGAGTGATGCTTCCCTTTGATGAGTGGACATGGGTGTGAAAGGTGCATTTGCTTCTGAGCCACCCATTCCCTCCTCCCTCCTGTCCCCATAGCCAGCTTCAAACAGCCTCAATAATGCCGAGTTTATAGCTTCTTTTTCATTGCCATCACACTTCTATTTCTCTCTCTCTCTTGCCATCTGTAAACTCTAATGGAGTGTAGATTGAGTGTTTGTGGGGTTCACTCCTAAAATCTATAGAGAAAGTAAGCAGGAGAGGCAGCAATGAATCTATTGAGGCTGGAGCAGAGAAACACAGTCTGATAGGCTGATAGACAGACATGCCTGCTGTGCATCTCAGCCTCATATTCTTGGGAATCTTTCTCTGTAGCTCACAGAAATTGAATCCCCCCCTTCAGTCTTTAAGTGATATAGATATATTCAGGCAGCCACTTGAGGACGTGTGGGGTTAGATGTAATAGTTTGACTAATCAATGATCAATGAGGGAAGGTATAAAAGCTTTTTTCTTTTGTGAACATGTCACAGAGATGTGGATTGACTATATGAAAGGAAAGAAAACGATAACCTCTGATATCTAAATTACATCCTGCAAAAGTAATCATTGTCCAGATTTGCACTGCAACCCCGCAAAGACACATACATATTTAAAAACCATAATAGAGACGTATTTTCCTGGCCCCCATGTGCTGATTCATCACTGGGGAGGGGATGGGTGGTCAAACTGTGGGTATCCAGGCGAGAAGCTCAATAGCAAGTCAGTGGGCGGACAGCTCGTGTGGGTCAACCTGGAGCTCAGAGGGAGGCTCAATGGGAAAATCAATGCAGCCCGATAACCAATTTGGGAAATAATGGACATCACAGCACTATAGTGGACTGCTGGTACATTTATCAGTTCATTCACTCTCTGCCTCTCACTCTGTCTCTGTTTCTTTCTTTATCACACCTCTTCTGTTGACTGTTTCTTTTACTCCTTTAACTGACAGTCACTAATTGAGGTTCATTCATTTGCAATTGATTGTTGGAAGCTTGTTTCTTATTATATTTACAACTTTGCTTCCTTATGTTGTTGTTCAATTTGGTTTCAGAAGAATTTATTCAAAAGATGTTGTTTGAATTTTTTTAGTCATTTAATAAAGAACGAAAAAGTGATTTTTGTCATAAATGATGAACTTTAAATAATTCTTCCCTGAATCGAAGGATTAAAACAATTCTTCTCTGCTGCTGCACTCTGGCTCCAGCACCAGACTATGGAGATACATTCATAATCCATAGGAGCCTTCTGAACCTCCACTTGGTTCAATAAGTGAGACAGGTGCTCTTTGGGGAACAGATGCTTGAATCAGAGTTGAGATATTCAGCTTGTGAATCAATATGAAGAGTGTTCAGGAGCTGTGATGCACAAGTACCGTGAACGAAATCACTTTAATTTTTCAAAGATGTAAAAGCATAATGTAATCAAGCCTTTAAAAAGAATATTTGAATGAAAAATTAATAAGATTTTCTCTTTTAAGATTGTCACTGAACGGCCACATTTAAAATCACTGTACTTCTGATATATATTTTATGTAGTTATTGAATTTTATAGACATAAAGACCTCTGAATTTGGGCTCTTGTGGGTGGAGATACCAGTGGTCAAGTTGTATGTGTGTGCTCTAATGGAACCATTTAACCATTTTATGGAGGTCAGCTTAGTCCCTCTTTGCTTTTTTCACTTCAACTCTGGAATAAACGTGTGTGTGTGTGTGTGTTCAGTGCAGTACAGTTACTTCTAAATATGTATATTTTGCATATATCAATATGCAAAATCCCCTAAAAAAGTACTCTCCCACACACAACATCCAAAACTACTTTTATTTGTGCAGAAGCAGGGTCGCCTGCAGAATCTTTATCAAGGGAAATCAGCATTTAATACAATCACTTCTGTTCATTTTACACACTATTTCAACACTCTGAAATCAAAAACAGCCTATTGAAGCTCTAGAAATGTGGTGCCCTGATGCCCACCGGGAGGAACATTAAACTTGCTCCTGCTGTGCTGGATGTTAAGTATGATGGCTGTTTGCTGTTAATGGGGCTCTCAATCTAGTAGAGAGTACATATGTGCAGAGGGCTTTGGAGCTATAACACAAAATGGATATTGAAAAAATGTTTTACCTTCTACATCCTGCATTCCTCATTTAATGGTTAGATAGTATAGATGTATTATTAATAAATGACTAGGGAGCATTCAGGAAGCCAAACATCTTTATTCATAGTATGCACAAAGGTCTGGAAACCACTAGTTGTTTCACCTCAGCTACTGTCACTGTCCCTGCCTCTTTCTCTGTCTCACATCTCATAGACTCGAGACATGGATGGTCCAATACACTGAGATGCATGCTAATTTAAAGGCACTGAAAACGCAGACACAGATGCCATTTCACCTCTTACTTACTGTCAAAGCTGGTTCCAGCTCCAGCACAAAGTCTGCATCATTAGATGTGACCTTTCTCTTTGAGCTTGTGCTGATGCTGGCAGTGCGACCGCAGCTGGGACTTTGTAGCAGGTTAGAAAGAGAATGCCTGATGACCAGTGAGAGCTCAGTAGTGGCTGGCCAGGCACACTATGGTGGAGGGTGGGAGGTGCGGATATTTAGACGCCACATACTGATGGCATCAATCCAAAGCAAGCACACTATCACAATAAACCTGGCAATGCAATGTCAGATAGACCAACTTTTCTTTTAACTCACTCATTATTAAAAAAAACAATAGGATTCAATACTGTGTCTCTAAAAAGAATGAGGTACTTCAACAGAGCACACAATCCTTTTAAAAAGGATCTGTTTGTATCACACCTTGTCAAAATGAAGACAGCTACAGTGCACAACTGTAGTAAAAGCTATCAGCATGACATGGTCCACAATACTCAAAAAAATCAACACGTAACTTAAAGTGCTTCTCTTGTCATATAGAGATGCTTTAGTTGGGATGGTGAATGCAGGAGTATGACAAACATCTAAACAAAATGGTATTTTAAGTACAATTAAGCCTCAATCAGATTATGATTTCCGCAACTGTGAAGCTGGCATAATGGTTTTTAAAAGCAGAAATTCATGTCTGAAAACATGAAAAGACTAACAGCATCCACAAAGCCAAACTGGCACATGTACACAACTTATAGGAACGGTGATATCAAGGAGTAATTAATGACTACAGAAAGTTAGGTTTCAAGTGGAGGCTATGAAATATATGATATAAGAGGACCAACATACTTATACAAGACTAGAGTCTCTGGTAGTTTCTTTGTAGAAATCTGCACAACCTCATTAGGCAAAATAAAACAGTGATACCTCCAGGATGGTGCAGATGAAGATGCGTGCAAAATTGAAGGTGGATGATGTTAATTTCAGTAAAAACAACACTGTCATCATCATCACTTGCACATTCTGCTCTGGCCATCTATCCCTTTATCTTGCTCACTCCCACGAGCTGCTCTGCCTCACTTCAATTTACGTCAGCTCACCTTGATTTATCGGCATGTCTGCTGCATAAACAGTATTACACATTGTGTGAATACATAACTAAAGGGAAATTAAAAAACGCCAGCGATTGCCTTGTGAATATATCTGTGTGTGTTTGTTTAGCTACTCAAGGATCTAAGTCACTGCATATTCATCTCCTGTTCCTCTCCATCCATTCCATGCTCCTTCACCTTATCCCTTCATCCATCCCTCCCATATTCCCCATTAAGAAACCTCCTCAGCTTCCTCCCGCAGAGGAGGCTCAACAACAGCTCGGCAGTCCGACCAGGTAGCCCATTACTGCCAGATCATCTTCACGTATTTTCAGCTGCTGTCAGCTTGAGCCTGCTCATCGCAGTTTCCATTACCTGCTGCATCACTGATAAGCTTATCATCCACAATTTCACTTTAAAGCCCCAATTTGTCGCTGCAGTAGGGGGGGCGACTGTTTGAAGAATTGTCACGTAACTGCTCGCATGATTGGTCCCATCGAGCTTTTCTTTCCATACGCAATTTTCACAGATTTGAAAGATTGTAAAAGTTTCTTTGGCATGGGTATATTTACATCTGCCATTTGAGAATTGAAACACCTTTATATATCAAGGTAAATTTTTCTGTTAGACATTACGACAAGGATAAATGGCTGATTGAACGGACTGATTGCAAATCTTTCTCTCCTTTCATGCTGAGATTTTACACCAGACAGACCCTTTTGTCATGCTTTTCATGCTTATTTCCCCTGTGTCTGAGATCATATGCAGAATTATGTACATAACTGAGCTGGAATGGAAATTAGGGAGCATCTGTGGCAATGATGAACATGGAGGAGAGGGGACTAAGTAGAGACAGAGAGAGAGAGGGCAAAAGATGCTACTTTGCAAATAGAAGAGAGCTCTGCATATGCTAATAGCAACTTGGAAACCTTCCTCCATCACACCAAGGATTTCTCCAGGTGGTGAACGCAAGCAGATACTGATGAAGACGTACAGTTCTGTGAAAAATATTTAAATAAATACAAAATGATGATTTCATCGATTAAGGGAAAAAATTACCCAAACGTACCTGGCCCTAACCTCCTAATAACGTGTTTCATAACCTGTGACTTGGGAAAATGAAGACTGACCACTGTTTTAAATATGGTTCATTATGTTTTTAATTTTGTTCATAGTTTGCTTTGGCTTAGATATTAGCTTCAAAACTGAAAAGGTGGACAGACTCAGCATTTGACCCATGGATGGCTCCTGATAAACATCAAAGACCCTCAGAGTTATTGTAGTTCAGTTCATCCAAATGTAGTTGAGACATTTTAGTATTTTCAGTATTCTGCAGAATCACTGCTGCCCATCAGTGCCATTTGGATCCCTAAAATTCTTCAATTATATGCTCCAGTTATACTAAGATCTTAATTTGCTGACAACATCACAGATGCACAATCAATCAAATCCCTCATCACTAGAAGACAAAAAAAGAGGTTTAGCCTTCATGAGGACTCCTTATAAATTATCTACACTTCCATTCTCAATGACTCCCACTTCATTGCTTTAAACAGACTGGCTGCATGATTCATTTGGGAGCTCCCAGACAAGGAGGTGGTCAATCAAAATGAGGGGTTAAGTGTGTTGACGACTCAGGGGTCAGCAAGAGAGGTTGTGGCCCTTAACCCAGCGACAAACACCCTCTAACCCTGACAACATAATAACAGAGGGAGCTTCCTGGGGATATTAAGTGTGATGACATAGTTCTTTTGTTTATCACATCTGCCTTACGCCATTGTTATTCCAATCAGTGTGATTAGTTATGACAAGGTGTAAGCAATGTCCTGTCCAAGCTGATCACTGAATTAAGTGAATGTAGTAAAGTGGAACATAAACGTGTCTTAAACTGAAACCATTCATGTACTTTAAATGAAACACACATCATAACGCAAACATTGCTTTCCCGAAGTCAGATCTTGCATCATCATTATGGACTAATGGAACAACCAGTATGCATGGTATTCTTCTCATCAAAGTCATTTTTTCCCTGTGTTTAACAAATGGAGTTACAACAGAAACCCAGCGTAAGTAGAGTGAAGGCATGAAGTGCATGTTTTTAAATGCAAATTGAATGCTGGTGCAGTAAAATGACTTAGGCTGTCTCCTGCACACACAAAGTGAAGTAAATGTCAATATTCTATATTTGCTAACACTATGCAGACAGGTAAAAACACAAAAGCTATTAGCAAAGGCAGAAAACAAATCTCCCTCTTTTCTGCTCTCACAACCATACACATACAATCTAATACATATAGCCGTCTCCAAAATCCATGTCAAATCACAGCCCCATTGCCAATTATCTTCTGAATCCTTTGGAGGGAAGGAAACTTGCAATGACAACCCTGTAGTGTCAACACAATTGGTTATGCATGGTTATGAATACTAAGATATAAAAACAAAGTGAAGAGTGCAGATCATGATGGGTTTGTGTAACATACCGTAATAAGTTTTCCTTCTGCTCCTTTCTGTGTTTTCAGTATATGAATTCTAGGTGAATGTGAACAGATGTGATGGATTAAAATGTTAAACAAGGCTATAGAAGGAATTTGTTCTGCCATTGTTTAGTTTTGTTATCTTCTGAGAGATTTCTTTTTTCAATCATTTCTATTCATTTTAATGTAACTGTGAGTTAAAGCAGCGGGGGAATATAAAATCATACCTCTGAATTGTAGGATTCCTGCTTCTGTTTGTAAGATTACAACAAATGGTTACACAATGGAATCGACTGCAATCACAGAGCTGCTTTGATTAAAGATTTTGATCTCTCTTTGTTCCTCTTACTTTCTTCTTTTTTGCATCTAACACTTGTAGACTCTTGTCTTAGCTAAATCTCCCTTGGAAATGAGACCTTTGATTTCGCTGGGATTAGGCTGAGTAAAAACGAAGCCTGAATTAATTAAAACCAGAAGAGCAGCTGCTCATTTAGGAGTTCTTGCACTGTTAAAAAAAGGAATCTTTGAATCTTTAAAGAGAAAACAGGCCGAGATAAATACAAAAATAACAGTCAGTATGCTTGAAAATACCTCATCAATGGTTTGATTTGTTCAATGTTATTTGATGCATGATCAGAATATCTGCATTGTCACATGCCAATAATGATTCATTATATAGGCCTGAGCTTAAATCATACGAGCTGGTGGTGCAACGATCACTTGGTAATTACTGAGTAAACCCTAATTAATAAGAGCAGTCAGTCTGTGACCTGCTTGGCATCCCTGTACATGCACATATACACAAATGCAGTCACACACACGCAGGACAAACAAAAGGCCTAAACTGAATTGACTTGATCAGAAATGTTCACTTCTCCTCTATGTCCAACTCCAAATGGCTAACACATAAAGACTAAAGTTAACTCTTAATTGCTGTCATATAAATGTAACTAGGTGCTTAATATCATATATATCAAATTTATATCAAATTTTGGCATTTATTTTCATTTTTGCTTGTGCCTTAAGTGAAAATCAGACTTTGGACAGATTAAAATAAAAAAATATGAAGTAAATCCTATTCCGATTACAGTTTATTGGATTTAACTGTGTGAAATAATAAACAGAAAATGACTCATAAACTCATAAAATCCTTTGGCTTCTCCTCCACTAAA
This sequence comes from Diplotaxodon limnothrissa, assembly GCF_057381915.1. Lineage (NCBI taxonomy): Eukaryota > Metazoa > Chordata > Actinopteri > Cichliformes > Cichlidae > Diplotaxodon > Diplotaxodon limnothrissa. Next base: position 5,177,523 of record NC_140605.1, read on the forward strand.
GACTATTTGATGTCCTGCTTTGTAAATACAGAAAAAGCTAAAATATAATTAATTTGTATATTTTTGGTTTGGAATCAGATCCTCTTATGCTAATGAACTGTTGTTATTTTTCATTATGTAAGGGTTTAAACATATTTGCACCTGAGCTGCCCAGTATAACCAGTCTCCCATGTGTAGGCCAAGCTGGGAGCAGATGGCAGTCTGATTCATCCACTTTCCTTGTTCTGCTGCCCCGAGTCAGGTGACTCAAAACTGCTGCCATCCAGTCACACTCTTAATGCTGATGTAAACTGATATCCTGAACCTTTTTTAGTGACGTTACTACTGTCGGGTAAGCTTCATAAAGTGAAATGTTGATCTAAGAAACATCGCTCAGTTCAAATCAGTTTTTCTAATGATTTCTATCCTGATGGGTCTCTTCTGGGATGCTAGTGGCTATCAATACAACTGAATGGTTTGGTCTGAGGATAAAAATGATGTGAATGCTGGATAACAAGCCCACATTTTTGACATCCAAATTAGACAGTGCCCTTTCAAACAGTGTGGGCCCACAGTAGTGGTGAATTGTGAGACTGTGGGGGCAAACCCACACTTATCCTCAAGTGGATGTGCCCACATAAAACCAACAGCAGTTTTGCCCGTTGGGGCCCTATATGGGCTTTCTTGGAGAAACTTCTCTTCGGGCCATAGAAAACCTATATTACTATATGTAGTAATTTTGCCCCTAAGAAGGAATTCAGTGAGCTTCAGTTTTCAGTGCCCACATGTGGCCCATGTAACATGTATAATACAGTGGAGCCAGACAGCAAACTGTGGGTCTCAGTACTGGTGTGAAATGTGGGGCACGTCTGGGTCACCATGGGCGTCCTTCTGGGTCCCACCAGAGCAATTAGTGAAATGCTCTGTATTGCCCCCCAGCACGTACACACAGTTTTTCTAAAATGTTGTTCAAGCAGAATGCAGAATACTAGGACACGTTAGTCATATATTAAACATTTCTGAGATGTTACCAGCCCAGCCTTTTCAAATCCAACCTGCCAATGGATCCAATCTGGTATTCAAAGCCAAAGCGTACTGACCCAATTCTGAAGTGCCAAATGGAAACAATATATATGGGAAAAACTAGTAAAAAGTGACAGTCAGAAGATGTAATGAGAAAAATGTCAAAGACAATTTTGGATGATGGATGGGTGGAAGAAATATCTCAGAAAGCGAGATTATGTTAAAGGTGAAAAGCCAGACACTTCCAGAAGAAAAGATAAAAGAGCTACGGAAGATGACAAAGCTATTGGAATTTCTTGACCAGTCACGCTGGGTTGTGTTTGAAACACAAGGTCAATAAATGCACACATGCTATGAAAACAAATGTACATGTAAGACTGGAAGGGAAGCAGCTGCTCTCCACAGTTACATTGTGGATTGATATCATGAGGCCAATTCTCTCAAGGAGCAGAAGCCATGATGACTCCAGTTTTAAACAGTGAGACTACACTTCTCTGAGGTAAGAGTGAAACACCATCTGTACAGTAACCATAGCATAACATACATCCCATTATGATCACGTAAATACTTCTTAAAGTTAATACTTTTTAAAGGTTACAATCCTTTAAATCTTAGATAAACAATGAGATCATTATTATTATCATAAGTATAAAAACAATTCCTCAGTGATTGGAGAATATCATCAAAAGGCCAAATCTGAATACATTTGCAATGATAATATTATTCAGCTTTATTTTTGGAGCACTTTTTGAAACAAAGTTCTACATGCAAGTTAATTTTTTTTTTTTGCAAATGTCATATTTTAATTGCTATGAGATGTGGCTGAAAGGTCCAAACCACAGAGACCTGGGCAACCCTGGTAAGACGAACCACAGAGGAAACCTATGTGAGGACAGTATGTAACCTGACGATCTGAGACGCTGTATGTCCTCTATAAAATTATTATAAAACTAAAAGAAAAAAAATCCATCACACAGTACCACCACAGAGACATCTAGGTGGGTCCCAAATTCAAATATTTTGGCATATCTATGACAACCAGCCACAGAAAAAAAGTCTCTCTGGTGTCCATCAGTTACAGATTACATAAGAAACAGAAGACACCGGAACAACATAAATCTACGAGTTCCCTACAAGTTCTGCTAAAGGTGCTCACACAAATATTTGATCTCCACTTTTCCTTGGTGCCTAAAATATTTGCTCATAACTGAATATGTCTATAATGTATATGGTTAAACAGACCAAACTATAAGGACTGTGTTTAAATTGTGTTACACACTGACAAAGCTAAAGAATTATTGCAGAGGACATGGAGTGAGGTGAACAGCAGCATGGCATATTGTGAGGGAAAGGACAGAGAAACAGTGACTCACAGTACAGTTCAAAGTGAATTGTGAAGCGTGAGTGTGCTGAGAGCCACAGGACAACAATGGAAACTGATATTTTCAGGAACTGTAATAAATGTATTAAGATGGGAGCTCTTCTTGCCGTTCACCAGCCTGATTACCATAAAGCTATTTATTAGGCTGATTTCCCGGGCTGAGAGCAACCACGACCAGGGAAAGGCGCGGAGGGGGTCGAGACCACGGGGAAAGGCTGACAGAAGGTTAAGGGCAAGTCGCCATGGAAACACACTGGGAGGATAGCAGGGAGTTATTGGAAATATTAGACATCCAGTTGCAGGTGGAGAGATGCAGAGCATGAGGTGAAGGGTCAGAGATAAGTATCAGGTCTTGTGTGCACACCATGGGGAGTTTCCGTAATGGCAGCCAGTTCAAGGTGCCATGAAAGTTAAATAAGCTGCGACTCTTACAGGTGGCTAAGCAGTTCAGTGTTCGTGCAAAAAAATCATATGCAATTAGCCTCATTATAGAAGCTTACCGTGCACACAACTCTAATCTATGTACACCCCCTCACATGCATGAACACTTCCTGCAGGTCTTCATTAGTGCTAATCAGGCGCTTGCTGCTGGCCACAGCGGGGTACACTGACACCACTTCCACTGCTGTCTCTTACTGTTCACATAATGTTCCATACAATAATATATTGTACAAATTGATGTTCAGCAAAAATTTAGAGCACTGGCTTCGGATTTGTAAAGTTGCTGGAAGTGAAGTGTGTACATGTATACATTTTTCTATAAAAGTATCTGATAATGAAGGTAAAATTTCACAGCAATCAGTATATAATTTTAAATCACAAAATCTGACCATGTGTGACTCGTGTCAAATTGCACTTATGTTTGTTATTATTTCTTAAATTCCCACAAAATTATTTCAGTTAAAGTTTAAATATTTATTTGTTCATTTATTTAAGGATATAACTATAGATAAGTTTTTTTAATTTTATTTTTTACTATAAATAACAGCCCATTAGACACCATCATTGGAGCAATTTTACACACAAGCTTTCAAGATTTATTTTATTTTACCCCAGATTTGGGAAAATCTTTAGTTAGCCAATGCACAGGCTTGCATGCTTGCATGGGTGTCATTGTCCACTAAATGTGTATATCCATAGGAACTGGCTGCTTCAGAGTTGGCTTATGAGTAGTGCTAGTATCAGTACTCAAGAAAAGTAATGTAATATCCCCATCCTAAAGAGGACATTTTGTACCATCATTCTTCATTTTTTCAGTATGAACACAAAGCTGAGAGCGCAAAGCAAAGATGATAGCGAGCCCAGTGAGACAGACATTACTGCCGTTGTTACTTTTTGAAGATCAGGTTCTGACTGCCATGATCTCAGCCTGAAAACCACTCAGGGTGTTTGGCCAGCTTAGCGTTAGCAATTCTGTCTGTGGCTTGAAAAGAAGAGATGTTCTGTTAGCAATATAGTTTTGTTTCTGTCCTGGATGCAGTTTCCACTCTTGTCTTTTTGAACAAAAAAAAAAAAAATTATGTCCATGTCTCATCTGCCAGTTTCTCCCACTTGCACACAAATCAGCTGATTGAAGTGCAGGAGCAAACAGAAATGTTTGTTTGATGGTTTTTAAGGAAGGGGGAGTAAGGAGGAAAAGGCAAAGTGCATGTTTAGTTGTAGTTTAAAGCAGTTTTTAATAAATGTGTGTAATAAATTGCACTTTTGTTTATACACAACCTTTGAGTGGCCATATTCAGATGATGCATTGCTGGCAATTTGTTTACTTAATGTATTCTGCAAAGTGCATTGTTTTAAGTTGATGGAGTGGTTGTATTTCGTTAGGGTAATGCCTTATTTTTGATCCTGTAAAACAGAAATGACTGACTGTGTCTGCATTGTTTTTCTCTTTAAGAAATTAAAACTCGGCGCTGGAAGCAAGATGTTATTTTTAGAAATCATCAAACTCCTAGATGTTTGGGTGCTCTGGAGGTAAATTATACATGTTTCTGCACCTTCAGGCTTAAGATATGAAGGACTGCACATATGATTAATACGTTGAGACAATGTAACTGGATAAAATGTCATCATCTGCCTCCTCACCTCAAGCTTATATCCTGAACTGAGGTCAGGGCTCTAACAAACCAATACTTGCATAAAGATGCTTATTTATTCTGGATAGTGTCACCATCACTCACTGTCAACAGATTACACACGTAGACAGCAAACTGGCTAAACAACAAGAGCTGGTTTATAGTTAACATACTAGCTAACATTGAGCACTAAACATTACGCGAGCTAGTGTTACTTTTCTGTTAGAGCCGCTTCAAAGAAAGCGTCACTAACACCGGCTAACAGCAGCCATCATCAGCAAAACCATCAGCGCTTACCGACAGTAAAGTTAAGGACATCTCCAACACCTCATCTCAGCATCACTGTCGTTGGACAGACGTCAGCTTCACTGACTCACTGACTTGGACTACTTTCACAAGGTTTTACAGCCTCCATTAAAGTAAATAAACATGGACATTAGCTGAGGTAAACAGCAGACTAAGAGCCTGCACTCACTACAGGTGAGCCCAGAGCTGTTTGTACTAAAGTCGCCCCTGTATCTAGGATTACGCACTTGAACTGGGAGAGGTAAGAAAATAAACACGATAAACTTACATCTACTGGTAAGATTTTACACTGTAACTATAAACTGTGGTTAGCTAAAAAATAACATTTTTTTTAAGTCATTAATATGCTGATTTTTGGCACAGATCCTGTGTAGAGGGATAGTTAGCTAACCAGAAATTGTCCTAATTATTGTCTTATAACATTACTTATAACTGATTGATAGGGGCTGACATAATTATTCAACAATCAAAGCATTAAAACATTTTTTAGTGATCAGGTTTTGCCTGTGTGTGTGTGTGTGTGTGTGTGTGTGTGTGTGTGTGTGTGTGTGTGTGTGTGTGTGTGGCTGTCATAGTAAAAACACAATGCACGTTAATCCAAAATACTGGAAATATTAGTGTCAGTATTAGCCAGATTGCTTATTGTATAGCAGTTTAGGGTTTTTGAATTGAACTGAACTGCCCATATGGAAAAGATATATATAAATCTTATAAAGTTTGAATCTGTCTTGTGTGAAACTCGTATGAAAAGCATATAAGAGTGAAAACGGATATAAGATCCCTTGAAAAATTATATAATGAAACTTGTATGTTTTGGATACTTACTAAAACAATGTATGAAAGTAATGAGAAAGTGGCCACTTTCATGAGTAAATCATGTAAGCCTTACATGATTTACTCATGAAAGTGGCCACTTTCATGAGTAATCACATATAAGTTTTTACTATTTCTTTTCCATATGGGTGAGTATCAAGTTGCTCAAAAAGTGCATGAAAATTTAAGAGTTTATAGTAGAGCAGGGTGATATAACCAAAAATATTTAACACGATATACATTTGAAAATTTGCGATAAAGATATAACTGACGATATAATTGACACTAGACATTATTAGTGCAAAAAAAAAACCCATCAATGTATTTTCACTTAAACAAGCAGCTGTTTTTTATGTGCATTAAAGTTATATAAAGTTATATAAAATGTAATGTAAACCAAAAGGCATTTCCAGTGGAAACTGGCCGACATATCCTCAGCATAACCATGTATAATATCCACAAAACTTAAAAAGAGGTTATACACACACAATACGGTAACATTATGTTGAAGCACAGTAAGTATCACTCCGCGAGGCTCCTGCCTACGATAGCCGTAATGCGCCGACAATCCATCAAGCGGTGTGGGTTCGTAGCTTAGCAAAGTCGTACTGAAACATTTGACAGATTTTCGAGATAAAATCGTTTCCAGGTCAGTAAACACAACCAGAGTTCATACATAAGGCACAAGGGATTATAAGGGACACTGTCGATTTTCAGAGAAATCAAAGGACTGATTTTAAGTGTGACGTATTTTCCAAAAAACACGGTAATAACGACGGCCCGCTAGCATGCTCTACCAAAAATAGTGCTTTGTTGTGTATCTGACGGACGAAAGCTAAACCAGTTCCACCACTGAAGCTGCAACATTTTTACAAACCAGTTCTGGTTCATCTGTTTCATTTAACGATCCGCTTTCGCCCTTCTCATTCTCCGCCATGCTTTTTCCGCTATGTGCATATGTAAACAAAGGCACTGAGCATGCGCGTTTTGCCCATATTCTATCGCGATATTTCATTTTCTTATCGTTGCCCAACATTATACCGGTATTACCGTGAACGGTATGATATGGCCCAGCCCTAGTTTATAGTTATATTAAAAACTAAGTATAAATCATAAATACAAGAACAGGAATCATTTTATGCTTTTAGAGGTCAGTCCTTCAAACATTAAGCTACTAAAGACTTTCTTTAACCTTTGATCTGCTCTTTCTTTCAATAATCTATTGAATTATTCAAGTCTTTTTTTCCCATTTGGATGTTTTAGTAAAAAAATGTCCACAGTTTTACTTGCAGTAAAGGAGGAATTAACACACTTACCTAAAACATAACTTGCAGCACCTCAGAAGGATGAAAGCTTTCACATACACCCACGCACACACCCACACTGTGTAGACAGAGAGTTAATAGGCAGGTCGTTCTGTTTATAACTCTCCTTGCCACCGGTGCTGTTAGGCTCATAAGTTATTAATACAAATCGATGCCGCGAGTTCTTCTTGTTACTGTAAGTGAGCTGTGTTGGTTAAGCTGCTGGCCTTTTTGCCTCGGTTTGAATATATCTTACTTTGTAATAGTAGTTGGAATATTTAAAATGTCTATTACCATCCAACGTCACACTCATTTACACCGGCTGACAGATTCCAGTTCTTGTTTCTGACCTCACTGCACTTACATGCAGGGCCTGTCCCAGCTGACTCTGAGTTAGAGGCTTAATAGTACGAGGTGTGTCACTGATTTACCAGTCTGGTCACAGCTGGTCCATCACACTGCTGATATATAAACAGAATTTCAAATGTTTAAACATACTTTAAAACAAAATATATATGAAGATCAATAAAATAAAACACTAAACTACTGCTAACTGTGAAAATATAAAATGCCAGCGCCTAAAACAGTGAAATTCAAAAATCAGTTTCTTTCTTTCTTTGGAGAGTTAGGAAAAGAGAGTAAAAAGCATAAGCAGTAGACATATGCTTATAAAACTGTTGTCTAAGCTTAAAATATGCAAGCAATGCTAATTCCTGACACATTGGGCAGCACAGAGCATGACCTTATTATCTTCTCTTGAAATGAACAGGTGAGAAGTGCAGAAATGTCCAGCAGCTGTGCTGGGCTGACCTCATCACTGTGAGGATGTAATATTCTGAAAGCTTGACAGAGGTGCTGCAGTTACGTTCACCTCCATACAAAGAAAACAAGCTGTTTTAGGAAGACGACTGTAGTAATATGGGTCATATATGATGCCACCTGACTGACAACATGGGCCTTTGTTCCAGACGTAAATATTTACTGAAAATAAATCCACATCTGCTTTGACTTGTCCACTGCGCTGCATATCAAGCAGTGCTGTTATTATAAAGGTGGGTTTACCTTCAAAAAATTTAAAATGATTCGTCCCTCTGAAAACAACTGAAGCTGCAGAAAAGCAGCCAGTAGGGGGGAAGGGGATAAAACCACATCAGTGTGCACAAAATAATATTCATGTGTGGCTGCCAGCGTGTTTGGATAATGAATTCAACATTTAGATGAAACAGAATAGGAAAATGGGCAAAACACAAAAGAGGAAAACAAGTGTTTTGATCCATGAATGTGGGATGAGTACAGGCTTCGTGTGACATTTTTAAAACTTTTATTTTAATACATATTTTATTTTCATATTTTTTGATTATTTTGTTGACTATTTATTATTTTGTCACGTGTGAATTGATGATGTGCTGTAAGGTTCTGTTTCATTATGCTCAGTTTGTGTTGTGTTGATGTTTGTTATGCAGCGCTGCTCCACCCAGATCCTGGCTGTGTAAATGTTTATCCGCATGAATTTTCTCAGTCAGTCGGATTTTTCAATTATTATAATAAAATGCACAGATTCCTGATACTTCAGCAAAAAATTTTATTTTGACTTTCTCATAAGCAAATCTGATAGTTTCTTTCAGTAACTTTATCACATTGTAGTACAAAGCAGCTTTTTTGGATAAACTTCTGTCATGAAAAAGATCACATAGAGTCATACTGAGTATAAAGCTCTGTGTGCTGCTCTCTTCCTCCCTCTGTTTTCAGTTCCTTCATGCTTTGCATTTGAAAAAGTTGAGTCAGTAAAATAAATATATAATCCCCTTCATGTCAGTCCACCTCTGACAGAACTCGATCAAAGGAAGAGGACCGCTCTGAGTTTGAGTGAAACACTTGTGGTTTAAAGTCAAACTCAGAGCAAAAGGTGGAAATCATTTGCTTTGTTTTTAGTCACTAGCCGCTGCTGGGCGAAGAGAGGAAAGTAGGAAACGGCTTCTTTTTTCATTCTACATCAATTTATTTAGTCTCAGAACAAAACAAAAGAACAGGTATTAGTTTGTTCTGTGGTGAAAACAGAACATTGCTGGTGTTTAGTCACTTTATATGAGCTGATGCTATGCTGAACTATGTCCTTTAGCTATGGTACAAAAGCACTGGTTATAAGAACAAGTGTGTCCTCCAGTGGCTCACAGGAGCCTCTGACACGCAGTTGGTCACCCGACTCTAGAACTTGATTTTCCAAGTCTCATCTCACATAGGTCTGTATCCAACCAGTGTCATGGCATAAACTTAAAAAAAGGAATAATTGTATATAACACTAGCACAGTGACACAGTCATGTCACTGTGAGGTATTCTGTACATCTGTGGTTCCCTCTAGTGGTTTGATAAGTGAAGTTCCGTCTCATCAGACCAGCAGGAAAACATCTGAGACACACTGGATGCAGAGCTTTCAATCTGCAGCAGCTGCTGGACTCATCCATGAATGCAGAAGGAGCAGAGAAGGAAAGGGTCCTTTGGGAATTCCCTCGGGAATTTTTAATGTGCTGGGCTACATTATCTCTGTAATACCAGTTTTAAACACCAGATGTCAGCGATAGATCCCTGTATGTGTATTTCCAAATCTGAATGGGTCCAAATCCATGGCTATAGTGTTTTTTTATATACAGCCATGACAAATACCTTTATAAAATGAGCCTTTAAGAAGAATAAAAGTAAAAAGACCGGATCGGATCATTTAGCACAGTGTATCCTGAGTGATTGTGATAACTGGCCTCTACATTTATGGTATCCTCAGTTCTTAGCACAATTGGAAAGGCACATGGCATTTATTTTTCACACTTCTTCTCAGCAGATTTCAGTAACTCAGTACATCAGAAAGTAATAAGTAAGAAATAAGCTAACGCAGAGATGGACAAACGCCAGGAGAGAAAGATGTAAGGTTATTTTGAAAGTGAGTGGATCAGCAAATGATGTTTGCATCAGATCTCATTTTAGTTTCTTTCTGTTTCTTTTCTGTGATCAGACATTAGATCTGTCCTTCACTTATGTAAAATGATCTGGTTATTTCATGTTGAAACTGAACAGACTAACCTGGGATGTTTAGCATTATGGAAGTTTACATCAGTGGACTATGTTGGAATGGTTCAGGGCCTGTTATTTGATGGTCACTGTTAGGTTAGATGGCAGGGATTATTTAGTATTTAAGCTGATGAAAAATAATAGTCCACATACCGAAGGGGAGCATTTTTCTGAAGAAAATAAGTATTTTTATTTTGATAATTTATGTACAATTTGCCGGCAAAATGGGATGAATATAACTCAGGAGGTAGAGGAGGTCATTTACTAATTGGAAGGAAGGTTGTTGGTTTGATTCCTGCATGCCTAAGTATCCTCGGGAAAGATAGTGAACCCCAAGTTGCTCTCTGATGTTTTCATTTGAATGTAACCGTGTGTTTGACACTAGATCAATCAATCAATCAATTAAGGCTTTATTCGCCACATGCAGGTTGCCCTGTAGTGAAATGGGACACCGCCCCCCCGACCATACATACACAACACAGACATCACATGGGGTTACAGGTCGGAGATCCCAAGAGGGAGCAAGCATTGAAGGCGTTTGGAAAGGGAGGGGGGATGAGTGTCTGCATATCAGTGTATGTGTGTGTCTGCGTGTCCATAGTTCAGCTGAGACAGTGTCCTTCGCCCTGCCAGGCTAAGTAAACAGTCTTCCAGCCAACCCAGGTGGCCTTGCATGGAATGGGAAGGAACAGACTCAACACAGTCGTTATCAGGGAGTTTTTGTTCAGCTCCAGCCTTGAGCTCACAGCTGGCGCCGAAGGGGTAGCCGCATTATGATGGTGGTTTTTCTTTGACAAACAACTCATGAGAATTTCAAGCTGTTTTTAACACTCCGACACTGGTCTCTCCATCTCCCGTTGGATAGCTGCCAGTTTCTCCATGATGTTATTAACTTTCAATTCCGTGGTCTTGTCAGTCTTTTGCTCACAGAGCACATTCTGAGACCTCACGACCGCAGCCAACTGATCCACGATGTAATCCAACTTCCGCCCCGAAGTGTTGTTCCGGGTGGATTCTTCCCCAATGTACTCCAATATACGCTCAGAGGTATTATTCTGAGTATTTACTGCAGCCATAAGCACCTCCAAGCTCTTAACCATGCTGCATTTAGTTAGCCCTTTCTGAGAAGCCGCACCTCGTCCCATCGTTTCAATCCCAGCAGGCAGCCTTGTGGGGATTTGAACAGCCGGTTCTGCGTTCTTAATTCTCCGATAAGCCAGGGCCAAGCCAGCTCCGATCAACAAGAACCCTGTTATCATGGTTCCGAATAGGTAGATATCTTCAGTGTCCTCGATCGACAGTCCCGCCAGGCACACGATCCTCCATTTCTGCCACCCGTCCATCGTGTATCCGGCAGGGAAAGTCCCTCCAGGGCACTCGGGCTCTCCCCTTTCTCAGACTTCTCGTTGAGAAAAGGGTGTCAGTAGCATTCAGAGACCAGTTGATCAAATCCATAATTCTCTTTTAGGATTTTTAGACACAGACTGTGAGACAGTGTGCCAGGGAAGTGAAAAAAAAGCACGAGACAAGACAAGGACATAAGAAGCTAAGCAGGGAAGATAAGGGAGAGGAGAGGAGAAAAGTGCGACCCCCTTCGCTGAGAGCCAAACAAGAAGATGGAACTCAGTTAGACATAGAAAGAAGAGCTTGTGTGAAAGCGTGAATGGAGCAGGTTGTAAAAAATGCTTTGAGTAAGATCCAGTCCAGGGTTACCAGTAATACAGTTGTATGTGTAGTTAATGGCTTCCTTTGTTGAATAAATGCTTCTAAAACAGTTAACCTCATCGTCTGCTCATAGTTCTTCAGCCAGGAATGAGCTACAGTAGACTCTGAGCATATTTAAAAGAGTAAAAGTCAGCACGACAGCATGTTTTAATGTGGCCGAATTTGTCTTTCTAAACAGTGGAAACAACCCACTGTGTGCCCAACTCACGTTTGACCACTAGGTGGTGACAGAGATCTTTTAGTGGTGTTAGAAACTAGAACTTCAATTGTAGACTATAACCTATCGCTGTATGTTTAATAGAAAAATGAGGGGGGTTTGGTTTCTATTTTAAGAGCACTGTCTGTCATAGTAGCTTGACTATAAACCTCTGCCTTCCTCGCATTTGTTTCTGCATGTTAAAGGATCATCTCTTCTTTAGTTTGTCTGATGTTTGGTGGGTTTTGTTGGATAGCTGTGACAGGTGAGGGGGCGTCACTGATCTGAAATACCCCCTTCTTAACCCGTTCCACTCTCAGACATACCTACATCCATCACTCTCCCTGGCATGCTGACACGCCCCCTCTCCATCTATTGTGGATATGTGCATTTGTGTGGGTGGGCCCACTGTTCTTTCCTTATGGAAATTGGAAAATATACATTCATATGTATGCACTCTCTGCACCAGCACTATTAATGTTTTATGCAACGTTTAAATTAAGTGAAGGACAAGACATAATAGCTGCAGCTTGAATGGAGGAACGAGTCGCTTTTAGCCTTGAGTGACTCTTCCACTTTAGTCACTCTAACAGACTTTTAAAGCTTTTTATTCATTCTGAGAGAGCGGCTGCAATTAAAATGTAGTTAGCCACAGTATCCTGAAAAGGATGCCATGACGTTTTGAGTTCAGTCTACTTGCCGGTCTTTGTTAAAGTCAAAGAAAATACAGTCTACATTTTGGAAGGTTCTAACTTCTCAACAATAGGATGTAGAGTCGCTGCTGCACCTGAAAGTTAAATCTCAAAGATGGAGGGTAAAAAGATACTATATGTTCACATGCCAGTACAGACTCTTCTATAGCTCAAATTAATTTAGACTTCCAGTGAGTACGCATCTTTTCCAGTAGAGGTAGAGAAACAGAGAAGAAAACAAGTGCTGTGATTCTCCACCTGTAAACACGTCCTGTCTCTGTGCAGATGTGCTCATAGTGCGTCTCCCTTCAGCACGTTCTCACTAACAGTTCGGGCAACAGGAAATAGAAGACATGAGAGGAATGGCAGAATATTGCTCTTCACATTTGGCTTGTTTTTCTAATGTGCGAGATGCACATCATAACATAATTTGCTATAGGTGAGCAGCATCTGGTATCAGTGAGCACTTTGGGGAGATTGGATGTGATCCAGGAGTGTCCCTCCCCTCTCCTCGTCCGCTTTCATTTTCTCTCTTTTCGCTCTCCTCTGCAGCCGTCCCACTTGCAGGTCTTTTACCTTTCTAAATATATCTTTGCCCTGAGCATTTTGCCTTCCCACCTCCACTGTGCATTGATTCTCTTCTAGCATTGATCTGAAATCCACTATCTGTGTGTGACCGTGTGGGTTTAAGCATGAGCGCCTCTCCAATTGCGTGGAGGTGTGTATGCAGATCCACAAACATTATGAGAATGTGTGCTCCAGATTTAGCGAATTGATTTTTTTCCTTTTCCTTTTTTTGGGCTTTTTTTTTGACCTAGTGTCCCTTTAGTTCTGCTCTCGAGTTCTAAAATGTAAATGTCTCTGACAGAGTCTTTAGACTTTGACAGCTGTGCTCTTCTTTGAGCAGGACACTGCTTTGAATCAGGGCGTGCATTCTACACATGAACCTCCCAAATCACAATAGCTCCTTTGCTTAGCATATGAAAAGAGCAACTGAAACCAAAATGCCTTTTATCTCTCAGTCAAATCCTGTTTCTCCTCCTGTTTTAATTAAAATATTTGTCATTTGAAGCACAGACCGAATTTATATCCAAGTCAGTTCACCAGGATATGAAACTGTTCCACTCTAGTGTTCTTACAGAGCTAAATAATGACAGTGTGAAGGTGGCTACATCATCCTTTGCAGCAACCCTTTCTCCAGGTCAGGCTGAAGTAATGAAACAGTCACAAAGCGCTCACAGTACCTGTGAATCCCACTCCAGCCAGACTTCAGTTTTATTGTGGCGTGGTGCAAAAAAGAAAAGAAAAGAAAAGAAAAGAAAAAGAGAGCCTGTCCCTGTGCGTTTGCAAGGAGGCCGCCACTGATGGATTAAAAAAGACATGGGTGGAGAAGGGGAAGGATTTGCCTGCTCACTGCTTGGCTACTTGGGGGTATCGCACAGCCACAAGCTGAAATTCATTTTTCCCCCTCACACAGTTCCCATCACAGTTTTGTCAGAGAGGCAATCGATGCCCAGGCACTATAGTTCTGATATATGCTGCTGCCAGTGGGGCATGATGTATGCTTGCTGTCCCGTGGACGGGCTGTGTGCAACTTCTGCTACTCCCGAGTGAGTAAAGCCATTAGAGGAATCAAATTAAAATGTTTTCAATTTTAGAGTACATCTGTACTTTATTAAAGTATTTCTGGGTTTCTGTGTATATGTTATACTTTATACTTATATTTACTAATGCAAATATTGTACTTTGTACTCAGTAGTTCTTATTGTGCTTTAGTAACTTGATGATTTGATGCAGACACTAGTCCCCCTCTTTCTGTGCCAGCCCATTTTAAAAACATCTTCAAACATCTCTGTGACACACTCATGGTGGTGTTTAACATTTCATACGTCCTTCATCTTCAGTTCACCTGGCGGCTCAGCACAGTGTGCATATCAGCTCTCATTTATTGTGTCTGGGGAAGAAAACTCTTGCTAGCGTTCTGTTTTCTCAATGAACAACAAAGCTTCCATAGAAATACGACGCTGTGGTTATGGTTCCATCATTAGCTCCTGGTGTCTGAGCAGGAGGTAACAGTGTCAGGACATAATGGTGTCTTTGTTAACTCTGACAGCTGTTAATTTCAGGCTGGCTTTGAAACTTCAAGGGATGTATTTAAAATGTCACATAATCAATAAAGCGTGCATAAATCACAGCACAGCACAGCATGCATCAGAACGTCTGCAGGAAACTGAACTGAAAACATTAAATTAAGCATAAAAGAAACAAGCATTCTCTTCTGAGGGTTGCTGTGCAGCAAGAACAAGGTCTGAGTGAGCAACACAAACCTTTCTGATGTGTGTCTGTGTAAGTGTGACAGAGAAATTTATATAGATATATGTTGGGTTTTCTTCCTCCTTTTTCTATTTTTAACCTTAAAATAGTGCAAAATGGAAAGACCCCTATTCTGTGTAATAACTGTCCTTTTGATAACAAATATTTATTTGCTAATTTGTAATCTGAAATCCTGTTATCTGAATTAGTATACTCACAATCTGATAACTTCCAGTCAAAGTAAGTGATACAACGAGCAGAGAAATAATCTAATGTGAGCTAATTTACAGACTGCAGTTATCATGTCCAAGCATCAACCATTATTTGAAGGGATTCAACATACAAACTGTGAATCTCTTTATCATCTAGCCAGTCATCTCTCTTCCTACACTGATGTATTTGCTGGAACTGGAATTTCCTTTTGGGTGATTGGATTATTCCAGCCGGTCAGGTACTTCATCAGGCTTGTTACTTGATGAACTGAGACTGCTGTTATTCCTTAGAAGTGATCATAGAAGTTTTTACTCAGCGACTTATAGTTTCACTAATTTCTTTTGTCATCAGTAGATGCCTTTTCAGAATTAATAGTACAGAACTCAATAGAGTGTCCATATGAAAGGTGAATGTAAGGTGATGGGCCACAGTGGATCTCCAGCGTCAGAGTGTCAGTATCTTCGGAGCTGCACACTGGAAAGGTCCCCTGATTAGCTGCTTTGGAACGAGGTGATTAACCTGTTGCTCCAATTTGTGATAATTAAAACATTCATAATGTTTTTAATACTCCCCTAACCAGTAATTCTTTGTGATTCTTTTGCTCCTTTGTGATTCTTTTTGCCCATTGTCATTATTAGAGATGTTTTACTATTGAGTGACAATAGTATTGAGTAAAAATTACCTTTATCAAAAAAACCTTTAAACTGGCAACATTGAACCTGTTAATTTAAATCAAAGTCTTTTGATTTGTTATTGGTCGCTGTGAGCAAAGGCTCTATAATGCTAGCTTGTGGACACTTGCAGACAGCATAGATGTGTAGCTGTTTTAATCAAAGTAATTTCAAATGTTACTGGGATCCACCAAAAGAATATTTAGTGTGTGCAGTTTGGTGTAGTTTCTGAAAGGACTGATTGAGAAGAGCAAGTGAACATCTGAAATATGGCACTCAGACCCAATCAAACCGTACTACTGTACTACTGGTACAGTAGTATACTACTGATACACTATACAACGGGTATAGTAGTATACCTCATATTTACTGAATTATGAACTGTGTTGCAAAATTCCAAAATTCTGCAATGTGCATGTCACTTACCTCAAAACAACAGTCATTTTCTGCACTGCACATCAATTTTATATCCTGCAGATAAAGGTGACAGGCTGCACGCCTTCAGCTTCTCACACATTACCAAGACATTTCAGTGACTCCTGATGACTTAGGCTGTATTTGCAGCCTGCAGAAGAACAACAGTTGGAAAAAAAAAAGACTTTTGGTGTCATGCCATAGATACTGTTACTACCAGTAACCTAAGTTGTTTTGAGAATTTTTTTTTGCTATTTGTGCAAATTTTATTATTTTAAATGTCATTTAAATTATCATCTATTTTTCTTTATTTTTATCTGTAATTTTTTTTTTTTTACTTATTCAATGTATCATTTCTGGAATGTCAGGTGTACAGCACTTTGTGTTCAGCTGGGAGTTGTTCTAAAAGTGCTATATAAAAAAAAAAAAATGAATCCATCTCTATATTTCACACAGAGAAAAGCCCAGTTATGGGAACATACTGGATTATTCTTATGACCATATTGATGGTTTTCTTTACTGTAGGCACACAATATTTTGAATGTCTTCTAAATATTGCATCCCCATGGCTGTCTCCATCTTAGTTACGATGACTAAGGATGTTATTGCGTGTGACAAGATGAAGAGACAGGAAAGGTGCACTCAACAGAAACACTTCACAGACACCATCCTTTTTTGTCTACAAACTCCCAATGTGTTTGAATTAAGCCGTCCATTCTCTGTCACTCATGCCTTCTTTACACTGCAGCAGCTATCTGCACACTCAGCTTTAGTGCTCAGCGGCTAGTTTGCTCATATATCTACCAAAATAAGGCCCAATCTGAGCTCATTTTGAGATGAGCAGTGAAAATATGCAATAATTCATTTAGGTGATGATGTGGGTGTTAATAGCCTGCCTTAGTGCTGCCCTCATTTTACCATGAAAGCAGCAGGAAAGACAGCTGACTGACAGTAATGGCTTCCATCCAGACTGACAGGATCAGACTGTGGTTTTAGGTCACCTTTTAGTGTTTCCCCGTTGTAATGTCTGAGTGTTCTCAGAGTTTATGCTGTATCTTTTTTGCTTCGGCTTTGTTACTAAAAGTGCGATTGTGGAAATGTGTTTCTGTATGAATTGTTCTTCTTTTTTTCCTCTCTCTCTTTCTGAATTAGTTACATGAAGAATGTTGTTGGTGACTTGGTACATAAAGTGTTAGCTTTGCAATTCAAGTAATCAGTTACTTACTTTTTCTAACAGACTGTCAGCGGTACAATTTTAGCACATTTGCAGTGGCATGCATAGGCAAACGTAAATCGTGATTCTGTCAGGATGTAAGATTTTATATGTTTTATATTAAGTGATCATCGTCTGCTAAGAAGCTCTACTTCACATTTCACCTGTAGCACACCTATGCACCAGCTAGCTTTTAGCTCAAACTGTCTCTCTGAGAGAGTTTGTTGCTGGTTGTGCAGTGGAGTAAATTCTACTAATATGAACTCACCACACAATGAGTTAAATCTATACACTCAAAGAACATCTATAGTCTATTACACCCTCTGAGTAAAACACCTAACATGCACAAGCTAAGTGCAAAGAGGGGACTATCTATTTGATACAAAGTACTATGAAAGGTACTTTTCTCAGTAGGCAATTCTTTATTATAAAAGATTACTTTGACACAGAGGTCTTTCATAATGGCTTTCAAACACCTTTTAGATTAGTTAGCAATTAAATCTGATAAACAGATGACTTTCAAATCAGCTTGGTGTAGCTTGGCATTACTTCCAACGACAGCATGGAGATATGAAACTAGAAAATAACTGAGAAGAAAATAATGGCATCCCATGGGCCCCATCCAGTCATTGCATCTTTTTTTTGTATTATATTTAGAGCTGGGCGATATGAGATTTTTTCATATCACGATATGTTTTTTTCATTTCAGGCGATAACGATATCTATCACGATATAAGCCAAATAACTATATTTGTAAGATTTAAATGTGCCGTTGCTCACAAGTAAAATGTGAAATAATCAGCAGCTTGTTTTTATTTAAATATTTATTTCCCATAATAAGTTCAACAGGGTAGATGTACTTAAGGAACATGAGACTTTTTCAGATAAATAAAGGCAAATATTGCAAACTACACAAAAGGCAGCCGCTAAAGCATTTAAGTTTCAAAATAGAACAAATGAAACAGACTAAATTGTCAATTCCACTTAGAAACAAAGTATTAATTCTAAAAATAAATCTTAGTTTGTTTTACAGAAGAACAGACAAAACTGACTAACTTTTGTCAATATCAAATAAACTGAGAACTAAAAGGAAATTCTCAACCTCTCCTAGGGCAGGGATAGCTCAGTAGGTAGAGTGGTGGCCCCATGATTGGAAGGTTGGGGGTTCGATTCCCCTGAACAGCTACCCTGAGGTACCCCTGAGCAAGATACCGTCCCTACACACTGCTCCCCGGGCGCCCAATGGCTGCTCACTGCTTTACTGAGTGAATGGGTTAAATGCAGAGAGGGATTTTCCCCACGGGGACCAATAAAGTACACTTTCTTTCTTGTATAGCTTAGCTTTTCAAACAGTTGTAACAGTTACTTTAGTCTGACAAAAGCCGAATGACGAATTAGCGCTTCCAGTCAGAGACTGAGGCTACGTCCACACGTACACGGGTATTTTTGAAAACGGAGATTTTCCGTTTTCGTTTTAAAAAATAATCCCGTCCACACATAAAGGGAGAAATGAAGGAAAACGCTGCTATGAACATGCCAAAGCAGCAGGTGGAGCTAGATTCCTAACCGTGCAGAAATGTTGGCCAATCAGAAGTCTAGAAGCCTCGGTGGGAAAAAGTAAACAAAGCTGAGGCATAGAAGCAGAACCGAGTCGTATGTGTGGAGGGACAGTAACTGTGTGTATATGTAAGCATTTAAACACTGCAGAGAGTAGAATTAACAGAAACAGTATTGTAGAAATTCATTTCACCGAAACAATAACGTGGCGCACAGTGTGACGCATGCACCAGTTTATTGTATTTCCAGACTTGCTTTCGGCACAATTTACAGTGCACGCTACTCTGTTTTTTGTCAGACTTGAAATAGCCGAAATACCTTCACACTACGGAACTTCCATGGCTCTTCCGTTCGACTATCTCTCCGGCGTTGTTTTCTGTTTTCTGTTTTCTGTTTTCTCTTCGGTCACGCTCGGTTGATTTTTCTAGTCGGCACATTCATTTCCTCCATTACACGCTGGCTCCATTACCCGCTGGCTGCTTCCCAAACAAACACACGTGCGGCTTGGCACTTGTGCTGTACGTAACAAGTCACGCGACGTGACGCTGCGGCTGTGATTGGTTCGGCTCTGCGCTACTGAATTTGGATCGGCTGACCTTTTTTTTTTCTTTTTTAAGAGGACAAGAGCGGCGAGGTCTATCGCGATAGCTTAATTTCTCTATCGAGTAAAAGTTATATCGCGATACATATCGTTATCGTTCTATCACCCAGCTCTAATTATATTTGAGGTGATGTTGTTGATTAGATTCACTCACCAGATTCTACCATTTATTCTAACTTTATGCAGTCAAAGCCTTGTAAAGTCAGCTATACATCTGCTCATATATTGCTGAATTGAAGATGCAACTCCATAACAAGTGCTTTCCCATAACATGCTCAGTCATTTAAATGTTATTTTACCACCATCACTTTTTCTCCAGAGATTTATGTCTTGCTTTTATTTAGGCTTGTCTATGTCATGCTGCAGAGGGAGATATGAGAGTGTTTATTTCACACTCTTGGTTTCCTTTAAATTTCCATCCTAAAAAAAGTGTCCTAAAATCTACTGATGCATGTAGAAACACAGCGGTGCCACATCTGACATGCAGGATGCAGGAAGGATAGCAGCTGTTTGTCCCGAGTTCAGGCCTCCTTCTTTACATCTGTGCACCGTGCATCCTTGTCCAAAGTCCTACTAGTGCAGCCCTAAACTACACATGATAAGAAAAAGGACAGTTTGCCCAAGTAACCTCAGCCTATAAGGCCCATCCTGTTTGTTAGTTAAAATTAGATTTAAAAGGATGAATAAGCGACTTCAACTTCCTCACTACTCTTGTTTAGTTGGAGTGCATACACCCACTACTCCCTACACACATCATTTTCTAGGAAAAGAGAAAAAGAAGAAAATGAGCTCTATGAAAGGTATTAAATTCCATAATAGATCGTCTTCCCACCACAGAGGTGGTATGTAGAGGGAAGTACAAATAAATCAATATAACAAAGTGGGCTGTGCTGGAAAGACAGACAGTGGGCTGAAATATTAACCGAGCACCACAGGAACACAAGCCAAAGCCTATGAAACAGAGAATCCATTATGGACAAGGCTGAAGCTGTCTGAGGAATTGGATTCAGTAACAGGAGGGAGGGGGTGCGATGCCCATTCACTGGTTTTATTGAGAACTCATTGCATGGCAAAATTGAGAAGCCATTGATATCGATCAGCAACAGTGGAGAGAGGAGAAAGCGGGCTTTGAAAACCGACAATATTCACCAAAGTTTTGTTTTTCTGTTCCCCTCAGAGATTGGATAGAAAACACATTTCCTCATATTCTCCTCATATTTCTCTATTCTCTTGCATCTGTTGCTGTTTACTTTTTTCCGTCTACTTTTTTTTCTGTTCCTGTCTCACTGCATACAGTTTCATGGTGTATTATTTTTACGGTGTATTGTATTGGAGGATTTATGAACATAAGTAATTTACAAAACTGTGTCAGAGGTCAGGTTGAGGGGGGGGCAGGTCTCACACTCAGTAAAACCACTTTGTGGACTAATTAACTAATTAACAAACAACTCCATTATTAGTGTAAAGAAAGAGAAGAACATCCAGAAAACATTGAAGTTTAGTGAACGACCCATTTCTAAAACAGGAGGAAGAACAGGATCTGATGTGATCTGATAGGACCAAATACACCCATTCCCAACATTAAATCAAATGTGTAAGGAAAACATCGATGTTCCAAGGTGAGCACCTGAACAAACATCCATACATGACAAGTCGACAATGCTTTCACTGTGGCCAGTTCATCAAGGCACTGATGCCAAAGGACACCTTGTGTGTATCACTGAGATGCCAGCAGCTTTGACAAAACATCAGTAATTGATGCCCAGGAAATTAGAACAGGCTCATACTGGACCTTTCCACCTTGTATCCATCCTCTATTCCCAGATGTATTATCTTTGCCTCTCTTGTCTCCATTATTTCGTCCCCCTTCCCCCCACCTTGATAGTAGTACCTCTGGAAATCCTCGTCCACAGGTAGTGTTGACAGAGCTTTTCTGTGAGCACTCAAATGCAAGACTTGGCCTTGTAAAGTCGTGAAGGAGAGTGAAATGAAAAAGGAGAGTGATTGTAGGGTAGCATTGTTGCTGAGGTCAGGGAGGACACTCATCCCCTGGATTTACACCCAAACTACAATATACAGCAGGATTTGTGACTGCAGAAATCCAATTTCTCCTTCGGAGTCTACTCATGGGCATGGACCTTGGTTTAACATATTACTATTAATATAGCCCTATGTTGTTACAGTTTTTCCTTGTAGTATGTACCAATGCGATTATGCATTTGTTAGTTTTTCATCCACAGACAGCATTATTGTTACAAAAAAGGGTTAGTGATTTTTCCCCAATCCACACATGGTCAAAATCATACAGGCTCAGATACATACGTTCACCTCCCCTGATATTTGGTTAAATGTCCCATTGCAAGTTGCACCTTGACGACATGTTTTTGGCAGCTGTCAACAAGATTGTGGCATAATTCTGGATGGATATTAAATAGCCACAGACCATTCCAAAACCAGTCCTAATGCATATTTGGCATCATTGCCGTTTAATAAAACCCAACTGTGTGTAAGTTTCAATCATCCAGCCTGAGGTGAAATTGAAGAGTATGGAGGCAGTCCTCCTTCTTCATTATTATTCCAGCCCCAGAGCATAATGATACCACAAACATTCTTGGCAGCTGGCAGTGCTCTTAGGTTAGAAAACCTCACTCCAAACACGCATCTGGTCATTGTGGCCTAATTGCCTCATCTGACCATAAAACCTTTCTCCACAAGGTTTGTCCATGTGAGCACATGCAAATTTCAGTTGATCCTGAATTCTTTGATGATGTTTCAACCTCTACTGGTCTTGACAAAAGCATCATCACTCTTCATAAAAGTCTCTTGTCTTGAAAAATTGCAATATTGAGACACATATTATATGCCACCAGTCTGTGTAGACCTTGTTTGAACGGATGAGGCCTGTTAAGAAAATGATTTTTGTATAGTATCTAAAGCTGCTTTGCATATAGGTACAAACTGCAGACAGAACATATGTCAGTTAGATAATGAATGAACAATTAAAGCCCCATTTAGTCTTCATTAACAGTTTCCATGCAGATCCAGGAGGTTCGGTTTTGTCAGACCTTACAGGTGTCATGTCTCATCAGTACATTTCACATCTCATTTTATAAGTCAATCAGTTTGTGCCTAATGATGTGACATAATTGTTTTCTATTTCGGTTTTGATTAGTGTTTTTAAAACTACAAACGCTTTGGTGTCAGGGGACACTGTTCAAAAGCACTCAGTCCCTCCTACACAGTATTAATAACCTGAAACATTTGTTCACTTAATATTTGCCATGGGACCTAGAGTTAAAAAGTAAAGTAACAGAGTATACTGTGGGTAGAGGCGCTCAGTCAGTGAAAATGAAAAAAACAGAATCCGGTGGTTATTGTTAAACAGTATATAAAAAACTGAACAGAAGGCCAAGAGCTTGTCCCCAGAAGTAACAAGGGCAAATGCTGAAGTGAGTACTTTGTGTTATTCAACGGTTCCATGACAGTACTTTGGGTATGCTTTTCATACAAGTTTCACACAAGACAGATACAAACTTTCCATATGGGATGGCACTTTCTATACAGGCGCTGTGGAGAGCATCCTCACACAGAACATGACATCGTGGTTCGGGAACAGCTGTGTGAAGGACCAAAAAGCTCTCCAGAGAGTGATCCGTACAGCAAAACGCTGCTGCAGGATTGCTCTCCCCCCGCTTCAGGACACCTACACCAGGAGATGCCGGACTAGAGCAGCGCAGATACTGAAGGACCCGTCCCATCCTGGCAACAAACTGTTCCAACTTCTGCAATCTGGTAGAAGGTTCCGCATCTTCCGGGCAAGGACAGAGAGACTCAAGAGGAGCTTCTATCCCCAAGCCATCCGTGCCCTAAACACACACACCCGCCCTCTCACATCATCTATAATTGACTGAGACAGGACTCTCTTCCAGACACTCTAAACCAAGGCACAATGTACATTTCAATTCCTTTAATTTTAAATATGTTTATATTGTCTATCCTGTAAAATAGTCAGATGTCTATTCATATTAATGTACAGAATTCACCTGCTTGCTGCTACTACTGCACATTCACCCAGTGTATATACTATATGTATATATATATATATATATATATATATATAAAAAAAAAAACACCCAGCACGCCCCTGCGGGCGGTTTATCCTTCAAGCTCGGGTCCTCTACCAGAGGCCTGGGAGCTTGAGGGTCCTGCGCAGTATCTTAGCTGTTCCCAGGACTGCGCTCTTCTGGACAGAGATCTCCGATGTTATTCCCGGGATCTGCTGGAGCCACTCGCCTAGCTTGGGAGTCACCGCACCTAGTGCTCCGATTACCACGGGGACCACCGTTACCTTCACCCTCCACATCCTCTTGAGCTCTTCTCTGAGCCCTTGGTATTTCTCCAGCTTCTCGTGTTCCTTCTTCCTGATATTGCTGTCATTCGGAACCGCTACATCGATCACTACGGCCGTCTTCTTCTGTTTGTCTACCACCACTATGTCCGGTTGGTTAGCCACCACCATTTTGTCCGTCTGTATCTGGAAGTCCCACAGGATCTTAGCTCGGTCATTCTCCACCACCCTTGGGGGCATCTCCCATTTTGACCTCGGGACTTCCAGGTTATACTCGGCACAGATGTTCCTGTACACTATGCCGGCCACTTGGTTATGGCGTTCCATGTATGCCTTGCCTGCTAGCATCTTGCACCCTGCTGTTATGTGCTGGATTGTCTCTGGGGCATCTTTACACAGCCTGCACCTGGGGTCTTGCCTGGTGTGATAGACCCCAGCCTCTATGGATCTTGTACTCAGAGCTTGTTCTTGTGCTGCCATGATTAGTGCCTCTGTGCTGTCTTTCAGTCCAGCTTTGTCCAGCCACTGGTAGGATTTCTGGATATCAGCCACCTCCTCTATCTGCCGGTGGTACATACCGTGCAGGGGCCTGTCCTTCCATGATGGTTCCTCGTCTCCCTCCTCTTTCTTGGGTTTCTGCTGCCTGAGGTATTCACTGAGCACTCGGTCAGTTGGGGCCATCTTCCCAATGTATTCTTGGATGTTCGTTGTCTCATCCTGGACTGTGGTGCTGACACTCACCAGTCCCCGGCCCCCTTCCTTCCGCTTAGCGTACAGCCTCCGGGTGCTGGACTTGGGGTGAAACCCTCCATGCATGGTAAGGAGCTTTCTTGTCTTTATGTCAGTGGCTTCTATCTCCTCCTTTGGCCAGCCTATTACCCCAGCAGGGTACCTGATCACGGGCAGGGCGTACGTGTTGATGGCCCGGATCTTGTTCTTACCATTCAGCTGACTCCTCAGGACTTGCCTGACCCTCTGCAGGTACTTGGTGGTTGCAGCCTTTCTAGCGGCCTCTTCATGGTTCCCATTTGCCTGCGGGATCCCCAGGTACTTGTAACTGTCCTCTATGTCTGCAATGTTGCCTTCTGGTAGTTCAATCCCCTCAGTTCTGACTACCTTCCCTCTCTTTGTTACCATCCGACTACACTTCTCCAGTCCGAACGACATTCCAATGTCATTGCTGTATAGCCTGGTAGTGTGGATCAGTGAATCGATGTCTCGTTCACTCTTGGCATACAGCTTGATGTCATCCATGTACAGGAGGTGGCTGACAACTGCTCCGTTCCGTAGTCGGTATCCGTAGCCAGTCTTGTTAATGATCTCACTGAGGGGGTTCAGGATGACGGATATATATATATATATATATATATATATATATATATATATATATATATATATATATATATAATGTTCTTCCTCTACAACCCCCCCCCCCCCCCAATTTTTGCACATGTCGAGGAGCGTGTCAGGCTACATTTCACTGTGTGTTATACTTGTATAACTATGCATGTGACAAATAAAGAACCTTGAACCTTGAACCTTGAACAACTGTGAACCTACCAAGACGAGGCCGTCCACCTAAACTCACAGGCCGAACAAGGAGAGCGCTGATCAGAAATGCAGCCAAGAGGCCCATGGTGACTCTGGACGAGCTGCAGAGATCTACAGCTCAGGTGGGGGAATCTCACAGTTTGTGCAGTGCACGACTATTAGTCGTGCACTGCACAAAATTGGCCTTTATGGAAGAGTGGCAAGAACAAAGCCATTCTTAATAGAAAACCATAAGGAGTCCCGTTTGCAGTTTGACACAAGCCATGTGGGGGACACAGCAAACATGTGGAAGAAGGTGCTCTGGTCAGATGAGAACAAAATGGAACTTTTTGGCCAAAATGCAAAACGCTATGTGTGGCGGAAAACTAACACTGCACATCACTCTGAACACACCATCCCCACTGTCAAATATGGTGATGGCAGCATCATGCTCTGGGGGTGCTTCTCTTCAGCAGGGACAGGGAAGCTGGTCAAAGTTGATGGGAAGATGGATGGAGCCTCTTGGAGTCTGCAAAAGACTTGAGACTGGGGCGGAGGTTCACCTTCCAGCAGGACAACGACCCTAAACATAAAGCCAGGGCAACAATGGGATGGTTTAAAACAAAACATATCCATGTGTTAGAATGGCCCAGTCAAAGTCCAGATCTAAATCCAATCGAGAACCTGTGACAAGATCTGAAAACTGCTGTTCACAAACGCTGTCCAGCTAATCTGACTGAACTGGAGCTGTTTTGCAAAGAAGAATTTGCATGGATTTCAGTCTCTAGATGTGCAAAGCTGGTAGAGACATACCCTAAAAGACTGGCAGCTGTAATTGCAGCAAAAGGTGGTTCTACAAAGTATTGACTCAGGGGGCTGAATAACTACGCACGCCCCACTTTTCAGTTATTTATTTGTAAAAAAATGTTTGGAATCATGTATGATTTTCGTTCCACTTCTCACGTGTGCACCACTTTGTGTTGGTCTTTCACGTGGAATTCCAATAAAATTGATTCATGTTTGTGGCTGTAATGTGACAAAATGTGGAAAAGTTCAAGGGGCCGAATACTTTTGCAAGCCACTGTATATAAATGCAAACTAGCTGTAAATGTGCAAAGTTTGCTAATATAGGTACCAAAGCTGATCGTATGAGAGTAATTTTAGAAAAAAAAGGTCCATTTAAAGCTTCAGCTTTACGTTGGATGATTTCTCCAGTATTGTGGACATGGATTTTTGGTTTGGACCAACTGCTGTGTGCTATGCCAGTTTTGTTTTACAGTCTACAGTAAACCAAGTTCAGTGGGAGAGCACGATGATAACGGTTCCACCAGCTGCTTATAGCAAACATTGTGTGTGTGTGTGTGTGTGCGTGTATGTGTGTGTGTGTGTGTGTGTGTGTGTGTGTGTGCAGCTGTATGCATGCATGCGCATAGAGCTAGTGGGCAATTTAATTCAGATTCAGTGGAAATGATAGTCAGGCATATTGCTGTTTTTCGTCATGCTTTCACAGAGCCGTGGTTCCATTCTCAACTAGGAATGGCATAGGAGAATGTTTGCCAACAGCAGCGTGGCTTCTTCTCCTTCATTCACCTACAGTGTGTACTGGGCTTACAGCAGTGTTTGCAACAGAAACAGGGCTTCAGCGGACAGGAAGGATTACATGCTCAAAATAAAGCCACAAAGAAATATACACAGGTACACAGGAATATGTGTGTTTCAAAATATGTTCATGTCTAAAGAAAACATTGTAAAGGAAAAGATTTTATGCAGATACAGACACATTTCAGTAAAGGTCAAGCTGACCACAATGCACATTTTTAAGCTAATGAATCAAATTAAAAGGGAAAACAATGTGATGTAAGATTTAAATGAATCTAAAAATATTTAACTATAAATCTGAAGCTCACCTTGGCTTACTCGTCCTGTTGGCTGACTGAGCTGCAGTGGCATAGCAAGTTGTCCTCTAATTGGAGGGTTTGCAGTTCCATCACAGCTTTTCCATGTGCCAAATTTGAGTTTTTCCCAACTGCAGATCAGCCTGTTGAATGACATCTATGTTGTCATTGTAATGCACTTTGAAACCACTAGAATTAGTTTTTAAGCTCTACAGTCCATTTAACATTACTTAGCTGTTCAGCTCACATTTTGCTCTTCAGTGTCATTGCACTCACAACATTGTTTTTGGCAGCAGCTGTTTTCTAAGGGAAAGCTCAAAAACCTCCTTGTACACCATCTGCTCAGCAGCAAAGAACACACCTACACACTTAGAAACCAGTTAGACTAACTATATGAAGCAGAAAGCAGCCAAAGAACGAGATATTTGCCTTCTGAGTTTGTTAAGATGAAAAAAAATGATATCCCCTGTGTCCCCAACATCCCTCCTCTCTCTTCTCTTACTCTAAAGACAAGAAACTATAACTCTAATCGGCTAATCTGACAATCTGACCAAAGGAGAGGAAAAACACAGTGCCATATGGATCCTGGTGTAAACCAGATCACACATGGGACTTAAAACAAACCCTGTTATTCTCTGGTATCATAGTTCTCTGCTTTCTACAGCTACAATTGACCCAAACACAAAAATACAAGCCCCCCAGTTCTCAAAATATCCAAGGATTACATTTCCCATTTGTACTTTGTAATACAAACTAAGATACAAATACAATTTCCTTGAGGCAGGCTTGTAAATGTAGAGAAAATAAGGGATTTTCTCTATGATAAAAATACTGGACCTGATATAAACTTGAGCAAACACATGTTCAGCTCCCAGATCACACAGTAACAGATGATACTCATTTCCTTAGTGGCCTTTAAAGCGTTTGAATTAATTTATTTGTCCTTTATTAAAAATGAAGCAGCCCACGCCACATCTGAATGACAATGCCTGCACCATGTGTTGGTCCATCTGGCCATGATCCACAGCCATACAGCACGACACTCTGACTTTCTCAAAATGTTTATAAACCATAGGCCCCATCTCACTATATAATATATATATATATGCCTATGACTTTGTCTGTATAAGTTTTTCTTATGCAAACCAGTTCGACATATTAATTTAACAAATCAAGTATTGGTTTGTTGAACATGTCTTGGGCACAAATGAAATTATCTCATTACAATTTGACTGAAACGGGGGGTAAACAGCTCTCTAGTGGTTTTGGCAGTGTCACTGAGGATGGGGATTTGGGGTAATTTATTTTGTGGTCCAAGTTCTAAGTGGTCTCATTGATTTATGGCAATGCTAAACAAATCTAGGTAATATGATGGGAAATAAAAAAAAAAACATGAACCAGACAGCATTTGTGCATGGAGTGGAGCTGTCATCGGGCTCTGTAGATATGGGGAGATTAGATAAGAAGCTAACAGTTGAATGAGCTGCGTCTCACAGCAGTTTAAACAGCAGTGCAACCAAATGTGATTTGCACATTAAATGTGCTCTCATTAATGTGAGTCTATTAGCATGTTGGCCTTTTACAAAGTTATCAGCTTGTAAATGGTATGAGTTGCAGATGATAAAAGCTTATCATTGAGAAAGTGACAGTCACCCTATCAGTAGCTGGGGTCAGATATTCTTCTTTAGTTAAGTATTTCTTTTCTCTGATGCCTTTAATTAAACACAGAAAATAATTGTATGTCAATTATTATTACTCCTCTTATTCTAGAAGTAAATTCAGTTCTGCAACCACTTTCTCACACATGCACTTCAACCATTAACCAGGATGTCAACCAGAGCAAGTGTCTCCCATTCTAAATTAACTGGTTCTACACTTGTGACTGGACTTAAGTCAATATAAAATACCACAATTTTGGATGGGTCCAGTTGGGTCCAAGTGATGTCAATTTTGTTGTCAGAGGGTGAACACAAGGGTCTAAACAGATGGCTGCATTTTTTTGTGACTGTGCAGAATCATTTGCAGTGCACTACATTACAGTCATTAACTGCATGTACATCCTTCAGGTTGACTCCAAGTGGACTTGAAAAATAGTCTATTTGCATAATAATAGCAATGCCAACCGGTGTCCACAGGCTTATGCATCTGTTTCTGCAAGCTAGGCAGTTTTGCTCATCATTTAAGATGTCATTTAAGCTCGGGATGTGCAACACTGTCCAGATTTTTTTTAAGAAACTGTGTAAAATGACTGGATGTCTTAAACTGTGACTGCGTTAAGGCTGACATGTTGTCTACTTGGCTGTT
This sequence comes from Diplotaxodon limnothrissa, assembly GCF_057381915.1. NCBI lineage: Eukaryota > Metazoa > Chordata > Actinopteri > Cichliformes > Cichlidae > Diplotaxodon > Diplotaxodon limnothrissa. Next base: position 5,207,134 of record NC_140605.1, read on the forward strand.
TTGACTGTGATCACAGGACTTGAGAGTGGTGACTTGCAATATGATGACTTCAGCTCTTACATCTCCATGTTTATTGAAGTAATAAATCAGGTTTAGAACTGACACACAGGAAAAAGTGCACACTCACATGAGCTTTGACACCCGTTTGTGTTTGTAGAGTGCTGATGGATTATCCAGTAGCTGATCACAGACGTTGCGTCCACTTTAAGAGACTCACAGTCTCCCACTTTCTGTGACTGCCATGCAAGACCATATATAAATGTGACTGACTTTAGATGCTTTGTGAATTTGTACAGCTGATACTAACTGGGAGCAAGTCACTGGAAAATGAGAGAACATGCGAATAAGAATGAAGCACAAACAACAGGATCTATCATTTTGTCAGTGTTGAACAGTAATTACATGTATGATCTTACATTGCAATGCATGTGGTGTTTCAAATGCCAGATTTATGCTAAACATCTGGTTAGCATTATAGCATTATAAAAAGCTTTTTTAAATACACAAATTAATAAAAATAACAATAATAATAATAATAATTTGTCAACTACATAAAAACTCCTTTTAGATGGTTTTACAGAAGACAGTCGTGCTCCACGTTTTCATATTTTTTCTCAATGATACCTGATATACAGTCATTTTTAGAAATTTTGCCACCTAGCAGGACCGATAAATAAAGTTTATTCAGCACGGTAGTAAATACAATTTTAGGAAAAAAATTAATTTCTCCATTTGCTTAGGAAATCAGGGAATTTAACCAATACAGAGGTTATTGAGGCACAGGCACTTGTATCCAGTACTCCAACACAAATGTACAGTAGATGCTTTACAGTAGTGATGCTATTTGTAGACAGCACAGTTTACCATGGAGAGGAAAGCACATCAAAGATTAGAAACACTGGCTATTGCTTCAGTGAATAGTGTTCGTTTCTTTTAACAGTCAGTTTGTATATTATCACTAGCTCTCTGTGCAGCAGGGGTTAGGCCAAGGGACTAATAATATCACAAAGATAAAAAAGAAAGAGAATGCCACAATACAAGTCGCTTCACTCATTTTATGTATTGCCCTTTGGTGACAGTAGACAGCTACAAGGTGCACACGATAGTCTGCACAGCTCTGCATATGGCCTACAGGCTACCGAGACTATATAACATTGAGTTGCTTTACAGCCATATTATAAGAATAGGGAGTGTCTGAGTCAAAGAACATGTGCAGAAAGATCAATGGATGAGTGTGGTGGCATCAAAAGTTGTGAATGAAATTATTTTGAGAGCAAGTGAGAGCAGGAATGAAGGAGAAACAGAAGAGTAACACATTTTCACAGATAAAAGCATAAAGACAGAACAGAAGCAATCTTCTTTTGAGAATTTAAGTGCGCAAAACTGAAACCAAGAGCCAGTAAGAATAGTTGCACCCTAGGTAGATTTTGCTTGCGTTGAACGCTCCTTCCACTCCAGTATGCTTCAGGTTAAGGCATTTTTTTTAAATCAGAAAATGATAGCACGTCAACAGATTTGAAAGTGGAGGATTAGTTGTTTAATATTGATGTGCTGAAGTTAACTGTGAACAAATTCATTTTAACAGCACAATCATTCAGCACATTGAAGCGATTTTCTTGTAATTATTTTTGTGTGAATCAAGACAGGTAGAGGTCACATTCTGTTATTCTTGTTATCTGCCTGCCTGATTGGCTGCCTGGGGAAAAATGGCAGGAAACGGCTATCACAAGTTGCTTATCAGAGCTGCATTGAATTGAAATAAACCACAGTGCCACAACCATGCAGACAGACACCCTGCTCCCTGCATGCTTTGATTGCGGCTTGTTTGAAGAAACCTGAAGGGTTACTGCCTTTTACACGTGGCGGCCAAAGAGGAGGTGGGAAAGGTCATTTCCTTTTGATGGCTGGCCCCTGCAGTCGTGCAGTTTGTGTGTATGTCACACACACACACAAACATCAGAGAGAAGCAGAATAACGTGTGTTCAAACATGGTAACCTTTTGTTCACTGACTGTTAGGCTTTATTGGAGCTGATGATGTATATCAGATATGCTGGATCTGTTGGTTTTTATTGGCTTTTCATATAATTCTAGAACTGTGTTATATATATAAATAAAAAATAAATATAACTATTTATTTTTACCCAGGCTGAAACATTTGGGTTAATGCAAAAATTTCACATTTCTCATGGTTCGTAGTTTTTGTTTGTTAAACGAGTTGCGAAATTGAAAAAGGAAAAGAGATTGTGCATTTGCACCAATCACAGATTTACAGGTTTTCAGGGCAGCTGCGGGTTAGGAGGCAGACCAGGTCATCTACCAATTAGAAGGCCTTTGCTCCAGTGCATCCGCTGGAGTGTGCGTGTAAGTGTTAGACGTGTTAGCCACAGGAAAAGGCGCATGAATTTGTGTGTGACTGGGTGAATCAAGCATGTAGGAACACTGCTGTATGAGTACCAGTCCACTTTAGCATTAACTATAAATCATAGCTGTGAATATGTGTAGACAATTGGGGATTTTCACTCTTCACCCCTCCCGAACCACCTCCCATGTTAAGATTGGTTTGATAACTATTCTGATTTAAACCGTCAAGCTGTTCGCACAACAGGACAGTTGAGATCTGGTGGCACAGGATGCCAGCCGACTACACTGACTGGAGCTGTGTTGTGGATTATTATCCTGTTGTTGGAAGAAATTGCCAGCAGTTAAGTAGAAAATGAATTGATGTTGCAGACTGTTGCAGAATGCTGTGGTAACCTTTTGTGTTCAAGTCCTCTTTGATCCCATACAAACTCCCAGTTTACCACCAGAAGTCCTGGATTATCTTTTTCCCTCTCCCAAATCCTTAACAAATGAATCCAACATTGTTTCTGTTCTTCCAGATATCACAATGTTCCTCTGTCCAGTGTCTCTCGTCTTTTGTCCTTCATAATTTTTCCCTTTTATTGGACAGGCTCAGACATGGCCTTTTCTTTACGGCTCTGCTGACACTGAGAAGAGTTTTACCATTTAATGAAACTGGCAGTTGTTCATCAAACTACACACCCTGACGTTCCTGTTGTGCACTGGGGTCTGCCGCTGTCCTTTTTCTTCTGGTTTGATCCAGTTTCTGCTGTTCTGGGTGGGAACAGTTGATACAGTTGGAAAAATGGTTTTCTAATATTGTAAATGTATGTAAAGGTAGCACAAAGTGAACAAAGAGTGAAAGAGTGAAGCCTTTGTAAGTCTGTGTAGATATTATTAAAATTTTGTCATTTTAAATAAACACAAATGTACTGGAAGTGTTTTAGTGACCCCCAAATTATGAACTATTGTGAAACAGAAAGAGAAAAGAACAAAGAGATTCCACTGACCACATGCAGTATCATAAGTGGAATTTCCTGTGTAGCTGAATGGCTAAACCTGTAATACATAGAGAAAATAAACCCCCAGAAGGACAGAAAACAGAAGTAATGTGTTTAGCCTTCACTTATTTTATCTCTAAAATGTGTAATATAAATGTTATTTGACTACACACGCCTAACTACAACAATATCTACACATTAGAAAAGTTAAGCAGCAAATTTCTATTCAAATGAAGTTATTGATAAGTGTTTTTTCCCACTGAAGACAGACCCACTTGTTGGACCTTCAGTCACCAGGTAACGGCTAATTTGTTATTCATGAAAAGCCACTTGTATAAAGCCGCCCTCAGCTGCTGCTGCAGCAGCTAAATTGGCCAATTACATTAATGGAAGACCATCTCTTTGTTCGCAGCAGCCATATCGGCTGTGGTGGAGGTGATGGTGGCGGGACTATGTGGGAGGTATGAAAGTAAAGAAAACAAATGTGACGTCCGCACGCAGAGACACACGTAGCAATTTTATTGATGTCTGTGTTGGAAGGAGGCCTCCATTATAGCTTTAGAAGGGTCTAAGATTGGACCAAATTACTGTTCGTGTGTTTGAAGTGTTCTGGTAGCGACGGTAGTTTGGGGGGACGCTGAGGCTTTGGATGAAGTGCAAAATGTCAGTGAAGCAGCTGGAGAGGGCTAATGAGGGTAGGGGTTGCTATCTCCATCAGTGCTTCTCGGGCCTGATTCGGGTAAAACTTGGAGGAAATCATCTGGAATTAAAAACCGCAGCACTCTCTGGGCCCACCCCACATCTCCCTCTGCACGTTTATTTTTCCACCTCCATTATATTTCTCCCATTTTGTTTTCCCTTTTGGTTTGAAGGAGCTATATTTCCCTCTAACCCTGTGTCCTGCTGTCCGACTATTCCCTGTTCCTGCTACCAAAGAGTATTTTGCAGTTATTAACATAGTAATGATTTCTGAGGACCTGACCACTGAGGCGGCTGACCACTGGTTTTTAGTTATGGTCGAAGGGAAGCGAAAGCTACCTGCTGGGCCTTCGAGTGAAGAAGGATGTAGTTCAGGCTCCACGATGAGACCTAGAGTTCATGTGTGAGCACATGGAAGAAGAGGCTGATGAAAATGCTAATATTTTTGTTTAGGGGAGCATTTCATGTTAAAAGGTTGTTTCAGATTCCTTATGTCTTTCTACACAAAGGCGGAAACACAGAAAAAATGCTCAAAGGTGAAACGACATGCACTTTATAAAGCCTATATCACTTTCTCATGTATTTCTCATTTTGTTGAATCTATTTATTAGTGTTCCTGAATGTGACCTTCTTGTCTTTTCTGGACAGTGGTTGCCTAATAATAATTTAAAAAACTGACAGTAAGTTTTTCTCTATATACATGAAACCGATCAGATACTGCAACTGATGCATTTTTTTAATGTTTATAAAAAAAATGAAGCTCACATAGTGCAAAGAACAAAGCTTGTGAAAGGGTGAAAGGGGCTTAAATTATAGTCAGTGAGACTACAAATGCAATGTACTAAACCATACCTGCTGTTTAGTTATAGTTGGCAGCATCAGCATGATCTTTTTACAGACTTGGTTTAGAATGAAATCTTATGTCATTTTTCTGTTCTGTGCTTTGTGGAAATGGACTGACTTGCAGATCATGCAGCCATTTAACCTCAACCACAGTACAAAGCACCTGACATTATTTGCCAATCCTCACTGCTTGACCTACAAATGTATTCTGACATTTTGATTGTGATTGCTGTGTCAGAGCTACACCCTTATTGAGCATGTAATACATGGTACATGTGTCAGATGACAGGAAGATTTTAATTTGCTGTTGCTATCTTCCACCTGTCCTTCATTTCTAAATAAAGAGATTGCAATTCCAGTGTTGCTTCCCCACACTTGTCATGATGCTCATATCAATATTCCCAGCTCATATTGTCTTAATATTATCCAAGGTGGTGCATATCCAAGACTCTAGTTTTATAGCTATTACAGCAAAGCAGGTTAAATCCAATTAAAGCAATGAAATCAAATTTAGCTGGCAACATCTGGATATGCTAATTTCTAACTGTTTGCTGCTAAATCGAATTTTTTCCCAAAGGCCATTTCTTTGACATGCCTGTAGCATGTTACCGTACATTTCCCCAGCAAGTCCCCAAGGATATATTTGCAGCAAGTAATTTGGCAGAGCTATGGGTTTTTATTGGCTAAATTTCAATTAAATACAATTACAACCTGTTTTTTGTAATTGAATGACACAAACAGCAGCTTTGTGAATATCACAGCGTGGACTCACATATGGCAGCAGGGTCTGTGTAATAGCTTTGTTGCATTTGCTTACATACATTACATGAAAAGAGAGTATATATGTGTTTTTTCTTAGCAAGCAGTATCACTGTGACACACATTTTCCACATACTTATTTTGTCAACATAGAGATGCACTGCATAAACACAATTACAGGAAGCGTATAAATGTCGTTATTCATCTGAACACAACAAATCAGAAAGAAAGATGTAAGCTTGGGAAGATTTCAGCAGCTTGAGGTCTGCTGCAGGCCTCAATCACAATCCACCCCCCTTCAAGAGAGGCTGACAGAAGAGGTGAAGAACAGGCCGTATAAGAATGAAATTTTAATGCTTCCTGTCTTGGTCACTGGCTCTACAAGGTCATCTGCTCGCGTTTCATTGTTGGAAACAGCCCATTGACTGGGGGCAATTGAAACTGAAGAGATTTCCACTTTGCCCTCACACAAATTAAACCAAGGAAGCCACGACTCTTTGCTGCGTGATTTTGGTACACATTGTTACCTGCAGGAATGAAAGGGAGAAAGGGATGGACACAGAAGGAGAAGGAAACATTAAAGAGCTTTAATTCTTTTTATTTGCTTCTGTGTGCCTGCAACATGGCCGACATGCACAGGTTGTGATGTGCAGGCATTCTGTGTGTGTTTGGGTGTTTTATGTGAGTGGTCTCCCCCATGTTGAAGGACAGACTGAATCAATACCAATAAGTAATCAATGATGTATGAAGGCTGGACAGAAGACAGTTCTTGAGGTCTCCCTGGTTCCGTCTGCTGTACAATGAAAACAGACACAGCAACAGAGTACACTGTATACTTTCACTAAAGCATGCAAAGCAGCATAGAGAGTGTAGCACTGTTAGACACACTTGGATAAATGCAGCACAACCTTTTCTAACAATATGTTTTATAAAACCCCTTTTCTGTCTTGCATTTAGTTTGCAGTTACACCAAACAATTTGTGATAGACAATTCAGTCCAGAATAAACGCCAGTGGTCTGAGTTTTTAAACAAAAAAAGAGCTGAGGAGGAAGAGAGAAGTGAGCTGGTTTGGAGGACAAGGACAAAACCTGCTCTAACTCTCAGCTCTTCTTTGAGACAATGTTTTCCCTGTCGTCTAAGCCAAGGAAAGAATTACTTATCATGTAGCCTAATCCTAAAAGAAGTGACAAACATAAGATCCAGAAACAATCCACCTTGCAGTGCTGCTTACAACATGTTTGCCATTTCTGTATGAAAACATTAAAGATGTATAAAAAGTACTAAAAACTCCAATTTTTTTATACATTAAAGAGCTGATTCTGCTTTGATAATTAAAATAGTAAATGTGTTGGTTTTGTCATTTTATTCAAATCTTCTAAACAATATACAGTACAGTCATTTAGGAGAAAAAAAGAAAGAAAAAAAATTCTAAACATTTTGTATAAATATTTTATATTTGCATAAACTTTATCTCAGTTCAATGAAGATTTGTGTTTTCTTTATTTTACTTATTTAGAAGGGGACAGTGAATCCTAATGAACATCAGTAATAATTGTTTAAGATGGAAACTTGAGAGATTAAAGCAAAATTGCTATTTTATATCTGTACTAGCAGGTCACATAAAACTTTACAACATACAAATGTTTATGCTATGTGCAGCTTCATTTAGCTGGCTCACACATGCAGCCTTGAGGACAGGTGGCAGTAGATCTCATGAACTGCTTTTCTAATTCCATCAAACACACAGATGGATTTCTGGATTGTCGCCTTGTGTCAGTGTCGCTCTGTCTAATAGAAATTGTTGTACAGCTACAGGGAGTGCAGAATTATTAGGCAAGTTGTATTTTTGAGGAATAATTTTATTATTGAACAACAACCATGTTCTCAATGAACCCAAAAAACTCATTAATATCAAAGCTGAATGTTTTTGGAAGTAGTTTTTAGTTTGTTTTTAGTTTTAGCTATTTTAGGGGGATATCTGTGTGTGCAGGTGACTATTACTGTGCATAATTATTAGGCAACTTAACAAAAACCAAATATATACCCATTTCAATTATTTATTTTTACCAGTGAAACCAATATAACATCTCCACATTCACAAATATACATTTCTGACATTCAAAAACAAAACAAAAACAAATCAGCGACCAATATAGCCACCTTTCTTTGCAAGGACACTCAAAAGCCTGCCATCCATGGATTCTGTCAGTGTTTTGATCTGTTCACCATCAACATTGCGTGCAGCAGCAACCACAGCCTCCCAGACACTGTTCAGAGAGGTGTACTGTTTTCCCTCCTTGTAAATCTCACATTTGATGATGGACCACAGGTTCTCAATGGGGTTCAGATCAGGTGAACAAGGAGGCCATGTCATTAGTTTTTCTTCTTTTATACCCTTTCTTGCCAGCCATGCTGTGGAGTACTTGGACGCGTGTGATGGAGCATTGTCCTGCATGAAAATCATGTTTTTCTTGAAGGATGCAGACTTCTTCCTGTACCACTGCTTGAAGAAGGTGTCTTCCAGAAACTGGCAGTAGGACTGGGAGTTGAGCTTGACTCCATCCTCAACCTGAAAAGGCCCCACAAGCTCATCTTTGATGATACCAGCCCAAACCAGTACTCCACCTCCACCTTGCTGGCGTCTGAGTCGGACTGGAGCTCTCTGCCCTTTACCAATCCAGCCACGGGCCCATCCATCTGGCCCATCAAGACTCACTCTCATTTCATCAGTCCATAAAACCTTAGAAAAACCAATCTTGAGATATTTCTTGGCCCAGTCTTGATGTTTCAGCTTGTGTGTCTTGTTCAGTGGTGGTCGTCTTTCAGCCTTTCTTACCTTGGCCATGTCTCTGAGTATTGCACACCTTGTGCTTTTGGGCACTCCAGTGATGTTGCAGCTCTGAAATATGGCCAAACTGGTGGCAGTGGCATCTTGGCAGCTGCACGCTTGACTTTTCTCAGTTCATGGGCAGTTATTTTGCGCTTTGGTTTTTCCACACGCTTCTTGCGACCCTGTTGACTATTTTGAATGAAACGCTTGATTGTTCGATGATCACGCTTCAGAAGCTTTGCAATTTTGAGACTGCTGCATCCCTCTGCAAGATATCTCACTATTTTTGACTTTTCTGAGCCTGTCAAGTCCTTCTTTTGACCCATTTTGCCAAAGGAAAGGACGTTGCCTAATAATTATGCACACCTGATATAGGGTGTTGATGTCATTAGACCACACCCCTTCTCATTACAGAGATGCACATCACCTAATATGCTTAATTGGTAGTAGGCTTTCGGGCCTATACAGCTTGGAGTAAGACAACATGCATGAAGAGGATGATGTGGACAAAATACTCATTTGCCTAATAATTCTGCACTCCCTGAATATTAAATGACAACTGAGGGTATTTATTATTTGAGGACCATATTTATTTGGATACACAATTTTTCCCCCCTCAACAAAGGTGCTTTTGTTGTACATACACTGTTTCTTGATCTCAGCCACCTTGTGTCAGTTTCATTTTGGTCGAAGTTCACCAAACAAGTTGAGGATCGGGGATCAGACCATTAGTCTAATGTTAGGGGTCACTGTGACATTAAAAAGAAAAAAACATGACTGTCGGTAGGAAATCCACAGCATGGATGGCCCCGCCCCTCCCTGAGCCTGGTTCTGCCAGAGGATTCTTCCTGTTAAAAGGGAGTTTTTCCTTCCCACTGTTGCCAAAGCGCTTGCTCATAGGGGGTCATATGATGGTTGGGTTTGTTGGGTTGGGCTACCTTACAATATAAAGCGCCTTGAAGCAACCGTTGTTGTGATTTGGTGCTGTATAAATAAAACTGAACTGAATAGAATTGGGTCAGTTCAAAAAACTGTTGCCATATTGTTATTCGTGTATCGACCCTGATCTACCCTGTGTCAGCTTTCATGCTCTTTTATGCTACTTGACTTGACCCCGCGAGCTGTCACTTCAATGTTAATGTAATTTTTTTGTTTGTTTGTTTGTTTGTTTGTTTTTTGTTATGTTTTTTTTTTTTTTTTTTTTTGGTACTAACACTTTCACCGGTGCAGCAAACCCTCCATCTACACCTGGCTCTGAATCCATAACAAATACTAATCACTTGTTTGTAATGCTTGTCGTTTCATTTTCCACCTAATTTCACTGAAATCTGTTGATTTCTGAGGTATCACGCTGACCATCAAATAGACGGGTACCAAAATCATAATGACGCCAGCAGGGGTGACAACAATAGAGATGTGTGCTGTGCTTCTTTTCCAATAGCACTATGCTCTCCAGTTACAAAGTAATAATAATTTAATATTAATTTCTGTGTGTTGTATATTAAAGAGACTGATTAGAGTCCAGCAACAAAAAGCAGCAGCCTCTCATTTTAATATTCTGAATTTGTTTTATTTGACTCTTCAGTGTAAAGCAGGCTTTCAAATGCACATCAGAGCTAGATCTGAGGTGTAGACATGAGGCAATAATAACATCCACCAACACGAAACTGGGCTGTAAACAGCAGGGGTTTGATGTGAGGAGTCAGACGAACATTTCAGATTAGAAAAACGTGTCTTAACACCAGCATGCCTCTTTAAATGAGGATGCCCTCATCTCAGAGTGATTAAATATCTGGGAAAAAAGCAACAGACCTACAAAAGGAGGCTGAGGGGGGGCTTTTACCCATCATCTTTAATGACTCACAAGCTTAGACTTTGAAAGTTGTTACTGATTGAAAATTTCATTTAGATGAAAAGATGAAAGAGAGGTGCCTAACATGAAAAAAAAACAATGCTTTTCATTTTCTCACTATTTACTGTCCACATTTCTACCTCATCCCAATTTAAGTGAAGACTGGCTATATTTTGGTCAGCTCAGCCATTTAAAGACAAACAGTAGGAAAAAAAATTTTTTTTTTAAGTTTATAATCACATCTGTGGCCTTTGGTGGCTCGAAGCTCTTCAGTTTTCCACATTTCCAGACCAATGACACTCGAAAGCTTGCTTTGACTCCCACGTAATTAACACATTTTTAACGCACCAGCCTTCAACATTCCAAACCATTTCAGGCAGTATGCCCGTGCAATTTTCGAGAGACATGAGCGGGGGTGGTGGGGGGGAGAAGAGCTTTGTGAGACAGCTCTCTGATGTTGCTGCAGAGTGTTTTTGTGGAGCTTTATTAGATTTAGTTGGAGTGTACCGACTGTGTGAAAATGGGCTGCTTGATGAGCTTGGCACCGATGCCGCCTTCCTCAACAAGCATGACGTACGCCTCATTTTGGAACTCTGAATCTGTCTCAACTATCACCTGCTCAGACACAAATAGACACAAATGCACTTTACCTGTTTTGTCTTGTTTTGTTTGTCTGACATTTGTTTCATTAGATCTTGTGTAATCTGGATTTTTCCTCTTCTAACATTCTGAACAATTAGCAGAGAGAAAGTGAATTTGATCTGTGGCAGAAAATTGAAATTAGGAAACACAGTCCTCTGCTTTTATACAGTTTTTTCTGATTGCTTAAGCACATTTTTTGTAACTATTGGCTAATTTTGCAAAACTCTTCACACAAATAAGAAAACCTGTCACCCAATTATCAAAACATTGTAGTTCTCTTGCAAAAGCAAACACAGCTAGATTAACTCTTCACACCTTCGTAAAAATAGTGTTTCCGTATCAAACAGTACACACAAGCCATCATCTACTAAGCACACAATGCACCAACTGCACACTGATGGTATGAATACAAAACACATCTGGCTTTTGCTTTCTCTGTGCACAAGGTAGGCCATGTCAGTTTGAGCTCATACTTCTGTCATAGATCCATAAGCATAGAGGGATCCAAACTTCAAGTACTGGTGTTTATTCAAACACATCAAAACAAACACAAGTGTTCATTTCCAAGTATAGGATTATTTGCAATCGCCATAATGACTATATGGGTTTCTTGGTCTGCAGTGAACATGCTTCCTCTGCCCCAGCATCTGGTCATCTAGCAATTCTGTAAAGTAACAATTTCAGTATTTGTACATCAATGGTATTGGTGTGTTTCTCATTGGCATATGGCAGTGCTACAAATCTTTGTGCGAAGTGACTGTACTAACCGATTCTCATTTCAAGATGTCCTTATGGTACTTGCTCCAGTGTAGCGGCTCGAGTTAGGCTGGACCCGTTGGCCAGCTACCCTCAGGGTCATTCCACGGTTGATTACATGGTCCACTATTGTAGCTCTGATGTCATCAGCAATTCTATTTCTTACTCTTCCTACCCTTCCTCTCCCCCCTCCTCATCTTCCTCTTGCTCCCCCTTGTCCTTGTCGTCCTCTTCATCCTACTTCTTCACCTCCACGTCCTCTTCCTCGGCCTCCTCTACTTCTCACTCTTTCTGCTCCCTCCATTGTACTCCGCACACACAGCTTACCTGTATTATAGTGCTTAGGCTGATTGCAAACTGAACTAATTATCTAAAAAAGTTTTCACATGTGAAAGTGTGCCAGACAGTTGGCAAATTAGTGTTAATGATAGTCATACATGTGTATACTTTTGCTAGGAGTGTGTTGGAAATTTGGTAATTGAGTGTTGTGCAGTGAATTGTGCCTACAGTTTTGCAAAGTGTGTGTTACAAAATTGCAAACTGAGTGCAAAGCAGTTTTTGTGCTTTTAGTTTTGCAAACTCAGTGAGTGGTTTTGCTATAAGTCTGAATAGTTTTAGAGATTGTGCTACAGGAATCACAGTTAGGGTTTAAGCATTCAGAAAAAACTGTAATAGGACAGCCAGAACTGAGTTTCCTGATGTGATCAAGACAGAATTTCTTAGGCAGGATTTCACGTGTGTTGGCATGGACACACAGACATCTTGAATAGAAACCATTTTTGTTGGGTGTTTCAGTTTGAGCCCACAAGGTTTTTAAGGAAGGAAGTCCCAAAGACAGATGCACCGCTTGACATATTATGCTTTTGATATTCATTCTAGTGGTGGAGATGCATATGAAACATAACAAAATGTTCAACATAATGAGAGTATGAATAAGTAAACCCTCAGGATGCTTTAACGATTTGGTATACAGTTGTCTCCATGAGCACAGCAGCCCTGCACACCTACTGCTGAAAGAAAGTTTCCTCGCTGGATTCAGAGAGAGGATGAACTGAGTGCCAGTTTAAGACAAATAAAGAGTGTTTTTCAGATGTAAATGATGTAAAGCTAACCTATAAGAATAAATTAAGAATATAAACATGGATCTGGCAATGCAAATCAACAAACACAAGCATAAATAAAGAAGCCCTACACTCTGTGTTTACATTGCTGTGTAACACTACAAGACAATTTGTAGTTAATCTAACTGTGAACTCTTAAAAAAAATAGATTCAGAGTGAAGTGAAAGCATTTAGAGTGGAAAAGATTTGTCTTTACAAAATGTTGATTGTTGAGTCTTTGACTTACCTGATGCTATATACATAAAACTGATTGAATTAAAAGTTAAAATGACTATGTGGAACATTCAGTTGGAGTAAGATGAGATGCAGCAGTGCTGCTCTCTGTGGGTCACCATTGTTTTTCATTGAGGCCTGAAAAGGACTCCCATGCACTTACGGTGAGGTGTTAGCTTACGTTGTGTTCATGCTAGCACCACGCATCGAAAAACCTGCTAATTTCACTCTTGTAAAATGACTGGTTGCAGGGGTAAAAGAAAAAGGAGCTGGGGGTGTTATGAAAAACCTAAATGCATCTTTTAATTAAATCCCGGGAGTACTGAAATGCTCAGAGGGTGAGTGGAGCCTTTGTTTCCTCCCTGTTCCTAAAACTAGAGCAATGAACTCTGGGATGTGGTCATGTTAGAGTCTGTGTAGTAAATTCAGAGCCCCACTTCGCAGCCCATCGTATTTCTGTCTTGCTTTGCCCTCTGCGTCGTGCTCTTCCTCTTTTCTCTTGTGTTCTCTGCTGTCATTCTCCCTCCTCCCTCCTCCTGTCGCTTCCATCCCCTGCACGTCCCCTTTGTTGTTTGCTCCTCTGCTCTGTCTCATGTCCCAATCCATTGTAGAACAACAAGTCAAAGTGCCTCTTTGCATTCTCTTCTTCTTTGTTTTTTCTTGTCTTCCTCTTTTCCTCACTGTTTCCCCTTCCCCCTCGCTTTACCCTTTCTCTTTCCTTGCCAGTTCAGGCCTAATTAGGGAGATTCCTCTCTGATCAATAAACTATTCCCATGTGAGCAAAAAAGGCAACAGCCCAGAATGACAGCATGTGTGTGTCTCAGAGGGCAAACATGCACATAGAATGATGTGTTAAAGGTTACACATCTTCTTTCTTGGCAAACAGATATTATATGCATGCACACTCACATATTTAATGACTAAAATCTTGCATTTTTGCCACACCCTCTCAGAAAATTAAGTTCAATATTGTTATATTTGAAGTAAAGTTATTTGCCACTGGGGTAGTACCTTCTGCACTACTACTTTTGTATGTATCCCATTCATTTGAGTACATTAAATACATCGAGTACACCTACACCTAGGTTGTTAATAAATTATTAAGAACACTTTTTTCCATTCAGATTTGGATTCAGATGTGGACCCTGCTAGTGAACTTGTGACTTTGCCTTTCTTATATCTACTAGGCATGGGGTCAGGAAAGGCTGGTATAATCCAGAAATATGAACCTTTTATTGCTTGGGAATATACATGTACCATGCCCTAGAAAATGGATAGTTGTTACAACATCCCATATTTAGCACTATGGGCTACATTTATTTTGATTCTACCTGTATTTTTGTTGCATGCCTAAATCTGGGTATGTAAAATTTTGTCCTGAGGCTTCAACATTTTCTGATCTTAGCCTTTGCTTATTGAACTTTATTAGAGCACCTGAGAGAGGAACAATTACCCAATAATGATGCAGCTGTGAAACTAAAGCATGGTGACATTTAGCCTAATGATCCATCTACTGGTTCTAGCAGAACTGAACTTCCTACCTTATCCTGGCTCAGAGGAATTTATGTCCAGAAGCTTGGGAGCTGAATCCTGAAAATCAATTTCACATTTTATTCAGGTATGTCCATATATGGTTCAGTCTTGTGTAGCTTCAGTTTGCGCTGTCCCAAAACAAAGCCTGCCTCTCTCATTATATCAATAATTAGAAATACATTTTTGCTAATTTCCCCTTTTAAAGCTGACAAGGGCAGAATCAGCCTCAAGGTCACCGCAGAGGCAGTATATTAAAATTTAATCGCACTCATGCACTGATTTAAAACAAGCAGCGAGGGGAATTAAGCAGCTAGGGAAAATCATAAAAGCTAGGCTGTATCTAATGCATCAGGAGTGAATGATGTGAACGTGTTTACGTGCCACTGATGTGAGAGCAGAGGGCCCAGGGCCACAGAGGGCCATCTGGGACTCGTAATTTGACAGCTACACTCAGCCATGTGGCCACAGGCACGTTGCCTTTGCTGCTTTCAGTGAATGCTTATGTGTGTGTGTGTGTGTGTGTGTGTGTGTGTGTGTGTGTGTGTGTGTGTGTGTGTGTGTGTGTGTGTGTGTGTGAGTTATGTGCAACTCTTGTCTGTGTTCATAGAAATTCCTCATAATTTTACTGGGAAACAACAGCCAATTAAAATAACTGCAATCTGTATGCATAAGCCTCAGCCAATTTATCCAGGGAACTTTGTGAAAGTACAAGGATTCAGTATGCATTGTGTCTGGGTTTGGCTGTGGGTAAGCATTAGCTTTGCATAGCATTTGGGGAGAAAGTCGAACAAAGCTGAGAAAAAAAGTAGCCACTGTACACAGACTCCAGAGATCTGCAGTCCCAAACGACTCATTAACTATTCCGGCAGTAGAATAAATTTAGCCCGTGCAATTAGTGAGCAGGGTGAAATACACATTTAGTTATTTAGCATCACATTTTACAACTAGACTCTTGAATATCATGCTTTTCTGCTTTTTTATAAATTGCATTTGATTGACTCCAGATATGGGTTCACATCACCTTATCCAATATGAGCAAGTTTTGGCTGAGCATGCATTACAGTGATTGTCACAATTATGATAATAGAAAGGATAATTGAGAATGTTTTTGTGCTTTTATCATCATCACCTGAAACACCTGCATATGTTACCATGGTGTGTGTGTGTGTGTGTGTGTGTGTGTGTGTGTGTGTGTGTGTGTGTGTGTGTGTGTGTGTACTGTTACCTCTATGCCCGGGTTTCTTTAGGCTGATTACTACAGTGCCTGAAGGGTGTGAAGTATTGTTTATGTTATTTACGAGCTTCATTTAATTGGGCTGAGAGTAGTGAGGCTCAGTCAGAGGCGTGCTCCTGTTGGTTTAAGCACAGTCTGTTCTGCAGGCTATGAGCAAAGCTGTAATTAATGGAATTTATTTCAGTGTGTGTTGCATGTGGATTAGATAATAATAGTTCACAAGGACTAGATGACTGCCATCTTTCCTCCTTTCTTTGCAGCTCATTTTACACAGACACTGCACACTGCAGGAAGTTATTTACGCGCTCTTGCTTGATGATTCCATGTGTGGATATCTCTATTAAAGAGAGACTCGTGCGCAAGGCCTTACCTTGGCTACATATACGTGCCCTGAATCAATAGCAATGAATGAATAAATACAAGTATCTCAGTTAATTTAGACCTTTTATCAGAGCGATGGACTCATTCCACATTCTCACCGTGGCTTGTGGCACAGGGGAAATTAGTGTTATACAGCATGGAAAGTCAGAACATATGAATTGTTTTCTCAGGGAAATGACTTTCAGTAATCATATGCTTGCAGAGTAAGAAGTGGTCAGTTAATTATTTAATTGACTACCATACATTAATCATCGCTGAATCATGTTTTTGTTTTTTTGTTTTTTGGTAAATGCAGCTTTTGCAGAAACTGTCAGAGATTTATTGCGCTATTTTAAGTCATATTAGTGTGGATAATAAGATGAATATACTGACACTAAATGGCCAAGTCCTTTGACAGGTGGTGTAATGAAGGCAATTTCTATCATTTCATCATTTTTATCATTCTGTCTGTCTCTTTAAGGATTCAACTTGGTAAATAATTAACCTCTATAGCATGTACATATAAGAAAAGGCAGGTTGGAGTGAGGTCACATTTTGATCATTTTTGTTGCACTTAGTGAGGTAACTAAATGACAAGATGACCTCGTCAATGGATGATAAAACGGATATTTGATATTTGATATTTGAATTCATTAATAATATCTGAGAACTGGACCAAGAACTTCCACAACATGTCTTTTATCCTGTCTTCCTTCTCTCACCCCAACCGGTTGCAGTAGATGGCCCCGCCCCTCCCTGAGCCTGGTTCTGCTGGAGGTTTCTTCCTGTTAAAAGGGAGTTTTTCCTTCCCACTGTCACCAAAGCGCTTGCTCATAGGAGGTCATATGATTGTTGGGTTCGTCTCTGTATGTATTGTTGTAGGGTCTACCTTACAATATAAAGCACCTTGAGGTGACTGTTGTTGTGATTTGGCACTGTAAAAAATTTTATTGAATTGAACTATTTGTGTAGGTTGTGCACCCCGACATTTAAAAGCTGCAAATGGATGAATCTCTCATTGGACTCCTTCCTAAAGACAATCACCTGCATAGATGTTCTGTTGTGTTTGCATTGAGTATAGTGGGGACTCCTGCACCCGATGCACACATAGCAATATAACGGCCAACCAAGTATTAAACTGATTGTTAAAAGAATTTTGTTTTTGGAAAATGTAAATAGTTCTAACAAATAAACAGAAGTTCACAGGCCTTGGTAAATCAGGATGTGAAGCATCCTGTTATGGATCTGTACTTCAAATAATGAATGTTAGTAGTAACGATTCCTTCAACTAATTAAGTAATCCGTTATGATGCTTAATCACTAAAGCTCATTTACTACTTAATGCTCCTGTAGCTGTGTTTCCACACAAAGTCCAGATCATAACTGATCTCAGAGCGACTGCAAGACAGCAGTAATTTAAAGGATGGATGTAAACAGGCGACATGCTTCATGACAGCGCTGTCTGAGATGAAAGAGAAGCACGATGGCTTTACTTTGGTGTGTTTTAACTTGTGGCCTTTTTTTTGCAAGTGCTGCTTGTCTTGTTTGTCCTGTTAGAACAACACTGCTTGAAAAGCATATAATCTATATTGTAAAAAACCTTAATTCATGGAAGCTGCAGCTTTCTTGTGCTGGTTCACTCTGCTCTCTGGTGTAAATTGGTGCTGAAGGTATTTTCAGCACCAATTTACACCAATTTAGAGACTATATGTTGAGCTGAGTTCACTCAGTTAGGTACTTTGGTGGGAGCCAAAGAAACAAATATTGTGCTTAAAATGATGTATATGTACTATAGTCGTCCTACAGCATCAAGCTATGAAGGTTTTACATTAGTAGTCATTTTCAGCATCGCTCATCTAGCATTACATTTACAGTTTTTTACAGCCGCTAGGACACATGTCTCAATACTTAGGTCACTTTTGCAAAACTCTTCACACAATCCTCCTAACTGACCGTCAGCTTGGCAAAGCAGTTCATTTCACATTCAAAATGCACTACAACTACCAAAACACTTCATTCAGGTCTCAAATAACCTCATTCTTCCAGAACACTAGCAAAGGTTGACAGCCGACAAACACACTTTGTCACCCACAAAACAATGACCTGAAAAACACTAACAACATGTAGCATTACAGTGTTTCCTTGTGTAAAACAAGGACACATCTCTGTTTATAATTTCAATATATGTTACTGGAATGAATCAGACATCATGCAGAATTCGTTAATATTTGTTTATGTATTTTTATTTTTTTGCACTAAGTAATCCCAAAATACAAGAATTTGTATACACACCATCCACTGATACACATACAATAGTAATGCTAATCTACCCGGTCTCCTCCATTTGGCCACAGGTTCTCATCCACATCACATCTTATGTCATCTAGGGCAATACACCTAGGAAAGAATCTTCTGGCTGCCAGAATTGAAGGAGTTGAAAAATTGAAGGAGTAACACCTGTGTAGATGTTCATCTACAATGAGAATAAGCTGTGGCTGGTTAAACTGCATTTTTAGATTTAAAATATGTTTCAATAAAATATTATTGTTGGATTTTGCTGTCTTTTCAAGTTTTGCATTGTGTTATTGTTTTGGCCATAAGTTTAACAGTTTTGAAAACAGTATGTAAGCACATGCAAAATGTCCTGTCCGTACAAAGATTTTTGGCAGTTGTTGTGTCTGAGTGAGAAGATAATTCATGAAATTTGAGAGATGTAGTCATTGAATGCATTTTGTGCCAAAACAATGATAACTGATCCTCAGTTTAGCCCACATAGACTTCTGTTGTGCTCACTGTGTGAGGAGTTTTGCAAACGTGACCTAAGTATTGAGAAATGTGTCCTAGCGTCTGTAAAAAACTGTAATCACATGCTGTTCTTCTGACGTTTTTCTCCACCGTGTCCACAACCTGTGATCAGCTCTGTTATTCTGTAAGTGATATTTGATAAAATAAAATAAAAATGTTTGTATTTAGACTCCAGAAATAGTGAAATTGTATATAATTGTATATAAGGACAGCATCACACAACTCTGTGAAGAGAAAAAAGGCGTAACACCAATAGGTTTTCTGAGAATGTCTTCATGAACGTTGGTAACAACATCTTTGACTGAAAGGGGAGTTTCACTCGTCCGGCCCACTAAAGATCAAAGCTAGCTTCTGTGGTTTAGACCTCATGCTCTAAAACACTGCAGATTTTTGCATTGCATTCTTAGAGGGTGTTTTTATTTATGAATTATTGTTAAGAAAACAGCATTTAACATCTTAACAGCCAAGCAAAGCCACTATCTATACTATCCATACTATATCCATCTGCTGGCAAGCCGCCCTCATCCACTGTCCTCGATTCTTCTTTTGCTTATTCAGACACACAAAGACGAATGTTTTCTGCTTTGTTTTTAAATGATTGACTATATATATAAACATTTTGTGACCTCTCGCATTTATCTTGTGGCCCTTTGGTGTGTGCAAACCCCTCACTCCCCAGGTTGGATTCCTCAATCCAAACTAAATCCCATCCATTGTATTCCTGGAGCTTTATCACTTGTAACTCAACAGAGGAATGAAATCATTGTTTGCAATATGAGATGCCACATGTAACAGACTGGTGCGTTTGCTCACCCAGCCTTGTTTTGGATATCAAAATGGAGAATAGCTCCGGAGATGCAGCCAGTCATTTCCTAATGAGCTGCTGGCAGGCCGGCACTGCTTTGCCCGTCCAAAATGAAAACACTGCCAGATAATTGGCCAATTTCATAACTGGGATGCTTTTTCTGGCTTAAGCTTCTGCGAATTAACGAGCTGACCGTCACAATGTCACGGGTCAGTTCAAATGAAAACAAAAAAACTGAAAGTGATGACACTACAGGAAGCTAATGATGCCTGCCACTAGCAGGAAGAACTTTTCATTGTCACAGTGAGCTCCGACATGAGCTACGCAGTCTGCTTTGATTGCATTGCATTGCAGTTAGACTGAATAATATCTGTTAAATATATTTACATTTAAATACATGCAATGCTTTAGATAAGATAGCATTGTACTGCATCTCTCCCAATTCTTCTGTAAGCAACATTTTATTTATCCAGCAACAAACAACAATTTGCTCTGTAAGGATAATATATCTTCCAATCAGACGTTTGCTGTTCTGAGCACATCTACCAAAGCATAGGACTGTTGGTACATGGACTTTGGACTTCACCCATTCATGCAAGCACATTTTCTATACGTTATTTTCTACATAGGTGCTTTGATTCTGACATTCACACACATTCATACTCTGTTGGATGCATCGGAGAGAAACCTGGGGTTAGTATCTTGCCCTGGGGCATGCAGACTGGAGCTCAAGGCTAACAACCAGTTATAAGTTTCTCCTATTGACCCTTCTACTGCGCATAATCAACATAAACAAAAATATTAAATAGTTTGAAAAAATTAAAAAAATATGACTTGGAAAATGTTGTTGGGGCAATCGTGGCTCAAGAGTTGGCAGTTCGTCTTGTAATCGGAAGGTTGCCGGTTCGAGCCCCAGCTCAGACAGTCTTGGTAGTTGTGTCCTTGGGCAAGAAACTTCACCCGTTGCCTACTGGTGGTGGTCAGAGGGCCCGGTGGCACAGTGTCTGGCAGCCTCGCCTCTGTCAGTGCGCCCCAGGGCAGCTGTTAAAAGTTACAAATAATATGAACCCAAAGAATGAGATAAACTGTCTAGTGGTTATTTTCATACTCTCACTGTGTCAGTCGAAGCAGGTGACTAATCTTTTTTTCAAATGAGTCGTGGCTCTGACATCAATGAATGAGTTGCTGCAATGAAAGAAACTGTTCAGTCTTGAGATGTGACACAATGTTTCACAGTGACACTGATCTGTAATGTTTCTCATTGCTCTGTTTGGTTAAGGAATCCATTTCTGAGTTCAGATTGGGCTTTTTTTTCCTTCATGAGTGTGATAATCAAAGTTTGTCTGCAACTCTTAATAGGTGAACAACTTTTAGAGTTAGTCTAGGACAGGTATTAACATGTGAACTATTTTTTTACATTTGCTTTACAAGGCTACTTCTACTATTTGGAATCAGTGCCACTTGTATGAAAAGGTAGTGGGGATATAACATCCAGTTGGTATAAAGAATTAAAGTCACTCATAATTCAGTTACATTCAATTCAGTTGTATTTAAATTGCACCAAATCACAGCAACAGTCACCTCAAGGTGCTTAATATTGTAAGGTGAAGACCCTACAATAATACAGAAAATGACCCCCTTTGAGTAAGCACTTTGGCAACAATGGGAAGGAAAAACTTCCTTTTCATAGGAAGAAATCTCCAGCAGAACCAGTTTCAGGGAGGGGTGGCCATCTGCCACAACTAGTTGGGGATGAAGGGAGGGAGACAAGACAAAAGGCATGCTGTGGAAGAGAGCCAGAGATTAGTAATAAGTCATAATTAAATGCAGGGTGGTGTATAAACACATGGTGAGTGAACAGGGGTGAGAGAAGGAGAAATGCTCAATGCATTATGGGAATCCCCCGACAGCCTTAAGTCTATTGCAGCATAACTAAGGGTGGATTCAGGGTCACCTGACCCAGCGTTTACTATAAACTTTGTCAAAGAGGGGAAGTTTTAAGCCTAATCTTAAATGTAGAGGGTGTCTGTCTGTCTGTCCAAATCCAAGCTTAGAGCTGGTTCCACAGAAGAAGGGCCTGGAAGCTGAAGGCTCTGCCTGTCATTCTACTAGTCCAGTCTAGAAGTAATAAATGCATGAACTAGTTTTTCAGCGTCACTCTGAGACAGGATATTTCTAATTTTAGAGATATTGCATGGATAGAAGAACACAGTCCTACATATTTGTTTAATGCGTGCATTGAAGGACATCCTGCTCAAAAATGACTCCATCTGCATAACAGTGAAAATGTATGCTACATCTTTTAATGATACTGGCTAAAGGAAGCATGTATAATGTAAACAGAACTGGTCCACACACTACCAGCTAACACTGTGTCTTCAAAATGCTAGAAAACTTTTAAGTACAGAAACCAATACTAATACTTTTATCTTAATCTTTTATATACATGTGACATTTCTGTCTGTTTGCAAATCCAACTTTTGCCCTGAATCTTTTTGTACTCTCAGGAAGGTCATACCTAAACTAGTGACCAACTATTGTTTTGTTTGTTTGTTTTTAAAAGGAAATCAAAGGAAATTGAAAAACTTTAATCTAGCATGAAATATTCATGAAGCATATGGTGTAAATGTATACAGCGAGTGCGATGAACCCTATCTGCCCTCTTGAACACAGGCTGGATAGGTGCGTACTGTCATGACAGCATAGTCACAGAACTGAGGAAAAGGTAATGGAGTCGAAATAATGTCCAACAACAGTTGCATGAACAGCTGTAAGGTTGATTCATATCAGCTGTTGCATTTATTGAAGAGGCCGTTCTAAGCAACTTCAAATGTGAACTCCTTCCCACAGACTGCCCACCTTTGCTCTTTGGCCTGTCCAGCTGGTCCAAAGCTCAGGCTAACAGGTGAGCAGGGCACTCACTGCTCCAACGACTCATTACACACAGTCTGTTTAACAACTGCCAATAGCTCATTACCTGCATGGGCTCTTTCACAGGCATACAGTTTTAACATAAGCTGCTGACTCAGTGCTGCTGTGCATGGTGGGCATGAGGACAGTTGCTCACAAATGTTTAACGTTTTTTTCCTAAATAACCAAATACATTTTAAACAAAGCTGAATAGTTTGCAATCATTTTCCCAGAGGGACTTTGTCAGAAGATGAAGGCAACACTAACTGTTAAAATTAAACCTCCCCCTATTCCCTCTGAAACATTATTCCCCCTCATGGTCCAGCCTTGGATACCATCCCCCAGTGGCCCTCATTCACTGAAACTTCAAACCAACTGTCTCCCTCAGAGTGATGGGCAGGGGGGCTATTGTTTTGTGATCAGCCAGAAAGTCAACACACAAGAGGATAGTCTGCTTTTGCAAGACACAATCACCAGCACATTATGGCTGAATGTAGTTCCTGGGGTCGCTGCATGTCCCTGGTCGTGCAGGAGGTATCATAAATAAAGAGAGATCCAGGAGAGTGAAAGAAAACAATGAGCCCCCAACCCCCTCCACCACCTTCCCTTGCTTCCAGTACTGTCTCTTCTCCCTATCAGCCACAGGCACATTGTATGTCAGAGGGCATGGTGGGGAGAAACTGAAGCCAAGAACAAGTAAGTAAGGCTAGGAGAGGAAACCTGGATCTCTGTAAGCCTGGTGTGTCCTGTCCTGGTCATTGTTGTCATCATTAGAGACAAAGAGACAGGAAACAAAGGCAGGATGAGAGAAATGGGGTCTGGCAGTGGTATATATATAAACGTAAATAATGAAAATAAGATTTTGTGTGTAATTCTTCTTGCGCTTTCTGCGTCAATCATGAAATTCATAAATCCATGTTGGGTTGGTTTAGCTGTGATAGCTCTGCTGCACGGGGACACAGGTAATCCAGCAATAATTTTCAGCGAACAAGGGATTGTGATTTCTCCCCCCGTCAGGGAAAGAGAGAGCCGAAATCATCTGTGAAGGGCTTTCTTCTAGTGCAGCGCTGCCTATCCTACAGCCAAGCAATGTCCTTGCTTTCACAGGGATAAAGCCGTCTCTGACAATGATGGGAAAAAAGAATTGCTGATGGAGAAGAAAGAGGCTGAAGTGAAGCAGTGATGAAAGGGATAAGGCTGAATTAGTGTGTGTAGGTGTGTGTGTGCGACAGCTGAATAGTTGCACCTTTGTGTGCGTCTTTATGTCGCTGTGTTTCCATTGACACAGCTACATTTTTTAAATGTAATGACCTTAATTAATACTTTATATTTAAGGTTAAGTTCTGAATCAGTGGAGGTTTTCTAGCACAGCACTTATGTATGTTTTTGCAGTAACTTCTAATTCGTATGTCTTAGTCTACCCTCTTACATATATTTCTTTTTTTCCTTTTATGAAATACTGTGAAAAACCTATTAAAAAACTTCACATAGAGACACAGCTTCCGTCCTCACACTCGTCAGCATACTAATGATGACTATTGATGAAGTGGTTCTGAACCTGAACAAACAAAAGACTTTTAATGCATCCATGTGCTTTGGGCTGCCTCATCCCTCTCAGTCTTTTTTATTATTCCACTATTTGGCCACAGAAGCTGAAGGTCAGAATAGTTCATGGTTTAAAAAAGGTGAAATCTTTTGACTTCCCAAATTGGACTGGGAAATTACATGTGTGCTGAGGAAGCTGCCAATTTTCAGCAGAACATTAAAGAGAGGTGAAGACAATAACACTGATCATCTCATTACGGTCCAGTGACTTGCTTGGAAGTCTTGGGTTCTGACGTTCATGTAAATGTGAGCTTGATATCTACCATCCATCTAAACATCAATGGAGTCCAAATACACACAATCATTGTCCTGCCGCTTCTAATTGCAACAGCCTCCCCCATGAGGACAAGGGGAAGCCTCAACCAGAGCGGAGTGAGGGACAACACAATGTGACTGACAGTGAAGCACACATTACTCATTATGTTTTTTAAAGGTAGTACATTGCATTAGAAAGTAATTTGTTGCACTGCTTAGTACATTACTGCTGCATTACACCTAACATGTACTGTCCCATAATTACCATTTAACAACATAAAGCTATAATACTACGCACCATGCTGGTCCTAATGAAGACAGAAGCTTTAGTGTTTTAGTTTTGAGCCAAAGCCTGCAGCAAATGTGAAAACGAGCTCAAAGAGCACTTCAACTGCCACGCTGATTGAAAAGTTACAGGTAGAAGCTACAATGCTGTATTAAAGATCAGAGTCTGACTGTTTGCCTGGAGAGAGCACACATTCAGCTTTAACATCACTCTGGGTTTTTCCCTACTTTGCGTTAGCATGCTGTCTTTGCAGATGCACAAAAGTCAGTGTGGTGTTATCAGCAGCTATCACTAGCCTGGGCTTATTTTACCATCACATTCGTCTCCTTCTATCCAATGAATTTACACTTACTGCCAATTTTTCCAGCCCTCTAAAGTGTAGGTCAGCTGACTGTAAGGCAAGTAAAGAAAAAAGGTACTTTGATAATTGTTTTTCCTTATCTGCTGATCTTCAGATATGCACAACCTATGTAGCTCAAGTAGTATCTCTAACTTTATTAAGTGATTAAAAAATGTGTAACATACTCACCCCCATCTCACTGGTTATCTGCAGGAAGGATTTGAGGACTGTAGATGACCTATGGGATCTGCTGTTAGCATCCAGGTTTCAGATACCACTGATGGGTCAGAATTGTTTTGACAGTAAGATGGGGATTCAAGCAACACTGGTCCGATGGTTTTAATGCTTTGGTTTATATGTGTATATAAATTCCTTCATGAGATTAAGTTCTCTTGGGGAGCTAATTGGAAATATGTTAGCATAAACCTCTGGTACGTCTTCATTATTGGAGCTTTCATAATCCAGTCCGTCTGGTACTCACGGAAATGTCATTTGTATATTATTGCAATATTTGTATAATGCCATTTTTTGGATAGTATTTGAATAAAAAAAATTAAATGACTGACATTCTACTTTCCACCACATGATAAATGCTAATGCAAAAACAAACTTCTTCAACATGCTAACGCCGTTAGTATTCATACTAACAGTGCTGTCATGATATGAAAATGTAAACCAGTCATTTCCAGCTGTTTTCCCTTTCGAGTGTTTGGACTAGGCTCTCACTCGTTATCTCACGTTTTCCCCCTTGAGACAGTAACGCTTAACCCTGACACTCTATTTGGGGGTTTGAGGAGGAATGTCGGTGCCATTTTTCCCAGACTTTTTACATTTGTTCATCAGACAAGGAGAGCGGTATGGAATCGAAGAAAGCTTCTAAAGGGACCTTAAAGGCTTATTCAAACTGGAGATGAGAATAATAAGAGATTATTGCAGCATGAGTGCCTCTTAAATTCATGTATTTGTTGGTTATTTGGAGCTCAGGGTTTCATAGATCTGATTTCAGTTCCGGTAATAAAATTATCTCTCTTCATCACAATGTAGACTCCCGCTATAAGTTTCATAGAGAGAGAGAAAAAAGCTATGTAAATAAAGAGAAAAACAAATGGAGACAGAACAAACTATATGTAACTTCTGGCAGCACGTTTAAACCTTACAACAACAAAACAGCAACAAGTTGACACATAATACATTTACTCCAACCCCAACATCCTGAGGGAATACTTATTTAACCCAAGTGGGAAACTACATTATGAAATTAAGTTTTACCACCCAGCTACATATATAACATATGTACAACTAGGGATGGGTATCGTTTAGGTTTTATCCGATACCGGTGCCAAACCGGTACTTTTGAAATGGTGCCGGTGCTTAAACGGTGCTCGAACCGGTGCTTAAAGAATGGAAAACACAAACTTTGTCCAAAAACCTCTTATGTTTTTATTTTTAGCAGTCCCTTTTTTTCTGCAAAATGATAACCAAGTTAGCCTTTTCTGTTGATACAACATACCTCCTTTGGTTGGAATTGGTGCTTAAACAATGGAAAACACAAACTTTGTCCTAAAACCTCTCATGTTTAGCTGGGTTTTTTTTTGTAAAAAGATAACAATGTTAGCCTTTTCTGCAGCTATAGGGCATATATGGCATCACTCTATCAAACTAGAAGACAGCCGCATGTCACTACGATGGTGTTTATTAGTTCACCTTACATGCATTAATGTAATAACGTGGTTAGCCTACTCAATGTAAATTACATGCGAACAACATTAAGCGACTCACCCAGAGAAGAACGGCTGCTGCTGCCATCATCATCCATCATCATTTCTGCTACACTGGCAGGGCTAGGGGCCAGGACTCTCCTCTTCGGGTTCTTGGGGGATGTTGCTAACTCCGGGTCTGATAACAGGCACCACACCCGCAGTAGATGTGCTCGGTGTGAGCTCTTGCAGCAAGCTATCAAATACGGTGCATTTCTCGGCTTTTAAAAAAATGCTATACGTCGCCAGGTGTTTCATCAGATTTGAGGTGTTACCTCCTTTGCACAGTATCACCTTAAAGCACTTGTTGCAGGCTGCTGAGTTTGCATCTTTTGCTGTGAAGTACAGCCAGACTTTTGACCGCTTCACCTTGGGCATTTTTAATCTGTAGCTCTGCTCTAAAAGGACGTACGTACCTGGGCCTGCCTACTATCCTTGGAAAGTTAAAATGATTGGCTAGAATTCAAAGTGTATGACATTTCAAGAAAATAAAGCACCGAAATGTGCGCTGCTTTTCGGTCTGGTTACTACCGGTAACTACCGGTATCTGGTGCCATTACC
Organism: Diplotaxodon limnothrissa; assembly: GCF_057381915.1. Lineage (NCBI taxonomy): Eukaryota > Metazoa > Chordata > Actinopteri > Cichliformes > Cichlidae > Diplotaxodon > Diplotaxodon limnothrissa. The sequence continues at coordinate 5,234,643 of NC_140605.1, forward strand.
CATCCCTACGTACAACTGAAAGCGCTTGGTTCCACAGTTTTCTGTGCACTATTTCTACAGAACATTGCTCTTTATCTGGTTGACTCATTCCTACTGATGTGTACTAGTGACCTCTTTTTCTAGGAGATGACCTCCCAGCCATCCATGAATCCTGACAAACAGCCTGGACTGTTGTCTGATCAACTGGAAGCTGGAACTCCACCCAATATAGAAGGCAAATAGAGAAAATAGGGCAAGTAACTAGTGGTAGAATGAGTGGTGACATTATAGGTGTATATAAACTCAAGAAAATACTCTGACCCATGTGTCCTTTTTCTGGTGGGACTGTTCTCAGTAAATCCAGAAATGCTTGGTTGTACAGAATAGTTCTGTGGTCTGGAATGAGTTGTTCCAGTCTTCTTCTAAAACAGTTTGAACAGTTCTGCTCATCTCTGACCGTAGGTAAAGCTCACGTACAGTATCTTCATAGACAGAGTATTAGATTATTTTGCATTAATTACACGTGTATGCTAAATTTTCATGGGAATGTTTCTAAATGAAATATCAGATGATGTATTTACAAAAAAGTAAAGAATCTCAAACTCATGGGTCAGTAATCTCAGCAAACCACTACAGGAGTTACAAAAACAACCAAAATGTATCCAGAGCTTTATTTTTGATGAAGAAACCTGAAGAAATGTAATCAAAGAAAGCATTAAGACCACAATCAACTGTGAGCACTGCAGTCTGAAACCAAAGTGGTCTGAATAGCATTGATCTTCCCTCCTGATTGCACATGTGCTGTCATGCTCTTTCATTTTCATTCACAGTGACCTTTGACACAATGAAGGTATACTTACAAGTCTTATTTGATCTGTCACTGGAGGCTAGGACTGGCAAACAGTAAAAGGCTACACTTTTAGTGGACCACTGTGATATTGTATGCACTCAGCATTGTGCTATAGTTTGCCATCTCCCATTAAAATGAGAATGTCTGCTGTGAGTGTTATTTTGCTTTATTAGATCAATTTTCGGTTCTAACAAATGAGCTAGCTGTGTGTATTCATGGTGTAATTACTTTCCCTTTCCAATTTGCCAGACAACACAGCTCTGTCCTGGAAATATAATGGGTTACTTTGCATGAAACATAGCTAAAGTAATAACAGAATATTAGCTTACCTCTCCACAGGAGTCCAGTGAGATGGGGGGTCAAATTCAATGCAGGAGACTGGCAGTCTGTTCGTAATCACTGTGTAAAATCTAGCATTGTCTGATCTGTCTATGTGTGTGATTACTGCTCCCTGGAAGTGGATATGATGAAACAGGAGTATGAAATGGCAAATTATTTCAGGTTGCAGTCTCTAATTTCAGTCACACAGATTTTGTCTTTGGCTTCCTGGTTGCATCCTCAGAAAGATGTATTCTGCAGCTCTCTTTACAGCAAAATTGGTTTCATAAGCTTTTTTTTTTTTAATCCTTTTTAGACTTTTAAATTAATAATATCCAATTGAAATTAGTGAAATTATTACTTTGCTAGTTGGAAATACTATGCATGTTACTGAATCACTGCCTTTTCTTTCCTTCATGTAGTCCTACTGAAAATAAGGCAGCTAGCTGCTAGGCATGAATGGCTTCTGTCACACACCGTAACAGCTGGCCGGGGCTGCCTGTTAACGGCAGGTGAGAGATGGAATGGAGTCGGAAGAGCTTGTATGTGGAGGGGAGACAATTTTGTTCAGGCTCTCTAGGGTATGTGTGTTGTGGGGAGGGCCATAATTGCAGTTGCCACTTCACCAACCCATCTCCCTGCTACCCTGCCACCTCGCAGCCCCAGTGCAGAATGGGAGAATTGGAAGAGTCATTTCATCTCACAGGAAAGGAATGGATGGGAGCTCTGTGGGGTGGGGAAGCAGAGGAGGCTAAATTACAGAGCAGCACAGTGCGCTAGCCGGCTGTGGGCTCTGACCCTCTGTCCTGACACCACTTGGTGCCTGAGAAAAAGACTATTTTGAACAAGGTGCGCATCTTCTGCAAGAAACTGCAGAGGTCGGGCACAGTAGCATCCTGCATAACTTCATACAATCCTATACTGCAGTCATGTGAAAATTGCATTGTTCAGTATAGAAACATAAATGACTTTTTCACGGTTTATTTGCAAATATATTACTAAATGTATTAATAAAAGAACAGCAACAGTTTAAAGTCATGAACAACACTTGTTACTACAAGCTTTGGCTCTAAAACTGACCACATCACAGTAAGTCCAGTCTTGTCAGGTCAGGTAATGCCATTCATTACTTGCCATTATACCAATAAGCTCTCTCAGCTAAACCACAGGTGGGGGCATAGGAGGTCTCTGCTACACAGCCAATAGAGACAACAAACCAGAAATATAGACACCAGACATCTTTGACAAAGTGAGGAGCAGCGAGCTTGTTTTTGTGTAGGAGAGAGCAACAAAATGAATATCATGATAAGATAAGATAAGAGATAAGATAGAACTTTATTAATCCCTCGGGTGGGTTCCTCTGGGAAATTCGACTTCCAAAAAGCACAGCAACGACCGAAGTTACAGTTACAGAATTGTTATATATATATATATATATATATATATATATATATATATACACACACACACACACACATATATAAATACAGAGACAAATATAAATAAAATATACAAAGGGGATAAATAGAATAAATAGGAATAAAAAATAAAAATACAAGTGAATTGCACATTTCAAGTATTGAGTCTAATAGGCTGAATTTTATTCCAGACATTTTAGAAAACAAGGAAATATGTTTCCAGTGAGGAAAGTGATGCATCAGAGGCAACATCAATCCTCAAAACACCTCTCCAGTGTTCTCAGGAATCAGTCGCTCAAGAAAAGAAAACCATGGTTTAAACAGCCACGGCTGTTCCAAAACCCAGTGGAAGAGATTAAGTAAAGAGGAGAGTAGAGTGACACCAATGCTGTAATATATTTCAAGGTTTGCTGAAGCCAATACAAACGCATTCAGGATTCCTCCATGTCCTCGTCATCTCACAAATTGAAAGGACAGCCAAGTCATAAAATGCAAAATTGTTGTCCGTCATTCAAAATAACCGCTTTTATTACCCATTTTGGTCCTTCATCATAACTAGTTTCTGCTGTTGGTGACCCATTCAGCTACTGTCTTCAGAGAGACATCCACACAGCTTATAGTACAAGTGCCAAACCTCATCCCCACTCATTACAGAATACAGTCAGTATATGAAACCCACTGGATGGTTAACCCCAGCAGATAAACAAGAGCTTAATGTTTGCTTTGACACCACAATCTGCCCCTCTCATCATAATGTGTGGTGGCAAACAGACGGGACGCCCAGCCCTGTCATATACCCCTATCAGTTCGTATATATGCAGAGAGCGTTGGAGAAAGCAGAAGGTGCGTCTCGCTTCACAGCCCTAAAATTAATGGTTGGGGCGAGGGGTGGGGGGGGTGCTCTCAATATAGAGTGATGGCAAAGAAAGAGGTCTCTGAGAAGAAGTGGAGATAAAGAAATGGATTCTTATAGGAGCAGAGACAGTAGAGAGACAATAGAGCTCTAGTCTAAATGGCAATCCACTGGATCTCTTGCCCATATTTCCTTTTATTCACACTGTGGGACTGAATCCAAGTTGAGAAAAGCCAGCAAGAGAAACAGGAAATTAGTTGCCCACCTAATAGCTGGACTGCTTTACCACCTCCCCCTCGTATTTTTTTCCTCTTTTTTCTTTTCATCCCTGAGGGAAGTTGGATAACAGCCATTCCCATTGAAAGGTGGATCAATAAAGAGATATATTGTCATCTTAGAGCGCCACCCTCCTAATCAATTAATCTATACTAGAATTCGTTCATTGGATCCTCTTGAGGGGGTTGTCCTCTTATTACCCGCTATGAGTTTAAAAAAAGGTGCAGACATATGGGGGTCTCATTACTAGAAATGGAGAAGAAACCTTGAAAAGGTTCAAATGTCTCGTTATAGATGCAGATGATAAGCATTTAATGGCATTTCAAGGTAACAGTGATTTCACCACGAGTGGGTCTGCCTACCGAGATTATAAGCAATAGTCTTAATGACTTATTCTCCCCGCTCTGCTGCATCATCAGATATAGGGGCATATGCATGTGATTCAGAATGTACAGAGTGCCTCGTAGGCAGTGTGCCACTGATTCCATCTTAATAGTCTGTTATTTTCTGCTTCAAGTTTTGGCTATTTCCAACTTAAAAGTGTTCTCTCAAGGTTAGCCTTTCAGGGATTTTAAAGGTACTTTAAAAGATGAACTTGCATTGTTGAAAAAACATTTTTAGCTTTAAATCAGAGCTCAAGTTTGGGGCAGCTAAATAGCAATTATTTTAAGCATTTGCACAATGAATTCACAGAAGGCTAATCTCTGACATCAACAGCTGTGGGCGTATATATCTGAGAGACTTTTACTTTCCCTCTTCCTCAGCTTTATCAGCTCTTGTAATTGTCGGCATGCAAAACTGCTCCTTGAACACTCCCAGCAATATCAGGACTGCCATCACTGTTTTTATACATTAATGGTGATTTATAGCCAGGAAGGAAGTGGTTCTGGTAAAGGATGTTGGCCATTTCTCTGTGGGAAGAACAATACATCAGTTCATATGGTCTTTTAAGCGCGAAAATAAGGAAAATCTTTTTTGCCTTCCAGTAACGAACAGGAGAAAATTATGTTGGCAAATTCGAGAAAAGAAAATACCAAGGTTTGCCATGTGTAGCGCTCCATCTTTACATCAAAAGGTCATGAAATTAGATGAGACGACCCAAGACAGAGAGATGGAGGAAGGCTGTGAAATAATGTGACAAAGAACTAAAAGTACACATGCAGCTAATTTAAAAAGCAGGAAGTAAAACTAGGTTAAAAAAAACAAAGCAAAGCAAAACTATCCTTCAAAGTTAAACAATAAAACTGTACAACAAAAACTGTAATTGGCAGCACAACTCAAAATATAATAAGAATGCTCATCTCAAAAACACAACCACACCCTGGGAATATCATATCATGTGGACTATCAGTGTCTCAATGTCTACTGTGTCTTTATTTGTTCAACTCTAAAAGTGGAAAACTGGAACACAATGCATATGATGAATATAATGCATTCTTTAAAAACACAACAATAAATCCACCTATTGTACTTACAATGGTCCTCTACTAGCCATGTACTGGCTCCTTAAAATGACCCCCTATTTTAAAAGACACAAAGAAAGAACAAAATATGTCATTTTCCATTTAATGGACATCTCCAAGGTCACTTATTGTTCTGTCCTCAGAGTCAGTCACATCTATAGACATCCTTGGACAGGAAGTAATACATTTCTACATGACACTTCATGAATCATCAGGTTTGACCTACAACAATGCTGCTTAAAGAAGAAGGATGAAGCCAAAAGAAATTGTATACTTTTTAAGAATTAATCTGTCTCCACAACTACTCAATACCATTGGGACAGCTTCATATACTGAAAGCACTCTTTAGAAAACCCTTCATGGTGAGAAGTGCAAGAGATTAATTTTCCTTAAAATGACAAAGCACTGATAGTTTGTTGTTTGCATCACACATGCATGCAAAATGAGCTCTGTCTCATCTTAAATAAACGAATAGACTTTTAAATAACAAGTCTCTTTCCTTTTGATTATTTTGGAGCTTATATGTAAATGATATGTGTGTGGTACGTTGGTCTGAAAGCCTGATTTGGTTTCCATAAATTGATGTTTGGGGGATGCTTGATATTTCTCACTCTTCTGAAAGGCATTTGAAAGCCATTCAGAGTGGAACAGTTAAACAGCCTGCAGAAACAGTGCAGCCTCGGCCAAAAGAGGGGAAAAAAAGATCCTTCATACATCATAGGCTCCTTTCACTTAAAGTCATTAGTTTATTTATAAATATAGGCTCAGCTGCCCAGTGCATTACTTAATATGACGATACGTTTGTCTTGAAGCGTGCTTGCCATGTGCTGAATTCAACTCTTTCAGTGGATCTGTTCTAAACAACTGTGGAAACACTCTTTTTTATTTGGATTGACATTTATTGTTTGTAGATTCCAGAGACTCTGTTCAAACACTGGCTGGTCTAGAGGTAGGGCAATGAAAAGTCTCCTGCCAACCAAACCATCAATTAGCTTCTATATATTATAGAGGCCGTCTTTTCCTATGCTGCCAGGAATTCCAGGAAATGTTTTAATGCTGGCATTTCACAAAAGTTGACTCTACGTGGCCTTTACAATGCTTTCAAATGAATAGCAAAAATTATGCCCTTTCCACACGCAAATCTTTGTGCGTGGAAAGGGCAAAACTCTGTGGTCTATGGCTCAGCTGCAAATGTGTTGCACAGCACCAATCCACACTGATGGGCTGTCATTGTAATTCAGTTCCTAATGTGGATAATTACGGTAGTCTGAATTCATGGAGTGCTTGATTCCACTGACAGCTATGCCAAATGTTTGATGAAAGCACCAAAGTAGCGGCATCAGTCACAGACAAACGGAAATGCGTTTAAGTGGAGGGCCTCATCATGTTTTATTCAATCACAGAGCAATGCTCAATTAATCAGTTTCTGCAATTAAATTAAACATGTACATGCATAAAACATGAAAGAAATATCAGGGGTGTTTAAGTGGCGCTTGCTTCTCATTTTTCCTGTTAACCCAAAAAGAGAGAATTTATTTTCAGCTCTCTGCAGCAGACACTGTGACCTTACTGATGTGGAATTATTTCTGTTTCATGCAATGCTGAGAACACAGCGAGACAGAATGTGTTAAAGCTCAACTTAGTATGCGCAGCTTGATGCAAACCACCATTCAATGCATTTCTATAAATGTCAAGAGCTGTGTGTTTACCAGGTCTTTCTGACCCCTAATATTTATTCAGCTCAACAGCACTCTAGCCAATCATTCCTTATTGCAGAATTGTGGCTCTTAAGTCAAGTTTCATTGGCTGCAGTTTGCCGTATCTCCTGGCACATGTAATATTGCTTTTCGCTTTCCATCAGTTGCAGGCAGAGCCTGTGCTCAGATAAATAGTGACATTTTGCAGCAGTGTGGGGGGCTTGTTTGCATCTTTTAGTGCCTGAGTCATTTCTATCGCCTTATTTGTATACATAGCATCACAGTCGGCACAATCAAAGGTCGTACACATGTAAGAGAAATTTGCATTTGGATTCAAACTATTGCCAAAATTATTTATGCCTGTGTGTTTAGATAACAGCCATGAGATAAAAGCTGACATTTGCGCCTCATTGAGTATTATGAGTTCAGTTTAAGAAAAAAAAGGTGGTTTCTGAATGAATGCAAAGATCATGAATCTTTGCAGCACTACATTAGCATTCATGCTCTTCATAGCGTGTTCAAGGATGCAAAATATTCATATATATAACTATATAGATGTAAGATAAAGTGTCCAAGCTGTCTTTGATTGCATATTATACGTCTGGACTTTTTTGAACAGCATGGTGACTTCTTCTCAATGCTGAGGAAAATTCACAGCTTAAGTGGGAAACATCTTACCAGCGCATGGAGGACACAGAAACGGAGTAACAGAGACAAAGTACAAAACTGTTTGGATTACTTGTGGGATTCTGTATTGGTTACTCGTCTCTAATCTTCATCTAAGTTACAATTATAGCCAAAATACAATCTGACGAAACACTAACCGTATCTACTTTTCATGTCCAGATCAAGCACACTGAGTAATCACCCACAGTAATGGCTGAAAAAAAAAAAACCAAGTAAATATTTCCATTAGTAACTTTTGCCATTTTATTATTAATCCAGGCAGATGTTATGGGAGTTACGAGAAGGTTCACAAACGTTTTGCTTCAACTGTAGTTGCCTCTGTTGTGTCTCTAAGACCCTGAAGTTTATTTAAATCTGAATTTAACAGAAATGACTAACTGGTCATGGTCCTATCGTGTTTTGTTGGTTAGAAGGTATACGAACATTACATACATAGCCTGACAAGGTTTCACTGTAATGGTCCCTCGGAGGCTCCCGCAACATACGCATTGAAATTGAGCGCACTGGCCCTTTAAGAGAATGGTACTGGAGTGGTAAAGTTAGTCGGAATTAAACAAGGATGAACCGGAGGCATGCTGAGTCTGCCTTCAGCATACTGTTACAGCAGGCTGGTGGTTTTGTCACAGCTTAACTGAGATGTGCTTTTGTTAATAGTGTAGATTCTCCCTCTCTCTCTGTGTAGATAGATAGATAGATAGATAGATAGATAGATAGATAGATAGATAGATAGATAGATAGATAGATAGATAGATATTCCGGAGTCGAAACTATTAGATGAGGTGCCATTCAACCCTGACAGGTTGAATGATTTCTGTAACCAATCATTCACATTTTGTTAGGTCAGTCAGGACCTGCCGGCTCCACTGGCATTAACACAGCTGTTTTTTAATATTCATTTTCCAGTGATTACCCTCTTAAAGATATGCTTCTCTAACTTATCAATTTATAATATAGCCGTAGGCATTGCATCAGGTTGCTTCATTAGAATTTTATTTTGAAAGCACAAGCGGAAGCCGGTAATGCCATTGTGGCCACTGTTACCGTGGTGCGCTTTGGCTCCGGGAGCGCACTGTTTGCTGCTGAGGCTCAGTGCTGGTGGCGGAGCGACAGAGAGGGACGGAGCAGTGACACACATGGAGCTGAGCTTTTAACAAAGTGGACGTTTCGTCCTGGTACGATGACTCCGGCTACTTTGGGGCTGTTTTTCTACAGGACTAAGCCCTGATGAATGTTTCTCCTCTGTTAAAAACAAACAAAAAGAGGAAAAAACGGGACTCATTGACCGGGCGCCGCCTTCACCTTACTCTCAGCCGCCCCTCCGATCATCACCTGCAGCTTGCTTTGTACGACACTAAACGCAGATTTTGCAGAAGCGTTGAGGGATTAAAGTTTGAACTTATGGTTTATTTGTAGAGCGGCTGAGATGCTGCCTGCGGAGTCCGCTGCTAGTTGCTGACATTTCATACCATAGGCTGGCGCTCATTTGTGGGTCTGTGTGGAAATTATAAGTGCTGCTCCTGCTGTTTGACAGCCTAAAGACTGCCACCAACCTTATCTACCTATGTGCACATTTGTATAATGGAGTACAGTCCGGCTCTGGTTCCCTTACTGGTTGTATTTGCACTCGGAAGTTTGGCATATGGTAAGTTTTAAATTGCTTATTTTGTGGTTATGGTTATCAAACAAACAAAACACTTGTACAATGTCCGTTATAAAGTTTACAAAGTTACTATTTCACATCAGTCAGCTGATCTTGTAGGAAGCCCCCTTTATGTCAGCATTTGTGCATAAGTGAGTAATCCTCCTAGATGATGTCACTTAAAAGGCCACTTAGGAACAACAGACAGCAGAGTAGCCCATATGCAGCTTTACTGTGTGACCTGCCCAGGGGATATTGGATTATCACCAGCATCTGCTCCCCACAGAAATCTGACTTTGCTGGCTCATTTATCTCTAGCATTGGGCCCATTAGATGAATTATGGACACAATGCAATTGTGAAACAAAAACCCTTCAGTTTCTTCTCCACTACTGTAAGTGAGTGTGGCAGGGTTGAAAGTTTGAGTCCCTCTGTGGACAGCATTGCTAAAAAATGCATGCTTTCTTGCTACTGTACAAGGTTTGGTGGAAAAAGCCTTTACCAGCTGCTGCTGCGTGTAAAATGTTAAGCAGCTCCTCTATGTCCCAGTCTGTGTGGTGGAGAGTACCAAACAGTGTAGGTTTAAGTGTCACCGAATCCCTGGATATAAATGTATGATGCACAATATTGGCTTTTGTTGTTTCATGACTCTGCCTTCAGATGTATGCATATGGTGCTTTTGATTTCAGCTTTCAGAAGCGAAATCTGCCACATACGCACACTACGAGTCATAGTATGGCTCTTTCTTGTAGACATCAGACACCTCTGGGATGATAGAGATATGTTTAAATGAGACTGCTGGATCCTCAGATCCTCCATCAATCACACGTGTATAACTGAAATTGCTGCCAGTTGGCTACAGGCTCTTTGTCAACATGCATTCATGTCTGTGTTCAGCACAGATGAACCTCCATGTGCGATGTACTAAAGCAATGTTTTTTGACACAAGTGGGATGATATCGTTTGTGTCAGTGTGGTGTCTTTGGGCCCAGCCCCACTGCTGAGGCTCCCTTTTACAAGCCTGTAAACATTGCCTATGAACTCAGCATCTGTGAAAGTGCTCCTTCACTGACTCCAGATGCTCCTCTGGGACTATAAAGGCTGGATTAAAGCTGCTTATTTTCACTTTAGCAAACACATGGTGAGTTAAAAAAAAGAGAGAACTGTACTGTTTTTAGCAGCAGACTCCCCCCCCCCCCCCATCGGTAAATTTACATTTAAATGTGTGTTCTTGTCACACTCTGATACTGTTATACAAAGTGGCATAGATTAAAAGGAAGAAGAAGCTTCAGATCAGTGCCAGCACAGATATATGTGGAGAAGAAGACGCAATGAAGAAGAGTTTAGGAATGATTCTCCATCCCTCGTCTTCGTGTGAAGGGGCCGTTCATGCGGAGCCAGAGTCACAGAGTCTGGTCTCAGACTGTTTTTCCAGTAATATGACACTGGAATCTGCCAATCACCGCTGTCACTATCAGTCACCTCGATGACCTCAGGAAACTCTTCTCCAATGACTGTCAGTGACTCATGTGTTTACAATGTACTTTATTGATGTGACTTCAAGGCAGGAGCTGAAAACAGCTGCTTTGTTGCAATGTGGATGTCCTCACCAGACTAGTTGCCAGATGAAATAGCCGACACCAAACCTAGATAACCACTCTGTAATTACAGTCTGAGCACACAGCTCAATTTCCTTTAGGGAGGGAAGTACCGTGGGGTGTAATGTGGCTGAAATAGCACAATTACCGAGATGGCCATTGTTTAAAACCCTTTCTTCTGTTTCTGGCAGTTGTGCATTTTGCGCACAAGGTTTTTCAGACATGCTGTCAGCCTCAGTGAGTTACAGTGGAGGAGGTTTGGAGGGGTTTAATGGATTGATCAAGGACAGTTTGACAGGAGTTATAACTGCTGCCGAGATTGTATTGAGATGTCTGAGTAGTCCTCTTTAAAGTTGGGGCACAACCACTAGATCCTGGTGGCAAAAAGACCAGTTCACTCTAAAACCAAAACCACGTGAATGACTAAAGTAAAAAGATGTGTATTTTTATTTTTCCGAATTTCTAAGATGTGTCCCACAGAGATGAATGTGCTGTTTGAAAAATGCTTTTTGCACAAACCCATGGACGTACTAATGGACACTGATACAAAACAGTTCTTGTGAATTCTGTTGGCAGTCAGTAACCAGTACAGTGTTTCAAAAATGAGATAGCACCGTTCCATTTAGGTGGCTATTCAGATGGAAGCCCAGCGCAAGACTTTTACCAGCTGCACTCCACATTGTAAACCTAGATTTACTTTGTTATTTTTATGTTACAGTCATCACTGCCGACTGGAATGGCTCCTAACAGCGCTCCAATATGCAGTAGCTCATTTTGTTTTTGCTTTTGGAATATTGACAACATTCCTTTTTCTGCAGAAAGAAAAAAGACACAAAAAGCTTTGTAGTCATTTCCGAGAACAAACATGCACTCGCACAGTGAGCGTACCTTCCTCCTCCCCCCACCTGCCTGCCCATCTGTTCTGCACAGATCAATTAGGCTGTCAATACATTCAAGCATGATGCACTGAAAGGAGGCACAGTGTAGCATTCAAGCTACAAGAAGATCATAACTTGCGCCGGTTGAAAAATAACACTCGAAATCGGGGCAAGGAACTAAAACTCCTCCTCCTGTTACCTCAGAATCAGCAGCGTTAATCATCCATCCACTTTCTGAATCTTATTTGAGTAGTTTTGCTTTTTTTTCAAGCTGCTGGTCAACCAGTTCTAGAAATGAATAATAAGTAATGCTAAAAAAAACATGAGGTGAATTTGCGTATGCTAGTCGTTGAACAGCCGCTTATTATGCGTACCCATGATAATAGAATTTCACAGTCACAAATATCCATTACACATCAGATTGACTGCACCTCATGATGCATTAATAACAAGTTATTTGTGTACTGGGCTGTAGTAAATAAATAAAAGCACTTTGTAAACATGTCAGTGGGGTGTTTTTGCTCGTTCATCTGCAAACTAAGGCTTGCGCTCCCTCTCTTAATGGCACTGCTTATTATCTATGCTGCATGTTCCTACCACAGCGAGCCAAAATCAACAAACACTGAGCTCCTTCTTCATCAGGCATCAAGGGAAAGGACTTAAACTCATCTCTATTTAGCAGCGGGTGCTGGCAGGCCAAGTTACCGTAGCACTCCCTACTCCTTGAAGGTCTCAAGTGCAACTGCCTTTAGGGCCCAACACAGTATACCTAAGCTTCCAGCCTTGGGCTGCAGACAGATGGATTACCCCTAACATTAGATTTCAGACAAAGATATCTCAAGTACAGTTTTTGAATAATCATTTCACTTAAAAAGGGAAATATGTTATCCAAACCTACCTGCCCTCTGTGAAAAAATAATTCTCCCTTAAATATAATAACTGTTTGTGCGAATTGCATTCAGGCTGGCAGTGAGACACAAATCTGAGCGCACAGCCCATTGCTAGTCAGTGGTGCTGACCTTCAGTTACTTGGATGAGTGACAAAACATTTCTCCCATATGAACACATTCAACTTAATGGGATTTGCTTACCTGGATGATTACCCATATGGAAAAGATATATATAAATCTTATAAAGTTTGTATCTGTCTTGTGTGAAACTTGTATGAAAAGCATACAAGAGTGAAAACAGATATAAGATCCCTAGAAAAATTATATAAATGAAACTTGTATGTTTTGGATACTTACTAAAACAATATATGAAAGTGGCCACTTTCATGAGTAAATCATATACAGTGGGGCAAAAAAGTATTTAGTCAGCCATCGATTGTGCAAGTTCCCCCACTTAAAACGATGACAGAGGTCAGTAATTTGCACCAGAGGTACACTTCAACTGTGAGAGACAGAATGTGAAAAAAAAATCCATGAATCCACATGGTAGGATTTGTAAAGAATTTATTCGTAAATCAGGGTGGAAAATAAGTATTTGGTCAATAACAAAAATACAACTCAATACTTTGTAACATAACCTTTGTTGGCAATAACAGAGGTCAAACGTTTACTATAGGTCTTTACCAGGTTTGCACACACAGTAGCTGGTATTTTGGCCCATTCCTCCATGCAGATCTTCTCGAGAGCAGTGATGTTTTGGGGCTGTCGCCGAGCAACACGGACTTTCAACTCCCGCCACAGATTTTCTATGGGGTTGAGGTCTGGAGACTGGCTAGGCCACTCCAGGACTTTCAAATGCTTCTTACGGAGCCACTCCTTTGTTGCCCGGGCGGTGTGTTTTGGATCATTGTCATGTTGGAAGACCCAGCCTCGTTTCATCTTCAAAGTTCTCACTGATGGAAGGAGGTTTTGGCTCAAAATCTCACGATACATGGCCCCATTCATTCTGTCCTTAACACGGATCAGTCGTCCTGTCCCCTTGGCAGAAAAACAGCCCCATAGCATGATGTTTCCACCCCCATGCTTCACAGTAGGTATGGTGTTCTTGGGATGCAACTCAGTATTCTTCTTCCTCCAAACACGACGAGTTGAGTTTATACCAAAAAGTTCTACTTTGGTTTCATCTGACCACATGACATTCTCCCAATCCTCTGCTGTATCATCCATGTGCTCTCTGGCAAACTTCAGACGGGCCTGGACATGCACTGGCTTCAGCAGCGGAACACGTCTGGCACTGCGGGATTTGATTCCCTGCCGTTGTAGTGTGTTACTGATGGTGACCTTTGTTACTTTGGTCCCAGCTCTCTGCAGGTCATTCACCAGGTCCCCCCGTGTGGTTCTGGGATCTTTGCTCACCGTTCTCATGATCATTTTGACCCCACGGGATGAGATCTTGTGTGGAGCCCCAGATCGAGGGAGATTATCAGTGGTCTTGTATGTCTTCCATTTTCTGATGATTGCTCCCACAGTTGATTTTTTCACACCAAGCTGCTTGCCTATTGTAGATTCACTCTTCCCAGTCTGGTGCAGGTCTACAATACTTTTCCTGGTGTCCTTCGAAAGCTCTTTGGTCTTGGCCATGGCGGAGTTTGGAGTCTGACTGTTTGAGGCTGTGGACAGGTGTCTTTTATACAGATGATGAGTTCAAACAGGTGCCATTCATACAGGTAACGAGTGGGGGACAGAAAAGCTTCTTACAGAAGACGTTACAGGTCTATGAGAGCCAGAGATTTTCCTTGTTTGAGGTGACCAAATACTTATTTTCCACCCTAATTTACGAATAAATTCTTTACAAATCCTACCATGTGAATTCATGGATTTTTTTTTTTTCACATTCTGTCTCTCACAGTTGAAGTGTACCTCTGGTGCAAATTACTGACCTCTGTCATCATTTTAAGTGGGGGAACTTGCACAATCGGTGGCTGACTAAATACTTTTTTGCCCCACTGTAAGCCTTATATGATTCACTATATGAAGTAGGCCACATCTTATGCAAGTCTTTTATAAGTTTTTACTATTTCTTTTCCATATGGGTAAGCAGTGTTTGCATTGTTCTTACAAACACTTACACTCCTCATCCTTTTATCGCTTCAGTGTCTGACTATCTGTCTAATAAAGGGTGAGGTCATCATGAAATCTGACTGGTGAAGCAGCCAGTCAGATTTCATGTTTATCCTGTTTATGTTATCTGCCGATGTTTGAAGCAGTGACATAACTCTGACTGCTGGAGAGTCAAAGAAAAAGCCCGTGGGTACTGCCACAGCTGTCAGAGCAGTAACTCAGTGCTGTGGATATATTTGTGAGTCTGGCACTCAAAAGCTCTGCATGAGAAAAAGCCACCTGATAATGGATTATTTTCTACACGGATGTGTCAAGGTGATGCCGTAGTAGCCAGAAACTGACAGCTACTGTTGATGATTTAATGGCAAGGTAAAAAACTGACAGGGACAACTTTTTTTTCTGACGACGGTGTCGATACACACATCGAGTTGGGGATAGGAGGAATTTGAGTGTCTCTATGGCTGTTTGTTTGCCCTGGTGGGTGATTGATAGCTATGACTAATTGACTGATTTGTTTAATAGGCACCTTACCTTCACCTCAAAAACCTTTTGAATTTGTAGCACTTATAGAAGTGACAGCAGCTGGATGTTAATCCAGCTCTTGCTCTTTACAGCTTTTCACTTCATGACTTAATGATACATCAGGACCAGTGTTACTTGAAATGTCCTCAACAGTATGTCAAGGCTGCATCTTACCACTTAAATAAAGGGTCTTGGAAATGTGTATCATATATGATTGAGCTAATTGCTATCATGGTCTCATGAGCTGTTTTTTAATAATACAGGCACTCTCCATGTAGATTATTTCATGTTTGACTAGCAAGCTAAGAGTCAGTAAAACAAAATAAAACCACGCACCGTAGTTTATTTTTGTCATGTTAGTGATGTCGTGGATCCTCTTCAGGAAGTCGTTGTCTCGACCCTTTCCTCCCTCAAAATACGATGTGGTGTAATGTGTGTTTTCAGAGAGATAGCAGCCAGCCTGCACATTTGTGTCTGTTTGTATAAGGGGACACACATCCAATAGGGGCTAATCTTGAAATATACTGTTGTGGGACAGGAAACCAGTGGCATTTCCTCACTGATGTGTTTGGCCACCCACAACCAGCCTTGTTCCTGTCTTGGAGTCCCCTCGAGGATTTCCTCTTTGACACGACTGAGAGACTGCACCTTCGTCAGCAATCACTAATGGACAGATAATTAGAGATAATGAACAATCGTGCCATCATCATACAGCCTTTCTGGAGCCAAACCATCCACTAACTATCTCCATGCTTATATTTCCCACCCACCTACCCCCGCTCTGCGCTCATCACAAAGAGCACTTACAGTGAAATGGGATGAAGTGTGGGAGTTCAGTCACCAAATACAGTTGCTGTTCTCTTCTTCTTTCAAAGCTTGAAACCGCTTTGGTGGAGTGAGCAGAAAACAAAATCGATGCTTGTTACCATCGGGCTGCTGGAGCTCCAACTGACAAGGTCTGTGATAACTTGAAGGATGCTGGGCTGGAAAGAATAGTTTAGCTGAAACATCCCCCACATTATTATGATCATTCATACCAAAATGTCAGGTGGGGTCTTGTTGAAGTATGTTTCAAAGTAAACAGTAGAAATGTCAATTTTTAAGACATTTCACAGCCCTTCAGTCTTGTTTCTGTAGGTGGAAGTAAATCAAAGCTTAATCAACTTTCTAGTCTCTCAGGCATCTTGTACCACCAGGAACATTTTTAGTGGGAAAATGCTTTCTTCCTGTTGGAGCAGAAAATGCACTTTGCTCTCAAGCTTCTGCCTGGTCAGCGTGCACGAACATCCAGCTCATACAGGTTCTTCACCAGAGGAAGAGGCTATACTCACAGGGCCATTCTCACTCACATTTCCATGATCCCTGCTTTTCAAAGAAAGGAGCAGGACGAAGCAGCTTCGGCCCCTTTCCCACCAAACTGTTCACGACCTCAGCAGAGACAGTATAAAAAACACAGAAGTTCCTTTTCCAAAGTTGACCCCACTCATTTAGATGCTTAGCATCAACACGGGCTCAGTTAAAGCCACTTTGTATTGTCATGCAAGTACTTCATTTTATGTTCCCCAGAGGGTTAAAGAGTACAAAGCTGGAGGAAAAAACTGCAGCTTGCCTCGTTCGCTGCTGCCAGTTTAACTTTGAATACACATTTCCAAATCACTTCCTGCAGCTTCAGTAAATAGAAGGTGGAGGAACTGTAAAACAAGAAATCTTTACAAAGAAAAATAGGAGAGGAAAAGGAATTACAGCATCTTCTTCACTCCACTGTTCCCTCTTTAAAGATTATTACGCTCCCCCTGTTAGCCAGTCAGAGGTACTTTTATTTCAACAGAAAGAGACTTTTTCTAACCAGAAGGAGCAGACTCTGGAGGGAAGGTCGGTTATCTTGAGCGCAGTGTGAGGGTTAGCTCATCTTAGGCTTAATTTGACTTGCTAAGGCAGAGCCTGGGTTAATCTGTCTTCTTTACCACAAATCACCACAGAGCGATAAGGAATGCAGTGTTTGATGTATTGCAGTATTCTGATTTATTTTCAAGTCCTTCACATTGAAATGAAAGGCATTTCTCAGCCTGTCTGGTTTGGAAGACTCGCTGGGCTGGAGTGCCGTCCACGTTTTATGTCCTTTTCCCTCCAAGGCCATCGTCAACCAAACGTTTCTGATACATACACAGTGTTGTTATGTATTTCAATAGAACTTTTATACCTAACTTCCTTGCTGCATTTTCACAGCACTTTATAATATGAAATTTACAGATACAAGTGAGGTGATCGGGCCATTGGTAGAAGTTCAGTTATCACATATTTTGATCCTTTTTTAATTTATTTATTGTGTTATTTATTATACTTTTGCACATAGAAATGTTCTAAATTTCATGATTTCAGCTTGTTGCTCTAGTTTTTATTCATAGTTTAGATTCTTTTAACTTGCAAACCAGAAATAAATCAATTATTAATTGCGAAGATTCTTCTTAGTGAGAATTTTCTTTGACAAACTAAGTAAAGAGCGTTTCAGAGCTCCTTACATGGTTTTCCATAATATAATATTTGTTTTCTGTGTGTCCTATAATTTGACTAGTGGACTGGATTCACGCTCCACTAATGCGCTGAAACCTTCTGTGAGTCGCTGTGGTTTGCTCAGGGGTGGGCTGCATGCTGGAGACAGCTTGTACTTATGGCTGCAGCGCAAGATTTGTGTTGACCTCAAGATTGAGCCTTGTACAAATATCAGACAAAATGAGGACCCTTCTTGGATTTGCTGCATGAGTCTGACCATCACTGTGCCATCTGTGTTTGGAAAATGCTGTCAGCAATGGGTGATGTGCCTTCAAATCAAAATCACTTTAGAGCACAATTAGAGGTTCTGAATTAGCTTTGATTCATTTTCAATTAATTGTCCAGGTGTTCTTGAAAGATACAGAATAGATATCTTTCTACTTTATGTCTTGGAAGACGCCAGTGGTGCGGTGATCAAATGCAGATCAATCATCAGCCCCAGTCTTGTACCATTTGGACAGATCCCGGGTTACTGGGTGTTCTGATTTTTTTTATCATTTAAGAAGAAGTAAATGATGAAAGGTCTCTTGTGTTTGTTGTGCAATAAGGCAGGACTGGGGCTCGGAATCAACTGTAGATATCTGTGATTTTTCTTTTGTACTCCTTTTAAAAGCACAGGACACACCAAGACATTTATTCTTGTACTAGATGAGACAAAGTTCTAGCTCGATACTTTTTCTGGCTCCATTACAGAAAGGACATTGCAGTGGTGGTTGGTGCTCCCCTCGGCTGTTTTCTTCCCAGTTTTTCATTTGTTTTGTGAACTCACTGTCCTCGCTATTTCTCCGTCACCCTCACGGGTTTAATTAACTCCCCCTGTTTGTGAAAATCATTGAAGATGTTTGAAAGTTTCTGCATTTCTACTGATGTTTCAGGATATATATATTTAAATATATATGTATATATATATATATAAACCCGTTGCCTACTGGTGGTAGTCAGAGGGCCCGGTGGCGCCAGTGTCCGGCAGCCTCGCCTCTGTCAGTGCGCCCCAGGGTGGCTGTGGCTATAATGTAGCTGCCATCACCAGTGTGTGAATGTGTGCGTGAATGGGTGGATGACTGGATGTGTAAAGCGCTTTGGGGTCCTTAGGGACTAGTAAAGCGCTATACAAATACAGGCCATTTACCATTTACCAAATATTCTAAATACAGAGTGCTTTCTGGGC
This sequence comes from Diplotaxodon limnothrissa, assembly GCF_057381915.1. Classification (NCBI taxonomy): domain Eukaryota; kingdom Metazoa; phylum Chordata; class Actinopteri; order Cichliformes; family Cichlidae; genus Diplotaxodon; species Diplotaxodon limnothrissa. Next base: position 5,253,549 of record NC_140605.1, read on the forward strand.
TGAGCTCTTGGATTTTGAGTCTGGTGCTTCAGATTCATCAGGTAAGAAGTGAAATTTCATGCTGAATAGGACGAATTATTTCCTGGAATAAGCACCTTTGTAGTTACACCAAGTAAGAATCAAGTTACTGTATCATCCCACTTTACAGCTGAAGAAAGGCTGTTATGGAAGGACATAAATACTTACAGACTTAACTGTCTGTAAGTATATAAGCAGGGGTGGGAATTACTGAAGTACAAATACTGCACTTAAGTGTTTTATTTTTTGGTACCTGCACTTGAGGATTTATTTAAGCGCCTCGAGGCGACTGAATTCATTTGATTTTTACTTACTACACTTTGAGAAAGTTATCCTTATTTTCTGCTCACATTTTCAAAACAGACTTGCTACTTTGTGTTTAGCACATTTGAGGAGAGTTAATATTCTACATCATTGTCCACCTTCCAGTCCAATTCAAATCCAATTTTTAAGGAACAATAACACATAAAAGAGAATCCTATAGACGTAGGAGGTTTAAGAAATCATTTACTGTACATTTACTTGCATATCATTTACTGTACCCACTCATCAACAATCCAGAGATGTTCTGGTTGTGGTGCTTCAGTATAGCTAGTGCTACAGAAGAGAAGCGAACGTAAAGGGAGTAACATTTTTAAGTGGCAGGCAAATTCAAATGCAACAGGTTTCCTAAAATTTCAAAATACATAATCGCATATATGTTAACATACTGACATGTAAAAAAAATTAGATCTGATTTATTTATTTCCATTTATTTTACTTTTAATTTTTATGGTAAAGATGTCCAACTATCTGCTCTTTGAATTACTGTGATGTAGTAACAATGCAGATAGACAGCACACATGTAGCACATTTGTAGTTGATTAAACCTGAAAAAGAAAAACTCCACTAGGTTTACCAGAAGCCGCGATTGATCACAGCCCTGCCAGCATTATCACTATAGGCTAATGAGTTTGTAGATGCAGTGAGGGTGGGGTGTTGGTGGGGGGTTCCCCTCATAGATGAGAGATTACAGTTCATGCATCAGAAACAGTTCAATTAAAGACATTTTTCAGACATAGTTTTGAGAGATATTTGCAGAAAGTGAAGTAAAGATAACAATAATTGGAAATATTAGAAAGTCTGGTTGGTCTAGATTAGTGTCAGCTGATACAGATGTAGGATCAACACTGACCTGAACGTTTGGTGAGTTAAAAACTTGATCTGAATCTTTTAGACACTCAAATCATTTGTCAAGTGTAGTTATTTACAAGTCACAACAAGTGAATTAATAACATACTGTACTTAGTTGCTTTGCCCTCTGGGGAACAGACTGCATTATCAACCCTTCTAACGTGCTTATAAGGTGTTTCTCTTGTCTCTTCTTTATGTGCTGAGGCTAGTATATCAGCAAATAGCTGATATCTTATATATTGCCCCCACTAATGTATTGGTTGGGCTCAATCTGCAATTCTCAGTCTGCCAGAAATGTTACTACTGATGAACTGTTGCCCATACCTGTTTTTGGAGAGGATGACATTAAGGAGCCTGAGATTTTGCACTTAGATTATATCCACATGTTAATTTGTTGACTTTTCCTTGGTTACTCCCAAGAATTTACCCTTTGTCTAAATTTACCCTTCATTCAGCAGTGTAACAAAACAACACTGCACAGCCTTTATCCTTACATTGTACAGCGTTACATAATTCATTATTGCCAATAGTCCTGTTCTTTAGCCGTGATGAGAATGTCTTGAAGTTTCTCCTGTAGATGGGATGTGGTGACTGCAAAGCTGCAGAAAGTTTCATATTGCATTTCTTGTATTTCTTTGTCCAGTTTTTTAATTAGGAAATAAAAACAATTTTCGCAACAGGATCTAAACAGGAACTCTCACACAGTATCTGTTTTTGATTTGATAATTTAGACAGTATTGCATCTTTTCTTCACTCTTTGTTAACCAGACTGCAGTTCTCACAGGATAGACTCCTAGAGCATCCCTGTGGCTTTATTATCTCACATGTATCATTGAGAGTTGCTGCCATCCTGCTGTATTACACGATGGACGGGAGCTAATAGGTCCTTAGAGGGCCCAGACGTTCCTATTAGAAAGTCTTCTCAAGACAAGCAGTCAGACTGTCGAGACTCCAAACTGTCCATTTAACCTGATTGGAGTTCATCTTTTCCAGCCTTGCCCTTATCCGTTACATACCGTACGTCTACGCTCACTTTGAGCTCAGTAGCTGAGCAGTGCTACTTGCCTTAGAAATTCAAATATCCTTGTATGCATAGCAGTATAGTCATTTTCTGTTATGTTGATCTGTAACCATTTTGCCTTTCTGTAACATCATATCTATGTCAGAATCAATGTGGGTATTGTATACGCTGAGAAAATGACATTTTCCCATAATACTTGTTGAAGATTTCTCAGGTGCAGTGACAGTTTGCTGTCATCCTTTCAGTGGAGCTGTAGTTTTCTGTGTGACATGCCACATATTCCTACAGTGGGAGAAAGTTCATTTCTCCAAGCTTGCTTTGCTGTGGATAGCAGGCGTATTATCTGTCAAGAGTTGGTCTTCAGTGGTTGCAACTTGGACGTTCTCTTGATAATATTTAGCTCAGTCGCACATGATGGTCTCGTCCTACTTAAAAGCCTTTGCTTTACATTTCCACATGACTTGTTCCAACCAGCTTTTACTGTAAAATTTATGAGTCAGCTCTTAAAGGCTGTGCCCTGCTGAGTTCTCACAACAGACACCCCCCTTCCTCTCTTCCAGATATCCCCGATCAGACAGGCTCAGCTCAGCCACGATGCTACTACCTTAAAGCTATTAGATGAACAGTCTACAGCTCAGAGGCCTTGAGGGAGGTCAGAGAGCACTTAACCAAATGACAACTGTTTTCTGTTAGCATTCGACAGAAGAGCAACCTTTTAACAATATTACTTTATTTGATTCATTTTTAGAAATCCTTCACATCAAAAGTTTTCTCTGGTAGTGCTGCAGCGTAGAATTCCATTTGGGTTTTCAAAGAAAACGACAGCGCTGATTCTAAATTTGATCAGTGCAAGTTCAGGCTTATATTTTCCGTCACAAGGTGCTTTTTTGGGAATCGTTTGTATAAATTAAACTATCATGAATTCTTGAATTAAATTACAACCACTTTCAGCCCCAGTTCAAAGTCATCAAAAAACGAAAACTGTAAAAACATTTTAGTCAACTGAAATGTGAAGAAAGTGGTAATGTTTGATACAAGATAACAAATAACAGTGTTTTAAATGTAATTTTAGGTGTATCCTTATCTTGTGTCGTGCTTTCAGTGCATGCTTTCCAGCTTCTATTTGATTCTAACTAAAAGCAACTTCAAAGCTTTTGCACATTTTCCTCCTATCCTGAGCTTCCTATCTCTTTGAATGTAATTTCATCGAGAGCAAGACTGTCATATGGTACTCTATATCCCATCGGCAGGAAGCACTTAAGTGGAGTTTTTAATCCCCCAAAACCTTCTTGAGGATTTGTCGCTTTGAAGGCGAGAATTTTGACTGCTTTTCTTATCAGACGTTATCAGGAAAGTCTTAACCTTTGAACTTCCTTTTATCCATGCACCTGTGGGATGAACTATTGTAGCTGTCTTTCTTTTCTGTCACCCTGCAGCATACAGTCTACAACTTTCCTATGCTGCAGGCACGTTTTAAGCTATCTCTCAATATTAGAGGATAAGCACAGGGAGCTGATCACCTCCTAGGTTAAAGATTTGTCCAAATGCAACAGTGTCACTATCTGCTCACTTGTAGCTCTGTCTTCTTTTTGTTTTCAGTCTTCTTTACATGCAAATTTACACAAGCTTTCATGATTGAAAGCAATTTAGACAAAACCTATTTAAGTCTTATTTGAACAATCATGGCTTCAGTGGTGTGGAATAAAACTACAGTCTGGAGCTCAGCTGCAGCGCTCCTAAAAAATAAACAGCAATTCATGTTTTCTGTTTTCCTGTTAAATGCACAGCGCTCAGGCTAATCTCCTGCTGTGAATGTTCTAAAAAGACAACACTGCTCAACATTAGGATATTGCTAAGCATTGCAGCACTCTTATAATTTACAAAACAGCATGGCTTGGTAGTATAGTGGTGAGGCAAGACAAATCAGAAATACACTCATGAATCCCACAAGCGTCTGAAAAACACAGACGATGATGCACCTCCTCTTCTCTTGCTTTTGTTTGCTCTCCAGGGTGATGTTTCACTTGTGCCTCGTGGTTTTTGAGTTTATGTTATTGCTTTTCTAACGTTACAGCACAACCCTCATGCTATCATTTGCAACTCTGATTCTAAAAAAAAAATAAAATCAGGCATCGTCTAAAATGTAAAAAACAAAAAACACAGAATGTAATGATTTGGATTAAATTCAAACACAAAAACACGTCAAATGTTTAAACAGAGAAAAACAGTGTGACTTTGAATTTGATAGGAACAGCATCCACACTTGAACAACAGTCTGTGAAAGTCTGGGGACTGAGAAGACCAGCTGCTGGAATGTTGTCCTGTTCTTGTCTGTTATCAGATCACATCATGATGTGCTAAATGTTTTCAACTGGTGAGAGGTCTGGACTGCAGGCAGGGCATTTCAGCACGATGCCATGGTGTTGTAATAGACACAGTATGCGGTATAGATGGGTGCATATGTTGATCCTAAACTTCCATAAACCTTTCAGCATTTATTGTGCTTTTAAAGTGTCTCGGTTTACATATTTGACGTGTTTTCTATGTTTCATTGTGAAAAAAATATGGATTTACTAGTTGTCCCAACTTTTTCTGGAGCGAGGTTGATTATTGGGCGAAGGAGAGCAACATTTGGAGGTGGTAGAAGAACCTGGGGGAGTTACCCTACTTTAATCTCTCTCTGCTTCTGTCTTTCAATCCAATTTTCAGAAGAGAAAGAGAACACTTGCAGAGCTCTGAACAAGAATTCAATACATTTGGACAGATTAGCACAAACCTGAACCCCAAACACCTGTCGAGACAATTCAGCAAAGCATTCTTTGAAAGTAAAGTACAGAGCTGATTATACGTGTTCAGTATCTTAGTATGTGCACAGTTCAGTCAGCCTACTTTCTCATCGGCTTGAGATCAGAGTGGTTCCTGCGCATTTACTGCCTTCATGCTTCTCATCCACGGCTCGAGGATTTGCTTTTAGTTTTATAGATGCTGAATTTAGAGCATGTAATTTCACACGTCCTCTCGAGTTATACTTGAAATGTAACATTATGTGCTCATTTCACACAGTCGTGTTGTTGGTGATAAAATGACGAGTTCAGCTGCAGTCCAGCTCAAGAGGTTTGGAAATAGGCGAGCTGAGTGTGTTTTTACAAGTTTTGCCGCCCACTTGCCTTTTGTGTGTAGTGGCCAATATATAAAAAGGAAAAAAAAGGCTGAGGACTTTTAGGCTCGTTAGGTGCGATTCTTTCCACTGGTATGCTTTTGTAACCATGTTCTTCACATCCATAGTCTGTGAGCAATGTAGTTTTACGGTATTCCCATCGTACAAACTTTGGCTTATACTCAGTTCAGTGCCTTAAAATGAGGTTTTTGTATAATTTGGCATTAATGACTAAGCAGATGCTGTGTTCCTCATGACGTGATATGTCAAATGACATTGGCTGTATCACAATAAAACATACACCACAAATGTAGTCTTTAACTCGTCTCTCCTCTGTGGTGTCTTTTTCCCACCAGGATCCCGACCCAGATTAGAGGATGCCGCCCCTCGGATTGTAGAGCACCCCTCTGATTTAATTGTGTCCAAGGGGGAGCCAGCTACCCTCAACTGTAAGGCTGAGGGGCGTCCGACCCCGATGGTGGAATGGTACAAAGACGGAGAGCGGGTCGAGACTGATCGAGAGGACCCTCGGTCCCACAGGATGCTATTACCCAGCGGCTCCCTCTTCTTTCTGCGAATTGTACATGGAAGGCGAAGCAAACCTGATGAGGGTGTGTATGTGTGTGTGGCACGCAACTACTTGGGTGAAGCAGTCAGTCGCAATGCATCGCTGGAAGTGGCAAGTAAGTGTCTTTGATGTTTTTGCTATAAGGCTCAGTTGTGGAGCTTGTGTGAGTGTGTGTGTGTTTTAGCGTGGGTTCACAGCAACCGTGATCTCAGTGTTTTATGCTTGTATTATAAATTAAAAAGCCTATAGCACGAGAAAAAGGATGGTTCCTTATGAGCAGCACTGGGCGATGGTGGGGAGGACAAACTCGGCATTAACAGACAAAACCAGGCTCAGGGAGAGGCAACCATCTGTTGTGATCTGTTGGCTGGGAGGTGAGGGAAGACAGAAAAAAAGAGTGCCTCATGAGAAGTCACCCAGCTGCCTGAGCCTATAGCATCACAGGTTCCAGCCCTTTAAAGTCTAACTTAAAAGTAGGGAATGCCCTCTCTCTCTTGAATCCAAACTGGGAGCTGGTTCCACAGCAGAGGGGCTTTGCTGGTTCGGCAAAATACTAAGCAGCAGAGGCAACAAGAAACAAAAGAATATGGTGTATATTGAGAAAAGCAGTCCACATAACAAGTGTCAAATATCATGTAATTTCAGTAATGAACTAAATCACAGATAAAACTCAACGAAAAATAATATTAGCTGCGTTTTAAAAGCAGAGGTGTGCCGAGTAAACTTCAAAACACTCTGCTCTCTTATCATCGCTTTCACTTGGCTGAGTTAACTTAAGACACCACCCCTGACCTTGGTGTCAGATCTCCTGGCAGCTTTACCCGGAGCCCACCCCGCCACAAATGGCCCACTCACCCTTCTCTCCAGCCTCCACTGCCCAGGCCTCTGTGACCAGGCCTGTTAATGTAGATAGATGACAGCTAGCTCCGACAACAGAGATAACAGTTGTCGCCACTGGACAGGAAAGCTGAAAAACTGTCTCGCAGGGAGGGGACCAAAGGCCACTGTTAGTTGGCAGCTTCTCACTAGCAGATGTTCGATCCTTAAAATACAACATTCTCCTGTCAGATGGGTTTCCAACAAACACCTCTTGATTTTTTTCCCCATAACCATGCTTCCTGTTAGCAGTGAGATTGGGCAGAGCCAATTAAATCTTTGCTGCTAGAGTCTCTTATTTCCTTTAGTTTTAGAAAATCATTATAAAGTAAAAGTTTATTTTGACAGCGCCAGCAGGTAATTTCAAGAAATCCTGTCAGTTTATAATACAAACATAGTTGGGGACTAGTTAATTGCTCTCTCTGTGTAGACATATAATATGACTTGTCAGATGACATCTATAATGAGCAGAATCATTGTTGTGACAGTGATAGCCAGGCTCTACTCTGATATCTTTCTTAATCTGCTCATTTAGACAAACCTGCCTCCAGCAGCTGTTGCAGATTCACATTTCCTCTAATCCCCCTCACTCAGGCTTCTCCTAGTATCGACCTCCCTTTAAAACTATAACCATCTCTTGTTGCACTAACGGAAAGCAGCTGAATATGGTCAAACAAACCCTGATCCCCACTAAAAACTAGCAAAGCCCTAGCTTCTTGTGCAACACTTTGCAGCCAGGTCTCATATTTTCTTGAAATGCTCTCCCCACAAAGTTAATAATAAGACTGAATTCCCCCCGTTCACCTCAACAGAAGAACGGCCCATGAATCATTCTACATCCTCCATAAGCAGCTGGGATCTGCAGAGTGTGTCCGTCACCCCGACTAAAGCGTTCCTCAAGTAGCGTGAAGAATTACCTTTCACTTTGGTCTCGCTCTGTTTCAGTATCAACATCAGCTGCGGGGTGTTTTTTGAAGTGTAAGCTGTATGTGGAAACCTGGACAGGTAGAGTAGGTGGAGGTGTTGTGAATCACTTTTCACTTTTCAAAAAGTGGAAAGGAATGAATCAGCGACAGAGGCCTTACATTTCTCGCTCCACATGAATAATCCCCAGTGTTTTCCTCAACTCTTTCTTCGTGCTGTGCTAGTTTTAAGCTCTTCTTAAGACATGCAAAGATGCTCCTCCTGCTTTTCTTCATTCATCACATTAGCATAGCGCTTAACCAAATGTTTTTATGTTTTCCAGCACCCTTACCATATATCTGACAGCTGTTAAAGGTTACCAGAGAGTTTCATCTTCTTTGTAGGCCCACATCAACAAAATCTAACACTCAGTCTCTGTGAGGTGGTGGAGGGTCACAAGGGTTTATCTATAACACCAGTGTGATTTCAGCCTGCAGTGCCACTAGCTGATCAGTCCTGTTTCTGTATATCCAGCTTCCTCCATTAATACTGTGGTGTCATGAGGTGACATTGTGCACAGCTGCCTGCAGACACACACATGTACATGGACATAACTTGGCACACAGCGGTTGCTTTCACAGATTAGCATCCCTAATCCATGTTGGTAGAGGGAAAACCGATGTATTTTTACTTGTGTCTTCATGCCAGCACACAGACACACTTTTGGAGTATCGCCCCCAGAGAGAGAGACAGAGACGGAGGTTGTATAGAACAAACAGTTGCCAAAGCCAAAGCCAGGCCAGTGCCAGCTCCTTCCAGGCCCCTCTGCACAGCACCAATGGGGCCTGAGATGAGGCCAGAGGCACATAAGCCTGCCTGGAGCTGCCTGGGGGGCTCAGCATGGCACCAAAAAGGCGCAAGATGGCACTTGGTGGCATGGTGTCACTTTGCTCCCCAGCCGGTGACTTGGAAGCACTGAGGGCAAACTGAGAGAGAGCTGCATTGTGTATTGGTGTGTATATTTGGTACTGAGGTGAAAGCCAACACAGCGGGAAGGGTGGAAGGTTCAGGAGGTTTAACCCCTCACGGACCATCTGCTGTAAGCTGAGAAGCAGGCAGGGTGATGACAGCCAGTGTGCTGCAGTATGGATAAACTGGCAGAATTTCCCAGCGCTATAGACTATTAAAAAAACTGCTTGGTTAGGTTTAGGGGGGGGAAAGCCTTTGGGTTAAAATAAACCCAATTACAATATAAAGTACAAGGCAAAAAAAATCACCACATATGTCTTATTAGTGAAGTTGTGTGAATACAAAGAGTAGTATTCCAAATAAAAAGATATCTATGTGTGCCTTAGAAAAAATTTTATGGGTCAGCATCACTCCAAGGTTTTGGAATGGAATTTTACAAATGATGATGAGAGCTAAAATTAGGAAGTTTTAGTTGAATTTATGAACCCTTAATAAACATAGTTATTCAGAAGAAGTTAAATAACTTTCTTCCTTTCTTTTCTTTTCACAAGTTTTTTGCAGGTACAATTGTGTTTAATCATTTTTTCACAGCAGTAAACAGACCATTGTTCTTTTGCAAGCATTTATTCCATGCTAATTACACACTCAATACCTCATTAAGGATGGTTCTACTTAGTTGCCGACTTAGTTTGCATTTATTAATGACACATTTGATGAATGGATGCTGGATCCAAGAACTGTTAGTCTTTTGAAGTATCAGCAGATGTAGCTAAACCTCACAGGTGATGTTGCTAGCAGCTGAAAGTAATTCTACATTTAAAAAAATATTTTGCATCAGATGATGTGTTGCTACATAATACATTTGAGAGCTTTTAAAAAAATGCTGGAACAAAAGGGAGTAGTCATACCAACAGAATTACTGCACAATTTCTTTCACTTTGTGCTGTTTGTGTAGCTGTTATTTAGCAGTAGTCCCAGCCTGTGTGTAGCACTGCCCTGCTTTAAGAGCACATCCTCCATCTCTAGTATATCCGCCCAAATTGTGTTTTTCACCCCAATCCTATCCGATTTTGCAAGCTAAAAAGGATCCTTCGATTCTGAAAATGTGCCATACAAACTTGTATGGCACGTCTGTTGGAAGCTAGTCAGCACAATAGTCCTAACGGGCCAGAGACCCCTGGGCGGAGATTTGACATTCAGAGTGACTTGCCCGAGCTCTTGGCGGCTTTTTACTTTGAGTGCTTTACAACTCTGACATTTTTATTATGCCTGCTACTCTGCCTGGCTTTATTGCTCATGAATATTCACACCAACCGGCAAGGGGAAATGGCGCTTTTTCCAACGTGCTTGGGGCGGAGTCAAAGGAACTTCAAATAAAGCTGACTGTAGTAAACTCTGAGACTTTTATTGCCCCCCAAACCAACTCACACCCTTTGATCTAAGGTCATTTTGAGGTTAACCTTCACAGATGCAGCTGTCTTGAGAATTTTAGGGAGTGAACAGGTGGAGACATGATAAAATTGTCTTCCTCGTTCTTTTTTGTGAATTTCATGTGTGTGTGTGTGTAAACATGTGTAAGTCTTTGTACCTATAGTCCAGGCCAACTTTCTCACCCTGTGTAATCCTCTACAGTAGTGTCAGTGTGGGAGAAACAGCTGAACTGCACTGTTACCAGCTGGATGCTGCTTTCCTTTTCCAGCTCTCTCTCTCTCTCTCTCTCACACACACACGCACACAGAAAAACCGCAGTGTGTGTGTACACACACCTGTCATACTGGCTTTGATCACTGTGACCCCTGTGCAGAAAAATGGATTTCAAGGTTTATGAATCTGGAAATGAGAAAGGGTTTTGGTGGGTTTAGGGAAGTTAGGAGTGCAGGACAGAAAAGTGGTGTGGCTTTCTTAAAAGAGCATTCACTCTCCACGCTGCCTGTGCCGTCCTAGAACTGATCTGTATCTCTGCTGGTAACCCCGGTGGTTTGAAGCCATATGGGACGTGATAGGAGTTCTGTTGAGGCTGTGTCACAAACAGTGTAGTACAGCCGTGCTGATCCGTGGATTTATGCACTCTGTATATGTATGGCTAAGTGGCCATTGACCCGCACTCATACCGCAGCCAGGCAAGTGTAAACAGAGGCTGAGGTCAGTGCTGTTAACACCAGAATGAAAATGGACATTTAAATAAAGCTGCTGTTGTTGCTGAATCACATTTTAGTGTGCTTTCCACTTAAAGAAGGTATAAAAACATAACATAACAACATAATCTTCAAGTGATTAAAGATGAAACAAGGCTGGTGGAAGCTAGCATAATTTGGAAACCTACTGACTATCAGCTGATGACTCAGTATCTTTGAGTAACAGCCAATGTTTCAGGCCTTCCAGTATATCAGCAGATGTCTGGGCCAAGATCTCCTGTTCCATTGGACATCTGTTTGCAGTCCAACTATAAATGCTGACAAAAAAGTCACTTTCTTGTCACATAATAGTCAATGATTTCTGAAATTGTATCTTATCCCCCATTCAGCTCTCGTCATTTTCTTGCCACATCGACCAAAGAATACTCAAATGCCTGTGTGTGGAGGCTGCATTACTAATAGACTTAAGCTTCTTTTACACTGTTAATAACCTTTCAGATTTTTCAGTTAGCCTTTTAAAGCTGTTACTCTATTTGAATCAGCTGATGTTATCATATCATTATGTCTTAGATGTCTTTCAAAGAGAGGTTATTGACATGTGCTGATATCTAAAATTGAGCTGGAAATCTTCAGCAGTTAAATAAGTGTGATGCTTGTAACTTCTCCATAATTGGTTGCTCATAGCATTAGTAAGCAGTCCTCTCATTAGCAAAGAATTTGCTTGCTGAGTCTCACATTCAGACCTCCCAGCATTTTTGCTTGCATCCACAGCAGCATGGTAATGTTCTCCACCAGCTGCCTGATATGAAAAATATGATTTTCAGTGGATGAGTCTCCATGAGGACTTCAGGGTCAATATCCTTTACTATACCTACATACTTACCATGGAAAGGTTTGTGTTTGTTTTTATTCACCGCACTAACAGAGTGACACTACCATCACCACTCCTACTAAACTCTGCAGCAGCAGAACTCTCAGTTGCTCAGAGATAACAGACCCATCCTCTTTGTGTTTGCGTGTGTGTGTGTATTTGTGTGACCTCAGAGGTGTATTCATGCTTCACTAATGGGATTGTAGGTCTCGGCCTTGCGGAGCACAGAGCTGGTGGTTATTCTGATCTTAGAAAGGGGGGATCAGATGGCCGGAGTGAAGCCGTCAGCTTAACCCCCTCTGTATGATCCCACCGTCTGCTGGTCGTTGAGCTAGACCCACTAGCCAAACACTTCTCTAGAGGATAACCATGAATTAATTAGACCATTGAGTGTGTGTGCGCGTGTGTGTTCCGAGAGACAAAAGCCAAAGGGTGAGGGGTTAGACTGGGGGTTGGGGGGCATTGACAACAGGTGATGTAGCCTCCTCCCCCTCTTCAACAACAGTGTAACACAGAGGCCATGGGGGATGCAGACAACAATAAAGGTCCCGTGCTCCAACTGTTGTGTCCAATCACGCCCCATTGTGTTTCTGCGCTACTGATCGTAGGCACTGCACTGCCTTATACACAAGGTCCTCTGCTAAATCACAGTGCTAGTTGGTAGCATGAATATGTTGCATTTGTTCTTTAAGATATTCAAGATGAACTAAAATTAACCATTTGAGCCATCAGCACAACTGAAGGGTTGTTTTCTCTGTCTGTGAAGACCTAGCTTTGAAGGTTCAACTGACTAAACATGGCACCCACTCACTACATGCACCCATGTGTTGGTGTTGTTCCTGCATCATCATAGTGATGTTACCCAAATTAATTTTAGTCATGTTGGTTTGCTAGTGATAGTTTAAAAATGCATTAGCTAACTTCTTGGCTAATGCTAACTGAATGCTCCGACAACGTAACTGTTCAGTTGCACTGTTGATCCTTTATAAACATTATTATGATGGTCTAGGAACAACATCAGATTGTGCCTGTTACACATATCCAAGAAAATTTACTGCCTAGAGTGCATGTGTGCATTATTTTATGTTATCAACAGTCACACAAAGAACCAGAAGAAGAAATCACCAATGTGGAACTGAAACTAGATAATGTTTGCCATTTTTGCCTGAAAAATGTGAAAAATGTTAGGGCCAATGGACAACAATTTTGCTTTGTTGTAGGGCTGCCAAAGTAAATAGGCTTCTAGGAGTTTGGCTAACAGGGAGGAAACCAAACATCACAGTGAACAATTTGGAATGAACACATGTACTTTTGCACCCCTAGTCTGCATATATGTATTAGTCATGTGATTTGGTTAAGAATATAATTCATTGTTGGCAGTCTTACAGGATGCATAATGACCTCCTGTTTGAGCTCATTGAGGCCAACAATAGCCCTCTGGCAGAATTACACAAGGGGTGTGTGGTGTGAATGTATTGCTCCAGGGCACAGAATAGAAAGAAAAGCAAATCTGGAAGTTGGTAGCTTAGTAGACACAAAGATTGAAAGGGTGATAAAGCACCAATCATTTACTCGGTTTCAGGTTACATGCTAAATGTATTCCTGTAATTATTGTTTGTATGTAGTTGAAAGGCCATTGTTTTGCATTGCCTGATATTGCTCTGCACAGGGCAGAAGTAGAGCTAGGGTAAACCTACCCAGACTGCTCTGCTCTTTTGAGCCTGAGCCCCCTGCAGCAGCACTCCTACTGCACCAATGGAGAAGCCTCATTGAAATTAATAAAGATTATGTGTTTTTTAATGTGCTGCTAATGTCGGTCTGAGTGTCTGTAGGGGGAATCATGATAAAACACAGCTAGAGAGAAAGCAGAACAACAACTATAATGACAGCAATAATGAGATGCAACCATGGAATACCCGGCAAGGCAAAAAACAAGACAAATACAAGAATCATGGAAAGTGGCAGTTTGGTAAGAGCTACGGAGGGGATAGCGTAAAATAAATCCATCAATTCATCAGAAACAACATGACGCAGTGCACATCCTGGAGAGTTCCAGGCATCTTTCATGACATACAGTGAGCACGAGAGGCAAACGCAATCAATGCTTGCTTTGAAAGAAATCAATCAAATGCAATCAGAGTATTATAACAGAGCAGATAAAAAGAGCGTTTGTTAAAGCAACAGAGGCACAAGTATCCAAGTAGACATTAAGCCTCAAAATAGAGCAGTTTGCAGGACTCTTTGCTGTAACTGAACCAAGAGCTATTGGGAATGTCATTATATTATTAAACAACAGATTGTTGTCGTTTATGAGCACATCTTAATTAAAGGAAAGGTCAGTGGAGAGTATTAGCAGAAAACGGCTGTCAGAACTGAAGATTTAGTTTTGGTTGACTTTATTTAGTCGCTGGACAATGCAGTCCAGTCAGTATGTTCCATCCTATCCTGGTGACTGAAAACCCTAAAATCATTAGATCATAGATCCCAGTAGATGGGAATCTCATTTCAATTGGTGTATAGTCCATCTTAAGTAGTCTTAAGAGTCATCCTTGTTATTTGTCAGTCAATTCAGCAATCATTAGTCATCTCGCTCTAGTAGTTGGACAGCTTCTCATTACTGCTCCCCTCGAGCTAAATTTAGGTTAAATATGGTAAAGTATATATATGATGATTCTAATGATTTCTTAGCAGAAAATATCTTTCTGTCCCAAATCACTACTGTTAAATGTTAAATTATCATTGCTCCCTGTCTCCATATAAATAAGGAGTTTATGTTCTTCACTTGTATCCTAAGGACTGCTGTGGTCTTATTAAGACCAATCTCTCAATTCTTTCGCAATTCAATCATGTTTTACTGTATAAATAGTTCACCTTACGTGCATTAATTTAATAACGTGGTTAGCCTACTCAACGTAAATTACACACGGACAACATTAAGCGACTCACCCAGAGAAGAACGGCTGCTGTTGCCATCATCATCCGTCATCATTTCTGCTACACTGGCAGGGCTAGGGGCCAGGACTCTCCTCTTCGGGTTCTTGGGTGATGTTGCGTCTGATAACAGGCACCACACCCGCAGTAGATGTGCTCGGTGTGAGCTCTTGCAGCAAGCTATCAAATACGGTGCATTTCTCGGCTTTAAAAAAACCCGTTGCCAGGTGTTTCATCAGATTCGAGGTGTTACCTCCTCTGCACAGTATCAGCTTAAAGCACTTGTTGCAGGCTGCTGAGTTTGCATCTTTTGCTGTGAAGTACAGCCAGACTTTGACCGCTTTGCCTTGGGCATTTTTAATCTGTAGCTCTGCTCTAAAAGAACGTACGTACCTGGGCCCGCCTACTATCCTTGGAAAGGTAAAATGATTGGCTAGAATTCAAAGTGTATGACATCTCAGGAAAAAAAAAAAAAGCACCGAAATAAAGCAACGAAATGTGCGCTGCTTTTCGGTCTGGTTACTACCGTTTATGTCAGGTACCGGTACCCATCCATACTCTTGACACATACTCTATGGTGCTGACGAGGAGCACTCAGGTATTTGGCTGTTGTCAAAGTGGCTTTGGTCTTTACTCCTACCCATTTGTCACAATTTAGTTCATTTTGGAAAGTTTCCGTAGTTTGATATATGCCATTGTGAGATATGTGAGGTGTGTTATTCTGATCCTGCATGGTCACAGTCCTTACTGGTTTACATCTTCATTTAGCCACAAAAGTTTTCCTTTTTTTATTATTCAATGCCAGAATAATACAGATCAGCAGTTCTTTGTGGTAAAAGAGGCATTTCAGGGGGACTTAAGCATATTTGACCTATGTGCAAATGGTAGCTATGAGGGCAAACGGCTGTGGAGAATGCTTATTGATTTCTACTGGTGTGTATTTGCACAAGATTCATTTCTCCTTAGGATGCATTTGTGTTAGAAAAGGTCAGTGAACAGGGGCTTTAGTCATTCAAGCAGAGCTAAAGGGATTTCTGCTCCAAGATCCATCTGTTTTTGGAGTTTGTTGACAGGGCGGAAAATTAAAACTGTTGCTCTTCCCTCCCTCAGTCCTACCACAGCCACCCCTTCCCTGTTAGTGCAGGGTTATGATCAGGCATGGCATACAAACAGGCTAAAAAGTGTGCTGGGCACATGGCAGGATGCAAGTTTGGACCATCTGCTCCAGCTATGTGAACACATTTGAGTGTTTTCAATAGGGAGAGCTGCTGCATCAGTTGGGCAACAGCCATAAGTTGTTTAAGTGGACAGAGAGAGCTGACAAGGGGTTAGTTGACACAGACACCGGCTTGTCTCCAACAGAAAGATGCTTATGTTGCATGTGTCAATGACTGGTTTGCACCTCTCTGCTTTTGACTGTGTGGCAGGAAAGGCGACCTAACAGTGAAAGAACATGAACGCATAAAAGAGACGGGGCTGTGTGTGTACCTGTGTGTCCAGTCAACACTGCTGAGACAACTGTTGTGATTCGGCTTCTCTAGATTTTGCTTTGGTTTTTGTCAGTGTATTTCCAAGTAAACATTAAGTGAATAATTTAAAGGGATTTTTAAGCAGATGCCAAAACTTTACAAAAAAAAGAAAAGAAAAGAGTGGTTTTCCCTTTTCAGTGACTGCAGGGTTTATGCAAGTTTTATGTTAAGGTTAGGTGCTATTGTTGGTCTGACCATAGTCTAAATTCTTCTCATAAAGTTTCACTTGAATTGCCTTATTGTTAGAGCTGAATTCAGCTCTAACAATAAGGCTCATTGCCACCATCCCACGCAGTAGTCAATAATTAATAGTGTTGTGTAGGGGCATCCATTGTTCATAGTTGACTGTGCACCCCAATTCACTTAAGGTCGAGTTAAAGAGTGTTTATGGTTTTCCAGATGGATGAACTACAGTAGCCTTGATTGGACCTGAGGGTCAGTTCAGGGCATCTTGGGTTATGGGTTGATGGGGGAGCTTCAGTTGCTTTACAATGGGCGTCTCAATAGCTCTCAGGGACCCTTTTATTCTGCTGCTCTAGGTTAACGTTATGTGCCTAGAGCAGCAGGATGCTAGATTAAAGTAATCCTCTTTTCAAGGCCAGACAATTGTTTTATTAGCTGACCACACACAGGAGGTACAACCACCTCTGTATTGTCATGGGGGACCCTCTGGGAACCGTTTCGGGTGGTATTGGTGGCGGGTGGGCAGATGGAGAGAGGAGGATTGTCATTTCCGTTCTCCTTAGCAATGATATGCATACATTACCAATGCGCCAATTCTCCTTGGTTAAGCTTTTGTATGCTTTCTGAATGTAAGTGTTTGGGTAGAGGAGATTAAACGATTCGGCGATCAATGAACACACATTCCTGCACCATACCTTGGTATGTGGAACATTTTAAACGGAATAATTTCATTCATTAAATTGTAACATGACACATATACGTCTTATAAGTGGTATACAAACATTTACTTACCAAGTCTCATATTTGTCGACATATTCATTGAATTGCACATCATATCACATTAAGTGCATATTTGCATATCCTCCTCTCCTTTCTCTTGCTTTTTGTAACTTGTGGTCCAAATGTTTTTTCCTTGAATTGTTTTTCCCATCTTGTTTTTGCCAAACAACTCTCATCAAAATGCTGTTTCATCTCCTCTTTTGCTTGCTTGCTAAAGTCATGGCACATTTCCAACTGAAGCAGAAAATGGCCTTTAAACCCTCTCCAAGATGTGTGTGTATGTTTGTGCTGGGAGATTGTTCTTGCAAGCTTTTTTTCCCCCCACAACCCTGTCAGATCACGTGTGAGCTACATCGCCTGACCATTTTATTCCACTCAAGCTGAATTAAATATTGACAAATAGTTTGACTATTTCACAAATAGCTGTGGTAATTTGAGGAGACATCTCATCATCATGTCCATGAGAGGAGCATTCTTTTTTGGGGGGGAACAAACCATTGTGTGGCTTCAGGATTCAACTTCATATGCTCCCCAGACGATGTATACCAGTTTCAAGTTAACAAAAAGTCCTTTACTATCAATCCAAGATAATCAACTGCCTTCTTTTTTTTATCATCAAACATACACTTTTGGAAACCATGAGCCACTAAATCAGTACACAACTTCATTTAGTTGATAGATCTGATATAGACTGAACATTGAACAGCCATTCACCTTGACCATACCCCGTCTAGAGGGCACAATCTAGCACTGTATATCATAAATTCCTGTAAGGACAATATGGCAGTGTAGAAATAAATCTTAACTAAAGCTTTTTGATAATGTGATTGTATTGATCCACACCAGGAAATTGTTTTTTTCTTACTTCTAGCTGCAGATGAAAGGTCAGAAGTCAGGGACAGCTGGCTTCTCTGTTTAAAGAATACCTCTGTTGGTCCGTGCTATGGCTTCCTATTACTTTCATGAGCCAGGGAGCCACCGGTGTTAGTTTAATTCCTAAAGCATTAAAGTGTCAGCACATAGTTTGGTCTGCACGCTGCCCAGGTCTGGGTAGTCATGTGCATCCCACCAGGAATTGCTCTGAAACACGAAGATGGAAATAAAAAGGCACAGAGACTCGTGTGCTCTCTTTCACACATACACAGACACACATGGCATGACATGCCAGTGGAGTTTTGCAGTGGATTAACCTCAAGGTTGCTGGGTGGGTGAGCACAGCCAGAGATTCAGCATGCTCAGAATTGGGATGAGAACCTTCTGCTGAACCACACATAGGTGAACACGCCCCATTCTCTGATGTTGGAAGGATTTGCACTTAAATGAGAATATGTTTGTGTGTCATAGTTTACAGTAAACTGGCTTCATTTGTGTGTGTTTGCACAAACTTGGGAGATTTTTATTAGTCTTTTGTTAGTGGGAGGGGCCGGGCTAGGGTTGGGCAGGAGAGCTGTAGGGCTTCTTCAGTGTGAGAAGATTTTGCCTGCCAAGTAGTATTTTAATATGCCCCCCCACTTGACTTGAAATATGGCTATTTCAATCAAATGGACCTAGCATTGCCTCAGGCTTGTTCAGCTCTGAGTGGGTTCATGAGTGTGCGTCCAAGTGTAAGGGGGAAGAAAGGGAGGGATAGCAAAGATCCAGCAAGAGACATGCAGGGTTTGCCAAGGCCTTTGATATCATATAAGCATGATATATATTGAGTCTTGGTGCTCCAGAATAACGTGCACCACAGTGTTTGTGGGGTTTTCTTTTAAATGACCATTAATCTGCTTAACATTGGCTAGATCTGACTATCACCTGGCAAATCCAGCCTTTGTTTATACAAATTATATTTACGTCCTACCATCTCCAGGATTATTTATTATTTTATTTTTATTATTTTTATTACAAAGATTATTTTGATTATTTTTTCAGTTGAATTGAATTTGTTGAATTTATAGAGTGCCACTTAATGATATTCACGAAAGAGATTCTTTATATTCTAAAATAAACACCACATTAGAGAAAGAAACCCAAAAATGAGAGAATCCTTTATCAGAATCAGAATACTTTATTAATCCCTAGGGGAAATTATTTTTTGTTACAGTGCTCCATTATAAACAAACATTAACAAAGACAGACAATACACTAACTAAGAATAGCACAATATATACAGGCATATATATATACACATAAAAGTCACTTATTAGTAAATAGCTGAAAAAGAATGAGTAATAAGTTGGTGACAGTGGGAAAGAAGAACTCCTTTTTTTTTGCCTGTCCCATTTGGTTCTTTAGCCATCAGAATTGTTGTCTGAAGACCAACAAGGATACCCAATGGATTTACTTTGCCAAATGGATCATCGTGGCATTGCCGTATTGGTCCATTTGATCGACCTTTGTTTTTATTATTTATTATATTTTATTTTCAGATGTTACAGACGGGACAGACATGAGTGAGGGATAGGAAAGGGAGAAAGAAAGAGGAAGGAAAAGAAAAACAGAAGGGAAGAGGGACAGTGAGAAAGGGGGTGAGAAAAAAAATTCTCCTGGATCACCTGTTGAGAGAAGAAGAATAGAAAACAAGCAAAAAAAACCCCAAAGCAACATACTAAACACAACACCATCGCATTAATCTAGCTAAGTGTAAACAGCAGTAAATACTAAATATTCAATATTGTTGTGCAGCACGCAGGACAGACAGCGCACAATGTACTTTGAAGTAGCAGCCAAGAAAGGTGTAATTTAAGTCTACGAGCAGTGAACACCCGTGTGCATACCTGTGTGGATCAGCTCGCTTGTATTCAAATGGTTTCCACATGTAATGGTCTGCAAGAGGATGTAGCGAGCCATAGCCCCGTCCCCCAGGGCATGAAGCAGGCATGGAGGAGATCCAGGCCCCAGACATCCAGAGGCCTCAGAGTGCGAGAGCCCAAGGAGGACCACCGGAGGGGCATCCGTGCCACCCTCATGGGAAGGGCTGAGGATCCCCAGACGAGGCGTCACCCAGTAGCCACCGAGCAGAAGCTAGAGGGGGCTGCACCGGCGTGCCCGCCGGCTCTGCCGGCAGCCAGCTGTGCCAGAGTGAACCGAGCCGCAGGCCCAGAGGCCGGAGGCCCGAGGGCCCCCCGCACCCCGGAGGAGGCCTGACCGAGCAACAGGCGCCAGGCCCCGCCATGTAGCCACCGGGAGTGAGCCGGTACATACCTGAGTGCCCAGCCCCGGACACCAAGAGCCACCAATGCACCGACCCCTGAGGGCATCAGTCACCGGCAGGGAGTGTGGTGAGGGGAGATAGGCCTTGGAGGGCCTGGGAGTTCCCAGAGAGGTGGAGTCTAAGACCCGACCTGACATATAGACACAGACAAACAGGCACACACAGTAGAGCTGGGCGATATATCGAGTTTTTAAAAAATATCGATATATTTTTATACGAGATATAAGATGTGACAATATCCTTTATATCGATATAGTCTATGTTACGTTATAATTATACTTGTGGAGCCGCAAGTTTGCCTCTCTTTCGTCCACTTTCGTCTTTACGCAACATTACTCGGCCTCGCCTCTCCTTCACTGAACACAACTCCCCCTCCTCCCCCATCGCTTCACCTGCAGGAAGCGACAAGATGGACACGGCAAATCTCCGTTAACGAGTTACTGCGCATCGCCCCGTGTGTGGGGCTGGACGGCGTCAACGTGTTAGCTAGCTAACCACGCTAACGAGCTAACCACACTAACGCCATGCAGCCCAGAGGTGCTGCACGGACTAAAATCCTTTCATTTTCTCAAAAGTTGACAGCGCGCCTTATGTATGAATTCTGGTTGTGCTTGATGGCCGCGAACCGATTTTATGTGGAACACGGTGCTCAGCAATCTGTCAAAAAATGTTTTAGTACGACTTTAGTAAGCTACGGAGCTGCACCGCTTGATGGATTGTCGGAGCATTACGGCTGAGCCTCGCGGAGTGATACGTACTGTGCTTCAACGTAATATTACCCTACTGTGTATAAGGACCATAAATGGCACCTGTTAAGAGACGTGGTTGCGAAGCGGATTTCAAACTCCAGGCTGTCAGTCACGCAGTACAAGTTGGGAACAGAGCAGCTGTGAAATCTGTCTTTGTTATTGTGCTCAGCGTCTTTTAGTTTACATTTTGACTGCACAATTGTGAGCTTTTTGTTATGCACAAAAATAACATTGTTTTCTTTTATTTATGGAGCATTATTATTTAATAAATGCTCATAATGTATTTTTGAGTAAATTTTATGTACATCTGCTCTATGTTAATAAAAGTGCCTGTGTGACATCTGGGACACAGCTTTGACTAAGAACTCTCTTTTTGTTCTTACTTTATGGCTTTAAAAAAATATATCGAGATATATATCTTATATCGCCATCCAGCTAAAAAATATCGAGATATGAATTTTGGGTCATATCGCCCAGCCCTAACACACAGACACAAACATGCATTCCCACCCTCATGCACACATATACAAACACTCAGCACTCACCCAACGTAAGAAGAACTCCTTTTTAAGAGGTTAAGTCTGCCATCAGAACCAGAACCATTTAATATGTACTGATGGCATTTGATTCAAATGATATTCATGGTAGTTTTTAGTTTCTCCCACTCTGGAAACAGGGCTGGGTATCGATTCCGACTCACAAGGTCCTGATTCGATGTGATTCAATTTGATTAGACTTTGACTCAGATAATCAGAGATATTATAATTAAGATAATTTATCATTACATATCTATATTTTTATATCTATGTATAAAAAGAAAACTGACACTTGTGTCAAAGTAATATAGCATGTGTATATATATATATATATATATATATTATATATATATATATATATATATATATATATATATATATATATATATATATTATACATATATACTAGAGCTGGGCGATATGAGATTTTTTCATATCACGATATGTTTTTTTCATTTCAGGTGATAACGATATATATCACGATATAAGCCAAATAACTATATTTGTAAGATTTAAATGTGCCGTTGCTCACAAGTAAAATGTGAAATAATCAGCAGCTTGTTTTTATTTAAATATTTATTTCCCATAATAAGTTCAACAGGGTAGATGTACTTAAGGAACATGAGACTTTTTCAGATAAATAAAGGCAAATATTGCAAACTACACAAAAGGCAGCCGCTAAAGCGTTTAAGTTTCAAAATAGAACAAACGAAACAGACTAAATTGTCAATTCCACTTAGAAACAAAATATTAATTCTAAAAATAAATCTTAGTTTGTTTTACAGAAGAACAGACAAAACTGACTAACTTTTGTCAATATCAAATAAACTGAGAACTAAAAGGAAATTCTCAATCTCTCCTTGTTGTATAGCTTAGCTTTTCAAACAGTTTTAACAGTTACTTTAGTCTGACAAAAGCCGAATGACGAATTAGCGCTTCCAGTCAGAGACTGAGGCTACGTCCACACGTACACGGGTATTTTTGAAAACGGAGATTTTCCGTTTTCGTTTTAAAAAATAATCCCGTCCACACATAAAGGCAGAAATGAAGGAAAACGCTGCTATGAACATGCCAAAGCAGCAGGTGGCGCTAGATTCCTAACCGTGCAGAAATGTTGGCCAATCAGAAGTCTAGAAGCCTCGGTGGGAAAAAGTAAACAAAGCTGGGGCATAGAAGCAGAACCGAGTCGTAAGTGTGGACGGACAGTAACTGTGTGTATATGTAAGCATTTAACCTTCCTGCCTTCTTGGGACCTTTTTGTGCCACTGCTATGTGTTAAATGGCTGCCATTTCCACTGTGTTCAGTGGAATATAACCAAACTTGCCACAGGATAGTTTTTACCTGTCAATGTTAATATTCCAGTGTGAATTCCTTAAATCAGCCTAAAATGGCTGAGCAGCAGAAATCCCCACACCCATCACCCTGGGGACCATTTTCTGCCCATTGACTTCCATTATAAACGCTATTTTTCAACCCCAAATTATCATCATATGATTTTATTTTTTCTTCTTTTCTTGGATGTCAATGAAGACTCAGGGCCTTGAAGTTTTAATTTTTAAATTGCAAAAAAAATGCAAAAAAAATAATGGCAGGTCAAAATGTATGTTGGTGCCAATCTTTGGTCCATCTAAAGGCCTACTTATAATGACAATCACATATTACTTCAACTGGTTTTTTGTGGAAATATTTAGTTTCGTTTTTTGGTTTTTGGGGCTTATAACACAGGGCGCTCATGTAATAACACTGGGATTTGAAGGGTTAAAACAACGAAAATATAATTAAAACTTTACATGAATATTTCAGGGAGAAGTAGTTTTACAAGGTTGGCTAATTTAAAGTGGAATAAAATATGGATATATGGTCTTTTTATGGCGTGGCTGAGAATGGTCCCTAGGGTGATGGGTGTGAGTTTTTTAAAGGATGGCAGGAGGGTTAAACACTGCAGAGAGTAGAATTAACAGTAACAGTATTGTAGAAATTCCTTTCACCGAAACAATAACGTGGCGCACAGTGTGACGCATGCACCAGTTTATTGTATTTCCAGACTTGCTTTCGGCACAATTTACAGTGCACGCTACTCTGTTTTTTGTCAGACTTGAAATAGCCGAAATACCTTCACACTACGGAACTTCTTTGGCTCTTCCGTTCGACAATCTCTCCGGCATTGGAACCATCATCTGTTTTCTCTTCGGTCACGCTCGGTTGATTTTTCTAGTCGGCACACTCATTTCCTCCATTACGCGCTGGCTCCATTACCCACTGGCTGCTTCCCAAACAAACACACGTGCGGCTTGGCACTTGTGCTGTACGTAACAAGTCACGCGACGTGACGCTGCGGCTGTGATTGGTTCGGCTCTGCGCTACTTAATTTGGATTGGCTGACCTTTTTTTTTTTTTTTTTTTAAGAGGACAAGAGCGACGAGGTCTATCGCGATAGCTTAATTTCTCTATCGAGTAAAAGTTATATCGCGATACATATCGTTATCGTTCTATCGCCCAGCTCTAATATATACACTCAACAAAAATATAAACGCAACACCTTTGTTACTGCTCCCATTCCCCATGGGATGGACGTAGAGACCTAAAATTCATTCCAGATACACAATATAACCATCCCTCCCAAACAGTGGTCACAAATCAGTCCAAATGTGTGGTAGTGGGCACATCTGCCATATTGAGATAATCCATCCCACCTCACAGGTGTGCCACATCAGGATGCTGATCTGACATCATGAGTAGTGCACAGGTGTACCTCAGACTGCCCACAACAAAAGGCCTTTCTAGCGGCCTCTTCATGGTTCCCATTTGCCTGCGGGATCCCCAGGTACTTGTAACTGTCCTCTATGTCTGCAATGTTGCCTTCTGTTGTTCAATCCTCTCAGTTCTGACTACCTTCCCTCTCTTTGTTACCATTCAACTACACTTCTCCAGTCCGAACGACATTCCAATGTCATTGCTGTATAGTCTGGTAGTGTGGATCAGTGAATCGATGTCTCGTTCACTCTTGGCATACAGCTTGATGTCATCCATGTACAGGAGGTGGCTGACAACTGCTCCGTTCCGTAGCCAGTATCCGTAGCCAGTCTTGTTAATGATCTCACTGAGGGGGTTCAGGCCTATGCAGAACAGCAGTGGGGACAGAGCATCTCCTTGGTAGATCCCGCACTTGATGGTGACTTGTGCTATGGGCTTGGAGTTGGCCTCTAGTGTTGTACACACACACACACACACACACACACACACACACACATATATATATATATATATATATATATATATATATATATATATATATATATATATATATATATATATAATAGAGGCTGGGGTCTATCACACCAGGCAAGACCCCAGGTGCAGGCTGTGTAAAGATGCCCCAGAGACAATCCAGCACATAACAGCAGGGTGCAAGATGCTAGCAGGCAAGGCATACATGGAACGCCATAACCAAGTGGCCGGCATAGTGTACAGGAACATCTGTGCCGAGTATAACCTGGAAGTCCCGAGGTCAAAATGGGAGATGCCCCCAAGGGTGGTGGAGAATGACCGAGCTAAGATCCTGTGGGACTTCCAGATACAGACGGACAAAATGGTGGTGGCTAACCAACCGGACATAGTGGTGGTAGACAAACAGAAGAAGACGGCCGTAGTGATCGATGTAGCGGTTCCGAATGACAGCAATATCAGGAAGAAGGAACACGAGAAGCTGGAGAAATACCAAGGGCTCAGAGAAGAGCTCGAGAGGATGTGGAGGGTGAAGGTAACGGTGGTCCCCGTGGTAATCGGAGCACTAGGTGCGGTGACTCCCAAGCTAGGCGAGTGGCTCCAGCAGATCCCGGGAACAACATCGGAGATCTCTGTCCAGAAGAGCGCAGTCCTGGGAACAGCTAAGATACTGCGCAGGACCCTCAAGCTCCCAGGCCTCTGGTAGAGGACCCGAGCTTGAAGGATAAACCGCCCGCAGGGGCGTGCTGGGTGTTTTTTATATATATATATGTGTGTGTGTGTGTGTGTGTGTGTGTGTGTGTGTGTGTGTGTGTGTATATATACCATGACTCAACATATGAACATTACCTGATGCTGCTGAAGTGAAGCTGAGCAAATGTTTGGCATAATTGTCAGATTGGCATAATTTTAAAAAGTTTACATTTCTTCGGTAGTAAACAACAGAAATGAGGCTTTCTTGTCTGAGGTCATTTTTGAAAAAACAAACAAACAAACAAACAAACATATAAAGCATGAACCACATCAAGTAAGGTACATGTCACGATGCAACTCCGAACTAACGTTGTGCTTCCAAGTTGGTCTGATCTTCCAACAACACACACACACACTCACACACACACTAGCGTCCCTCTAGTCTGTGTGAGATAATGAGCGCCTTTTGTGTCGTCTCGCTGATGCATGTGGGGCGAGACGATGTGGCCTCACAGTCATATTGACTCTAGACTTCACCGCTGTCAAGCATTACCTCTTAACCACTACTACCCAGTACTTGCTGCTCCTCATCCATCCTTACACTATCACCTTTTAAACACGTCTGGGTTTGATAAGACACTGAGACCACTGACATTGCTGGGCATTTAGGCTACAATAAAAGCCATGAAACATCGCACCTTGAAATGTAAAGCGCTTTGGGGTCCATAGGGACTAATTATTAGTCCTTTATTTATCCAGGTAAAAAATCTCATTGAGATTAAAAATCTCATTTTCAAGAGAGACCTGGCATCATGGCAACAAAAGTCAAAATACACATACCACATAAGTATATAACATTTAAAACAAATACAATATCCCATACCAACATGTGTAAAATATACAATAACAGATCAAATTAAGAGTACATTAAAAACAATCACACTGAGTAAAAGAGTTATTCTCTCATTCCTTTAAGACAGACTTAAACTCTCCCAAGGTAACCAATTCTGATAATTTCAGTTCCTTCTGCAGATTATTCCAGGAAGCAGGGGCAGCGTATTTAAAAGCCTTTTCCCCCAAAGTAAAGCGCTATACAAATACAGGCCATTTACCATTTGACAGATAACTATATCTGTTTTCCCCCTGCCCCAAACAGGGGAGGGGCACTCTTGATTTCTCACATTTTAGCGCTTATTTCAATTTTGGGTGGTAATTTATATTAAGTGACTGTGATAGTATATATTAAAGCATCGTAAACAGAATCAGAGCATGACATGAATATTGAATCCAATGTAATTTTCTTGGGCTTGCTTCATGATTGTGTTGTAAGAGGAGGTTTATCTATGTTAATAACAGGCTTATAATCTGCTTGTAATGCATCATGGGGACTTGTGGATGTCATTTCAGTGTTGTCTGAGCACAGTGGCTAATAATTGGTTTTCCAGGGGTTTGCTGTGAGACATGCTAGGGCTTTCGTCTAATGTTAATTTGGACTGCAGAGATTTTTCTGTCAGCTTCTGTCCAGGATTGGTAGCCACTTCAGTGCTCTATCAAATTTATTATTTGAGTTGCTTTCTTTTCAATGCATGACCCTTTTAATCACAGTGAGAAAAAAGTGACTTAGTTCTCAGGCTTTAGGACCTAATTTTTTTCATCTAAACAAGGAAATAATTTTTCGTGCTCTTATCAGTATATCTAGTGAGAGCAGCCATTAGGTTTAGTGGTTGCATGGAGAGAGTCTTGTTAAGGTTGGGTGGGTGGGGGTGGGCCAGCTGCTGTGGCTGTTAAATGGACTCAGCAGTAGCACTCGTGCTATGGCACATTAAGGAACAAAAGAAGATGGAGGGAATACATTTGTTGGTGGAAGTGGACCTGACATCAGTGAACACGTTATCCAAGTGTGTTGTTGAAGGGGGAGGCATCAAGCAGCACTACTTGGGCTGAGAAGGTGACCCTTGTGGGCTTCTCAAAGGAATAAATGAAATATCCTCTTGATGTGATTCTCATTCATTTAACTTCAGCTCAATTTTACTACTGGCCACACGAGCATTTCCAGGAACCTAAACCACATTATGTCGTTTAGTCAAGGCCATAAAATACACAGGTCAAAAAACTAAATGGCAGCACCAGGACACAAAATGGAATTGCACTTCAAACCAAGTCATGACATTCCACATTTCAGGTCAGAGAATGTAGATAAAGAAATGGTAAGAGCTTCATCACAGTGTGTGTGTGTGTGTGTGTGTGTGTGTGTGTGTGTGTGTGTGTGTGTGTGTGTGTGCACTGCGGGGGATTTGTAATCTCCAGTCAGCCTGTAGATTGCTCTGAGCTGGTCATATTGGATGCAGACGGTGCTTTACTGTATTTGCTGCTACAGCTGCTGTGCAGCATATCTGCACAAGTGTGAGTATTTGTATTGGGTGTGGTGATGAGGAGGAGGAGGAGGATGGTGCTTACAAGGACATCTGTCTCCAACTGTGAGACCCCCACCTCCCCCACGTCCTCTAAAGGCCTTCCATCACCAGGGAAGCAACACGCATACACACCAATATCCTGCGTGGGCCGTTTCATCATGGTGTAATGGCTGATAGGGATCGGAGGGGGTCCACTCGGGGTAATGACAGTGGCTGATAGAAGGTGGCTTCTGATGAGGGCCCCTGATGGGCCTGAGGGCCTAGACTGATATTGCCTTGAGGAACAAGCAGCACCTATAGGGAACAGATAAGATGTATGTATATGTGTTTTTGTGTGTGTGTGTCTAAGCAGGCCTGATAAAGGGATAAGAAGGATGTTGTACTTGAGCAAAGGCGCAAAAAACATCAGCATGTCTTTGCATGTGTTTACACCAAAGCAGATTGCTTCATGTCAGGAAAGGATGTAAGCTGATGGATTGACACATGACCAGCTCAATCCCCCACAGCAGAGCTTGAACCTGAAGCTTTTTTTCAGTTCCCCCTCCTTCCACCGTATGAATATTTATTCTTTTGTGTGTGTGTGTGTGTGTGTGTGTGTGTGTGTGTGTGTGTGTGTGTTTCACTCCTTGGAACATTAATGACAGTGATAAAGGCATTTAATCAAAAGTGAGCCAGAGCTAACACCCAGAGGTGTTTTTTATGTCCAATTAAATGCTTAAGTGGTGCACTGATATACAGAAGGGTCCTTATACTTTACCCACGTGGTAAATCACACTAGTCTCTTGGTCACAGTAAGTATTACTTCTGTACTTTTTTTTTAATGAAACAGATTAGCTATGATGGCTTCATTTTCAGGATGAGTACTCTATAATTTTCAAATCAATCATTTTGTACACTACAAGCTGTTGTGGAAAGGCTGACAGTAATCAAACAGATATGGTAGCACGTAAGAGAGGGTGATGATGTGTAAATCTGTTTTCAAGAGATTAAAAGTGTGGATGCAAAAAGAAATCTCTTTAACTATTGTTTAAGTGGGTGATTATTTTCTCGTCTGGGCTTTTTGTTGATAAAATTCTTGTTAAAAATACCCAAACTGGTCTATTTGGGAACTTTGTTTGAGATCAGTATGGTGAAAAGTTTAGGTTTTAGGGTTCTGAATGAATCCATAGAGACCATTGAGCATTGCTTAAAAGTATATGAATTAAGATGTTTAAAGCTCATTCTATTAAGAAATGAACACAAAATATCTGCTGACCACTCTGCTCTTTGACAAGTCTTAAAATGAGATAAAAAGAGCAACAAACCATGACATATTGTACCATTTCAATATTTATGTTGCAAAAATTAAGCCAAAATGCAGAAACAGTGTGTGAAGTGTGTAGGAATTAAGAGAGAAAGAAGCTGCCAGATGCTTCTTATCAGATTATTAAATCATCAGCAAGTGTGACTACCTCTTGTTTCTTGACCATAATGCACAGTGCCATGTTTGACAAAAAAACAAACACAGCGTATCAGAATCAACAAAACAAGAATTAAGGTGCCTAATCAAAGTCCAAACATCAACCACATTGAAATGTTGTGGCGGAACCTTAAGAGGGATGTGCATAAAGGAATTTCTGCAAATCTCAAGGAACTAAAGTAACTTTATAAAGAAATCCTTTCACAAAGATGGAAGTAGAGCTGGGTGATATGAGATTTTTTCATATCACGATATGTTTTTTTCATTTCAGGCGATAACGATATCTATCACGATATAAGCCAAATAACTATATTTGTAAGATTTAAATGTGCCGTTGCTCACAAGTAAAATGTGAAATAATCAGCAGCTTGTTTTTATTTAAATATTTATTTCCCATAATAAGTTCAACAGGGTAGATGTACTTAAGGAACATGAGACTTTTTCAGATAAATAAAGGCAAATATTGCAAACTACACAAAAGGCAGCCGCTAAAGCGTTTAAGTTTCAAAATAGAACAAACGAAACAGACTAAATTGTCAATTCCACTTAGAAACAAAATATTAATTCTAAAAATAAATCTTAGTTTGTTTTACAGAAGAACAGACAAAACTGACTAACTTTTGTCAATATCAAATAAACTGAGAACTAAAAGGAAATTCTCAATCTCTCCTTGTTGTATAGCTGAGCTTTTCAAACAGTTGTAACAGTTACTTTAGTCTGACAAAAGCCGAATGACGAATTAGCGCTTCCAGTCAGAGACTGAGGCTACGTCCACACGTACACGGGTATTTTTGAAAACGGAGATTTTCCGTTTTCGTTTTAAAAAATAATCCCGTCCACACATAAAGGTAGAAATGAAGGAAAACGCTGCTATGAACATGCCAAAGCAGCAGGTGGAGCTAGATTCCTAACCGTGCAGAAATGTTGGCCAATCAGAAGTCTAGAAGCCTCGGTGGGAAAAAGTAAACAAAGCTGGGGCATAGAAGCAGAACCGAGTCGTATGTGTGGAGGGACAGTAACTGTGTGTATATGTAAGCATTTAAACACTGCAGAGAGTAGAATTAACAGTAACAGTATTGTAGAAATTCATTTCACCGAAACAATAACGTGGCGCACAGTGTGACGCATGCACCAGTTTATTGTATTTCCAGACTTGCTTTCGGCACAATTTACAGTGCACGCTACTCTGTTTTTTGTCAGACTTGAAATAGCCGAAATACCTTCACACTACGGAACTTCTATGGCTCTTCCGTTTGACAATCTCTCCGGCGTTGGAACCATCATCTGTTTTCTCTTCGGTCACGCTCGGTTGATTTTTCTAGTCGGCACACTCATTTCCTCCATTACGCACTGCTCCATTACCCGCTGGCTGCTTCCCAAACAAACACACGTGCGGCTTGGCACTTGTGCTGTACGTAACAAGTCACGCGACGTGACGCTGCGGCTGTGATTGGTTCGGCTCTGCGCTACTTAATTTGGATTGGCTGACCTTTTTTTTTTTTTTTTTTTTTTTTTTTTGAGGACAAGAGCGGCGAGGTCTATCGCGATAGCTTAATTTCTCTATCGAGTAAAAGTTATATCGCGATACATATCGTTATCGTTCTATCGCCCAGCTCTAGATGGAAGAGACTAAATATAGAACATAATTACTTGGAGTGAAGGTGGTTTTACAAGCTATTAAATATGGGATCACACAGTGTTTTTGGTGTTTTGGCTTCATTTTTGATAAATAAATCATGCAGTTAAATATTATGTAACAATGTAACAAGTCGTGTTGTTGTTCATCTAATATTTGTACTTTAAGGACTAGTAAAGCGCTATACAAATACAGGCCATTTACCATTTAATAATTTGAAATTTGGCAAGGTTCAAGAAGGAAGGAATGTGTTTTTGTAATAATTTTTTGACATATAAAACCTTAAAACTGAGAGTCTCATAGGAACCGTGAAGAGGCCACTAGGAAAGCTGCAAACACCAAATACCTGCAGAGAATAAGGCAAGTCCTGAGGAGTCAGCTGAATGGGAAGAACAACATATTTCATTTCCTTCAAGATCTTTCTTTCATTCAGAACTTACGCCTTGGCGGTCGTCAGGTACCCTGCTGGGATAATAAGCTGGACAAATATATATCTAAAATAAAATTGAAATGTAAAATTGTTATCAAATATGAAATGATCAGTAATGCTTGGTTTAAATACCACAATGAATGAAATAGCTGACAAATAAAGAAACCTCATGGATTGATCTTATGAATCCCATTTTGCCACAACATTGTCCACAACTGTTTGAATTTGGACAAATGTGTATTGTCATAGTTGTATGTATTTGAATGGGAGAAGCTTTTCACTGTCCATTTGCAGGATTTTCACTTTAATCTTGTGTCTCGTATCTCCTTATTTTCTATGTCTGTGCTTTGATTAAAGTGCAGCATTCAAGCCCAGTGGTGGGGATTACTCTGGCTTTGTTGAAGGGGTTTAAAGAAAGGGTCAAAGTGCACCCTCTTAATTTGGGCCCCCAAGGGCCTCTAGGTAAGTGCCGGTGCCTAATTAACATCTAGAGACCCTTTTTTTGCTCAGGTTTGGTGCTTGTGGAGGGGTAGAATGGGAAGGATCAGGGGCCCCTGGAGCCATGATTTCACTGTGGTGTGTGACAGGTCATCGCTGCAGTCCTTTAACCCCACAGCATGGTAATTCAGACCTTCGGTCCAATCAGCTGTCCTATTTCATTTCTCCCTTTGCGTGACAAGATGGGATCCTGAGCAATTTAGTCAGGTTTTTGTAATCTGCTATGAATAGTGGTAAGAGAAATGTTGGCAGCAGGCATAGATAAGGTCAGGGGTGTAGTTTGGCATATCAAACAAGGATTGGAGTGACCAGTGGGATTCAGCAAGCCCCAAATACTCTGTGGCAAAGTAATTGGCCATCAGGATATGGGGCAGAATGCAGTCATAAGCTGTCGTTTTAGCCCCGAAAGAGGCACAGATAAAGACAACGGTAACGTAGTAGTTCAAATGAACTGAGTAGACGGGTATTTTTTCAAGGCAAACATAAGTACCAGCTGTGTTAGCTAATGAGAAAATGAAAAATATCCTATTCTCTGCTGAAACACCAATATACCCGTTTCCCATGACCTTGATTACAAACAGAGCTGACTGAGTTATCCCCACTCTCACATTCAAAGAGGACACAACGCTATCTTGACAGGAAGAAGAATGAGCCTTTGTGGTGTACAGGCTGACACTGAGATACCACACAAAGCCAGGTGATTCAGATAAAGAAATGCTCTCATATGAATGGATAGATGGATGGGCCGATAGATATATGGATGGTGATGATAACCATAATATCCTGGGGGCTTTCTTGGCCTGTGGGCGTTGACATGAGGGGAGATGTGTCATTAATCAGATGAGCCAGTGACCCTCCCCTGTTGGCCTGTGACATTACAGCGACATTGCTGCTGTTCCACTCCAAAGGTCCATCACATATTCTTGTGTGCATAGACACTCATGTCTTATAAATATATTTAAGCATCTTCGCTCAGTCCTGAAATCTGATACCTTACAGTAAGCTATTAGCTTACAGTACTGTGCTGACAATTTAGGATAGTTTACTTTGATTAAATCTAAACATTTAGTTTTTAATTTAGTGTCAGTAAAGATGTCATTTGACCATTAAGCCCACCACCTGTTTCATAAATGTAGAGATTATCTCGTATTTATTGGAGTGCTTTTTCATAAATTCTGCACTGGTGCTGAGTTTAAAATTAAACACTAGGGATTACACCAGCCACCACAACTATGTGTTCCTGATGATCTGATCTGATTGATGGTCTGATATCTTTGAGCATAAGAGTAAGCAGCAGGAAACACATTCTTTTCTATATTCAGTAGCTGTCTTTTGCATGTAGTGGCACAAGCCATGTGATGTACACTTGGGAGACCAGTAGAAATGTACTGGTACTAATGCAGTAAAACAGTGGTCCCCAACCTCTTTTGCAACACGGACTGGTTTATGTCCGACAATATTTTCACGGTCTGGCCTTTAAGGGCTCGTGGATAAATACAACAAAATAAAACCAGTACCAGTAGCAAAAGAAAGGAGATTCATTCATAACACACGGGAAAAGACCCAGAGAAACAATAAAAATAAACAATAATGATAAAAACCAATAAAAATCCTGAAAACCATAAGTTTCACACCTGCGCCTGGTACCAAACGACTCACAGACCAGTACCGGTCTGTGGCCCGGGGGTTGGGGACCGCTGCAGTAAAAAGAGCACTCACACAATAATGCAACTTCTTTCTCTGGTCTAAAATCTCCAACTTATTCATACCTCAAATTTGGGGAAAAAACGTAAAATGTGTTTCGTCTGTTTGAAATCACAAGGTGAGAAATTAATATAGAATTGCATTTAATTTGTTGTACATGTTATGCAACAGCAAGACAACCCTTTGAAATTTTCCCCGAACGTCACAAACATATCTGTCAGTTTTGTGCGCAGGGCATTTTAAAGAAGATTTGTGCTTTCATGGGGAGGTGATATACTCGACAGCTTTTTTGAGTAGTCTGTGAAGAACTGCCAGTGTAAATTAGGATGCCAGTTTTTGACATGACTTGCACTTTTAAGATGAAGTAACAGCTTTCTCTCTGTTTGACAGCCATAAGAGCCATGCAGATCTTTGAACACTCAGGAGAGACTTGAGAGACATGATTGGAATGTTATTATATTGATATGACTCACTGATATCAGCGAGACCCCCATAATGTATAAAAATCAGACATACCATCCTCTTACATTAATTAATCATCTATCAGCTCCTTGATGTTCAAATCTCTTGTCTCCTCATGCCTTCAAAGAAAACGTTGTGGAATATTTTAGGGCAGAACTGTAAAACCACTCAAAATTGTACTTTGAGAGAGTTGCCGAATGACTTTGGAAGTTTCTTAATAAATACTTAAGAAAATATGGCTTGATTTACTTTTCAGATCAGTTAGAGAGGCTTTTTGGAGGGTGTCTGGAGCAGATAAGAATGACACAGAAGTCTTTTCGTTGCTTGCAAATCCCTAGAGTGGCTTAGGCCAGACTTACAGCCTGCAGGCCGGCATTGGTGTTGGCCTGTTCCTCGTGGACCATTGTTGTCAGTACATCATCCCAGACAACAAAACCATCTTCCACATCTGTAATCTGAGAGGTCACAAAGCTCTAGAGACTGAACTGAGAAAAAAATAGCCCGATGCCTTCAGGTAAAAGCCACAAGATGTTGACTACAGAGGGATGAATTTGAAAGGAGGCACTGTGACCCGAAGAAAAATCTCTCATGTTTTATGAATAGACTCCAGCAAGGCATAAGAAAGGGAGTTATTTCTGAATTCAAAGTGACTTCCTGCAGTCGATGTAGTTGATTTATTTGATGTGTTTGTTTGAATGCTCATGTTTTTCTTGTGTGTATTTATGCATATATATTTGCCAAGGGAATGTGTGTGTTTATCTCAGAATGAGCTATTTACCTACTCGTGTGCACCACCTACAAGAGCCTTTTTTATTGATGTACTATGATGAAGCATGAATGACATCCAGTCAATGGAGACCTCAGGGACACAGTATCAATATTATCAACAGCAGTGCCTTACTATGTTTCCTATTATTCAACTCGGTGAAAGACGACTCTAAGATTTTCTTTTCACCTTTTTTGTTGATTTTAAAGGCTAAATATCGTTGTTACCACATATGACAATTATAAACCCATTTAAACAGCAAAAAGTTTACACTCATTCTGAGCCAGCTACAGAGAGCAGGATATTTGGCTTCTGCAAGCCAAGTATCTATTGGTTAGAGACTGAAGCCCAAGTTGTTCTCCAATGCATTCACTGGAGTGTGAGTGTTATACAGAAAGCACTGGTGACCAGTGTTGTGCGAATAGGTGAATTAAATGTTTTGCATAAAGCGCATTGTGTGCTCAAGTAGAGTAGAAAAGCACTGTATGACAGTCCATTTACCATCTGCCTTCGCATCTTCACCTTTTTTTCCCAGTTCTGAGAGATGATTTCCGTCAGACGCCCAGTGATGTGGTGGTGGCAGCAGGGGAGCCGGCTGTCATGGAGTGTATCCCTCCCAGGGGCCATCCGGAGCCCACCATTTCTTGGAAGAGAAACAACATCCGGGTCAATGATCGAGATGAAAGAATTACTGTAAGTTAAAAATAACCTAAACAAGTCTGGTTTAAGGTTCAATTGCATTTTACTTCTGGTGGAAGTTGTTACTAACTTGTCAGCTTTTTATACTTTTTTAAAATAAAATTTCAGGTAATTTTCACTCATTAATTTGTATTACTATTAACAGAAGACACTGAGCTGATAGATGTTAAAAGACACATTTAGAATACCAGACTTCCACACACATTACCCACTATGACCAAATGATGAATTGCGGCTTATTGAAGTTAGTTACCACAAACAGAGCAGTGAGTGATGCTTGTGTGACGACTGGCTTGGAGCGAGAGCCCTTGTCAAGTAATTTTAAGAACTAGCCAGAGAGCCATCTGTCATAACACACACTGAAAATGACAAAGTGGCTTCTCTCTCTCCTCACTAACATGCCTCAATATCCTGTTTCCAACATCTTTCCATGTCTTCTCTCTGTCCCCTCCTCCACCGTCGTGTTTCCTTTCGTCCTTGTCCACTTATCCACTCATCTGTTCCTTTCTGTTTCATCTTTCTGCTCTTCATTCTGTCTTTAACCCCTCGATTTCAGATCCGTGGAGGAAAGTTGATGATTTCAAACACCAGGAAAAGTGATGCTGGCATGTATGTGTGCGTTGGAACCAACATGGTTGGAGAAAAAGACAGTGATCCTGCTGAACTAGTGGTATTTGGTGAGTTGTTTTTACTGGGATTGTACTGTAATTAATCAAAGGACACTCAGCTAGCAAATATCGTCTGGGAAACTAAACATGAAGTCATACAGTCAACCTTATTAGTATCAAATAACCTTTTGGGAGCGTGCTTGATTGTTGTAGTGCTCACACAAACGTAATGGCAAAAGATAGATTGTTAACAGAATAAATTGGAGCTAATTTGCTTCTAGCTGTTAGCCAATTGGCTCATATATTAAGACAAATTATCAATATAATTCCTCTGATCCTTTTAGAAATAATTCTTTGAGTTAAGTTGCTTCAACTGTGTTAAAATGTTCACTATAAGATTCCAAAAAACAGTGAAAGTATCTTGTATTTTGTGCCTGTCTGTATTTTTCTGGGGTTGGACATTCTTTCCTTGGCTGATATTGGAGGATTAGATTCATCTTTCCCACCCAGCTGCTCTTTGCTTTGCTCTCTTGACTTTTCTCCTCCTGTCTCTGATTCTCTGCTGTGCTCTCAGTGGAGCAGTACCACAGGCATCAAAGTGTGTATCGATCCCAGGAAACGGATGGAGAATTGATATTTTCTTTTCAGTCCCTTGGATCTCCTGTTCACCACCACCCACACTGCCACAAAATTTAGCTCCTTCTGCACATTGTAGTGCAGCAGTAAACTCAAACCCTGGCATGTAATGCATAATCTATAAATTTATGGTTCCTTAAAATGCATGGCTTGGCGCTTTCCCTAATGTTTAATATTACTGCCATCTGCAAAATTGAAAGATAATAGCCAGCACATCTGCACTGTTTTTTCTGCCCATCCATTTTCTGCTCTCGAATCACAGACTGAACAAAGTTGTCAAGACATTTCTCACCACCGCGACTTTTTATACCTCCAGCTGTGGGGAATGCTTTCACACTGACTATGATCATGGAAGTACCTGCAGCTCTGAGTCTACTTAGTCTTACTTGATTCTCCAACATGTTTCACTGTGATGATTGGACTTTGGTATTTAAAAGCTTTTATTTGCTGGGTATTGAATTTAACCTACTGCAGCAATCTACTTCCAATGCTAGACAGGCTCTGTCAATTTTGAGATACTGCTAACAACAGCTGGTAAATATTTATTACCAGCTTGTGTGTGATTTGGTGTGGGGTCATTTTGTTCCTCGTTTTGTCTTAATAAAAGTTTAATTGTGTTCAAATCAAGTATTAAGAGTCATGGTGAGAGTGTCCCATTTTGAAATTATTTTTAGTGCGAGGTTTAACAATTCCAATCCCTCAGTGTTTTTTCCCCCCACATCATTCTGAGTAAACTGCTATGGTGCAGCAAATGGACATCAAATTATTCTCTTTATACGGCCAGCCTATTCCATATGTGTCCACTCATCCATTACATGGGCAGTCCTATAAAGTGCTAACAAATGTGAAAAGTCAAGCTGTAATTAATAGGTATGAATTCTTGTCCTCTTTCTGCACTCATATCTGTCTAATTTCAGAGAGGCCAGTGTTCACCAAACAGCCGGTGAACCAGGTGGTGTTGGCAGACGATACAGTGGACTTCTCCTGCGAGGTACACGGAGACCCGACTCCGACTGTCCGCTGGCGCAGAGAGGAGGGCGAGCTGCCTCGGGGCAGGTCCGACAACAGCAGCGCAGTGCCGTTGCTGCACACTCACAAATCACTGCACTGAAACTCAATCCCCACTGCCTCACTGTTACTTAGATACATCATTTGTTGCTCCAAATCGCACTTGTTACTATCATTTCACTAATAATATAACAGCTTCCAATTAGAGAGCAACTGTTTGTCCATCCGATTTTCTTATAGTTAGGTGTGAAGGAAAGTAATTCAGATGATTTTCTGTGAGTGGAGGAAGTCCAGCTGACTTGAATTTGCCCCAAAAATTACATGTACCGGTATAAAAAAACATATTAAAGAAAAGAGAAAACACTATCATTCGCTTTTTTGTATGTAACGACCGAGAAACGGAAACAAATCAAAGCTCCCGCTGAGCTCGTAATGATTGCTTTTTAAGTGCTGTGCTGCTTACAATACAAATAGAAAGTTATTACTAGAATCTAAATGTGTGAGTCCTGTGGCACAGCAGCTTGTGTTAGTAACGGATGGACAGCCATCCCTGTCGTAAGCTACTTATTTGTTAATCAGTAGAGTTTAGTACTACGAGACATGCTCAGAAAGGAGTATCATGTGGTGTTTGCACCATGACACCATCACTGTGTTACTGTGAGAGCCCTACTCTCTCACACCTGTCTGCATGATTGGATGAAACTTTAATGACCTGTCAGGGGAAATAAGGTAAAATGTTCCCTTGTCAACAGCACGACTCAGGCCTGTGTCCACAGAGCTGTGCAGTAAACACAAAGCTGTATGTTTAAAAATCTGATTGGAACATTTAAACAGCCATATTTTTTTTTAAAAACATGAAAACTACCAAAATGTATTGTTCTAGTAGTGACAACGCTCACACATTTACTGAACCAGACAACGTCATATTCATTCAAACCATCTTTTGAAGATTTCAGAACATGAATGTAACACTTGCGTTGACTTTTTTTTCCCAGATTTGAAATCCGCAGTGAGAATAGTCTGCGTCTGACCCAGGTGCGAGCTGAAGATGAGGGCACCTACACCTGCGTGTCAGAGAACAGCGTCGGCAAAGCGGAGGCGTCGGCTGCCCTGCAAGTACACGGTACAGATGTACACAGGCACACTTATATATAAGATGTTTTAGTTTTACTGCATTCGTAGTGATTCAAAGTGTAAAAGGCTTTATTTAAACATTTCACATATTTATGTAAGATGTTTTTTGAAAATTAGAAACAATCAACAATTGCACAGACTTATTGAAGAATCTTTCTAGAAATACGGTTTGAACAGCCATGATCGCACGAGTAAACTGTTTGCACAGATGGGCAGCTTTGCTATGATGCACCACAATCTGCCCACTTGTCACCTACAGGAATGCTGTCTCATTTCATTCTTGTTCTTTTCATTCTGGTTGTTTATGTCAGACGGCCAGGATTTTAAGAACATTGTTTCTACGTGGAGACATCGCCTATTAAAACATCAGAAAAAGAGGCTGCTAGACATGAGTTGGTTATAACTCCCCCATATCATGCCATTGGTAATCCACTGTTAACTGAAGATTACAGAGAAATGAAGTGAAAAATGGATTTTAAGTTCCTTTCAAGCCTCAGCTCGTCATTCCTCTGGAGAGAGATCCGAGATCAAAAAGAACTGAAATTGCATGGGAATAAAGTCAGTCCCTTGAAGAGAGATGCTCAAATGAGAAAGCTGTCATTTGAGATGATAAAAGGGAATTTTTAGAGTTTTATTCTGTAACACTCGGTGCAGTGAGTGGGCCCTCTGGTACTCCTGAACACTCGCACACACCTTATGCTCGTATATGTATAAAAATTCAGCAGTGAACAGACAGACTGATACATTTAAAAAAAATAACATGCAGAAATACACAACATGCACCTACCTGTGCATAATGCACTTTTGAAACCTACCTGGCCCTGTGTGAAAAATGAAGTGCCCGCTAAACATCTCTCAAGGATTGTGCCACCCTTGGCTGTCAATGAGTCTTGCACTGACGAGGCGTTCTAGTCCACTATTCTTTGCAGAATTTTTTAAATTCCTCCACATCAAGTATGAACAGCCAGTTTAAGGTCATGCCAAAGCTTTTAAGGCCAAAAAATGAAGGTGTATTTTGTGTCTTTCTGAGCCATTTAGAGGCTGGTGGTGTCTATCAGGGATCTTTGGGGCATGAACAGATGGCCAGACATTTTCCTTCAGGGTTTTCTGGTAAAGAGCAGAATTTATGGCTGGCTAGCTTCTGAAGCAGCAAAGCAGCCCCAGACCATAACACTGCTGCCACTGTGTTTGACTGTTGGCACGATCAGAATATCTTTTGGCAAACTTGAAATTGGCCTTTGTGTTCGTTTTAGTCAGCTGTCTACTGCGTCTGTGACCCAGTGTTTTGTGTATTTTAGTTTTTAGTCTTTGATCATTGTATTTTCTGTGTTTCCTGATTTATTTTGAGAGAGTCTGGTGTGTCTTTGTCATTGTATTTAGGTTCACTTCCCCTGTGACGTCATTAGGTTCATTTGTGTCACGTGTTTCCTCATGTGTTTCCACTCCCCCTGATCATCCCTTGTGTGTATTTAGTCTGCAAGTTTCTGTTCACTCACTGTCAGGTTGTCTGTTATGCCACACCACACCATAGTTATCACAGATAGATTCATAGTTTTTATCGCTAGTTTCTTAGTTTAGTTATTGTACCTTTTTCGCCTTAGTTTTCATGTTCTTGTGCTTCTGCCATCAGCACAAAATGGTTCAAGTTGAGTGCAGTGTTTGCTCTTGGATCTGTCAAACAAACACATCGGCGTACCTCGCCGTGACATCAGCAGCGGTTTTCACCACAGGACTCTCCCATGGGTGGCACCTTAACTGAGGCAAGGAAGGCCTGCGGTTCATTAGATGTTTTTCTGGGTTCCTTGGAGCCATTTTGGTAGGCCAGTCACTTTTGGGAAAGTTGTTCCAGATTTCCTCCGTTTGTGGATAATGGCTTTCACCATGATTCACTGGAGTCTTTAAGACTCCAGTGAATCATGGAGTTCTCAGATGAGAAACCAGTCTTACTAACTGGTTTCTCATCTGTTCTTGAGTGTCTTTATATCATGGCATGACATGTTGGTTTTTGAGATACCCTACTAAGTCCTGATGTACTGAATAGAGGACATCCTGGGCTTTCCAATGATATTTCATGTGTTTGGGTGGCTTCCTTTGGCTCCAAAGAAGGAAGGAAATACCAAAAAAAGTTCAATGGGAAGATTGTTTTTTCCTCGGTTCTCAGGAGGATAGAATCAAATATGTTTGGATAACTTTTTTCCCGTCAATAGATGAAATCATCATTTAAAATCCTAATTTTGTATTTACTCACATTATCTTTGTTTGATCTGAATCACTGTCATAAGTGTTGCAAATGTGCAAAAGAGCAAAGAGAAGGCAAATTTTGCAGCACTGTAGCTGCAGTGGGGATCATAGGAATGCAACACAAACACATACAAAGGAAAATATATATTCTATTAAACCACAGCTAGTTACACGGTTAAGTAGGTATGGTGTTCCAAAATTTCAAATGTTTGAACTAGTTTCACCATCCATCGTCATCTCATCATGTTATTCAACTTTCTTTCTCTCTTTTCTTTCTTCCACCCATTTCTGCATCACTCCATCACAGTTGGCCCATCCTGTAAGTATTCCATTTCATCCCATCTGTGTATGGTTTTGTGTGTCTGTTTGTGTGTTTGTTTATGAGAGTTAATACAGTCCTACAGGTATAAGCTGTTTGCTACATTAGAGACCCAAACCTCTACCCTCTAGCACAGGTGCTTTTTCTGCCAATTAGGACAGCCAAGTATTAAAGCTAAAAACAAAAAACAAAAAAATTGAAGGGTAGAAGGGTTTTGACCTTTCGTTACACTCATAGAGCTTCAGTTACTAGAAAAAAAAACCCACTGTAAAACGTGCAGTCTCCGATTTAGAGCACAAACACTCACCTTTTGAAAAATAAATGGTTATTGCTGATTAATCCACACAACAACAAAAAAAAGAGTTATAAGGCAAAGCAGCCCCAGACCATCACACTTCGCCGCCGTATTGGACTGTTTGTGTGACAGCCTTTTTATGAAATGCTGTGCTGCTTTTACATCTGATGTAACGAAATTCAATTCTCATCAGTCCAAAGAGTATTTTTCCAGTAGTCGTGGGGATCATCAAGACGTTTTTGGCGTACATGAATTGGGTTATTGTGTTCTTTTTCGTGAGCTGTGGTTTCACCTTTGAACTCTGCCACAAATGCACTGATGATTACTTACCAAAAGTAAAAATGCCAGCGTTTGGCTTGAACTAAGCAAATGGGGTTTAATGCGTACTCCCATCTCTAAATGTGCCTAATGTTGGGGAATAGAGAAAAAGGGATGAAGAATGAAAAAACCCCTAAAAAAGTGTTCAGTGGAAGAAACATTGAACCACAAAATGTTTTGAATTATGAGGTTCTCTACATACCTATTATTTTTATGCAATTCCATTTTTGTCCCATTCACTGTGTAAGGACTGCCTGCTTATTCTTGGCCTATTTAAAACTTTACCAGCCTTCCAATTTATATATTGATATTGGACAAATGGGATACAATTCTAGGCACAAACTTCACACTGAATATAAGCACAAATGAGATATAGTCCAGCTATAATAAATTATGCCCTGGAAATAATCACCTCCTCAATCATCATTTCAGAATGGAAACAGTCTCAGGAATGAAGTCTGTGTACTTAAGTGGGCGTGTGATGTTTCGTAAAAAGGTGAAGCAGCAGCGGCAACAGCACTGGAGTGTGTTACTCTAGCAGATGCAGAGCTGCATCACCACAGGACTCTGACAGCTGCATGTCACATCTACGCCCCTAGGGAGCGAGGGGTGTGTGTATGATTGTGTTGATACAAGTGCGGATATCTTCAGCGTGTTGCTCAAAATCATATGTCAAGCATGGGTGGGGTGGAGCAGGGGAGGTGAGATGTTTTCGTTGTAAGCACTTTGTTTAGCTTTGCTACGTGAGTGACAGCAGTGGAACACACGGTGTGAGTGGGAGCGCAGTGTGTGGGGAACAGCTCAGGCTGACGCTGGTTTGCTTCATCTTGTTTATGAGGATATTCCACTGATGATTTTTACTACCTCCACTGAAAAAAGGCTTTTTCCTGCATTAAAATCACACTTGCTACCTGCTCATTCACCACACTGATCTCCACACCCTTTCACCAACTTGCTGTTTCGATACTTTCAATACTGTCTGGCCGGGGGGCGGGGCTGTTGTTTCTAAACATTAGAAAGCTGCATGAAAGACACTGACCATTTTCAAATCTTTCTAATTCAGTGCTGACTGAATGAAGTTCGACAGTTTCCATCACTGATGAATAGATAGAACCACTTCATCCACAGTGTAGATGATCTTCATTTCCTGCTTTTTAAAAGCATTTTAAGTTGTTGTTTTTTTTAATTTTTTTGACCCTTTGTTGATGGTACGCTTTTCTGTGAAGCACTTTGGGATTTTTGACTTGAAAGGTGCTATACAAATAACATTTTACTTACTTACTTACTCCTTGTTGTGCTGCAGGCTGGGAAGTGAACAAGGACTACCATCACCTGCTTCTGTCCCATACAGTGGAATTGGAGAGTCACCCAAATCTATTGTTTGTCACACAGTACTTGAAATCTGAAATCTTAGCAGTGCAACCAACACCACAAGTAGATTCAAGTTGTGTGGAAAATCCTTGCTGATTGTAGAGTTATTTTATCAGGGATAGCAGAAGGACTAATTCTGTATATTCCCACTAAAGGAATAGATCCAAATAGATTATCAGTCCAGTAATATCTGTATATATAGTTCCCCCATATCATGAAATTCAAGGAATTGACTAAACCTTTTGGAAATTTTTCATTAATATTTTTACTCTGGTCACGGCAGATGGCCCCGCCCCTCCCTGAGCCTGGTTCTACCGGAGGTTTCTTCCTGTTAAAAGGGAGTTTTTCCTTCCCACTGTCACCAAAGTGCTTGCTTACAGGGGGTCATGTGATTGTTGAGTTTTTCTCTGTATGTATTGTTGAGGGTCTACCTTACAATATAAAGTGCCTTGAGGTGACTGTTGCTGTGATTTGGAGCTGTACAAGTAAAACTGAATTGAATAAAAAGCTACAAATCCGAGCACGTTTGACTATTGGAGGAGCTCTGTGGGTTTGGAGGACATATGCTGATCACTTGCAGGAAACCTTTATGATGTTCGCTCCATCCAATTACATGCCCTTTATCTTATGGCATCATCTTATTGTTTTAGGAAGATTTGGCAAACTTATATAAATTTGCTAAATTTTCTAGACCTCCAGGGTTCCCATGTCAACGTTAATTAAACTCAACTTAAAGAATAAAGTTAAAACAAGTCAAATACCTCAAAATTAAACATTATTTCTGATCTGTAAGAGAACATTTACAACCATCCACAAACATTCAATGACACCAAGCAATTTACATGTAGACTAGACTTTCCTCCTTGAGTGTTGCATTTCTTTTCATAAAAGCTGTGGAAAGCTACGCTACAGCCTGATGTCTATTTTTACTTCCCTCTTGGCATATTAGCTTTGTTATCTGTTCTACAGCTCTGGCAGTATACGCAGCATACAAAAGAAGTCTGCAAGATCCTTTGAGTTCCTATCTTAAGTGTTGCATTCTGTATTTAGAAATTTCCCAATGTACCTCCCAGACACCGACAGCAACAGTTAGCAGTATGCGGTGCTTAATGTGTGCTGGCTCTGTGTTTCATAAAATTAGTAAATGAACATACCGTGGTATTTTAGAAGTCGAGTCAGTTTAAGGCACAGCAAAAATTAACTCACCAAAAAAAAAAAAACCCTGCATCTCTGAAAGTTAAATTATTATAAGAGTGACATGCAGGCATTGTTCCCTCTTGTTTTTTCATCTATATT
Source organism: Diplotaxodon limnothrissa (assembly GCF_057381915.1). Lineage (NCBI taxonomy): Eukaryota > Metazoa > Chordata > Actinopteri > Cichliformes > Cichlidae > Diplotaxodon > Diplotaxodon limnothrissa. Next base: position 5,298,357 of record NC_140605.1, read on the forward strand.
TCAGCTGCTCTGTTACAATCCATACTCCCATTTCAATCCCATTTGAGGATGCTAATGTATCTCCCTGCCCTAAATCTAAGGCTCAGTGTCATGCCGGGTGCACCCATTATTGCTAATTATTTATTACAGCTTCAGGCAATGTGCCGGCTTGCCTCCTCAAATCAAACACTGTTATTCTCTAGACACGGCTGTGTAGTGGGCCAAAAACAGCATTTTAATAGCTCAAATATTCCTAGTTGTCAGTGTATTTGGGTCAAAGTTACGGCGTTGTGTCAGGTGTGAGGAGAAAACGTTCAGGTGTTGACATGTTTTTGTTAAATACCCTGCTGAGAAGTGCACAAGCATATTTTTCTATGTGTTTTCATTACGTGTGTGTGCACAAGCATGGATATGAATTACATAAGAAGTGAGCATTACACAGTGTTTCTTTAATATTTCAGGCCTTGCATCAGCTGCGACAGGAGGCCTGTCCTTGAGGTAACTGGAGAGTGGAGGCAGATGTTCCCATGTCACTTGCTGACAAAAACTAGGGGTGTATGTTTGGGCATTAACCTTTAGGGTTAGCAAAGGGCTGGAAGTTTGATCCCAGGACATGACCCTGACTAGCTCAGCCAAGACCCCCCATTAGCTGTAATTTATCCCGCAGTTGACACACGGATGTCCTCCTGCTGTGCGGAGGGGCCCGTGGTGGAAGCAGTTTTAAAAGTGCATAAGTTGTATACAAGGCATGAAATTAAGCTTGCACATGCACATCTGAGGCAAGTGATTAGGGGGAGCAGGCGGGTCAGTGGGAGAGATTGGGAATGTTTCAGCTCTTCACACTCTGCTACTATTTATTTTTGTTTCTGCTGCTTTCTCCTCATCTGAGATAGTTAATGTCTGGAAACATTTCTCAAAGTATATGTTGGGCTGTGTTTGAACACAGGAGCTGACTTAAAAAAGCAACGTTTGTGAGTCCCAGCAATGTAACCAAACAAAGCTTTTTCCTCCCCCAGAACATCAGTCAGTGGAAGAAAATTTGAGGAAAAGACGTTATTTTATGTTTACTTCAGTATTCTAAGGAGGATATATGTAGTGGATTAGGAGTTTCTTTATTCTGGATTTTTTCCTTTCATGGAGAAACAGTAGAAGGACATTAGTTATTTATTCTGTCTTTCACTGTGACTGTTAAGTGTTTTTTACTGTTACTTTCTTCTCCGTTCCATAGGCTCTCCTCCTCCCCATCTTTCTCCTTCTTTGTGTTTCTCTCAAAGCTAATAGAGAGTCAGAATTAAAGTGAAGCAGGAGATCAGGTGGGAAGATGAGAAATCAATTAGGCCCGGTGCATCATTATGCATTCACACCCCCCTCTGTGGAGGAAGGACTGTCATTTTGCTACAGAATCAATAGAAATCAAAGATGCGTGTGTCTTTGTGGATGAACGCGTGCACACGCAGTGGCATGGTGCAGCAATGAGAAAGCGAGACAGCTTACCATTTATTTGCAGTCCCTTATCCCCCTTGCCCTCCATCTGTGTTCAAAGATGTCTGATGCTCAGAATCAGAATGGTGACCCACAAACCTGGATTCAGGCTCCTGTGGGGTCTGGGCTGACCTTTTTGATGGGCTGTTTGCTGTAGTGTGGGATAAACAGTCAAGCCATCTAGATTAGGCAATAACCATCAATTTATCAAACACAAAAAGCCAAACAAATCAAGGACTGTTATGGTCGCTCGTGGTAGACACAGCTAGGTACTCGACTGAAAACCTGCAGATTCTCTCATTAAAGTCACATTCTGTTTTCCTTTTTGTATCTGATAAATGTAGTAGATATATTGAAATGGAGAATGAGAGTGGGTGGATAGTTTTCATTTATTGTCTGTTATAAGTGCCGATATTGATATATCAGGAAATGACTAATATTGGCCAATATATCAGCCCTGCAGATGAAGACAGAATGTCATTAAATCGATAAATATATGGGCTTTCACATAAAAATGTATAAAAACAAGACAAATGTTCTCTTTTTCAATTGTTCAGATTAGCATGTGTGGCTAACATGTCTGGTTGAATGAATTTACAAAGCTTAAGCAGTGGTTTTGCTAATAGCCACCTTCATTTTTCATGTATATTTTTAATATAACGGTCAAAATTTTTATTAGAGCTCTGATTTGATTTATTATGTATATTTAATAAGTTTTTAAAAATCAGTTTTATTAGTCCTGTTTTTCTGAGTCCAGAAAACATGTGGTCACCACAGGACAGTCACACTACAGGCATGATTTTATAGAATATCATCCACTATTGGAGATTAAACAACAGAAAGTATTTAAAATGGGCTTAGCCCTAAACATCTGCAGCAGTAATATTAATTCATATAACAGTGGTGGGGAACTACCACATGTCAGCTTATAGTAACTATATAGTAAAATAGTAAATATTTATTTAACTCCAGAAGTAATAATATTTTATAATTCTTTAATAATAATAATAAAAATAATACATTTTATTTATATGTGCCTTTAAAGACCCTCGAGGTACAATAAAATAAAAACACAAGGTAAACAAAAAATGAAAACAAGTATGAAAGTATAAAAGCTAAATAAGGTAAAATAGAGTAAGGTGGAGTCATGATGAAGGGTATGCAATTCTAAATAGATGGGTTTTAAGACACAGTTCAAAAGTAGAGAGAGAGTTTGTAGTCCGGAGATCTGGTGGGAGTGCATCCAAAGCCTCGGGGCAGAACAACTAAAGGCTCTGAGTCTTATGGTAGTCAGGCGAGCAGGTGGAGCAGACAAAAGGGAAGCTGGAGAAGAGCGGAGGGTACGAGGGGGTGACTACATATGGAGAACATCAGATAAATATGGAGGAGCGAGGTTATGAAGCGCTTTGAAAGTAAGAAACAGGATCTTGAAATTGACACGGAGGTGAATTAGAAGCCAATGGTGTTATATGTTCAGTAGATCTCATTCTGGATATAATACGAGCAGCTGTATTTTGAACTAACTGCAGTTTATGTTTATGGAGAGATTTACGAGGTAAACCATAGAGAAGAGAGTTAATCTAAACGAGATGTGATAAGAGCATTGACAAGTATGGCGGTACTGTTAGCATATATAAAGGAATTAAAAGAGGCAGCACAAAAAGGGCACGTTTCAATCTGGCTAAATTTGTCACCTAATGCCACTGAATAATCCAAGAAAAATACGGCATTTTATTCTGTGTTACTATGCATTGCATTTAATCGCCTGTCAATTAAATAAAGTCCTAACCACTAAGGCAGTGCGTATGGTATTCTTATAACATTGAGTTGATGCTCAACACAAGCATAAAGTTATGAAGTTATGATTTGTTTAATCACACAGAGCAGGGCTGCCCTACCAGTTAACCGTGTTTGCCAGATGATGTTAGCTACAGTAGCTATGTTTAGCTCATGCATCAAAGGTTTAGTTAATATTACGTGAGCTAATGTGGCTAATGTGTCCAGCTGTTTCTTTGGATTAAAATGAATTCATTTGAAAATAAATGTTTTAATGTAACAAAAAACTTTAATGCATTATCTCAGCTAGAACCATGATTTCTGCCTGAGTCACGTCAGGTAGATTTTCAGTGGTGGTAAAGCTTCCCATGAGCCCACCACATTTCATGATGACATCAAACTGCATCTTTTAGTATTGCTTTGATTCTCAGACCCCGAGAGAAATGACATTGTGGGTTTAATGTCATTTCTCTACTGTCTTTGTTTACTGTCACTGTCTCTAAAATATTTTATTCTCTTGTGCCTTGACTGTTTGAAAGCTGTCATGGAATCAGGCGTTAGTGTTTATTGATGATTTGACTGTTGATAGAAATGCATGTAATGAATTTTGAAGTGTATAGTGCTAATTGAGTTTCTCAAAAGAAATGGGATGTTCTTCAACGGCCAAATCAGTCGCCTGATCTCAACCCAACAGAGCATGCTTTTGCATTATTAAATACAAAACCAAATGCAGAAAGACCCACAAACAAGCAACAAGCAGGTGGCTACAGTAAAGGCCACTCAAGGCTCAAGACAGGAAACACAACATTTGGTGAAGTCAGTGGGTTCTAGGCTCCAGGTATAGCCTTCAGGTGTATTTACATTTAAATTTATGTTTATGAAAATGGGGGGCTGTGTGTAAAAGTTGTTGTAATTCTTAAGTAGTTCATGCAAAACTTTTGTTAAATGTCTTGAATTAGAATAACTTTTGTGAATTAATGTTATGAATTCATTTTTTCAATGTCTGTACTTCAGTCACATGTTGATAAAATAATGGCACATAATGACTGGATTTCAAGATTTTTTTTTTTCTGAATTATGTGCTGCAGTGCCTCCTCAGATTGTGGTTCGACCGCGGGACCAGATCACAACTCCAGGTCGTACCGTAACCTTCCTCTGTGGCACCAAAGGAAACCCTCCGCCAGCCGTCTTCTGGCAAAAAGAAGGCAGCCAGGTGGGAAACGTTCCATGATTTTGTTTACAGTAGTTATGAAACATACTCTAATGAGTCTTTATTATAAAGATTTAATAGGCTTGTTTATGTACAGTTTATGTAAAGTCAAAACATTAGCTGTTTTCCACATTTCAGTACCAGTACTGGCCCCCAAACATCACAAAGCCTTTAATTACCAAGTACATACAGACCTTTACTTTTAACTCCAAGGGATTTGGTGCTAACAGTACTATGTGCATTTTTTAAACCTTTTTCTTTCAAAAAAGTTGATTTTAAGCTATCTGAAAATGTGCTGCACAATAACATCAGCATAAAATAAAGAAAAACCTACAGGTGAATTGCATCATCACAAGCAGGGCTCTGGTAAAGAGGGAAACAGTAAACTCTCATATTGTAATGTGCTATAGATACATTACTTTTTCTTATATTTATTTTACCCAATTTAAAGTAAATCCCAATATAACTTCACACAACTTTTACATTTTTTAAATTTAAAAGAACACCTGACGAGATTAAAAAAGTGCTTTAAATGAGCCTTTATAGGATTTTAATTACCGACTCTGTTTGCATGCCACTTTGCTACATGTGCTTTGAAGAGAGCCAACATTTCCCTTCCTTGTCATGGTCTCTGCTTTTATCATCCTTCGCTGTGTGCTGTAGTTTACTGCCAGAGTGACTCTCTCTCTCACACACACACACACACACACACTCACACTTACACTTTCCCATCATCCACACAGTGTATTATTTACCAAAGACCTGCACGTTTTCAGATGTATTGAGACGTGTATGTGTTTGTGGGAGAGAGTCACCCTGTGATAAGCATTGCAGCCTGTTGGAATGCACTGAAAGGCCTGATGAGACTGCGTGGGTGCCTGTAGCTTGGCTTCCAGGTACAGATTAGGGAAACAGGGGGTGGCAGGGTAGGATGGAGAATGTGTGGGAGAGGGAGAACGAGTGTGGAGGAGAGAGATAAAGCAGAGAAAGCATGGAAGACAAGGAGAAGGAAGAGAAGAAGAATGTGGGTAGCTTGTTCGAAATTTTGGCCCCGCTTTCAGTGAAATGCTGAGATTTTTACTGGGTTTACACAGTGATATATGACAAAGAAAAGTAGAAATGAAGGGACGTGTTTGTCATTTATTATTGCACAATAACACAGGCTAAGTGTCTAAGGCTCATTGTGAATCAACCTGTTCTCACTCTATATGCTATCACAGCACCGGTTACCTTGTATTGCAATGCGTATATATACTTTTTTTAACTGATCACCTGAGAAAGATACCATGTGATCACAGGAAGATGTCCTTTTTGTAAAAGAATGCATTTGAACTCTACGGATAATCTTTTTCTAAACCTAACGAAGTACTTTTGGCCCCCAAATCTAATCAAACATGACAACAAAAGTACTTATTATATTGTATCTCATACAAGGAGTGCAGAATTATTAGGCAAGTTGTATTTTTGAGGAATAATTTTATTATTGAACAACAACCATGTTCTCAATGAACCCAAAAAACTCATTAATATCAAAGCTGAATGTTTTTGGAAGTAGTTTTTAGTTTTAGCTATTTTAGGGGGATATCTGTGTGTGCAGGTGACTATTACTGTGCATAATTATTAGGCAACTTAACAAAAAACAAATATATACCCATTTCAATGATTTATTTTTACCAGTGAAACCAATATAACATCTCCACATTCACAAATATACATTTCTGACTTTCAAAAAACAAAACAAAAACAAATCAGCGACCAATATAGCCACCTTTCTTTGCAAGGACACTCAAAAGCCTGCCATCCATGGATTCTGTCAGTGTTTTGATCTGTTCACCATCAACATTGCGTGCAGCAGCAACCACAGCCTCCCAGACACTGTTCAGAGAGGTGTACTGTTTTCCCTCCTTGTAAATCTCACATTTGATGATGGACCACAGGTTCTCAATGGGGTTCAGATCAGGTGAACAAGGTGGCCATGTCATTAGTTTTTCTTCTTTTATACCCTTTCTTGGCAGCCACGCTGTGGAGTACTTGGACGCGTGTGATGGAGCATTGTCCTGCATGAAAATCATGTTTTTCTTGAAGGATGCAGACTTCTTCCTGTACCACTGCTTGAAGAAGGTGTCTTCCAGAAACTGGCAGTAGGACTGGGAGTTGAGCTTGACTCCATCCTCAACCCGAAAAGGCCCCACAAGCTCATCTTTGATGATACCAGCCCAAACCAGTACTCCACCTCCACCTTGCTGGCGTCTGAGTCGGACTGGAGCTCTCTGCCCTTTACCAATCCAGCCACGGGCCCATCCATCTGGCCCATCAAGACTCACTCTCATTTCATCAGTCCATAAAACCTTAGAAAAATCAGTCTTGAGATATTTCTTGGCCCAGTCTTGACGTTTCAGCTTGTGTGTCTTGTTCAGTGGTGGTCGTCTTTCAGCCTTTCTTACCTTGGCCATGTCTCTGAGTATTGCACACCTTGTGCTTTTGGGCACTCCAGTGATGTTGCAGCTCTGAAATATGGCCAAACTGGTGGCAAGTGGCATCTTGGCAGCTGCACGCTTGACTTTTCTCAGTTCATGGGCAGTTATTTTGCGCCTTGGTTTTTCCACACGCTTCTTGCGACCCTGTTGACCATTTTGAATGAAACGCTTGATTGTTCGATGATCACGCTTCAGAAGCTTTGCAATTTTGAGACTGCTGCATCCCTCTGCAAGATATCTCACTATTTTTGACTTTTCTGAGCCTGTCAAGTCCTTCTTTTGACCCATTTTGCCAAAGGAAAGGACGTTGCCTAATAATTATGCACACCTGATATAGGGTGTTGATGTCATTAGACCACACCCCTTCTCATTACAGAGATGCACATCACCTAATGTGCTTAATTGGTAGTAGGCTTTCGAGCCTATACAGCTTGGAGTAAGACAACATGCATGAAGAGGATGATGTGGACAAAATACTCATTTGCCTAATAATTCTGCACTCCCTGTATTTGATATTTGATACTTCATTATTTGGTAGTATGACTTGGTTCTGAGACCTCCGGACCTTTCTTGACATTTTGTCGCATTTTCATGAGAAATGGGGAGCATGGGAGCTTTTCCCCCTTCCCACCCTGTTTGTCGGCGGCAGCTCAAAATATGTGCATCCAACCTTACTGCACAAGAAGATGAATTCTGATTTTTTTATGCCCTATATCATATTTTTGAGTCATCGGCTAATGTGCAGAGCTTGACTTTTTCACCTGCCTGAGCAGAAAAAAAGCAGAATTACAATTAAAATTAAAATTAAAACAGAAATAGCAGCATGGTGGTTAGCACTGTTGTCTCACAGCTAGCAAGTCTTGAGTTCACCAGCAGGCCAAGGTCTTTCTGTGTGGAGTTTGCATATTCTCCCTGTGTTTGCATGGGTTCTCTCCGGGCACTCTGGCTTCCTCCCACAGTCCAAAGACATGCATTTAGTGGGGAAAGGTTAACTGGAAACTCTAAATTGCCTATAGGTGCAAATGAGGGTATGAATGTGAGTGCAAATGGTTGTCTGTTTCTATCTGTTATCCCTGCAACAGACTGTGTTAGACCTGTCCAGGGTAAACCCTGCCTCTCGCCCTGAGGCTCCAGCACAAGGCTCCAAATACCTTTCAAACTTCTCAGCTTGTCCTTCACTCATTTTCAGTCCAGTCCTTGTACTCGAGTATTTTCAGAGAACTCTTCATATGTTAAGCCAGTTAACACTGACATATGAATCATAAAAATGGCACATAATGCATGAGATGAAGCAGTTTTGTGTCCATGCAAAACAGGCAACTTGGAAAAGATCCTATTTAAATTGTGTTTTTAAGACACTTCGCATAAAATTGTTGAATGGTTGCTTGATAGTTTCACAACTTGCCATTTTAATGTTGGCCCTGTTTCAGCCCACATAAAATAATGAAACGACTCCTGTGGTCATTTTCTTCTCCAGATCTTGCTGTTCCCTGTCCAGGAGCCATCACAGTCAGGACGATTCACAGTGTCACTGACTGGTGAGCTGACCATCAATGATGTCCAAGTTGAAGACTCTGGCTATTACATCTGCCAGGCCATCAGCGTGGCTGGAAGCATCCTGACCAAAGCCCTGCTCGAGGTAGAAAGTGGTGAGTATAGAAATATGAGATCATAGCTCACAGTATAAACAAATTAAACTTAATGGTGCTAACATTAAAACGACAGCTAAATTATATATGGAGAAAAACTAGACTATCTCAATCCTTTCATATTGATTCAGTCTCCATTTTCTGTTCAAAATCAGTGTTTTTCTTGGCTTCGGGTATTTATACATAGACTCAAGATCTAAGTTTAGTTAAAATGACATCTTGACATCATAACAATCACTGTCCTACAAAGTAATATAATTAGAAAACCTATATGCTTTCCAAGAAAGCTGTGAGAGGACACGACTGAACAAAAGAGCAGCAGAAATTGACATATGGTAACTGTGCACATATCACTGACACTTGTGCATCCAGTTTAACCCAATACTTTAAGAACTCTGAGGAAAAAAAGTGCTGAAGTTAACAATGTGTCATATTTGACGTTGTCTTGTTACATTGTTTTCAGATTCTGATTTGATTAATCATTCTTCACGACCATGCCCCACATGTGCACCAGTAGAAGTACGAAAAAGTTGTCATCCATCTTAAATTAAACATCCTTTTTTCCCAAATAAACAAACAGCAGGAGCCCTATCTGATGTAATCAAAAGGGACATATGATGATAGTTCTATGCAAATAACCTTGCTGCAACATATGCTCTCCTCGCTGCATCCTTTCCAGTGTGGCAGTAAACAGGGATTTTGTTCAGCTCCATCTAGACTAACTCCTGTGTTGGGTGTGTTCACATTTCCAGTTTAGCTTCAGTTAGCTGATGATATCAGAGCTTTCGACGGCTCAGAATACAAATGAGGGTATACAACGTGACTGTGGGCCAGTGGTAAATAGTAAGGTTCTATTTTGGGGTATCATGTTGTGGGTTTGTGTTCAACTTGTTCCACTTCTATTTATAAATGTGCAGGAATTTACTTGGCTTATCTAAACTGATCATAACTCAGTTGCTAGTTGGCAACACATGTGCCATTCTGTTTACATTTGAGCTTGAGCCTACAGCCGTGCAGCTGTGGAGCACACCCATATATGACTATGACTTTCTCTGAGATCACCGTCTATGGCTTCAACACAGATGTAATGAGGCAGTGTGATAATTTGCAGGTGACAGACCCACATGCAAACTCCCAAGGCTGACTGAATATTTATATATATATATTTTTGTTAAGGTCAGATGCCAAGGACAAAATTCACAAAGGAAACCAAACAAGTCCAGACGCCCCAAGAATAACTGAGAAAGCATGAGAGAGATTATGCAAAATGAGACAGGACTATTTATACGCACACTGAGGCCAGTCAGGGGGAATGGACGCAGCTGGGGAAAACATAACATGAGTGTAGTCTGGATAACAATAGTAGTGGGGAAACAACACAAACGGAAATGAAAATTAAATTCTGCAAGCACAGCTGTCAACTTGTCAAACTAAAATTTAACAACAACTAAAGGCTCCAAATACTAAGATCCAAATATGATAAACAAAAATTCTAAAGAGATACAAGAACCTAAACGTTAATAATAAATTCCATAAATACTCAACTGGAAGTGAAAGACGGAAACGCTCAGCCTGATATAATTATGATGATAATCATTACAAACCACACAGGCAAGGAGGACTTAAAAATAACACAGTCCAAAACAAACCCTCAAATCAATGGAAAATTTAACTCAAACTATTTATAAAAATGTGAGCTCATTTTTATCTCCTCTTCCTGTAAGCTTCTTCCCCTTCACCACACCTTTGACAATAAAACCTTCTGTTATCTCTCATTTTGAGACAATGAATCAGTGAAGCTGTTCAGCACACGTCTTCATTTCAAAGAGTCAAAAGGGTGTGAGAATCAATTTGCCTGCATGCATAGCCACACATCCACATTCCCAAAAGTGGCCTCGTAGATGAGGGAGATTTGAGTCTAATAATCTAATCTAACCTAATCTAATGACTTTAGCTTTCATTGCTGGATGAGATGGAGATATAAAGTACATGCTTGTCAGTATTTTGTCTTTAACAAACCAACTCATGAAATATTCAACAGATAAATTATGCAATTAAATATTCTTTAAATAATATCTATACTTTAACTGGTTTAAAGTTATTGAAAATATCTTACGTTGCATGGTTACCTAAAGACATTTAAAATCCAATATAAAAATTCATTCAGCCACTACTCGGTGCGATGCAGCGGTCCATGACTGACAGGAGGTCACTCTAGCCACACATTCCTGCCTGAGACAAATCTGTGCCATTGATTTGCATGTTGAAGTGGAGCAGCAGCAGAGAAAGGTAACCTGAGAGCCTTTGGCAGTAAATGTTCTCTTATAGTGATACTTTACATTCCACATGAGAGAAAATGTGGTTTCATGGGTCAGTATGAACATCTGTAACCCCAAGATTACACACGCTTGACTTTAGTGTGTTTTTCTCTGTGACTTTGGTTTCATTATAACTGCTTTCAGAAACCAAAGTAGACCTCAGAGAGAAATATCACCTACAGCTGGCACTGTAATATAAACGAAGACAAACCCTGTTGATGAGGCATTTTCTCCTGGTCGAAGGTCACCTTTAAATGACAATATTTGATGTTACATTTATTTTGAAAGAATTCATATCAAATAAGAGACAACATGCATTGTCCATTATTGAGAATCATAATTCTGTGTTAGCCTGTGACAATGTCCTGCATATTCACTATTCCAAACTTTATCTGTTTTCAAAAAGCTTATCAGGTTATCAGATCAGAGAAATCATGTTGGCATAGGGTGTCACAGTTTGCACTGGCAGACTGTGTGGAGAGAGGAGGAGGACCTAAATGCAGACATTTAGAGCGAATCTATAATTTAACAAAGGGCGATCCGTTTATTTGTGGCTGGGAAAAAGGTACAAAAAAAAAGACAGATTAACACTAAGGCAAAACTAATTAGAGCTAAACTGTGAGAAACTAAATGCTAAACACAAGAGACCAAGAACATAAAACCCTGAACATGATGAAAACCTGGAAACATGGAGGCATGGAAACATGACATGAACTCAACAGACCAACAGACAAGGAATGAATGAAAACACACAGATTAAATGCACACAGGAGGTGATCAGGGGAAGTGGAAACACATGGGGAAACAGCTGATTAGAATAAATATAATGACACTACAGGGGAAGTGAAACCAAACACAATGAACATGGAACACCAGCCCTCTTCAGAATAAAACGGGAAGCATAATGAGATGCAGACATGCCATTACGAGCTTGACAACATAGGACACGCAGACATGAAACACATGAAGGGCGAGGGAGACTTAAACACATGAAGGGCGAGGGAGACTTAAACACAGGGGTGAAGACACAAGGAGAATCTAATAAGCAATAAAGTATGGCAGGGCAACATCGGGCAAAATAGAAATGAACTTAGATAAGCTGATGAACATCAAAATAGAATAAAACTCAAAGTGCTGGGTCAAATGACCCAGGATCGGAACACACAGACTCTGAATAGAGCCAGCCAGCCTAAAACCAGGAACTCTCATGTTGTCAGGTGATAGTGCAAACAACTGCTTCACCATTCTCACAGTGCCTTAATTGCCTCTTGGGGATAAATAAAGTCTTTCTGATGAAAAACCCCATATAATGTCACATCAGATTACTTGGAAAAAATTTAAGCAAAAAATTTAAGCTATCTAAAGCAAAATTAGATCTAATTTTTATTTTTAATGTAATGGCATCTTTGGAAATTTCAATAGTTGTGTTTGTTTGTCTTGCTGCTTAGAAGATCTATACCAGTCTCTTGTGTCAATGGTGATGATGATGAAGCCAATGAAAAGTGTGGATTCACCTTAGTTTACTACTAAACTGCAGTACTGTGTGTGGTTCTGGAAACTTTTTCTTGTCGAATTGCCACAAATCTAACAAAGACTCTAGACCCAAAACTCAACATTTACTAATAATGTCGTCATAGTAACCTCTTGACAAGTAAATAATAATAATACTGTTTGAAATCTCTGTAATATTTATTGTTTGTTGATTTGGTGTGTTGTTGGACGAGTCTGGCAACGCATCAAAATTATTTGGACATCTGAGAATAGTAATTTTTACTTTTTGAAAGGCTCCGTCAAAAGATTGTTCTTTCACAGATCCTCTACACGTAAAAGTATAAAGAGCTTGCAACACCAGTAATTATAGTAGTTTTATTGAACACTGAAACAAACTTATATGTCCGTCTCATTGTCTTAGACATGACTATCTGTAGATTTCTACTTTCTGCAGAACACAGAGACAGACAGTGATAGATCACAAAGATCCTTTGAATAATGACAATAAACTTTCTGCTACTTTCGTGATGGTAGGCAGTGGGACAGTTTATGAAGTTTGTTTTCTGAAGTTTCAACTGCTATAATATTGTGGTTTTTGGTGCAAGAAGTGAAGCTAGGTTAATAAATTAATAAACTGGATTGATAGACTATTGGCCTGATGAAATACCCGCTAATTATTGGTTATATTAAGTATCACACAGAAAAACCAGGGGAAATTGTGAAATTGAAGGCACCAATACCACAAACATGGTCAAGAGGTTAAGTTCTAGCCGGCTTTATAAGCTTTCACCTGTCAGTCAAGCAACTGTGTCCGCAATTTGAAATCAAGTGTTTAACTTTTAAAAAATCCCTCTGGAATTATTTTTACAGACCTATAAAAATACTTTTTCTTCTGTTAAATTGAGCATTTTACCCAGGGAGCAAAATCTTAGGTGTCATTACATATAAAATGATTTAGATGTTTGCGTCCTTTCGAATACTTTCTAGGCTTTTGATCATTTGCATTTATGCTAGATAAAGTGTAGTGGTGCAAACGCTTCAGTACAGTGAAGTAATCACCTTTGGTTCAAATCCCATCCTTATGTGAATGTTCTATGTTCCTACAGCACCTTCAGACCGGGTCCCTCCCATCATCCGCCAAGGACCAGCCAATCACACATTAGCTCCTGGATCCATGGCTCAGTTACACTGTCACATCATGGGCAACCCCATGCCCAGCATACAATGGGAAAAAGATGGCCAAAGGATCCTGGGAAATGATGGTCGAATCAGCTTGATGGAAAATGGAACTTTTCAGATCACCAACCTCCAGGTACTGGAATAAGACTCATACTCTTACATTCATTTGCTGTTTAATAACAATGCAAATATAGTGCGTTTCATTTTTTTCCAATCCCATGTTAACGAAGCCGTTTGCTTTTTAAACTCGCGGCTTTTCTATGATGACATTCAGCAGTGTGTATTTTATAGTCCCTGTAATCCCACCACACTCATTAAAATGTATCCACTGTCTGCATGTATCAGTATTAGCACATCAAACGTGATGTAGTTTACAGAAGATAAACCTAATCCAAGAGATAAAACAACAGCTTTAATTCCAGGAAAGTATGAAGCATTTAAACAGAGGACAATTTTACGGTTGACTCAGACGATGAGTTTTTATGAGCGGAGGAGAGGTGGGGAACATTGAGGTGTGATCAACATGACAATGAGCGTGTGAGGCCATTAGCGGTCGTTAGCGCCGTCTTACTCCATGCTAATGAAATCTATTCTGCCCAGAATTCCCTCCTGGGTACGAAGCAGCACCTGAGGTCACCGCAGCCTCGAAGAGACTCGAGGAGGCGTGCGCATTAATTGATTGTGGGTTCTCAATGATTAACGATCGCTGAGACTTGTAATTAAATCCTCAATGCATCAGTACAAGTGAGGACTGGATGAATAAAAGAGAGGGCTAGAAACTGAGAAACAGGGGTGAGGGAGAGGATAGAAGCAGAAATAGCTGAGACTCAGAGGCCTAAAGTACATTTTAAGATGCATTTGTGTCATGGTGGAATAAAAGGAAATGTCTTGACAGCTGAGAGCACCATCTTGGAAGTGCTCAGCCTTTGGAACTCATTTGAAGCTGTCAGACAGCATGTTGAAGTTCTCATCAGACTTCAATTCATTTTGATCTGGAACATCAAAACCAATGGTATTTATGGCCTAAGACTGCAGGAACAAGATCACAGAATTACACATAAAAATTATTCATTTTGAAATGTTGTTCCATAAACTTAAGAAGATGCCTTGTCAGTGATGTCATACATTTTTTTGTGGAGTCCATCACTAACACAAGGAATCAAGACCCAGAGTCATGTCGAAATCCATCGTCTGTGTTGCTGTACAGGCAAGTGGTTTGAGCTGTAATGACGGTAGAAAAAATCCCAAAATACAGTCATCCAAGCAGCTCTCCTGCTGTGAACTAACGTCCTTTCATTTAGTACACAGGCTCGTCATCTTATAATATTAATTTGTAGAGAATTTACCTGTAGAGTCGATAAAGTGCATTGAAAAGAAAGTTGTTTCATTTTGATTATGTTAGCATGACAGCATGTGAATATTTAACCCAGCTGTCACTAAACAGGATGTAGATCTGATATATAATATGTTTTATAGGTCTTTGGTAACGAACTAAAGGTCTGGGTAAATGTTTAACCCAGTAATGGTTAAGTAATCCAGGATTTTTGCTTATGAAAGTAGATATCTTGACATTTCGGCAACAAATACAAAGACAAAATAATTATTTTGACATTGAAGTTTGGATTTAAAAAAAAACACATTTTGTATTGGACACTAAAATTTTAGTAGCAGATCATTCAGATCACATACGTTGTGAGATGGGATTCAGTAGGTGCCCACCCACACCCACACTGGAACCACCGACAAGAGTTTTTGACATGCTTTGAGCCATACTCCCTCTCAGTGTCTCAGAAAAACCCAATAACTTTTCATTCTGTTCTATTTACATGCTGCCTAATAATGTGTTTAAAAGATGCCATTGTGACAGGAAGTAATGCTATTTGTTACATCATAGCTTCATTGCTACATTGATAATCCATCAGCTATAAAGATATTTCATTCATTGCCACAAATGTCAACACATTTTATCAACATAGTCCAGTTCCATCAAATGTCCCATAAATGAAATGCAGTCGTTTTGAAAGGAACCTGTTACTGATGACGATGATGATGATGATGATGACGACGATGATGATGATGATGATGATGATGAAAAACAGAACAGGGGACATATCAGCTCTGGGTGCTGCAGCACCTGCCACTATATATCTCAGGGGACTCAGCTATAAGTCTTCTCATGTAGGCTAACCAAGTGACACACACTGTGGTTAAACATCCATTTGACCCATGGCATAGGATTATAAGAGATTCAATTCAAATAAAGTCTTTTAGATAATCCCCAAAGTTTGATTCTCTTCATCTGGACGCAGCGTTTTCAGTGGGAGAAACGTTTCGTTACTCATCCAAGTGACTTCTTCAGTCTCAGCTGACTGCAGGTTTCCCCAACCTTATAAACAGTACATTTGCATAATGACTGAAACCAGCCCACTGAAGGAACAATGGGCTGGGAGGTCATTTCCTTCATCATTATTATATTATTATCATTAATATGCAAATTCCCATGACCATAGAAGTCACCTGGATGAGTGAGAAAACGTTTCTCCCACTGAAAACGCTGCATCCAGATGAAGAGAATCAAACTTTGGGGATTTACTTACCTGGATGATTGAGCATGCATCAAGATGTTTTAGATAATGGGACTAAACTGCTTTGTTGTTGGTGATATTTTTTATTATACAAGGATTGGCTGTGGACAATGTGTCAAAGCAATGAAAAGAAGTTGCTAAGAAACAGATTTTCTTTTTCTTAATAATATATGTTAAAATAGGTAAAGGCAAATGTTTACAATGCTTTTTCAGTGATTGATTTTTTTTTTGTTGCCATCTACACTGACAGTTGTTAAACCTGGGGTAGTTTAAAAGATTCATAATGCTCATTTTAAAAAGCTCTTCTATGAATTAGCTCTAAAGTCTAAACATATTAAATACCAAAATAAGCATAACCTTTAAAATGGACAAACAATGAAATCAGACATTTAACTCAGTATAAATAAGTCAATTTCCGCTGTGCCCCTGGAGTAGGACAGATGGTCTGTTTGTTCCTTGTACCCTGGCAATGAGGAGATGCCATTATCCTGGGATCTCTGCCAGACACACTCTATCGTTGTCCGTCACTTTGGTGCCAAGACTCCCAGGCCAGACGGGACGTGTATGTGTGTGTGTATGGCGCTGCTAAATCATAGCAGGCCGTGGGGTACGTTATAGGGGCTACTAATGTTAGATAAATAAGGAAGCGAAACAGGTGAAGGCCAACAAAGCCTGGGGAGTGTGAGAAGGACTACATGGACACAGCTAAACAGATTTCTGGGAGTAATCAGATTAAAGCAGGAAATCAAATTCCTATGTTGACTTTAAATCCCGGCATACACGCGTTATAGTTGATAATCAGATTTTCCTTCTGCACACACCCAAAAATAGGCTCTGACATCATTATCACCCTTCTGGCTGCTGATGTGCAGGATGTTCATGCTGGTGCTTTTGGGATGGGGTGCAGGTGGAGGGTAAATGAAAAAGGCACCGATGTTCACATTGCTCTGTAGGACTGCCAGATTATTTCTGCAGATTGTATAAAAAAATATCTCAAAGATCAAATATGTGCTATTTAAAGCATAAAAAATAAACATTGACATGTGCCTTCTTTAGGATTGGCGCTCCTCCCTTCTGCTCTCCTCTTGCCTCATACATTTTTTAGAAATGTGTTTTGCGCGCTTGCCCAAAGCTGCCAGCCTTGATTAATAGTCAGGTGTCCCAGCTATTTACCCCACCCACCCTCTGTGCGGAGTCCCTATCCACCGATCAAATGCTACCATCTGGGGGCCCCCTTTTTCCCCTCAGACAGACGCACAAGCCGGCCTACAGGTCAACTCAAGGTCAGGGCCTCTAGAAAGAGGAGAGATGAGTCACCCTGAGCAGGAGGGGAGAGGGACTGAGCGTGTGCACAGTGATCAGCGAGGCATTAGGTGTGAGAGGTTCTGCTGTCCACATCTTCTGCATAATGTGAAAGGTTTTCATTGCAAGTAAAATGAGCTGATGTGGCAGAATAAGTGAGTAAGGGAAGGCTAATTGTGTTTGCAGTGGATTTATCAATTGCCATGTAAATTGATGAACTACTGAAACATCTCACAGCAAGCAGCTGAAAAACTAACTGCAACCACACACACAGAGCTGGAAATAATTATGTATAGAGCCAGGAGGCCTCGTAGGCGTAACTTATATTAACCACAGTCTTTTGTCTTCATCATTTATTGCAAACTGAGCTGTGACACATGGAGTTTTAAATGTGTGTTAATGCAAATAGTTTGTTTGACATATTTTCTCACATAAAAGCACGTATTACCTCTTTCCCATCAATACAGTAACAATCGCCAAGGAGTTCAAGGGAGCAGAGGGTAGTTGCCTTCTGAGGTTGCAGCCCAAGAAGCCCTGACATTATAAGCACTCTTTCTTCACCAATAGGAGCGCTAACATGACCTAATAGCCAGCTGGAATTTGGCCCAGTAACAACTACAACAACATCAATAAGACTTTTTTTTTTTTTTTTGGAGCTGTGTGTTTGCTCTGTGTCGTAGGTTTTATGATGAAAACAGAGTCGGAGAAACATGCTTTTATGCTTTTTTTTATATATAGGTTTAATAGTTGCTAGTGCTGCAAAAGTATATTATTACTTACACCAATCAATTCACATCAGTAGTGTGCTACAGACCTATCCTGGTGTCAGAGCTAACGGGAAATTTAAGACACCTGGTGATGTAGATTCCTCTGATCTAGAAGGACTTTGTGTTATTTACCAGCATGTATGCTATTTGATTAGCCAAGTGGTGGGTGCTCCGTTTACTTAAGTACACATCTCAGTATGTTATGGCTCACACACAGTAAATATTCCCACCCCTTTCTTGATGTTTTAGCACTGTTTAACACTAACACTGAATATGAGATGATTTTTAACAGAATGAATGAAATGAATAAGTGGTCAACCTGAAGGGATAAAGTTTAAGTAATTAAAAAGCATGTTTAGAGGCACTGCTCTTGCAAACTGCTGCTACCTTTAGTGTCACAGTGAAAGACCCCCTAGCAGCTTCTTCTTGTAAGCAATTTCACAGCCCACCTAGCTTTTGGCTTGCTTTTCCAAAAACTTAATAGTATTCAGCTAAACACACACTCGTAAACACAGGCACATTTATCACACACTTCTTAATTACATCTGCTCATAGCCTGTCCAGAATGCTAAGTAGCTGTTGAGTAGAAAGACTGGTGCCTCAGACATTTCTAGACCTCTAGCTGGTCATTAAAATTCTGGCCTTTGATCCTTTGCTTTAACTCTCCTCCTTAGATGAGAAACATAAAAGCCACCAGCTTGACTTTAGCTTTGACTTCAGATAGGTCCACTGAGATTCTATCATTTATGGAGGAAAATAAAATAACTGCATTTGACAACATCCCTGAAGTAGAAGTTAATTAAAACAGATGTTATGTTGAGGTAGCCTAATCAGAATGGAGATTGTCATGTGTAAGTGATTCCTGGGAGAAACAGATTTTTAATATACTGTTATGACGAATAAAAGCAGAACAAGATAAACACATTGTAAATATTATTTCAAGTGCCTTAACAGAAATGTGATTTTTTTTAAGGTATTGAACTGTAGATGATAAATCTTGTAGGATGTCACTATAGGTCTAAACAATACTAATGAACTCCATCTGAATTACCATGTGGCCCATGTGCCTTTAAACTTCATCTGTGAGTTGTTCCATCAATCAGCACACCAGTGACTCTGTGCTGCTGTCAGAAGTAGATGTCATTAAAAGAATCACAGCATTCAGACATGAGCGTTCTTCCAAGAATCTCATGACATATGAATGTGTTGGTGTTATGACTCACTCAGTACTCTTAATTTTGGAAAAGTTGTAACGGCTGTCTCACTTACAGTAACAATCGTGTTGGATTTTCAACACATCATTAGTATGAATGTTGGTCAAAGGGCAGAAGCTTCCTCTAAAGACTCGAGGCATCTGCAGACTTTTGAGGACGTGCTGGTGCTGCTCTAAAACATAATTAAGTGGCATGTTTAATGGGCATGCTGTGTTTTATTTTGAAACTTCATTTATTTTTCTGCGCTTTTATTGTGTCTCACTTGCTGCCCTCTTCATCTGCTCTGGGTAGTTTAGTATGGCTTTCTTTGGAAACGTGCTGTGGCACGTCTGCTAGAATGGCAGCCTTGGCCTTGGGTATCATTAGCCAGTGTAACAGACAACACATGGGTAAAGCTAGCCTCCAGGCTGTCTCTGCCAGAATGAGACTGTAGCTGAAAACAGACTTAGATGCTTTTTATAGTTGTTCTTAATAGTGGATGAATCACATTTTAGTATTTCTTAGGTCTTTGATGACAGATTGTTCTGTGGCAACACTAATATAAACTAATGTTGAACTAAACTAGTTTAGCCTTATAGTAATATAAAGGCTGAGAGTCGGGAATTTGAAAACAGTGCCTTCAGATAAGTTTATTTAAGTATATTTCATATCTCCTTTTATGTTGGCACACCACAACAGCTTGTCCAAGCACAATGAGTCAGCAACATGGGGCGAAAGGTTTCCAATGTTCCTCTTGGTTCCTGAATAAAAACAAGAGTGGCACTAAGTGGCCCAGGTCTGAATGAGAGAAAGCCACCTGTATGGCAGATTGATGAAGGTAGCAATTTTCTATATTCTACTTTTCAAAAGGTCTTTAGGGATGAATATACACAAAGCTAAAAGAAGGTTCATCTTTCTTAGACATATAGCCACAAATGGGAGCTGCATGATGCTACAAGTTGACAGTAATAAGCACATTTTTCTGTACTGTGAAAGTGCATTGAAGGTATAGTTACCTGGTTGGCTTTGCATTAATAAAATCTCCCTGCTCCAAAAGCTTTGCATCCACACCAACTTCCAACTGCTCAGCACTCTCTCTGCAAACAATCTGTTTGGAGAGATATGACATTTAGTCTCAATCACTGGTAATGGGTGCATTACCACAGTATCACACACACGCATGCACAATAAACTAATGATACACGTTTTACTGTTGCCAGGAAACAGACTCTGGGGTTTACACCTGCCTGGCTAGCAGCTCCAGCGGAGAGACGAGTTGGAGTGGAGTGCTCACAGTCAAAGGTAAATTGTCTCTGTGTGATTTAAATACATGCAAATGGAAGCTCTATGAAGTGTCTACATATAACACAGAGATGCTACATGTGACGAGAAAGAAAATGTCCATGTATATGAAGTGCTGTTTAAAAAAAGTAATGCTGATTGTCACTTGTTAAATGTCTCCTTATTAAATGTGGGCAACTTAAAATTCATCAGCTGTGACTGAGTGTAGGATGTGTGACTTCACTGTAAAAAGCCAGAGTGTAGGTAGTGTTCCTCATGTCTGTGTAATTGCTTAAATGAAACAAGTAGCTGGGTCTAATTAAAGCACTTAGCCCCTGCTGTTCCTGAGCCAACTGCAAATCTAAATGTCAGTAATTGTATGCATGTGAATCCTGGGGTGAAGAGAAAGGACAAGAGAGGTAAAGCAAAGGTGAGAATATGCTGATGACCAAATTTGGGGTGCAAATGTGAGATATCATCTGTCTTAAAACACCCCATTTATTTAAGTGCTTTGTGTGGCTCTGCCCTTTTTTACTTTCTCTGCAGTGGAGCAGGCATTAGCACATAAAATATTTCAAGCAGTAAAAGATTTGTTTATATGACATTAAATGAAGCCTTTAACGACTTAACAAGCTACTCTGATAACACCTAAGTCTGTTATTTGACTATTAGTGTCAGAACAGTTGGCTCGGGTGTAACAGCAAAATCACAAAGTCTGTTAGAAGTGAGGAGCTCCACCTGCGGCGATGAGGATGCTAATGCTCAGTCAACATTAGTGGGACTACAGAGAGGACGTAATGAAACAGTAGCACTAGAGCCAGCTGTTATAATTAAATGTGCACTATTCTCTTTCACCTTTCCTGCTACTCCTCCTTCTTCCTGTTTGCTTCCCTTTCCATTCAGAGAGCGCAGACGTGTTGGTAGCTCAGGCCACTGAACCCTTCCAGCTGCCAGGCCCGCCACATAAGCCCATAGTCACGGATGTGTCCAAGAACAGTGTCTCTCTGACCTGGCAACCCAATGCCCACGAGGGAGGAGCCGCTGTCACCTCCTACATCATTGAGGCCTTCAGGTAAGTTGACATTGCTATGTTAATCCAGAGCTCTTCATTTCTCTTATACTTTTTGCACTTCTCACCTGTGGTTGTGTGTCTGGATGTAGAGTGGGTTATCTACCAATCAGAAGGTTGGTGGTTTGATACCTGGCTCTGTATAGCGAAGTATACTTGTGCAAGATACTGAATCTCAAGTAGGCCCCGATGCAGCAATCAGTGAGTGTGTGAATTTCAGAAAAGAACGTTTTTTATCATTGTGTTTGTGTGAATGAAGTTTGAAATTAAAAAATGCTTTGAGTGCTCAGTTACAGTAGAAAAGTCCTATATAAGTACAAGTGCAGTTACATTTGTCTTCTTTATTTAACAGTTTTAGGATTTTTTTCTGCAGAAGCCGTGCTCCTTTTGGAACCCAGAAATACTAAATACTAGTTTCTTTAATGTGACTCCAACTTAAACTGAGTAATAATCTGGCAATAATAATATTATTAATTTGATGACATGTTGCTGATAAGTCGCTAAAAAACACCTTGACACCTTAACAACCTAAAATAATATTGTCTTTTCTCTTGTGGCTTATCTAAATCTGAGTGGGCCTCCACAGAACCCTACAGGTATCTTCACCTGAGCAGAGGTCAGCCTTGGATTAATTCGACCCAGAATAGATTTAGCTAAACAGGGCGGGTGGTTTGGAAGGAAGCCTCTAGATGAAGATAGGCAAATGAAATATGTCCTGCCAATTTGATAAAGTTGGGGACACCGGCAGCGCTTAATCAGATCCAGACGTCCACTGTGTCCCATGGCAACGCCTGAACATTTCAGAATAAAGCAAACGGATTTTCTCTAAAGCAGCTGGAGGGGACCA
This sequence comes from Diplotaxodon limnothrissa, assembly GCF_057381915.1. NCBI lineage: Eukaryota > Metazoa > Chordata > Actinopteri > Cichliformes > Cichlidae > Diplotaxodon > Diplotaxodon limnothrissa. The sequence continues at coordinate 5,320,962 of NC_140605.1, forward strand.
CAGGGATGTTTACAATAACATTTCCTTGCCTGAGGTATAAGGCTTGTTTGTAGGAGCACTACTATGTCTGCTTATGCCATATGTGGTATGTAAAAGGGTTTATTTAATGCACAAAGGCACACTTTCCATTTTCCTGCTGATGCTGTATCGATTTTGTCTTCTGTACACCTGTGTGAACTCTCTTCCACCATAAAGTTGCCTTGAAGCCAGTACTCAGGGTGTTGTGCTCACTTACGCACACGCACACAAACACACGCCACACACACATCCAGACACACACACATGTGTGTGTATTCATATCCTTGTGGGGACATCTCATTGACATAATGCTTTCCCTAGCTGCTTACCCTAACCCTAACCATAAAAAATGAATTCCTAAACCTAACCATAACCAAACTGTAACCCTGAGACTAAAACCACATTTTGAGTCTCAAAAATGCCTTCAAACTTGTGAGGACTGGGATTTTGGTCTCTGTAAGGGCTGTTGGTGCCCACAAGTATAGTAAACTTCCAATGTTTGGTCCCCACAAAGATATGAATACACACACACACACACACACACACACACACACACACACACACACACACACACACACACACACACACACACACACACACAGTATTTTAGAGCCACTTCCCCGTTGGTCTAATTGTTAGAATTCAGCATAAAGGTAGTTCATGGTGGAGGAGGCCTTTGTGACTGCCTCTCTGCCAAGGTGATGGTAAATTCACAGAGGAACAGAGAAAGGCAGCAGGAGGAGGGATTGTGGTTGGCGGTGGTGGAATAATGCATCTGTCTGGGGCAGTGCCACAAGGCCAACAACATGCCCTCATTTTATGTCAGCAGCTGTGCCTTCTTGCAAGCCCAATTACATTATTCATCAGGACAACAAATAGTATCACTGGGAGAAGATCTTTCAAGCACAAAGTTGTGTGAGCTGCAAAACTTCAGCTATTGTTTCATAAATAATATCAGCACCTCGAGGCGACTGTTGTTGTGAGTTGGCGCTATATAAATAAAACTGAATTGAATATTAGAGGAAACCAAAAATAGATCATGCTCTTGCCCAGAGAGCTTCCCATGCATTGGTTAATTATGAGGTTACACATCAAGTCGGTATTACAAAGCAGCTTGAAGCTGCTTGTCACTCTGCCTTCTTGTTGATAAGACCTACATATTTGCTGTTGTGTTTTCAAACATATTATGAGGAGATTTACAATATGACTGAGTAATATGAATTACTCACGGTAACATTAAAAAGCATGTTATAGAAGATATAGAAATTGTTCATATAGTGAAAATAATATGAAGGTTAAGCTACTGTTAGCCACTGTCTAAGATGGTGGAAAATGCTATGCAATACAATAATTCAATCGAATATTAGTCATCAGTTTACAGCAGTTGTTTATTTTACCTGTTGTTGTAGTTCAGTTCATATTGTAGGAGAAATATGGGAATAATGTGTTTTTCCTGAATTTTAGTTGATATTTTCTCAATTAATGAAAAAAAAAACTACTGTAAAAGTTAGAGACTGATCATTTCTTTGTAAGTGAGCAAGTAAGTGGAACAAGTGGGTAAAAAAATCCCTTTTTAATTGATGATTGGTTTTATTAATGATTTACTTTTGTTTTCTTAATCTTTTGGTTAGACTCTGGTGGTCTTTATTCCCTGGATATTTGTCAACAAAGCAGAAAATAATCAGCAGATGAATTAGGTTGCAGAATAATCTTTAGTTGCAGCCTCTTCAAAAAAATTATTGCATGAATAACTGGACGGGCAATAAGAGAGTGTATCATCTGCCAAGGTCACTGACGTATTTCACAAGTTCACAAGAATCTTCACATCAGCGTCGTGAGATTCTTCATTTTCTCTGCTCCACTTTTCAGGTGGAGCTTTCATTCAGTTCAGTTTGGAAGTTTTGGAGTAGTCATGCTGAGAGACAAAGAGCAGTAGGCACATGCAAGCTAATTATACTATAGGAGGCCTTCAGTTTTCAGGCCCCTCTTCTGTTTGGATTCGGGAGACAGAAACTATCTCTACTTTTAAGATTAAGCTTCAAACTTTCATTTTTGCTAAAGCATATAGTTAGGGCTGGATCAGGTGACCCTGAATCCTCCCTTAGTTATGCTGCAATAGGTGTAGGCTGCTGGGGCATTCGATGCTCATAGGAGGTCATATGATTGTTGGGTTTTTCTCTGTATGTATTATTGTAGGGTCTACCTTACAATATAAAGCACCTTGAGGCGACTGTTGTGATTTGGAGCTGTCTAAATAAAATTGAATTAACCTCTTAAGCCCCAACGCCCCCTGATACAGGGGCAAAAGGCAGGAGATCAGGTAGGCTTGGGGCTTAAGAGGTTAAATTACTAGTTATTAGGGATGTTCCTAGTGACTAATTTTGTCAACTTAACGAGGAAAAAAATGAGATTAACTGTGTAGTCAAAACTAAGAGACAAATATCAAGTTAGATTTGACAAAAGTTTAATGGACAATGTCAAAAAGTGTCTAAATAAGGAAAATATTGAACCATAAATCACATTCCTCAATCATTAATCACACTTTGCTGCTTAACTTTGTGGCATCTTGTGCATTATGAACATTGCATGTTATACACCAAGCAGACAATGAAGAAGCAGAAAAACCATGCATTATGAATGATACACATTGTTCTACAGTTTGTAACAAGTTTTACCTCAATAAAAGTCCAAATCTAAAACAATAACAAAACAATAAATCATCCATCCCCCCCAAATGACTCAGCTCCTCATCTTATCGCTAACAGAGAGCCTATCCACCCTTCGGAGAAAGCTCATTTCCGCTACTTGATCTTATTCCTCTGCTTTCAAAATAACTAACAATAATAGGCTTAACAAAAAGATCAGACCTAGATTAACTGAGTTATGGAGGTTTTCTACAACAATACCAGGGCTGTAGCTCCATGGCAGCTGGTCGCAGATGGCTGCGTAACATTTGGGACGCAACAATTTATCGACATTGGGCATCATTTAAAATGTTAAGAATAAATGACTAGTACATCTGGTACCAACCATCAACAGAAGCAACAGTTAGTCATCTAGTCAACTAGTCGTGCACATCTCTACTAGGTAGTTTGAGTACATTTTCTTGATTATAATAATATACTGCCACTAAATATCGCACTGCTTATCTGACTTTTTTTCATCTTCTGTACTTTTACAGCCAATCAGCAGGGAGCACATGGCAGACTGTAGCTGACATGGTTAAAATGGAGACACACACCATCACCGGCCTTCTTCCCAACACCGTCTACCTGTTCATCGTCCGTGCTGTCAACACCTACGGCCTGAGTGACCCAAGCCCCATCTCTGAGCCCGTCAGAACACAAGGTCAGCCTGCACCCCCCTTTCACCAAATACAGCAAGACTCACACCTGGAGTTGTTAGAAACAGTGACTGTGTGTTAATGCGCTGACAGCATCACTCTATGTGTGTGTTTTCCCTCAGATGTGAGCCCTACAGGTCAGGGAGTGGACCACAAGCAAGTGCAGAGGGAGCTGGGAGAGGTGGCTGTTCAGCTTCAGGACCCCGTGATGCTAACAGCAGCTTCCATTAGAGTATCCTGGAACGTGAGTGGCACATATTTCCCTGCTTTTTGGGGAACAAGTATTCATTTGGGGTTAGCAAAGAGAGAAAAATAATCTTCCATTTCCTCTCCATCTCGCCGTTCCGTCATCTTCTCTCATCTTCCCCCAATGCGGACCTCAATTTTTTCCAGGTCGACCGTCAGTCTCAGTACGTCCAGGGCTACCGTCTGTCCTACCGGCCCAGCGGGGGAATGTGGCTCCTCCAGGACATCAATTCCCCCTCGGAGCGCAGCACCGTCCTCACCGGCTTACTCAAAGGAACAGAGTACGAGATAAAGATCCGTCCCTACTTTGATGAATTCCAGGGCAAAGATAGCAGAACGTTGCTAGTCCGGACCCCAGAAGAAGGTAATAAGTCTGGTAAATGAAGAAATGAGTCTGTAATCAAGAAATCTTCAAAGAAAAGTGTTTCTAATAAACTGGGCTTGGTTTTCTTTGACACTGCAGGGCCTGTACGGCATTTTCATTAGCCTGTATGACACCACATGAATCTCCGTTATGTTATCTAATTTTGAGGTTAATTTTATATCCTCTGGAATTTGAGTTCATCTATACTGATCACTGTTTTCATTAAATTTGTGTGCTGCAGTTTTGGCAGCCAGGGGTTTATATTGGTTGATCCAAACTCCAGAGTAAAACACAAGGAAGGAGGCATATGTGCCATGAGCACTTATGGATTGACCTGCCTGAATAAGGAACATCATTAACTTATATACATGTGTCTTCTCTTTTATTACTTTATGTATTTGTTAATAATGACTGAGCTATAAATATGTGAAGGGGTTAGGAGCACACAAGTGTTATTTTTTCCCCACTCCTTTTCAAGCGCAGGTTGTATTTCCATCCTGTATATCTGCTCTATTTTGTATACATATACATATGTATTAGGGGTGGGTTTTGATTATCGATTTATCGATTAAAATCGATTCTAGCTTGGATAACATGATATCGATTCATTAAAATCCTGAATCGATTTTTTAAATATAAATTAGGTTAAACCTCACAAAATTTCCACAACCACCAAACAACTAAAACAGTAAATGAGTAAATTGTTTTGCTTCCACCACGATAAAATCACACTTCATGCAGAGCTCTCTCTCTCTCTCTCTCTCTCTCTCTCTCTCTCTCCCTCTCTGTACTTCAAGAACAGTTTCCCGTCTAAAAATCTGTTTTCTGCATTATTCGCTTGCTTATTACGCACAAGTCTACCGTTGTTTACAGCGCTGTTGGCCGCTGTTTTTTTTTTCCTTTTACTTCCGAAAAGAAAACCTCATTTCTACTGTTCAGTAGGCTACTGAACAAACTTAAACTTTTTAAAATTATGCAAAATTTCATAACGCTTAGCCGTGTCTCTAATCAAACCTCTGTAACTTTGCTCTGCTTCACTTCAGCAGCATCAGGTAATGTTCATATGTTGATTAATGGTTTTCTTTCGTTTTTGATCTACTGCAGAATATTTTTATAAAATCCCAGGCCAGGAAAGTCGCCTTCATGTTTTTCTGTGTTTTATCCTCAGCTACTTTGACACAAAGGCATCTGCTGTGATGCTCACATCTTTGATAAAGTCTCGCAAGTGTCAGCTTTCTTGTTATAGATATAAAAATATGGAAATGTACTGATGCATGATCTGAATTATAATATTTCTGACTCTCAAATCGAATTGAATCGAATCGTGGATCGAATCGATTCGGGACCTTGTGAATCGGAATTGAAACTATTCTAGAAATCAGTGACGATACCCAGTCCTAATATGTATATGTATCTATATGGGTGTATGTTCATAATTTACTGCGCTCAACTACTCTGCTCATCTTGATGAAATGAGAGAAATGTTCCTCCCACCTCTCACAGTACCCAGTGCCCCTCCCAGAGCTGTTACAGTGTCAACAGTGAAGCTCGGCAACAGCTCCAGCTCCAGCATCAGTGTCTCCTGGGAGCCGCCACGCAGTGACACGCAAAATGGCATCATCCAGGAGTACAGGGTAAACAAACCTCAGCCTAGTCAAGTCACAAGTCTCACACTCAAAGTGCCTTGAAGTGACTGCTGTGATTTAGTGCTATAGAAATAAAATTGAACTGAATTGAATTAAATAAAGCTTTAGTGGGGGCAGCACTGTGACTGCCCAGGAAAACCTCTGCAATGTGTAGTAACCACTCTCTGTTCACTGCCTTCACACTTCACACAAGAAAACATCATAGCTGACATGTAAGTAGTGCCTTACACACAAAATGTGTACTCACTGACCCAAATGTTAAGGCGGTTCTCTTATGAAATCACTGCTAATCCCATAAGATATAGATAAAAAGGAAACAGCGGGTAATTGGCGGATTGTGAGTATGATGTTTTCTTCAGTCAGGATAAATGGGAAAAGAAAACTTTACATATAGAAGCTTGAAGGTGGTACATGAAAAATATTTGACTCTGATGTAGTTTTAAGCAAAAAAGGACAGTAGTTAACTAGTTTATCTTTGAATTAAAATGTGAAGTATTTAAAAAAAAGTTAATGGCAAATTTTTCTGTATGCAAACAGGTTTGGTGCATGAGCACTGGTGATGACAACCAGACCCGATACTACAGTAACAAGACAGTGGATGGAAACACGTTGTCCACGTTGCTGAAGGGCCTGATGCCCGGAGTGCTTTACCAAGTGGAGGTGGCAGCAGTGACTAGCGCCGGGATTGGCACTCGCAGTCAGCCGGTGCCCGTCCTCATCAGTGAGTCCACAAAAATAATGAGAATAAAAAGTGGGCCAAGGTGCGAAAGTAGATGAATTAAGTAGACACTAATCCCAGAGGACGCAGGAAAATATTGAAGTCCATAGTGCGGCTCCAGCAATCACATACCTAAAACATCCAAAAACTTGTTATTAGAAGATGCTAATTAATGTTACATCTCAGGTTATGTCATCATCACCTGCTTCAGGTTTATTCAGGAAAGAGGTAATTATGTCCACGGTTAATAGTTTAGTTTAGTTTCACTTTATTAAAGACACACACGGTTTACTGATTGCTATTTTTTGGAGTATGAAAACTAAACAAACCAGCCAAAAATAAAATGGTTCAGTAATCTTTGGTCTTGTTTTTCTCCTGTAGAGCTGCCAGCTGAACAGCCCTCATTAGCAGGTGGAAGCGGAGGCAGTGGTGACAAGACCAATGGTGGTGAGGAGAGCAGCGTGAGTCTAGCTGAACAGATTACAGATGTGGTCAAGCAGCCGGCGTTCATCGCAGGCATCGGAGGAGCCTGCTGGGTCATCCTGATGGGTTTCAGCGTCTGGATCTACTGCCGCCGCAAGAAGAGGAAGGAGCTGAGCCACTACACGGCCTCCTTCGCCTACACACCAGCAGGTAAGGATGAAGGATGATGAAGATGACCTGAAGCTGGGATGATACTTATGAAGGAAGTCGAATCCAGAATGCTGCCATTGACATATGTACAGCCAAATAAAAGGAAAAACTTACAAATAGTTTCAGTGTAATTCCCTCCTAGGCTAAATTTGGGCTTGAATACTTAATAATCTTTATATATACCTACTATTTAGGTTCTGTTCTCTGTACTGCAATAGTATAAGCTTTAATACATGACTAGAAGTTTAAGTATGAACTCACATAATTATAATAATCAAAAAATAAAAACATAGATGCACTTTTTTGTGCTTTTGGTGGACATGAGAACAGCTGACTCTACATTATTAGAATAGGATATAGACTGAAGGATCTGTAAGAAGGATAACAGAATAATTTGTTTGTGAATCCCTGTTCCTCTGCTCATCACTCTCTTTCTCTCTTGCTTTTGCAGTCGGTTTCCCTCATGGAGAAGGACCGGGACTAAATGGAAGGTAACTGGTTTATATCCTACTAGTGCTGTTTCTGTGTGAACTAGTAGGATAGGGTTGCTAAGCAAAGACATACAGACATTTCTAGAATTATATCTCTGAACTTTGTGATATTTTATTATGTGAATCTTTTTAAATTCACACCACATTTCTCACTGCATGCATGCAGCTTTTTCTCTGCCACTCTCTAATTCCATCTGGACAGTTATACTTGATGTTGTACTGCCCCACTACGACTTCAGCTAATGCCAGAGTGTCTCTGTAGGCAAGGAGTGCTTGGGGGCAACATGGGCAACTACCCATGGCTGGCAGACTCTTGGCCCACCACTAACTTGGTTCACAATGGCAAAGAGGCCGTCAACTGCTGCCCGGCCAATCCCGACACAGCTGAGAGATACTACAATGGTAGGAGTGTCTGTTTTTGTGATGCTGTGCTTACAACAACAGGAGCTTTGCTAAATCCTACCTCCATCCCTGTGTAGAAGCTGGCATCTCCAACTACCTGAATCAGACTGAGAAGTACAGCATGGGAGGCTCCACCGAAGGTCCCATCTACAGCACGATTGACGCCACCAGCGAGGACCTGCACAGTTTCACCTACGCCCAGCACAACTCCACCACTCCTTACGCTTCCACCTCCATCATGCCTTTCACCAACCAGACACAAGTTCCACCCCACGGCGGTGAGCAGCAAGACGACGGCCACTGGATTACCCAGCCCGGTCCATCTGGAGCTCAGTACGCCCAGCTGGACCGCTGCAGTGGTGAGGAAGGATTTCAGTTCTGTGAATTTGAAATACACGTCTGTCTCCTTTTGCGTTGATTACTTCGAGGAAATAAGAAAAAAAAGGTGAAATGTAAACCCAAAATATGCCAAAAATATGGCTTTAGATTCCAGTGTTTCCTTACTTTCCTTCCTTACCTTCCTTCCTTTTACATGGATATTTTGTCATCACTTATTGATATGAAATCAGCTCCAGCTTATCCGGAGGAACGCCTTGGTGTTCCCCCAGATAAGCTGGGGGAGGTGGCTGGGGAGAGGGAGGTCTGGGCTTCTCTGCTTAGGCTGCTGCCCTCAAAACCCGGCCACGGATAAAGTGGATGAAGATGGATGGATTATTGATATTAGATTTGAAACAGTCTGCATCTGCCTTCAGAATCGCTTCGGATTTTAGATTGTTCTGCTTTTCTAATGAAAAATACTAATCAGAAAATAGTGTTTTTGTTCTTTGTGGGCTATGTAAAAGCTTGTTTGTGGACTTGAATACAGAGCAAATTGAAAATGAGCATTTAATTCTGAAAGTCCAAAATACACAGAACCAAGGTGAGCAGGGGAATCAAAAGCTAACAGAATCACAAGGAGAAATAGAATAGCTGGGAAACTCGAAGCAGGGAGGCACAGAGCGAGGGTACACACAGCTGTGAAGGATGAGGGACAATGCAACAAAAAACAGAGGAAGACAGAAACAACACACACTCACAGAATAACAAGGGGACAGATAACAGGTGGGATGCAACAACAGACATAACGAGATGACGAAGAAAACTTGAGACACGGAGAACGACCATTACCAACGTAAAACAGGAATACACATCCAAATGTGACTCTGGGCAAGACAGCAGGAGTGGACTTGGGTAACAATGAAAGACAAAGGAACACAAAAACAAGACTGAAAGAGAGCAATCGTTCTATCTGCCAAGGTGACAGATCGAAAAGTTTTCAATGAATGCTGATAAAAATTTGTAGGGGGGTAGAGTGGGCTTGTGCTAACAATCCATGAAAAGTTGCCTTACGTCCACCAATGGTCCATCACGGTCAACTTTATTTATCTGTTTATTTGGATATATTGGTTGAAAATTGACAAAAAGCATGTAGTGATGTCACTTTTACATTTCACACCTGCCTTTCTTGCAAACTTCATAAGAAAACAAAATGAAAATGTACAAAATACAAAACTACTCCCTTAGAGAGTGAGCTGAGGTTTGTGCTCTCCTTCGTGGAAGCAGTTTGGCCAACATGCACTCAGTCATGCTACAAATCCTACTTTGCTGCCTCCGTGTTGCTATTTGTGAGCCACAGGCCTGCTGGGGTATGTGTCAAAATACGGTCATGACGAATCAGCTTATTGTGCCAGAACCTCCCCTTCAATTGAATCGCTGCATTTATTTATGTATGTCATTTTTTTAGGTAAGCCCAAGCAGAAGGTGATGGGTAAGGCTGTAAAGACCCCATCTCTGACCTGGATGGAGTCCTTGCCCCCGCCTCCGCCCATAGAAGAGCTGAAGCAGTGTGAGCAAGATGACGAACTTCCAGAGAACATGGACCTAGGGTGAGTCACAGTCCTGCCTCCTCAGATGCACATCTCTCTGAATTAGTATGACACTGTTGTATCATCACTTAGACTTAGTGTCACCTCTAACAGCTGCATTAAGTATAAAAGCCAGCATTGCTCTTAAGGCCCTGCCCTTAACAACTCAATTATCTCAGCCTTGGTCAACTCCTTGACTGATTTAGCTGTTTTCCCCACCCATGAAACGCAATTAGCAATGTTGACCCTTACCACTTGCACTCTGCAGCCTCATAGCAAAACTCATAGCTGCAGTACCATTCAATGGGAAGCTTAGCCTCCTGCAGTTTTGCCGTTGGCGAAGCCTCCTAACTTGAAAGAACATCATTAATCTTTAAATAGCCTCTTAGCTAGTTGGATTTGAAGGTATCACTGAGTAAACAGGTTGTACTTCGACAATAATTATGCAACACATCGAGGTGTAGAGCCGCACACGGCCTCGCTGAGCTGTAATCTGCTTCACTGTGTATCTAGATCGGATGAGGAATGGTGTCCACCCCTCCCTGAGAGGACATACCTGATGGAAGGCTGCGAGGACAGACCTTCGCCCCCTCAGAGGAACAACGCTTCCTCTCCAGCCACCTCCTACAGTCACCAGTCAACCGCCACGCTCACTCCGTCACCGCACGAGGAGCCCCAAGCCCACCATGACCTCCCCCGTCAGAACCAATCAAACAGCCAGCAGTTGTCACGGTACGTGCTTACTGTATTTTCTAAAGGTTGTGTCCATTTAACTGCACTGTGTCAATGTGTTTAAGTTCAGCAAATGTGCTGATGGAAGGGGATTTCTCTGCTAATCACAGTCATTTTACTGCTTACTGTTTAGTGCTTCATTCACTTCTCAGTAGAATTCACAATTACAGATAAGCAGCCTAGCTAAATCGAGTGCTATTGTCAGATGTGACAGACAGAATAAAATGACAAAACCAATAAAATCACATTATTAATCATGCCAAAAATCATGTGTTTAGCTGTATAGTAAACCTCACTCCTAAACATTACAAGATTTAGCTTCTGCTTCAGTTTATTTTTTGCTCCAGTAACATGCTGCCCTCACTTCCCAAAGCAGAAGGTTACCCTGCGGTCCCATGCCAGTTCCCCAGGCACCGAGCCCGCTGCTCACCCAGTCCAACCCCAGCCTCTCCGGCCAACAGCATCACAGCTCATCAGAAGTTGGCATGCTGCAGTGCCAGAGTCCTGCCCATCGCTGCCTCCAGAGCCAGGGCCCAGCTCTGAATGAAGACAGCATCAGCACGACCACGCCGGGTAAAGTGGCTGACGTGCACACGCATACAGAATACAGAGTAGCAGCCCCCACCCTGGAAGCTGATTTAAAGTTGATTTAGTGTTTGTCATGTGAGTAATCCTTCTGCATCGTCTCCTTGCTATTGATTATTTATACCTTTTCACCCACAGTGCACAGTCGCTCCTCCCCCGCTGATACAAGTACTCCACCAAACCAAAAATCAAGAGTGAAAAAAAAAGTGTCTAAGACTTCAGCTTACAGAAGAGACATACAAGGAGGTGGGCAGATTCAAATATGTGAATCACAGATACTGTGACTGTCCACAGCTGTTAGAAAGGCAAGATGAGAGGCTGGCATTCCTGACTATGGATGGAAATTGTAATCTCAGTTTACAGACTGTAATATGTTTACTGGATAAGCATGATTATTATCACTGGAAACGGAAATAAAAATCTGAAATTGCAGTCCACTGTGAATCCATAGCCTTGGCAGGAACAAGAACAAGACCTTTCATCTTAATAAGTGAATAATCATTTCAATTTCCATCAAGAAATCAAGACTGTAAGTCTCTTCACTTTTCTCACTTAGCAAAGAAAACAAAGAGAGAAATAAGAAAAAGCTGTCATTTTTTGGAAACTAAGAAAACTGTTTTTTAACAGAAACCTAACAATGAAAATGGAAACAAAGTTCTTTCTTAAAGTTTTAATGCTCTTTCCCTGTATCTAATTTTTTTTTAGACCTGCCCCCTCCTCCAGAACCACCCCCAGAAGAGGGCCGGTTACAGGACCCCCAGGGGTGCATGGAGGCCAACTGTGTGACAAACGGCACGCTGTCCTCCCTGGAGAGGACTGAATATAGCATTAATAGCCAGCAGCGAAAAGGCTCGGGACAGAGACACACTGACAGTAAGTGTGTTGAATTTCAGCCATAATGCAGTTTAAGGTTAGACAAATCAAATTTAGGACAGAGAGTGTGGGCTCTCTTGGAAATGTTGTGCTTCTTGCAGAAGAAGAAAGCGGAAGAAAAGGCAGCACTTATGCACTCGGCTGATGAAGCCTCTTCCACATAATGATGCACCACGGTCCACTACTGTACTGCAGTGTTACACGGGAGAGTGAAACGGGTCTGTTTGCAACATGTCATTCTTTATAAATGACTTTGCAAAATAACCGTGAAGCCAGCTCTCCTGGCCATTTTCAAAAACAAAAGGCATGGCTCAGAGAATCTAAAAACCCTCCAGCGTGTATCCCTCACAGAATATCATGTGAAAACTCAGTGTTGTTTTTCCAAACCCAACTCCAAAAATAAATCTGGGTAAATGTGTGGTTATTGAATTCATTTGGATGGAAATGTATTCAATTCAATTTCAGTTTAACTATATAGCGTCAAATCACAACAGAAGTTGCCTCAAGGTGCTTTATATTGTAAGGCAGGGGTGTCCAACTCCAGGCCTTGAAGGCAGGTTTTAGATATTACCCTGGGTCAACACACCTGAATCAAATGACTATGTCATTACCAGGCCTCTGGAGAACTTCAAGACCTGCTGAGGAGGTCATTTAGTCAGTGTGGACAGCGTAACCGCAGACTTTCGGAAACGATGACGCATTTTAGTCATATGATCCAGTCATGTGACCAATTAAACTAAGATTGCAGAGGGCGTTGTTTTGTTTGCTCTATTAAAGATTGACATCAGCCTGTACATGCTCCAGATAGCTTTTCTTCAAATTGTTTAATTCTCACTCACTTTTGCAACTTTGTACTTTTGCGTTACTCGCAGCAACACCTCCACCTCATTGTTAGTCCATTTAAAAAACTTTTCCTCGACATTTTGCCACGGCGTTTTAAAGAGCCGGAAAGTAAATAAACAGCAGACAGAAATACCGCAGGTCAAATCATCTTACGTTTCACGTATGCGCAATAGAGGACCATAAGCGTTTCAGTGTGGATGAACAACTGTTTGGAAACGATAGTGTGGACGTGGAGCGTTCTTAGACGAAAACGCAGTTTTCAAATTTATCCGGATTAGTGTAGACGTAGCCTACATCTGAAAAAGTGTTGTCCAGATCAGCTGCAAAATGTCCAAATGCACCTTTATTTTCCCATTTGCATCTGTCTCTCCAGATGAGGAGATGATCCTGTACAGCAGCAAGGCCGGTTACCTCTCCAGAGGTCAGATGTCTAGTAACTGTTCAACTACAGGAAGTTCCTCATCGAGAGGCTCCACAGGCTCCCGGGGGCTCAACTCAGCCAGGAAACACAATGAGGTAAAATTCTGCAAAAAAAACCAGTTATAGAGTTTTGTGCACCTCTAATGGTTTTAATAATTGATTCTTTTATATATTCATGAATATGAGAACAAAGCCTCTTCATGGGATTCAGTTTAATCTACATATCATTACTAATATGTGAAGGCACTTCAGAGAGGGCTTCTACACTCCCCCCCACACACACTCACACCGTCATGCTCTCAGGCCCATTCATACAGATCTGCCACTACCATTTGCTTCAAAACCTTTACAGTAAGAAACAATGTTAAGCCTACACAACCACTGCTCTCTCTGGAGTACACTTCTGAGGGCACACTTAACTGTGGGAGCACTCTTTTAAATGCACTCCCTGCAGGCTCCCTTGCGACGTGCTAGTGTCTTTTATGGTGGAGCACGCTGTGCCAGCTGAATGGAAGGCTCTGAAGGGAATTTGTGCTTACAAAGTTTGACATTACTGTAGGTAGGCAGCAAGCTGGGTAACCCAACAGGAGCTTAATCCAAAGTGATGGGAGCTCTTTAAAGTTAAATTCAAATTGTATGTAAATTCAGTTTGTAATCTGTGTTTTGGATTGGTTAACTGCACGGAAAAAACTGAAAAGGTTGTGTTAATTAATTTCATGCAGGCACAATGCTGAAAAGGATCAGGACAAATATTTTCTTCTATGTAATTAAATGGATAAAATAGCTTTCAGCCACAACTTTGACTCTGGTTACTTTCAAAATTCAGTGTTAACCTACATACGCAGTGGTTTATGAGACATGGTTAGTGCAGCAGCTTTGATGCATTCCTTTAATGCTGTAGCTGTTAAGCTTACAGCTGTAACCCGAGGCATCACTATAAAGCTGCATGTGTGAGGAAACAGAGAAAGGATGGCTCTGTCACGGGTCACTTCTCAGTGCACATCAGACATGAGTGTTGCAAAGCAACTTGTAAAAGTGACACACATGCACAATCACTCTTTTCTCTTGCCACACACACAAAGGTTCCTTATATTCCCCTCCACCCCCTCGGTGGAGAACTAAAGAACACCTCACCCCTGCTCCACATGCTCCTAACTGACCCACGCTGACCTTTTTCACACCTTCCCAGGCACATGAAAGCACAATCCTCCTTTGCAATAAAGTTACAGGAAGCCTGGATTAGGTTACCTCTTCCTCATGTGGTGTTATTGCCTGCTTATCATGTGGCCTTTGATGCAGACGGCCAGTCTAGGATGGGCGACGGAAGGGCAGCAGATGTCGTCAAGCCTGTTAAAAAATGCTCCGAGGCTAGGAACTAAATAGGCCACTGTAACAGTGGTATTAGAGAGGTGTGTATGAACGTTTGAGACACTGAAGTTTTTTTCATACTTTTTATATCTCCTTTTAATTTCATAGCATGTTTTGTGAAATCCATCCATCCTGACCTTTGTATGAAGTTAATTAGAGTAATTAGAGTAAGTAGCATCACTTTTGATTCTTTTGAAACAATCTTTCTGGACTGAATGCAGAATAATGACAATCAAAATGCAGTGCATGACACGATCTTCAGAAACTGGAACAACTGGCAGTGCTTTAATATGTGTTTAATATGGGGAACCTAGTCTGCTCAAGCATAGTTCACATGATTGTTTGTACAGCACTTTGGTCAATCTGTGCTGTTTTTAAATGTGCTTATAAATAAATTGATTGACAGTCAGTAAAATGCACTACATGCATAAAAGACTGCCTCAGACAAGCTGTTTTGCCTCCCTCTGCCCTTTGAGCTAATTTTCTTCTGATTGGCTGCCCCGCATGCTTTTGGTTTACATCCATAACTGTAGCAGTATACTGTAGATGCGATTAAAAAAATAAGGAAATGCATTTTAGATCCACTTGGAGAGGAATTCCTGTTTGTAGTAGCAACTTCACTGTGATCAGCATGGAGCTGAAAGCTTAATTTTCACATTAAAAGATGAGTATTAAACATTGCATCATATTATTTGCAACACTTGCATGTGTTTTGTGTTACTGCAGAGCTTCCAGAAACAGATTTTAGCTTGAAGCTGTTTTCAGCATCCTCCGGTACATCGTGGAAATGTCAACAAGTCACTTAACTTCCTGTTAAGTGGTGCTGACCCAAAATTTACAAGATAGATGATTACTGCAGGAATGTGGCTCAGATCGAGAGGAAATTGTCTGAAGTTCTTCACCCTGACAGCTAAACAGTCTTGATAAAAACTGATTCAATCTCCATGGATGGATTAAATTGGCCCCTGATACCAAGTTGCTGCTAGAATAAGTTGTGTACTACGGTGTCCTGATAACTCGTTCTGTGAGACTGATTGTTTAAGCTACTGATGTTATATTTCTCTCTTTCAGGAATTAAGATAAAGAAATTCTATCAGTGTACCTTTGATGATTTGATCACCCTCCTGCTCCCCGCCCATCTAACCACTGTGGAGACAATAAGCTGAACAAGACATGGAGCTTAGGGTTTCAGGAACCTAGAGTCAAACCTATGTTATTGCTGTAAACAGACTTTACATTCTGCTTTTGGTATTGCTCCGAATATTTATGAGCCACTCTGATCACTCCTCACCTTTGGTTTGTAAATACCTGTGTCTGTATTTTGTGAGCTCTGGATACAGGGGTAAAAGATGTATATTGTATTTATGAGGATTAAAAAACCACAAACGTCTGATATTTAAAAAAACAAACAAACAAACAAAAAAAAAAAAGTCTTCTTGAATGTGCCAACTTTTTTTCTCAAAATGTATACTTTTTGGAAAAGCATTAACTACTGTTGCACTCTTGTTGTGATGGCAAAACAACAGAAAATATGAAGCACAAAGTGTGTTTTCTGGTCGAGAATGAGGGGTGGGGGGGGGGTCAGAAAAACCAAAACGAGCTGGGTCTCGCTCCCAGATGGACGTCTCCGCCCCCCAGCGCTTCCCCACCAGGATCCCTGCTGCCATGTTGTCCGCTACGAATGTCATATTTTTCTATGTTTCCTCTGGTTTCTCTGCTGCAAAGTGTTCCACTCTGCAGCCAGACTGACAGACAGACTTTATGAAAGTTTGATTGTAATCCCTCTGCTTCCCCTCTTGTCTGTCTGAGAGGCTGTTTGCTGCATTTGTCAGATGAAATGTCAATATACTCCCTCCAAAACAAACAAACAAACAAACAAACAAAAAATGTCTGTGGACTGACTTTTTTGTACTCTTGTTGTTTTGTAAATGTACAGTAAAACACATTTGATGACCTCTGCCTGTACTCATTCTTTTTTCAGAAAGCATAAGACAGTGCATGCATTTGTTTGTTTTTTAACTGTGCCACAGTTGCCATTAGTTGCCTCAGTGGTGGCTTTTTAAAAACTCTATATCAAGGGTATTAAGACTTTTTGTCTGCATTTAGCGGCGTGTGTGTGTGTGTGTGTGCATGCATGTGTGTTGGATTTTTTGTGTTGTGTTGCAGTGAATGACAAAGTTACCTTAGGTGAAGGTAAGTTCTGTCGCACACAGAGTCAGTTTCTGAAAGGTTTTCACTATTACTTATTTAATGACCGTGCTTCATAACTGATCTACATCGGAATAACTAACCTCAAACACTAATCAGTTATTTAGTAGAAAAACAATTTTATGCAAACTGGCATAACTTTTCACAGGGATTATAAGAGCTCTATATTTTTTACGTAAATCAAATTAAATCCTCCCACTCAGTTCAACAACATTCAACTCTGTGGATAAAAACCTTTTAAAAGAACATTTTTAAATATTATGTATTTCCACATCACTACATTGCATCATAACCTGTAATCTCAGGTCTGAATGAACGTATAACAATAGCTTGTGACACTCACTGTAACAACAATCCTTGTGCAAATCTTTTTTCTGGCCTTAATATCAGGTTTATACTTTGGGCTTGTTAGTACCAGTTGAGCCTCATTTGAATGCCACAACATACCTGTGTGCTGGTGCTGACGTTGCCTTTCCTTTACGACCACTGTACCAAAGTCACAATTTTCTGGTTTCTTTAATGTGATAATGAGTTCACTACTCAAATGGGCTTCACAGTCACTAGATTTCCATCCAATTTAGCACTACTGGGATGTTAATGAATGGGAGGTTCACATCAACTCAAATCATGATGAATCTGCAGTATGTGTTCTAATGTTATCATGAACATATTATGATGAAACCTCTGAGGAAGGTTTGAAGCACCTTGTTGAGTCTTGGATATTGAACGCAGCTGTGAAAGCAAACGGATCCAAACTGATACTAGCCAAGTGTACCTAATGAAATGCCTGGTTAGTCTAACTCCTGCCCATAACTGTATATAGGATGTATGTTATCCGTTGGTTTATGGACTACAGATTTTGAAGTGTAAGTATATGTGTTGTGGGAACTGTCATGTTTTTTAGTTTACTTTTTAAGGTGATCGTATTTGCACAACAGGATAGGCTGCTAAATTATGAATCATCATGGACTCAGAATGTAAACAGGCAATTCAATTTATTGCAATTCAAGTTGTTCAAGTCAGCTTAAAATTGTAAAAGGGTAAGTGGTAAACCGCCAGAGACTTTTTTTTAAAAAGGTAAGTTTACTCAAAACTGACAACGGAGCTTGCAAAGAAAAGCGTCTGGACTTCTTTAAGTTGCTTGAAGACGTTTCACCTCTCATCCGAGAAGCTTCTTCAGTTCTAAGGTAAATGGTCCCACTAGGTGGGATACTCCCACTAGGTTTAAATCTGGGACTCGACACCATTTGACCTTAGAACTGAAGTATCAGTTGAACAGTATTGTACTGCAGAAAGTAGTGTGACAAAAATGGTGAGATAAAGGCAAATAAAAATAAAAATGGAAGAGAGACAGACCATCATAACACTTAAAAATGTAGGTCTTTCCAACAGAGAAATTGCAAAGAAAGTCAAGATGTCAGTGAGTGCAGTTTCCTTCACCATCAAAAGGCACTCAGAAACTGGGCCAAACTTTGACGAAAGGAAGAGGTCTGGCAGACTCAAAGCCACAGGTGAATCAGAGGACATTTCTGAGAGTTAACAGCTTGCGTGATAGGCGGCTCACAACAGCTTAAAGCACAGCTTAATAGTGGTCATAGTAAGCAAATCTCAGTTTCAACTGTGAAGAGAAGACTTTGAGCTCCAGGTTTGACAGGACAATGCTATGACGTCAGAATAAGACAAAGAAGCTTGCCTGGGCCATGAAACACGGCCATTGGACTACTGAAGACAGGAAGAAGGTATTATGGACGGATTAATCAAAATTTGAAATCTTCGGTTCATCATTCAAGATCTTTGTACGCCATCAAGAAGGCAAAACGATGGCTCCTCAGTGGGTGGCATCAACTGTCAAACATGGAGGAGGAAGTGTGATTGTTTAGGGCTGTTTTGCTGGATTCGGGTTGGTGACTTCTACAGAGTGAGAGGCACGCTGAACCAAAACTGCTACCACAGCATTCTGCAGCGCCACACAATACCCTCATGTAGTTGGTCAGAGGTTCATCCTACAGCAAGATAATGACCCAAAAAACATAAGTCTAAGCTATGCCAGAACTACCTCAGGAAAAAAGAACAAGATGGTAAGCTTGAAAACATGGGGTGCCCAAGACCGTCTCCAGACTTAAACCCCATCAAGCTGGTTTGGGATGAACTGGACAGAGGAGTGAAAGCAAAGTAACCTACAAGCGCCACATTTATGGAAACTTCTGAAACAGATATGGGAAGAACTTTCTGAAGAATATTTGATTTCTATTGTTGAAAGAATGCCACGGGTGTGTTCAGCTGTTATATCTACCAAAGGTGGATACTTTGATGAGTCAAAAGTTTAGAAAACATTTTGGTCTAAAAATTGATTCACTGATTTCTGGTTTCACTCCAGTTGCTTATTTGTAAGTTCAGTTCAGAGCGCAATGTGACATTAAACTGCATAATTTTCAATAAAACATTGGAGTGTTCTAAAACTTTTGACCATAAGTGTATAAGAACCAGTCCATTTACCATAAAAGCAAAAAACTGACCCCTGTTAGGGTGAAGCTCTGTGTCCATGCTGCTCACATGACAAACAATTTGGGACAATGTTTCCTGTTTCCCCACATCTCATTTCTACTCTTGGGGATGTGCACGAAATACAAGTGCCATCCATGGAAGATCACTCTTACACCTTCTGAGACTTCCTGATATCTGCTGCTAATGTTGGTGTCTGATACCATAAGACACGGGTTGGAGCTGATTTTGAGGGGACAACTGCAGCAAAAAAAGAAAAAAAAAGAAAAAGAAAATAAGGCCACAATGGACTTCTTTCAGGGGCTGCTAAAAAGTCATACTGATGGGGCATGTCTGATGGTGTGAATTCTTGAAAAGACCTTCTAAAGATAGGAAAGGTAATTTTCTTAGTTTTCCAGCCATACTCTGGTATTTCACTACCATTCTTATGGGATTTTCCTGGATGTGCAGCACATTCAAGTAGATTTCTTGACATACAGAAAGTAATCAATACAACGAAGGCTGAAAATTATTTACTCTGGTGCAAACTTCTAAAAAGATGCATCATCTAAGCATGCAGTCTTTAACTCCCCATCCACCACTTCCAGCTAGAACTACATGAATAAATAAACAAAAGCTCTTGCTTATTGCTGAAGTTCTGTTTGCTTCTTATTCTCCTAATGCCTAATTCTCTAATTCTTTCTCCAGCTTCACAGTGCGTTGCACCTGGGTGAGTACTGTACACGCATGAAATTGGCCAAATTCACTTCTCGGAGAGTTCAACACACTCTCCCCTCTGTCCACCAGAGACAAGGCATGCATTACCCTCCACTGCTCTACAGATGCTCGCTGTGTCTTGGCATCATGGCTTGCAGGCTCAGGCACACATGAACAGCCAGGGGTATACTTCCTCTTTCAGAGCTCTTACCTGAATGGAGCACGATAAGATGCTGCAGCATAGCTTTGTTGACTTCCACAGATAAAGATGCTGGAGGTGGAAACCAAGTGAATACATTAAGAAATCTTCTGATAGATGCAGGATGAGCTTAAACTTGATGAATGTGTTGGTGTTTGACTGGCAAAAACTACAATAACCCACACACAGTTACAGTGTATTCTTGTGAGCAATGCGCACAGCCTTAGGGGAAAATATTCTAGGTGCTAAATTGATTTTTCCATGCTTATTAAGATGGGATTCTCAACAGGCTTTATTTCATGATGGTCTCAGTTACATAAAAACAGATTTGATTCACCAAAATATAGACTGCTAAAGCTTCTGTTTTTGATTGTGCTGAAGGACTTGCATAAATCAGATTTAGACCTGATTTTGCAGCAGAGCAGCTTTACAGAACGACTACAGATGAAATGCATCAGGTCCGGTGAGACCGGGTGTATGAGAAATTCTAAAAAAAAAGAAAAAAAAAAGAAAGAAAAAAAAGCGAGCTGCTGTTGAGTTCCAAATGAATTCCAAAAAGAAGCATAAACGACAAAGTCCAAAAGAGAATCGTAAATGAATCTAAAGCACAGGGAAACACATGGGGAATGAAAACAGACACTCTCAGTAATATTTAAATCCTTCTACTCACAGTAGTCTTCAGTAGTCATGTGTATCAGGTCACCAACCACATCTGAGAGCACTTCACTCTCAGACTTGTGCTTCTCAGGGTATGTAAAAGTAGAATGGGAGGCCTTCAGCTTTCAGGTCCCTCTTCTGTGGAACCAGCTCCCAGTTTACATCCAGGAGACGGACACCCTCTCTGCTTTTAAGATTAGGTTTAAAACTTTCCTTTTTGATTATAGGCTGTCACGGTCTGCGGTGGGTGGTGCCGAGTGTGGGAGTGTGAGGTTCCAGGTGCAGACACAGACGAGGAGACATTACCGAACTTGAAACGAAAAGCGAGCCTTTATTTGGGCTGATTAACGTGGCAAACAACAGAAAGCACTGAGGCAAAACTAAACTAGAAGCTGAACTGGGAAAACTAAGAACTGACACTTAACTCAGACAGCAGGGAAGGCTAAGACAGGGTGACAATGATGCACATGACGGAGGCAACTGTGAACAGGACTGTGCTGGAACAACAAGGAACTATGAAACGTATATACGTAAGTAACATGGACATGAGCAGCACAGAGTCCTGAAACCTGGCGTAACATGGGGGAAGTTGAACAGACAACGTGGCAACGAACAAAGGAAGACTGAGGACTTAAATACACACATGAGGTGATCAGGGGAAGTGGAGACACATGAGAACACAGCTGACTAGAAGGAAACATAATGACAATACAGGGGAGAGTAACACTAACTACAATGAACAAAGAACACCATACTCTTTCAAAATAAAACAGGAAACACAGAGACATAGACATGGAGATAGAACATGAACTTAACCTAACCAGAGACATGAAACATGACAGGTAGACACACGGACCAGGGAGGGATGACAAAAGGGACTAAGAAACCAAGGACTAAACTGCAAACTAGAAAACAACTAGATGCGTTAAACTACACATGTGGATACAAAAATATGCATTAGAACTTAAACCCTGGGCCTCATGGCCCAGTACCGTGACATAGGCAATAGGCCGCTGGGGGCTTCCCATGATGCACTTTCTTTTCCAATTATTATGTGTTTATTCACACTATGCATTTAATCATTATCATTAATTATTATTCATCTCTGGCTCTCCTGCACAGTGTATCCTTTGTCATGCCCCCCATCCACCAGTCATTATGGAAAATCCACTCTGGAGACTAACTGAAACTAAACTGAAACCAAAAAATCAAAATGAAATAATTTGTTTTTCAAAAATAAAATATAAAACTATAATAGCTCTGGTAGATAAACAGAGATGACAGAGTGATACACAACCTTGACACAGAAAGCCACAAGGAAAAGGCTAAGAAAATAACACGAGACTTAGCAGAATACAGCAAATGAAACAGTGAACTAAGATATAAAGGGGCATGATCAACAAGTATAAACGTATATAGCTGAGATCAAATAGAACATCTATATAATAACATAAATGAATCCAAAGTCCACAAACCAAAAACCCAGGACCCCGGCAGAATGGGGCAGTATCAGGTTGGAAGTTGACAGTGAAAAGTATAGACTGAGGAAAGTGAACAAAGGTCATAGACAATATACTTGATAAACCATGAACGGCAGTATGAATAGGATGCATTACTCCAAAAATAATGAGTAATGTTTTATTTCTGGATCTTTGGAATATACTTTTTAGTTTAGTTTGAGAATGATGTGCTAAAGAAAGAAAAAAGTAGAGACTTCTAATCAAACACAGCATTTTCATGGCTAGCTGAATACCATCAGCAACATAGATGTGTTCATGCTGGGTCATGCCATGGCAGAGCTAACAAAAGTGAAAACTTGAAACTTTTGATATTTTGTGGTATCATAATGAACCGAGTTTATACATGCAGTCTTGATGAAATTAAAATTCAATTCAATTTTTATTTATACAGCGCCAAACCACAACAACAGTCACCTCAAGGTGCTTTATGTTGTAAGGAAGACCCTACAATAATACATACAGAGAAAAACCCAACAATCATATGACCCCATATGAGCAGCACTTTGGCAACAGTGGGAAGGAAAAACTCCCTTTTAACAGGAAGAAACCTCTGGGAGAACCAGGCTCAGGGAGGGGCGGGGCCATCTGCCGTTGGGGTGATCAACACATAGTGAGTGAGAAAGGTGACTGAAGGAGAAATACTCAATGCATCATGGGAATTCCCCAGCAACCTACACCGATTGCAGCATAACTAAGGGAGGATTCAACGTCACCTGATCCACCGCTAACTCTATGAGGCAGATTCATGCCCATATAAATACCTGAATAAATTCCAAAATGAGTAATAAGTATATCAAAGTATCTATATGGTGGTTCCTGCTAAAGTACAGTGTATACACACATACACATACACAGTGGATTTTTTAAATGATTGGAAACTTGCTGCCTCAGTTATAAACTTGGTTGTCTAAATTTGTCCTCCAAGCACACAGGATGCTTTTGTTTGCAGTTTGTTAGCTTTCATTAGTTCTTACACAAGCAAGCTTGTAGAAACAACAGAGAGCAAAGGACAGCCGCAGATAAGAAGAAGATTTACGCTACTGACCTTCTAGTATGTACTGACCTTCTACCACACCCCCAGACTCCCCTCCATCCTCCCATCCTTCCCTTCTTTCTCTCCTCCTCTACTATAAATCACCTCACTCATTCATTAGGTCAGTGTCAGCGCTGTAACGCCCACTGAGCCTGAAGGAAGAGGGGCCGGCTGCCCGAGAGCACAGAACCACCGACCGAAAGAGGAAGGATTAAAAGAAAGGGGATGGCGTCGTTAAAAGCCACATTCCCATCTTCCACAATACAACACACCAATTTCCATGTTAATTTGCTTTGTGACAGCAGAGATGGATGTTAGTGGCTGGCTGGTTGATGGGATGCAGCAATAGAAGAGTTCAAATGAAGCTATTAAGGAGGCTGCTAGTTCACTGAAAGTAGGACATGTGTGTTGTTTGTATATGTGAGGGAATATTCAACATTTAGGGGAAGTTGCAAAATGATCAATATTTCACCCCCATGTATTTTTTAATCGTATAACTGTTTAGAAGCCTAATATTCACAGTCCTACTGTACCAGACAAAAGCAAACGACAGACAAAACACCAAGAAATGGGAAATGGCACAAAAGAAAGAAAAAGAATGAAAGCTGTGAGCTATTTTTCACATGACATTATGGAAATATGAGGGTTTTAGAGGACGCAGCAAGTAAATATGAAAACGTGGATGCATGTGTTGTTGTTGTACTGTACAGCAGCTTTGAAAGTGAGGACATGTCTTATATGGAAAAGAAATAGAAAAAACTTATAAAAGACTTCATATAGTGAATCATATAAGGCTTATATGATTTACTCATGAAAGTGGCCACTTTCATATATTGTTTTAGTAAGTATCCAAAACATACAAGTTTACTTATATCTGTTTTCACTCTTGTATGCTTTTCATACAAGTTTCACACAAGACAGATACAAACTTTATACGATTTATATATATCTTTTCCATATGAGGTGTCAGCGAGGGTACTCACAAAGATAGAAACGTGTGCGTGTGTGCACGAGTGTAGCGGTGTGACTGACAGAGCAATCTTGAAACACACCACCCATATGGCTGCCATTGATTTCCAGTTAATTGAATGATTACCACTTTAGCATGCACCACCACAGCCAACCTCTGCTGTCAATCAGCACGAATGCGTCGCTGCCACCTGAGCTGCTGTCTGTGCAACAGCGAGAGCAGGTTTACATCTCACACGTGCAAACGCTGTAGCTGGTGTGTGTTGCCCCAGGCACATGCTTCTTATGAAAGCAACTTATCAAATCAATATGCGGTGAGTGTGCTGTATGATTCGAAAATGTACTTTTGGGGGATTACTGTGCTAGTATTATCGCTATGCCTATTTTCTCCTTACGTTAGGTTCCATTTGTGTTGTGTGTACATTCTCTTTTACTGTGCTGTTTTTTATGACTGTAAATGAATCAATAAAGCTCCACTGTATTGTTTAAGCTCTCGGTCCTGTAACTGGATCCAAATGTGGCTATGGATTCAAACTGAGGATTTAGACATAATCTGGTAATACAAATACGTGTGACACAAATGGTAGTGTCATATCCCACGATGCTTGATAGGCAGCTGAAGTAAAACAATTAGAAATCCAGCAAATAATACTCTGCCTGTGTCTACACGTCTGGTCTTAGAATGGTAATTATCCATTTGTTAAAATAAAATAACAGACTACAGGGAAGGGATACTGTAAATCTACATGTGTGTGTGTGTGTGTGTGTGTGTGTGTGTGTGTGGTTACAGGCCATGTGTAATATGGGTCATTGGTTTGCTGACATGCTATATAAAGCTGGTATTTTGACATGGGCCAAAATCTGTGATGCACAAATCCCAAAGGCAGTGTGCCTGTGTGTGTGTGAATGTGAGCTAATAAGACAAGAAAACATACAGTAGGCTTTGATTCATTACTATGTAAGTACTGTGTGGTCTGTTCTACCAGGAAATGTGTGCCTGCACCGCTCAGTGGAGCTGGGGGCTTCATGTAGAAAACATATGGTCTTTAGAGAGGGAGACAGATGAAGGATAATCCCTTTGGCAGTCTAGCACACACACACACACACACACACACACACACACACACACACACACACACACACACACACACACACACACACACACACACACACACACACACACACACACACACATAATCTAGTCCTGCATATGTGTGCTTTGTGAGTTTAACACCGTTTAAAGCTTGGTCCTCGAAGGTCTGCTTTTTGTCTTAATTACTTGTTTTTTCAGCCTGCTTTAGCTTGCTGCTCTGCTGCACTTTATCTGACAGTAAATCAAGCAGGCTGACATGAGAAGAGCTCCAGCTTCTTCCTTTTAGATTTTAGGATGGAACTAAAGAGCCTTCCCCATTCTTTGCATAAAGGAAACACTATAAATGACCCCTGTGCCTCATGCCCCACACGTTTTTCTTCATACTCCACACATTAATTCTGTTCCCGACGCACTTGCTACTGTGCAGCTTAGAAATGGAACAGACAACAAAACGGCTCTTAGCGTTCTGCGGTCCCAGTTTGATTTGACCGGGTCAACACAGATACAGGCGCGGGTTACATTTGAAAAAGCAAATAAAAGGAGCACGCTGTGATTTGTGGCTCTATTGGCTCATCCAGAACTCAAAAGTCGTTGAGGAAATCCGATTCCTCGTCAACTAAGCTGAACTTTGACTGAAACATCAAGTCAAAATGCTGCAACATAATCTCCACAATCTCCAGGGAGACACCACAGGAAGAGTGTGGGAGAGTTAAAAATTACACTCTTCCTGTTCCCGTCTAAACACAGACATATTAAGCTTTAATTATTCTCTCCAGTGGCTTTGTAATTAGAAGCCAATATCAGGTAGAGCAGCATTATTGGTTACTCAAGCCAAACAGATGAGTTCTATACATCACCCTTCCTGCTCTGCACAGCTATGAAGAACAGCAGGAGGTCAATTAAAAATCCAGCCCACAGGCCAAAGAGGGGCAGTCTGAAGTTAGCCAACTCACACTCAGGCTGCTCAAATTTCTGATGACTAAGAACCAATACACGGAGTCGTCATATGACTGAGAACATGCACACAGCAAGACTTTTAGTGTTTGTAATGTGTCTGTGAACAGGAATCAATGAGGGAAGCCATAAACAGAATCAATAATGGTACTGGTATTAATACAATTTCATCAATATACTATTTAAAGAGCATATGAAGATCATTTTAGCTTGATTTGTTACTACTAGTGTCAAAGGAAAAGCAGCTTCAGTGAAATATTGTTGAGTAGAAAAATGATTTTATTTCACAACTTATTCTTGTGGCTTTCAATCAATAAAATTACTTTATTCCAAACTATAAAACCATCTGCAATGTAATGTGAACAAAATAAAATTCAAAATACAAGTACATTTCTGCTAGAATTAGTGAAATACCTGCATATATAAAAGGATAAACTATGCACGCAGCATTTTCATTTCAAATACTTCAAATCTTACTACAGTTCCAGGTATTTGGTGATAAAAGGTTAACTCGCTTAATTACTTTAACTTTTTTTCCTAGTTCTGTACCTACAGCTTATTGCAAACAGGGTTTATAAAAACAACAATAAACTCAGGACATGCAGTGTCTTGGATTTCTTTAAATAATATTTGCTTAATATGCTGCATTTATATATATAGATATATATACACATGTTTGATCAGTGAGTGAAATCCTCTGTGTCATACGACTTCAGCACCAAATAAAATGTCCTGCAAAAAATACAGACATGTGCTGAGAGGGAACCTCCAGCACAGGATCTCTGCCTAATGACTGTTTTCTGACCATCTAGCATCCTGCCTTTGCATCTCTCTGGCCTTTTGCTGGGTGAGAATATCCTGAGGGAAGTATCTCATTATTGTTTCTCTAATGAGCGGAAAGGATGTAGAGAAGGAAAAAAGAGAACTTCTTCGACTCTGTGGAAGTCATTTCAAGGATGCTACCCTGAGATAAGTGGGGAGAAGTATTTAAAAAAAGAGAGGCATGCATCTGCCTGCGAAGGTGTCCCAAACATATACAGTATGAGCTATATGAAACCAGATCAGACAGAAACAAAAATAAAAACCTGAATAAACGCAACCGCGTAACTGTTACCAACATTTCTGAGAACGTGAATGGATCAGTGTCTGTCCCTTGGTCTTGGGAGGTGTATCTGCAGCTCTTAAACTTCAGCTGTGGTAGTTCAGTCACCATTGTAGCAGAGTCCCTAACTGTTGAAGGGTCTGGTGTTTCTGTCAGGATAGTGTTCTGAGTACTGGGCCTCCATTTCCTCCATCCAGGCCATGCTCCAGTCCCAAGCAGAAACAGGCTCCAGTTCGCCGAATGAGTCGCCTTCTGCATGGAAAGATGGGTACAAGGCGCTGAGGGGGGAGGCAGGCGGAGAGAAATCTAAACACAGGAGAGGACAACATGTTGACATTTCAATATCAAGCATGTGTCTGTGTGTGCGCGTGTGAAACTTTATTTGCCTTTGGAGAAGCAAACATTTCGAGCCCTCTGAGGAGCACCTTTCATGATGATTCTCAGGGGTGAAATGAACATTTCGAAGCTTCTTTGAAGCAGCAGTTTGTCCCTGAAAATAAAACTTTTCTAATTTGTTTGAGGCTCTGAAACAAACCGAGCCAATTCACACCAACCGCTTTGTGCAGTCCAGTGGTAGCAACAAATTTCAAAGAGCTCCGAGCTCATGTCCAGAAACAAAACACAAAAACGACGCTGAAGCCTTGAAGCTATACAGGCTCTGCCAATTAATGTGAGAGTGTGAAAGTGCACCAATCTGTGACAAGCCTCTTCCTGCTGTTTTCTTAGGATTAATCCACACTGTACCCTTCAAGCTAGGTCTCAGATAAGTACACTGAACCTGTGTGTGCACTTAACTGCACAGACTTTTTTTTTATTGGTAACTGTAAAGCAAAACATTTTAAATGTTACTGAAAACACAACTGATAGGATGTCCTGAACACACAGAAAATTTCACTTGACATACAATAAAATGAACCCATGACCTGATTCCATCATTGCACAAATGTTAAAAACGGGTACGGTTTGGCTGCATGTGATCCACAGCTTTGTACTCAAAGTAACTCAGAGTAACTGCGAGGGAACATAATCAGCTGCAGAGAAGCCACTTCAAGAGTTTTCATACTGTGTGATAGAGTGAAAATCATGCAAGGCAGAACGTTGCCAAAAGTGAGTGTAGTGAGTGGAATAAAGCTGCACGGACCCCGAGGGAGGGCAGGGTGACTGATGAGTTGACAAAGAGGGAAGTAGATGACTCATCTGGAGGTTCAATCTGTTGAAAGGTCCCTAAGTAATTGCCTGGTGCCACTAGATATTAGACTGAATGAGTTTTTGTCTTTGCACAGGGGGCACGTGGACCAAAGCAGAAAGTCTGCTCAGACACGTTTCTGCACACAGTGAGACATCAGAAATATACGAAGAAGGCCAGAGAGGCCAAGCTACTTCCACAAAGCATTTTCACAACATTGTAACCCTCCATACCAACTTAGGGCTGCTCTTCCTTACCATTGAGCATCTTTCATAGATGAAAGGCCCCATCTAGTGGGGGAAAGTGGTAAGTACAACAGCGTTAGTGGTTTTGCACTTGTTTGTTTTCATCCATTCCAATAGAGACTAAAAGCAGCAGCTCACAGCTTTGTTTATGTCACATGAAAAATCAGTGATTCTGCACATGGAACCTGAACTTTTGCGCTATGAGACAACAGCACATCAGCTGGCAACTACACTTTATCATTTCAAAGTTCAAATTGTTTTTTTAGTAACTGAATCATTTGATCTTTGTTTATTTATCATTCATAAATAAATAATAATGCTCCAAAGGATAGAGCAGTTCATGAGGAGCCACTGGTAGGAATGAACTAAACCAAACCAACTTGTCAGTGTATTGAGACACTGCTCTGTATAAGTTCTGTGTGCTACAGGGCTCCATTGTGCCTCAGGAGGTACACTTGACCTTCTATTATTTTGAAGGTCTGTAGTTTGATCCCCTGTTTTCTCGAGTCCACATGCTAAAATGAGACACACACTTGTTAGAGTGTGTGCGTCTAATAATTAGCAAAAGTTTATGGCATAGACTAAAGTGCTAAATGAATGAATGAACTAAAAAGTACGACATAAACATGAGTCTGTTTATCCTTTAGTAAAAACTATAAGCCACAGTTTATGCTGACTTAGGTATTTCTCCTTCTTACGTATCTTTTGTCCTGATACTATAAAAACTTAAACGAATCCTTCGGAAAGCAGCCTCCAAATTGTTTTCTTAAAATATAAACTTTTTAAAAACAAATGTTTTTGTGAGTAAATGAGTTTAAAACACAGACAAAATATAGATGGGTGACAACACTGAACACACTGATGGTTCAGGACTACAAGTTGTTGAAAGTAGCAGATTAAAAAACAACTCCACAGGATCACTTGTGGGAGTTCTGTAGTTTTTTAAATAGTATTTTTACTAGTATTTTATAACTTAACCCCACCCACTAAGTGCCGTGGGGTTAGGTTAGCTGGTCATTCAAAAAAGCTCACATAACTGTGCGTAGTTAAATCTCATTCATTTCCACCATCATCTCATGAAAACGGATGTTTTTATACATTTTTTTGCCACAACTGATTTTCCTATTTCAAAAGTGACATTTCTGCTGTTTACCTGACAAAGAGGCTCCGCTCATGCTCTCCGCTGCCATGGCCAGGAGATGAGCAAAGTTAGCACTGTCATTAGTGTAGCAGCTGTCCACGGAGCTGATGAGGCTGGTTCGGGCACTGGACAGGTTGCTGTCCATGACTGAGCTGATCGTGTTCCACAGAGAGCTGTCCCATTCGCTGTAGCAGGAGGAAGGCGAGCTCTGACGGCAGGCATGACGGAGACTATTTAATGGAGGTTCGGGCTCAGTGAAGGCGTCGTGCACCTGAGCAGAGCGAGTCGGCCCGCAGATGTAATTCAGCGTCGAGGCAAAATGACGGGACAGGGAAGGACGCTGCTCTGGCAGGGCACTGCTGACACAAAGGAGCAGAATGGTCAGCTACAGTAACTGTGCATGCATCTGTATGTAGGCTGCATACAGGAGAAACTAAGCCGATACGCAGAATAATATCATGGAATAGTCATTATAGTGTTCACCTTTGCTCAGTGCTGACTGTAAATGGATTCATTATGGCTTTACCTGCATCTCTCTGGTTTAGGAGTGAGCTCCAGGTACTCAGCAGCTTCCTGTGCTGTCAGCATGCTGCCCTGTTCATCACTCTGTGACACAGAAGATAATGCAGTGCACAGGTGGCTGTAGGATGGGCAGATGTTCTTGTTGCTGGGTCCCAGTTGTCCATGGGGGCCTGATGCAGGACACACTGACTGAAGAGAGCCCATGTCCATTGTTAGCTTTGTGGAACGACTAGAGCTGAGGGAGACGCAAACAGACTGTAAGACTTGTGTCTTTTTTTTTTTTCTGTCAAACAACCTTTAGAAATACAGGAAACCACTGTATACATCACACTGTATAAATGGTATCACTGATTTTTATGCTTTCTTCTCACATTTTGTTAAACATAACGTAACACAAGCTTAACAAAATATATCATGTAAGACTTAATGTATGATTTTATTGAGGTTAGAAGTGCTCGTAGCTGCAATTCATTGTCACAGGAAGTTTTTCTTTTACATAAAATATATTTATGAAAATGTGAAATTAGATAGCTAAGTTAATAAAGTGAACCACCACTTGTTCATAAAAATTGTTGTTGCTGTCTTTATCTCCTTTATTTAATCAATTCGCAAACATATATATAAAGTGAGGTTTGCTACATAACAGAACTACAGTATATAAGAGTTCAGTTGTCCTGCTGAGGTCAGACACAAACACTATTCATGCCAATAAGCTTATTCTTAGCTGTCTTTATCTTTGTACCTTTCTATACATAAAAGTCTACCAACTACATAAAGAAAAGAATAACCATTCAAATATGATAAAAGAAAAAAAACTTCAGAGCTTTGACTTTTCTGCTCTGTATAGTACCGTAAATGTCGGGCTATAAGCCGCTACTTTTTGCACAAGCTTTGAACCCTGCGGCTTTTAGTCAGGTGCGGCTTTTCTATGGATTGTCCGTGATTTTTGTCATATCGTAAGACGATTTGTTTTGTGTGTTCCGCTGTTGTACGGCACTACGTTGCCTGGCGGAAGGATCGGGGTTCAAGAGTGGTATGTTAGTCACATGTCCGTCCGCCAGGCAACGTAGTGCCATACGAAGTAGCGCGAAAAACAAACTTCAAAGTAGCGCTACGCGTTCAGCGGGAGGCGTGGATGATGAGCGGCGATAAACTTGCAAGTTATGCCCAAAAAGCAAGTTATGCCCAACTCCACCGGTGGATTCTGACAGCGTGGAAAAGTGTGAAAACATCCACGATCACCAACGGATTTTGAAGGGCTGGACTGCTGCATGATGGAGAGGAGGACACCGCCACGGCCCTTCTGAGGGTGTTCGACTCTGACACTGACAATGAGGATTTCTTTGGTTTTGAAAGTGACAACGAAGGAGAGAAGAAGAGTGGATGACGAAGCCATCCTGAGCCTGTTTGTATCCGACACTGGAGAAGAGGACTTTGGTGGTTTTAGTGCGCAGGAAGAAGAGAAAGATGGTGGTGAATGACTGACTTTTCTTCTTGTTAAAGCTGTGTCACTGCACCTGAGCCTAAAAGGTAGTCCGAATCTATTTTTCTGGTGTGCTGTAGGCTACTGTTATGTACTACATGTGCAAATATGTACCCATAACTTGTTTTTCAAAATATTAATAAAAGTGATGTCTCCAAACAGCCATCTCTTTCCTGACAATTCCCTTTGTGCATATTCTCTTACATATGATAAGTCAACATTGAAACACCTGCGGCTTTTGGTCAGGTGCGGCTAATGTATGTACAAAACAGGATTTTCCCCTGATTTTAGCTTGTGCGGCTAATATTTAGGTGCGCTTTGTAGTCCGGAAAATACGGTAATTAGGTTCTACACAGGAATGGTAAATGGTAAATGGCCTGTATTTGTATAGCCCTCTACTTAGTCCCTAAGGACCCCAAAGCGCTTTACACTACATTCAGTCATTCACCCATTCACACACACATTCACACAGTGACTTGTAGGAAGTGACTTGTAACAGAGTGCTAAACAGAGAGCACAAGAAGTCAGTGACAAGAAAAGACCACCACGTTAAACTATTCCATGTTTCAAAGCGAGTACCTAGTACAAGGGCAAAAACAACCTGGTATGTCTGTGATATAGTGTAATGCTTTGTAAGCAAGTACAGAGAATATAAAAGATTTGTTTAACATGCAGCTGAACATTGATCTGTGCGTTTGACTTCTGCAAATTAAAAAAACAAAACAAATATTTGACTCTATTCAACAATTTAGTGAATTTCTTCCTAATTATGAAATATTGAGTTAATCCTTTAATATGTGACACGATGTCAAAGAAGCCTTTAACTAACAAAATAAATCAGTTCATCCTCATTTATGTCCATGCAAACCAATATCTGAAACAACTCCCTGAGGTCCTTCAATACTAGACTAATACAGAATAGACTACTACAAAAATAAACAAGTAGTTGAACTGATCAAAATGTTCTGCATCAGGCAGCTTAATTACTGGAAGTACTGGGATCAGTAACAACCACAATTATAAATATACAAGGTGTCATAAATTAATGACAACTTTACTGGTTACACTTCCAAACTAGCAGTCTTCTTGTGTCCTGTGTTTTAAACTCAGTGTTACACATATCTGCAAATAGGATCCTTATCATTGTTCTCCTTAAGTGTTTCCACTAAAGTGGGCACTTTCTGGGACAGAAACATACTCAAAGCACCGAAGTCTAAGTCATCGCTGGCCATTAATGGATGGCTAAAAAAATAGAAGATACATGGCAGGAAGCAGGAAAACTTTGCTAGATTTTTTAACATTTCTGCTGGTTATTTGCATAAAACAACTGAAACATTGCATAGAAAGAAATATTAAAATACACACTACTGTAATGCTTTGCAACCAGAGGGGCAGGACATATCCAGGAGGTATGAGAGAAGGTGGGAGGATTTGTACTGTTGTAGGATATTTACAATATAAAGTGAATTGAGGACATTGTTGTTGTCGTCTGGTGCTATGTAAATAAAACTGAACTGAATTTCAGTCTTTCATTCTGGACTAGCTAGCTAACATTTTCAGAGGGCTCAAAGTTCCCACTGTGACAAAACTAAAGCATACTACTGTCCAACTGAGTGAACCACAATCACATCTATTTAACAATTTCAGAGTTTGAACAGTGTGTCCCAAACTGACTTGAGGGTCATATTAAGGTTAATCTCACATCGCTGTCACAGTGACAGCTAGTGTCTGCTACAGATTAGTAAATACATTCTGTTTTTATCAGTGGAATTGGAGAGGTTACAAAAACAGAGGTTTTACTGTTGAAGAGTTTACTGTTACTCTTCAAAAGTACCTGAACAAACAAACTCACAGCCTTAGAGTTAAAGGTAGTCTGCATTCTAGCTGCACTATAGGAAGGAAATATCCTGTATTATATAGATAATGTACTACCTTTATGCCAACTAAACTATCCTAAAGACTGACGTATACACTGGTTTTTATAGGGTTATCTGAAAACCTGCATTGTCAAGTCTAATTTTTCAGTTGCTGATGAGGAGTCAGAAACAACTAAATCTGTTTTTTTTTCATTATTCCCCTTCTACACAACACCTGCATTTCCCAGAACAACATCTCCATTCAACCCTCTAACACCCAGTCTGAGTGTTTATCTCACCCTCCATCTGAGGTGAGGCTTTGCGTGTCAGTGGCGTCCTCGGTGGGTACTGGGGGAGGGGGCAGCAACATGTTCATAAGATGTAGTGATGCTGAGTAATGCAGCAGACGAGGACAACCCACAGGTTTACCACTGTCTGGATGTCCACCTGGATACACCATAGCAAACCATAGCAAAGTATAATTATCCAATAATTCCTTTTATTCCAGATTCTATAAGTATATTTTTAAATTTCGGGACTACAAAAAAGTTTGATCTGTGTACAAAATGTTTTTTACACTTCCACGAGGTTTGTGGACAATAATGATTTAATTACACAGATTGAAAGTACCGTGCTGGAGAGCTGGTATGTGACTATGTCCCTGGGTTCTTGTTGAAAGTATAGGGACACTGCTCACTGCATGCAGCTCTGTGGAGAAAACCAATTGGCCAATTCACGTTACTCAAGAAAGAAAGAAATTAACACTGCATTTCCAGATATCCACTGCTCCATATCTACCTTGCTTGCTGTGGTTCTTTTCCCATGATTCCCTTAGCACACCCATCTTGGGCTGGGGTCGTATGGCCTGTTTCCATGGCAGAGCCTCCCTGCTGATGATGGGTGAGGGCTTGCTGGCAGGATGAGTAAATATCTGGATAGTTTCGGCTCCTTCTTTGTGGGGCAAACCATGAGACATTTTAGTGACACGTCCCGGACTGTTGAAGGTCTTAAGACCACTGCCCATGAGGTCCACGTAAAAGGTGCCGTAGACACCGCAGCTATCGGTCACAATGGGAACGGTCGACTCCAGGCAGCTGCTGTCCTTCTTGGATGAGACTGGGAGGCCTAAGAAAACAGAGAGATTTATAAGAACACAAGTAGAACAAAAGGCTGCATCCCAAATTGCAAAATACTGCATGGGTTTAAAAGGTTTCTATGTTTCACGCATTGGGCCACAAAGTCAAGCTCGGCAGTAATCCCAGAAATGAGTTGAACAAACACAGCTGTCAAATCTTATATACGACGAACTATCTGAGCGGCTTTAGCCTGCACACAGATGCCTAAGAATCTTACAGATGTAGCACCTTCAAGCTGTTCTACAACCATCACTTCTTTTCAGGCTTTGTCTTTCTAATCACTGTAGTAGCTGTGGCCATTAAGGCCTGTTCTGTTCTACTCTGGGTCTTGCTGCTGCTTTCCCTTCTTGCAGCTTCATGTGGCACAGCCATAAGGTGGTTAGCAGTGTCACTTCCTGGTTTGAACCTCAACTGGAGTTTGCAACTCTGTGGAGTTTGCATGGTCTCCCTGTGCCTCTAGGTATCCTGGCTTCCTCCTATAGTGAAAAGGCATGCATACTGGGTTAACTGGATATTCTAAAATGACTGTGGATGTGAGGAAGCTAAAGATGGTCAATAAAAGAAGCTCTGCATAAATGTGTCTGTTCATCTCAAACAGTGCTGTCATAAAGCTCCTCCCATGTTTGGATCCAGTCTTTACATTACTGCCATCTTGTGGCTACATTTAGGTATTGTCACTGAAAGCTGTGCTTATGCTCACTGGAAACTGAGCACAAAGTATACCGGCTCAGCTATCACTGCTCTGGAATCAGCTAGGATCTCCACTTTGTATGAAAACGCAGTTTGCATTAGCCAGTAAACATGCTTTGGTGATTCAGCATCAGAACAGTTTCAAATTAACATCCAATTAAATGTCTGCCCACCTGCTGTGCCAACACTCCACAGTCATTTTCATTAATATTTGGATTCCCCGCATAGATATTGACAGTTTACCTGTACTTAAAATGAGCTCAATATTAAACATATCCAGGATTAATAGTAATTCTTTTAACACCGATGGAGTGTTTACAGTGAAAATAGAATATCAATCATATATATTTCATTTTTGTTTGAGCAATTTGTATATATTAAAGCCATTTCTTATATTTTGTAAACTGTGTAATATATATTGTATTATTTAATTAGTTCAGTCTGTTACTGTTATTGTCTTGAAGCAAATGTAGCCAAATAATTTCCTCAGGGATTCATAAAGTATTCTGATTCTAAACTGCCTTTCTGTACCACAGTCACCACACGCCTCTCGTGTACATACAATGTTACACACAGTGTAATGTCTATGTGAGAATAGCACATGTTGTAGTCCAGTAAGTTCAATCCAGCAGCACAATTTCAGACAATGTCCTAACCTAATTCTCCAGATTGTTTTACATGACGTCTGAAAACAGCTTATGTAGCATCATCAGAATCATTGGTTGATTTTTTTCGTTTCCTCAACTGTAAGCAAAAAATCTTTGGTGGATTTTAAGAGGTCACCACGAACCCAAACAAGTAAATCTAGTCAGGTCTGCTGTAGGACAGCAGTTTGGGAGAAAGAAGTCATCATCAGTCTACTGTTTTGCAGTCCATACTCACTGGTGCTTCGGATTCCTGGGTGATGCTGACCTTGGGCCCATAGGTCATGGTACTTTTGACTCAAAGAAGGTCTCCAGCCTCCGGGGATCCACGGTGAATCTGGAGCTGCCATCCTGGAGAGAAACCAAATCAAACCAAAATGAACTCGCTGTAACCAAACGTCAAATATTAGAGACGTTTTTATGCTGTAGCATAGATTCATTATCTCCATATAATATTTATAAGAATCTCACTTTGTGTTCTCTACCATGGATACCGTGGAATTCTTGTTAACAAATGGCTTTTTGCTTTTGAATAGTACAAAACACTCTGACAGTAGAGGGGAAGATGAAGCATGTTCGATCCCCGTCTGCTCCAGTCTGCATGCAAGCTACTAACCCCGAGCTGCTTCATATGAATACGTGTGAATGTTTGGTAGGAGAAGTGCTTGTGCGAGTTATGTAAAGCGCCGTAAGTGCTCAGAGTAGAAAAGCGTTATATAAGAAGCAGTGGTGCTCTAGTATTTACCTAACCATAGTCATGTCAGAGGCTGGCACATCCCGAGTTTGAATAAGAAGGCACCAGTACTGCAAACCATGCAATGATGGAAGCAAGAGAAAAAAATGAAGGTAACTTGGAACAATTTTGAACTTTTTTTAGAGTGAATGCAGCCATCTACGAAGCGCCTTGAGGCGACTTTTGTTGTGATTTGGCGCTATATAAATAAAATTGAATTGAATTGAATTGAGGGGTTGGTGAGTTTATTTTCTACTAAAAGTTGTAACACCATTTGGTGGTTTCTGTTCAATATTTTGTGATGCTCGTGTTTCGAAGGGTTAGGTCACTCAGTAATTCCTGTGTAAAGTATTGAGTCAGTAAAAGGAGTCGTTCCCTTTAAAGCTCACACAGATAGATTTAGGAAAGTACTGGATGGAGGAAAAGCAAAGAGGACTGGTTCTTACGTAGTGCTTTTCACTAACATTCACAGATGAACGCATTACAGAGAGTTCAGTATCCTGTCCAAAAATGCTTAGTCATTAAGTTAAGGATCTGACCATCAACCTTCCAATAGGCAGAAGACCTGCTCTACCTTGTACCTACACTACCCCCCCCCCAACATTTCTTTTCCAGGTGAATACTTTTAGGTGGTGAAAACAGATTTTGCTTCTGTTCCGCCTACTGCTTACTTCCTGTGCTTCTTCAACGCGCCATCAACTAAAAGCAGGTGTTTTTTTGTCTGTAAACAAACATCTAAGAGAATGAATGTAATACATTTAACCAGCTGTCTTACCAACACTTTAAAAGCTGACTTGCTGACTATAATTCAAAGTGGTTTGTATACATTCAAGACACTACTTGAATGAATGTAAAGCTGATTCATCCACACTTGGTTTTAGTGGTTTGAATGTATTCCTGTCACTTTATTGTCGCAACAGAATCGAATATGCGTCTTCTTTTCATTTTACCTGTGTTTTATAATGAGATCTTCACCGGCTAGTCTTCGCAAACCTAAAAATAAAGGAAGATATAGTATCAACAAAATATGCATATTATTGTTTATCACAAAGCCTTTGTGGGTGTATTGGAGGTTCAGCTTTTTCTTTTTACTATGGTGAACATTAAAGCCTTAAACTCATACCTTTAGCCTTGCCAGGTCTTGGTATCAGCTGACCGGTCCTGCTGTGGTGTCTGAAGAGACAGATCGCTGCACCCATCAGAACACACCACAAGACGGCGCCGATGCTGCCGAGCAACACAGGGTCCTGAAGAAAGGCCAGGACCGGGGACAAACGCCGCCTCTGGCTATCTGCCTCGGGTAGTCCACCTAACTGTGAGTCTGAGCAGCAGAATGGAAGCACATTATGAATGAATACAACCCAGTCTGAGAACACACGCTGGTCTTTATCTGTCCTGATACAGAAATAAAAAGTTGACAGCTGTATTGCTCACTGATGACAAATCCATGAGGGTCACTCAGCATTCCTACTCCAGCCCCATTGACTGCTGCTATGGTGACCCAGTACTGCTTCCCTTGTTTGAGGCTAGAGATATGAAGGCTCAGTTGGCTACTATCCACAGTCCAGTTTTGGTACTGCTGCTCTTCGGGCTCCACACACCACACCTGAAGAAAGTTTGCATCTTTAAGAGTGAGATTGAAGCTTGTATCCACCCCAAACATGATCAAAATCATTTGTGTGGATAAAGCTTTAATCACTAAACAATTCATCAGCTGCTCCACATGGACATACCAGTAACTGAGACTCCAGTTATAACAGAATAAAACATTCCTACTAAGAACCATGTGCTCTTCTTTATTAAATATTTAATATGTCTACAATACAACACATTTCTTCCATCACAAAGTTTGCCTCAGAATCTTAGTGCACAGTGATTGGTTAATCTGTTTCTTGTTCCACTTGCTGATTAATTCTTCCATATATTTGTATGCAGGACTGTTTGTATCCCATGTTTCCCTCTTAAAATGACTCCAGCATGATTCATTACAATCTGTAAGGATTTATGTTTCCCTGAGGGTTTCAACAGTCTGCTGAGCAGATAACTGTGTCGTGCAGTCCTACTGTAATTACCTGGTATCCCTGTAAGATCCCATTGTGGGTTACAGGAGGAGGAGGCTCCCAGCTCAGATGGATGGTGTTATTCTGCTCATGATTGACTGTTACTGACACAGCCCGAGGAGAGGCACTGGGCACTGTAAACAGAGCACTTATTATTACCAGCAAAACACAATGAATATTCTCACATCACAAAGATAAAGTAAAAACCTTTGTCACCTGTCTCAGAAACTCTCAGGTGCCGGGTGTTGCTCTCCCTCCCATATAAGCCGCTGCCATAAGGCCGAACTTTGAAATCATACTTGTAGCCTCTCTTTAGGGGGCCCACCTGAGCCTGGAAGCTGGGGAATGTCACCTTCTCTGCTGCCCAGTCTGAGCTGGCAGTGAGCAGAGAGCGATACAGAACCTCAAAGCCATCAAGGTAATGCGGCTGCGCTGGGAGTGACTGGAGCTGGTCAGGGAGAAAATACAATGTGGATCGTGTACGTGTCATACTCCTGCATTCTTTCTGACACGTGGTGCAACAGCTTTCCCTTACCTTCCACTGTAAGAAGGACATGTTAGAATCAGGGGCCATGACGGTGACGTTCTCCAGAATCACACGCAGGGATGACAGCTCTTTGTGGAGGTCTTTCTGCTCAGTGTTGGCAGCCTCTGGAAACACAAGTGGTTTATTCAAACCCATTGCATTAACCACAGATGATTGCAGCAGTGTGTGAGGACCTCTCTGTTGCTGGCCAGATTGTGCAGTGAAAATTCACTAGCCAACGTTAACCTAGAGCATACTTGTTTCATGAATTCATTCACACAGCAAGAATCTACCGCTGACATAGAACTGCAAGGTTTCTTTGAACACAAACATGTTCCTAAAGACTCTAAACTTACATTACAGATTCATAAAGTCTTTCCACTGATACTTCAAATCCCTCAATTGCTAACCAAAGGATAAACATCATTCTTCACCCTCATTTGGTGCAATGATGATGGTAGGGAGATTGCTAAACCCTCACAGCTGTTCAGATGGACGGAGATTTTGCAGTTATGAAGACCATAACATATGATTCACATGGTTCCCTCTCTGTTATTTTTCATTAACTGCTCAAATCTATGAGTAAACATTTTAACATCATGTGCATTGGACAGTGCAAAGATAAGGATTTTTTTATGGAGAGGTGTTTAAGAAAGGTGTATGAGATGAATAAATATCTTCAACTGTGGCATGCATAAGCACTTTAGTATCTGCAAGTGAGCATATTATAATGTCTGAAGCTGAACTAAGGTATTTTTTGCATCATATTTTTGCATATACAATTGTGGTAAGTTATTTTTCAGTTAGACAACAGATACTCGATGATAGAAAACACAGTTGATTGTCATGGACAACTCCAACACGAGTTTCAAAAACTGCTTCAACTCATTCAAATGCAAATGCATGCAGCAAAGCACGCCCACAGCTTATAAGATCTTACTCCAGAATGAGCAGCTGTGCTTAACATTTCTGCTATTCTTCAGCTTTTTACTGACCAAATCAGCTAATTTATGAAAAACACCTCTGCCTTTGCATCCTGTATATAATGTCACTTTGTTTTAATAAAAAACCTACAGCACGTTCTGGGAAATTACTGTTCTCTCCTTCATGTGCAGACCTTTGCACAAAGACGAACAATAATCTAATCACAAACCTACTTCCCAAGTGTGGACTTACTACAATCGCGTCTAAATTACAGAATTCAGAAGACTACAACTAAAGTCGTAGACACCACATGATGAAATGAATTAGTTTCAGCATATCAAATCATAACAATCATTTCTAAACTGTGGCTCTGACTGCTGTAAAACAGAAATGTCACTGTGTGAAGGAAGCACTCATTTCCTACACTTAGAGTAATCGTAGGAAAACATTCTGATGGCCCACACTGAAGCAGAGTGTTTTTAACATTCATCGAGTGATTGTAAAACACATGACACCAGATATATTTTAACAGCATTATCATGTAACCTCACCTTCAACTAGTAGCTGTGCACTGGCAGTGACCACACCCACATCATTGAGAGCAGTGCAGGTGTACTTCCCGGCATCCAGGGCTGTCACATAATGGATCTGGAGAGTCTGGTCTGGGTTTACGATGTACCTGTGTAAAGTAAAGTAAAGTGTAAAGTGTGCATGTTAGTCCCCGTAGGGAAATAGTTCCTCTGCATTTAACCCATTCACCCAGTGAAGCAGTGGGCAGCCACCAATGCAGCGCCCGGGGAGCAGTGTGTAGGAACGGTACCTTGCTCAGGGGTACCTCAGGGTAGCCGTTCAGTGGAGTCGAACCACCGACCTTCCGATCATGGGGCCACCACTCTACCTACTGAGCTATCCCTGCCAAATCCATGTGCACACATGGATTTGAAATTTCACGTCCCCCTCATCTCGTCTAAAAGAATCAACATTTAGACATAGCATAGATTCAACTGATTTCATTTACAAGCCTCCATATAACTTAACAGCTTGATGTAGACAAAGATTAAGAATAATTTGGACTTTTGAATTTGAAAAACAAAGACTGCTCTGAAGCGCAGTGCTTTTTGGTGTTTTGTGTCTGTTTTACATAAAATGTTAACACTTAAAATCGCCACAGTCTGCAATATTTCCACACCCATAAAGCATAAATGAATATTAGCCAGTGACCATGTGAAAGGGTTCTATATTACCTGCCATTGGGCAGTGGTCCCTGCTCTCTGCTCCAGACCACAGCAGGTGGAGGGTCACCTTTAGCTTGGCAGTAAAACTGGGCAGACTCTCCCGCTCTTACTGATACGTTTTCTGGCTTCAGCACCAGTACGGGCTTGGCTGCAGTACAACAGAAGAGAAACTCAAAACTATGCTTTGCATGTATCAAAGTGTTTTGTTTGCAGAAGGAAAACTTGCATAGGGTAATATTGCTTTGGAATCCTGACATTGCATTGGAAACTAGCGATGCTAACGCAGTGATGAGTTGTTTTCAGTTCCTGTCTCACCCAGCACAGAGAGCCGAGCTGCCCTGCTCTCCCTCTCCCCCACAGTGTTGATGGCCGCACACACGTAAGCACCAGAGTGACTTTTCTCTGCAGGACCGATGATAAGCTTCCCATTCAGCTTCTGCAGCGGAAGCACAATGCAGACAGGATGTGGAAATCGCACAGGATCTATACATATATGTACACTTCAAACTGGTGACTTGAGACCATAAACTCATTAGTAGAGGTCACACAACAAAACAGCCAGAAGATTTTCCATCAGACTTCTTTGTGGAACCAGAAGTAACTCCCTGCTGGAAATGTAAAAGCATGCACTTTTTAGACCTCAAAGCTAAATTGATTTGTACTGACCTTCTTTCACAGGCAAACCTCTGCAAATGCATTTATCGAGAATTTATAATCTGACTTTTTTCCAGTTTTTTTAATACAATGGTGATTTTTAGTGAATGAATTCAATCCAGTACTATGCTCTTATCAATG
The DNA here is from genome assembly GCF_057381915.1 of Diplotaxodon limnothrissa. Classification (NCBI taxonomy): domain Eukaryota; kingdom Metazoa; phylum Chordata; class Actinopteri; order Cichliformes; family Cichlidae; genus Diplotaxodon; species Diplotaxodon limnothrissa. The sequence continues at coordinate 5,363,657 of NC_140605.1, forward strand.
CAAACAGTGTTACCTTAAGAACTATGCATTTACCTCCTGCTGCTGCTGTTATGTTAATCTGACAGCGATGTCTGCACCTGCATCTACAAGGCTGATTTCAGTGCCAGTATTCCTCATCTGATCCGTTTCTACCCTCTAGAGCGTTACTGTCAAACGAATGTAATATTGTTGTCAATTTGATGAGAATTCCTCCAAGAGCTGGCTGCTGTGTTGCTGTTTGTTGGTTTAGCCGACATGACAAATTTCACACTGATACTGGATTGTTTTGACATTCACCTATTTGGATCCAGCTTTTTCCTACCATAGAAACTGCCCTGAAAGAGGTCCTGCAGGGTCATTAAAAGGGTTGGAACATGCACAAAGGTGTGGATGCTAAAGGTCAGAGTGCAAGTTCTTAAGAGGAAACATCATGTGACGGTGCCCGATGCATTTGTTAATAGTTGAGAAGTTCCATTTCAAACAGTTGTAAGAATCTATTTTACACAGGTTATATAGCTGTAATAGATTTATTAGGGGCAGACAGCTCACAGTGTAATGATGATCAGCACTGCTGATGGGCAGCCCATCCTTCTTCCAGACAACATTAGGTTCCGGATGTCCCACTGGGGGGCTGCAGGTTAAAACAGCCATTTCCCCCTCTGCCACTTCCACATCAGTAGGCTGCATACTGAACTCCTCCTTCAACACTGCAAAATCAGAGAGTTCAGGTTAAGCTTACCTGAGACCTATATCTTTGAATACACTGAGAGATAAACTGTCTGCATGAGATAAAATGTCTATTTCTGCACTTGTCCAACCCTCAGCCCAGAGGGTTGGACAAGTGACATTTCCTCATATTCAACCACAGAACAGCCTTGACTCACTCGCATGTAAGAAAGATATGCAACAAGCATGCAGTGTATTTTCTCTCAGTTTGAGCTTGTGAATGTGTCGGAAACCTTTATGAGAGGCATTCCTCTCTGTACTGCAACTTTTCCAGCAAGACAAATTCATGTGTCTCACTGCTCCCATCAACTCCAATTCATATTTTCTGTGGGCTTTACTCATCATTACTGAACCTTTTTTCCCAAGTAAAATAACCAGACATCTACCATAAATGGCCATCCTCTGAATGGGGAAATATCCTCTTCATTCTTATTGCTTTTTACTTTTTAAGAAAATTTGTTTGATCTCAACATTTTTAACATTTTCTCATTAACACATTTTATTTTTTAATTTATTTTGAATACATTTTTATTTAAACAGAAATCATATTAGTCTGTTTATTTAATCAGACAGTTGACCCACATGACATTTTGCAATTTTAGACGCCAGAATATGAAGGATATTATCTATTATATTAATCATATCATTATATATTATATCTATTCTATGAACATAGTGAAAAGCTATACAAACATAGAAGGTTTTATAAAATAAACTCCAAAAAGGAATACATTATTTTAACTACAAATAATGCATTAATGAACATTCATGAACAACCATCAATCTGACTGTGATATAAAGGCTGATGAGTCAGACCTACCATGTGAGACTGGAGTAAGATGACTAGGTAACAGGGTGGCTTAGGGAGTGATATTGAGCCAGGTGGTTTGAAATGTTGGGAGTTCTGGTCCTCATACTGTAGGGACTGTTGTTGTGAAGTAGTGCTGTATAAATCCAGCTGAGCTGAATTTACCTGAAGTGAACTGAATTAAATCAACAGCTCACTGGGACACTGTTTGACTCCAGCAAACACTGACACTGTCTCTCTGTGACTGTAACCACGCACGTCTTCATCACCTCTCTGTACGAGTGTCTGTGTGATGTCTTTATTGCCCCACCTCTGTTTTCTGATTAGGGTTTCATCTATTGTCTTTTTTAGAGAAAAACAAATTATAAGCGCATCTAGAAATTATTTTTAAGATGCATGCATCCAGCCAAACACTTGTCTGTACTCGGGCGAGACTTGAGAATGGATGCTTAAAAAGCATTCCGATGTTCAAAGACCCAGAATTCTCCTGTGGAAATAAGGCTGATGTGCTTGGAAGAAATTCTACTGTCAATTAAGTGCTTTAGCAACTGAGAATATCAAATATCTCAGCTGCTAAAGCACTTCATTACTGATTACTATTTTTGCTAAAAATGGAGTTGGAAATAAGTCTAGAGACAAACCAGAACAGGAGACAGGAAATGTGTTTTGATTGGTTCAGTAATGAAACTATGTGAAAAATATAGACATAAACCCCCTAGATCAAATTAATTTTACACATACTGCCCAAAAGTGGGCCAGACCTGTGAAAATCTCATTTCTTGCAGTGTGAAGCAGTTTGTCTGCACATTTAGTCCCTGACATATCTCAATATAAGAAGGAAACAAAAGTGCAATTTCAACAGCGTCTCTTACTATGCCGTTTTTCTACGTGATAAAGAAATGATGCTGTAGTAAATGAAGTAATGAAGTAAACTCTGTCAGCATGACTGTTGGGCTTGAATTGTATGAAATAAATGCGTAACAGTAGAGAAGTTTAGTTAATTTCCTTAATTCAAAGAACATTTCCTATTTTATTTATTTATTTATGTCTTTAACTGGATACATTGTAAAAAACAGACACTGATAAAGTAGAGACTGAAACAAAAGGAACTAATTGCTTATCTGTTACTTCATTACTCTAATGTGAATGACTGTGTGCGAGGTGCTTATCAGTAGTAAAATCCTGAAATTACGAGTAAAGTAAGGGATTACTATTGCAAAAAAAGTAATTAGATTACAGTTACTTTCCCGTAAGCATGCTGTGTTAATGCGTTACTAAACCGTGATTTTGCTTGTGAGAGTGTCTCATAGCAATGATGTAGGCGCGTGCGACGTTCATGGTAACAGACATTTGCAGATCAACAATGGATAATATATAGAGTGGGGGAGAGTATGACCAGCACACAGCGTTTAAAGCGTGGAAGTACTGACCTTACTTTGAGTTTGATTTTGAAAAAAGTGACAAAAACATTAGCGTCTGCTGTACAGTGCGGGGGAAGAAAACTTATTTTTACAGCAAAAAAACCCTTAAACTTCTGAGCAAGTACCAAGCACGCTGCCACGGGAATGTGAAATAGAAAATAGAAGAGAAACCCCCGGATCCCCCCACTGACATGACCACTGCGGCACTGGGCAAACCTCCACCTGCTCCACTCCTGCTAAACAGGTGAAAATAGATTTACGAACGACAGGACTCAGTGCCAAGTCTTTGATTTTATTTATTTTCTGCTGTGTTTTACTTGCATCTATTTGAAAGAGTGAGTGTAAACACAAAACATTTTTTTTAATATGCTGGACTGTGCAGAAAATAGGTTCAAATGTTAAATGAATTTCTTCAAGTCAAAGACTGTTGCATATAATTACATTTTTGCTTGATGCAATGTGCATAAAGTTAAAGGATTAAAACTAATAACACAAGTTTTAAAAAGAGACTTTTTCATTTGATTACATTTTATATGATGGAAAATGAAAGGTGTATTGTTTTATTACCTATTGAAGTTGTGTATCATGTTTTTTAAAAGTAACTAAGTAACTAATTACTTTTGAAAATTAGTAATCAGTATCAACTGGATTACTTTTTTGGAGAAGTAATCAGTTTACTTTTTTCAAGTAACTTGACCAACACTGGTCATGAACATTTGAACTCTGTGCCTCTGGGAGGCCGATGTTCCCACAGAAGAAAACATGATTGGACCTTGAACAGACTGCTTATAAAGAACAAGTTTGTTTCTGAGTGTGCAAAAAATTTGACACCAGTTTTTATACTTTGAGTGGTTATTTTTTATTATTACTCTCAGTTTTTTTGCAGTATTTGTATATTTGAACATTCAGTGTCATTTTGGTTTTCATTTAACTTTATGTTGCTTTTAATTCAGTGTTTCTATGTTGTGTGGTGTCTTGTAATGCACTTCATAGGTCTTGTATTTTAAATGTATTATATAAATTATTAAGGTTGTTACTACTCATGTTTAAGGCAAACAACTATTGATACGTTGTAAAAATATAAAATAAATACGAAATATGACTACAGTGTAGTTGCACTACGATATGATTATTTAAGGACTACATCTTTGCATGATTCATACATACACGCAGACACCAGATGTTCTTGCAGACCCTCATTTATCTATAAGGCCAACCACCCTTTAAGCCAACTTTCTTCTGATTGGTTACCTCGTGCACATCATGTTTCTGTGGAGCCTTGTATATGAAAAGACTAATCTAATCAAAGTGTTTTAGTTGTCAGTTAGACAGACAGTTCTTTTTATGCCTGTAGGGAAATATTTTCTGTGGTACAGCAGGTCCTATGAGTAGCCACACATGTCCCAGTCTCACCTGCGATAAACAGCGATGCATTACGGCTGGTGTCCTTCCCCGCACTGTTCCTAGCCACACAGGTATAGACACCCTCATGCGACTGCCCCTGTCTTCCCCCTTCCACGCTCAGAAAGAAGAGGCTCCCGTCTGAAAGGATCATCGGCTGCAGCTGGCCATCTCTCTTTGCGGTCTCTAGCAGCTGATTGTTGCGTAGCCACTCAATAGTTGGCTTCGGGCTTCCGTCAGCGCGACAGGAGAGGGTGGCAGGATTGCCAACTTTCACCACCACATCAGAGGGGTGGTGGACAATGCGGGGAGGTCTCTCTTCTGCTCGAACCTTGGAACCTGAGGAGGATAAAGAGAGAATTGGTTAAGCAATGCTGCTCATGTTAGCTTTGATTTCCTGAGTTTGTTTCTGTGTGTTTCACAACAGGAGATTTGGTGTAAATTACAGCACTTTTCTCTGTAAGAAGCAAACCTCAGCCCTACACATCGCCACCCCTGAGTTCCAGCCACTAGCAAAACCCACAACAAACAAACGTATGCTCTGCTACCAACAAACAATGTGTATTTGCAGCCAGTTGCAATGGAATGCCATTGTTTGAGCTTCCCATGGGACTGGATACCCAAAGACGGTGCACAGATGGTGATCAGCTTCCTGACAGGAGCGGAAGTCAGAGGTTCTCAGGAACATCCAGGCCAACAAAAGCTGACGGGAACTTCCTCATCAACGGGACATCCACCACAGAACAAAAGACCATCTTCAAGAGACACTTAACACTCACTTTTGAAAACTTAAAATGTGGGAAGAAACAAAGTCCTACAAGTGTGTTAAATTACATCATTAAATCATCTTAGGTTAGCAAGGTTTGGGAAGGCAAGTTACAGCACAGACGCTGCTTCTTATTTAATTTATACTATGAAAAACACATGCTTTCAATGTAATTTATACCAGCTGTGTTTAAAGAAAATAATCAGGAAAACAGGAAACTGAATTCACATCTAAACTGAATATTATCTTAATCTGACCCAACATTTTGGGAGTCTGAAATGGGAAAGGACAATCAACAAAACAGCTCTTGTCCCTCTTGAGCTGTTCTTTCATTTACTATAGGCGGAAATGCCTTCCCATTACAGCTAACAATAAGCTGTCCAACCTCATTGTCACTGTGTCCTTTCACATTCAGAGCAAAGGCAGGATGCAGTCAAAATACCAGCATGTCGTGGTCAAAACACTCTCAGGACATTTCTAAAATGCTTTATTCTTGGGAGGTAGGTGGTAATCAGGACGCTCCTGAACGTCACCAACATTTCCATTCAAACAAGCTGCACAAGCTGGGTAACAAATTATGAATTCATAAACTGTTAGAGGTTTACCCAAAGATCAGCTGGCAACAGATTCATTATAATTGTAACTATATTTAAAAAAACAAATCCATTCAGCTCATGCAGCAGAAGCACAATGCAGACAGGATGTGGAAATTACACAACATCCATGCATATATGTACACTTCAAACTGGTGAGTAACTTGAGACCATAAACTCATCAGGAGAGGTCACACAACAAATCGGCCGAAAGATCATTTTACACTTCTTTGTGGAACTGGTCTGTGAGGTCTCGTTAGTGACTTTGACACATTAATTGTCTTACAGTTTTTTACAGTTTATCTGTGCATTGGTGAAGCTGCTAGAATTAAAGCAAGTGGAACCCTGAACACAGACCCTGCAGCAGTATTACAAACATCCCCCTCAAAACTCTACGTTAGGTCTTTTTAGATTTTTCATTTCATGTCAAGGATTCAAAGTAACACATTACAGTTAAAAGGCATGCTCATCTTTTCTAACACAGGTTGTTTAGTTGACAGGAAGAGTTCCAACAGTACTTACCGAGGAGGAGAACTCCAAACACGGGTAGAAATATGTTCTCCAAATAACTTCTGCTCATCATTCTGAGCAGCCAAGTCAACAACCAGGATATTTTCCTCTGATATTAAATTTAAAGCTAACCTGTTACGTAGCATTTACGCCTCATTTTCACAAAATTGCCATTTGAGGGTTTTTTTGTTTTTTTGTTTTTTTGTTGTTGTTGTTTGTTTTAAAGTTACCGCAACTATATATATATATATCTTAAACTTAATTACTGCTCTATAACGATTACTCCCTCGCAGTCCCAACTCCACACAGCTGGGAGGTGCAGTGAAATTTAGCTTCCTGATGGAATGGTTTTCAAAATAAAACCACGAAAGGTCTCGAGGCACAAGGCTCAATCGTCCCTGAAAGTTGATTCTGTTCACCGGGACATTCCGTTTTCGGTGAACAGAATCAACTTCCTGGGAAGACCACGAAAAAAACCCGCAATGTTAGAATAGAAATTATTATTAGTGTAGAAATAAATATTATTATTGTTATTATTTTTATTTGGAAATAAATAATAAATTTATTTGCTTTAGTCCATAAAACTGCATTCTGTGATTTTAATTGATGTGATTTTAATTTGTATTCAAAATGGCAAGGTTTGTTTCCGCTTTTCTGACCACAGAAAGTTAACCGCTACATTATATGAAGCAAACTACTATCTAGATTAATGAATCTGTGTCCCCTGTGTTTATGTTTTAGTAAGTTCTTTTCTCTCGTTGTATCTATTGCAGATACTTTGCAAGAAATTCAGGGTAAAAAGAAGTCACATGTCATCGTGGAAGAAACGTTTAATTACTACATTACTACTGAAGACTCACCTGTTCTCAGCTGCATTTGAATAAAGCACCAAATCCGCACTTAAGCTTAAATTTCAAAACTTACATTTTAACTACTGATTTTATCTACTGTTCTGATTTTATCTGTTTTGATTTTATATACTGTTTTGTTTGTTTGTTAATTAGTTAGTTTGTTTGCTTGTTTTAATCAATTTTAAATCATGCTTTTTATTTGTTTTTGTTTCTAATGTCTCTGTAAAGCACTTTGAATCACCTTGTTGTTGAATTGTGCTATACAAATAAACTTGCCTTGCCTTACAACCAAATGTAAATCGCATAACACTATCAGAAATACCTGAGACCAGCAACGCTCTTTGGATTTTTACATGCCACAATATTACAGAATATAACCAGCTATTGAACAAAGAAAAGTAATGAATAAATGAAAACCTTGTCGAATTAAAATATATTTGCCAGTGATTCTCACAGCACTAATTTATATTCTGTGGAGTCAGTTATAAAATAAATAGAATAAAAGAAAATACATTTCTGATGACCACTGTAAACACTGCTATAAACAAACAAGCAAAACTTCACACTAATATTAATATCAATTTCAACAGTAGAGTTTGGTTTTGCCTTTAAATATTGTATTTTAGGTTTAATCAAAGGAACGGAGGAGGAAGTATTACATTTTCCATTTAATCATGAGCTGTTGTCCATTTTCAGCTTTTGTGCTAGCACTCCTATGTGGCAGGAAGTTTTGAATCTCTCCATGTTTTTATTTAACAATAGAAGGAAACTGTACATCTGCTCCTCATTCATTGTGTCCAGCAATTCAGCTTGAAGGCTTTGTCACAGTAGGTTTTACTATAGCTTTTTGTAGATATCTTAAATTACTGAACTAAAAACAGGTTAGAGATTTTGTACAAATATACAATAAATTGAGTTTTTGATTATAAAAAAAACCATGCCATATAAGAATAAGTTCTACTACATCTCCTAAAGACAGAAAACAGTCCTGATGCTGAGTTACTTCCAAGTTTCCACAGTGAGGACAACTCCCAAATAAATGGACTACCACTAGTTCATTCTTTCTAATGGCGCACATAAATAAAGCATTGTGTAGTGAACTGTGCATTGTGAAGGTCAGAAAGGCCCGGGGCTAAGTGATGGATGTTTATATTGATCCAACAACTTAGGCTGGATGGCCTCAGCATCGGCAAGCTTTCAGCCTACAACAAAGGCTTTAGAGAGGATGAAGGATGAGTCGCCCCTGCAAAAACACAGCCCATGGGAATGGTGCTGGGACCAAGATGTGCGGAGGGAAGGGACCTCTTTCAGGCTGTAGACCAAAAGGTCAGCAAAGGTGTTGGAAATGAGGAAAAGAGGGTGGGAAGGCATTAGAAAAAAGAAAGAATGTGTCAGCTGTAGTGAGGAATGTGACAAAATGTGACTTCAGAGTAAATTCGCTTGTAAAGGAATTAACAATCACTGTCAACACAAAAGGCTGAATTAACTTAATTTAACCCAAAATAGGTTGTCTTTTTTGGCGGCTTAAGATAATAATTAAAGACTGAAGACAACAACGAAATGCCGATCTTAATACACTTAATAAATCTGAGCTGATGTAACTACTATGAAGAAAAAATATAGATGAGACTTTATTACATACAGCCAATGTGTTTTCTCTTTGATGAGACTTACTTTGAAACATAATTGTGAACTGACTTTTTTGCTGTGACATATATAGTACACATCACAAATTTTAAATATGTTTTGTTTAGTAAAACAGTTAGATTTAAATAAACATTGGATTACATTTACAGTTACATTACTTTATCTGGTCATTAACTTAATGCATTTATAGATCTAGAGTTTGAAATGTAAAAAAGAGTAAAAAAAGTAAACATTTTGAAGAAAAGTTATGATGACTTTTGATTTTCAATACTTACACTTTATGTAACAAGGATGCAAAAGGCAATGTTAGTAACATAGAAGATATTTATCTGTTTTAAAATCACAAATTTAGTTGCAGCTCTAAGCCTGTCAGATGCGCTACATGCCAGCCTATAAGGTGCTGTCATCTACCTTCTCACTTAAAGGTCTTGCACGAAAAGTTTCAGCTCTTCTGCAGCAGAGTGCTGTCTGTCAGCTCTGTGAGTTTAGCACTCACCTTTTCTCCGGTGTGCCCTGTTCCTGTGAGGTGTGTGCTGGTGTCCCCCACTGTGATGAGCACGCTCCTTGAACAGGGTCTTTGACCTCTTGTCTAAACCTGGCTCTGCCGGCACGATGCCATGACACTTGCACCACTTGGAGTACTCTGCACAGGTGCAGAACCAGGACACCCAGAGGAGCCACACACAGACACGCATCTTCATGCTACGGGTCCAGGATGCAATTCCCCAACTCCTTACTGTGGTTCGGCTGTATCAACCATCCCCTCAGTCTACTCTCTACCGTGGCACTCCACAGACATTCAACATGTGACCTATCTTACGCCCCACTTCTTATTTGGAGATTTATGTTTCTCCATATTCCTCAGCTCCTCTTCCCTCCCTTCTTACTCTGGTTGCTCTCACTCTCTCCCTCCTCTTTGGTCTCCACCCCCCCCCCCCCCCCCCCTCTGAGTAGTAAGAAATTGGGAGATGTGGGGTTGGGTTGGGGGCAAACAATGATAAAAAAAAAAAAAACAAGTTTCAGACCTCATGCTGAGCACATAGTGAGGAGAAGGGGACCAGGGGGTACTGTCTTGGGATAAAGAGGGAACAGAAAACAGGGCTCAGTGTAGGGCAGGAAGGAGGGGAGAGAAAGATGAAATAAGTGGGAGGTAAGAGAGTGAGGCCTGTGTTCACTAAGTCAGGTCACTTTCATCAATCAAATGTCTACCTACTGACTGATGAAATGCAGCGTAACAGTGTCTAAATATGGAGATCATCTCATAAACAGAATAACTGGACCTATTTTGATCATTCTGAAGCTGAGGCTTATAACTTTCAGAAAATGCACAAGAACAGACAGAAAGTTATTTCATTTCGTCAGATTTCAGAGGAACCTTTATTTGGACTGCTCAAAGGCACATCTGAAATATTATTTTAAGTTCACATGCTCAATTGTGAATTATAACACCAGAGGAATGCTGCGTCGCTTGACAAACAATAGCTTAAAAAAGGACAAAATGGGTACAAAGGCTCCTTTTTCTCTCACTGCTTTGCTTTAAAGTGACACTCCCCCCCTCCCAAACACACACACACACACACATCCCATACCACCATCAACACCACCGTACACTCCCTACCCAACCTCCCACCAGCCAAGTAGCCAAGCAAATTTGTAGTTGCCTGTCTGCACAGTATGAGTCTCATACATCATCTTGGCTCGCCCACAAGAGGCAAACAAAAGTACCAAGTCAACCTTGTCAGAATGTTCTGCTTGCAATTCAAACGCAGTCAGTTCGCCTGCTTTGAGTGGCCTCCCAGAGTGCACAAAGAATACACTCCTGATTTGATTTGCATTACATCAACCTATCAACAAAAACAAATGGGCTTCCAAACAGAGAAGCACAGATAGGTAGCAGTTTGGGCCATTTTTTTCTGCTCTGTACCAGTTCCTTTCAGTATGTCTGTAATTTGTGACAAACAAATCTCAAATTGTGACCAATCTCAGACATATTCAGTGCATTTATCTAATGCCTGTGATGGGCCTTTCATTGCCTATGCACAAGTCTAAAAATACTGCGTGAATAAAAATAAAGAGCTTTGCCAGAAGGCTGGTTATAATTATTTTCAAGTTGACTGGAAACTCTGCTCTCCGTCAGACCCGGACTGCACTGTACAAGTGCATCTGTCACTTGTGTTTCCTACAGAAAAAAGTTATCTTTATACTTTCTGTTACGACCAATCATACATTGTATAGAAACACCAGAATTACTGGGAATTGCAACATCTTTCTGATGTGCGTTTTGTTGGCCTTCACATCAATCACCACCTCTATCCTGACAAATGTGTTCATTTCTGGCTTTAAAAAACATCCCAAAAAGTCAACATGAAGGATCAAAGGTTGTTTTGTGACTAAAAATTGTTCCTATATTACAAAAATACATTTTTTAAAATCCCACAAACCCTGGAATATCAGAATATGTGTGCCACAAGGCAGTTAAAAACTTAAAGCTGGCTATATATAGCCAACAGAATGGAGACTGAAGAAGTCACTCAGATGAGTGATGAAACATTTCTCCCACTGAAAACACCAAGTCCAGATGAACACAATCAACTTTTTGGAATAGCTTCTAAAGATCTAGATAAATTCAAACATAGGTGACTTTGGTAACAACTAAGCATGTTCTGTGCAATACCAAGGCCACCCGTGTGGCCTTTGATCTCTGCAGCCATTGCCTTTCTACACCCAGCTAATATTCAATAAGGTCTTCAGCACTGTCAGAATGGAAAATAGGCCAAGCTTTGGCCCTCAAGGAGATGTCATGTCCAAACAGCAAAGGGCTGTTCGTGGGCAACCTGACCCCCAATTTGGGCCACCATCCTCTTACCAAAGGAAAGAGCTATGCATTAATTCATTCCTGAGCAAGAGGTAAAAGGCTAAGTCCACACTAGGATCTCAGTTTGAGGGTTTTGCCCCCCTAGTGTGTATTGCAATTATAGCATCCCCTAGCGATATACAAAAGTGCACAATAGAGCACAACCAGGCAGTGCTGAGAAAAAAAAGCCCTCTTCTTGGCCCCAAAACGGCATAGTTTGTTGCTTGGGCGACAAGGCTTTGGTTCATTTTCACATTCTATCACAAACTCTCTCATACCTCAGTGAAAGCCGCAGACAGTGAACTCTAGTGTCTTCAACAGACACTGCCAGACACCCATGTTGGCAAATCAGTCCTTATCTAATTCAAGACTTTATAAGGACTTAAAATGACCCTGCTTGTGTTTCCCTTCGAAAGTCTCATCAGGTTTTATTTACCAAACTTGCTGAAAGGATAGCAAACATTGCCATCTGCTTGATTTAACACGAACTGAATGTCATTCTTTTGGGATAAGTGCATCAACTTTGCCTGAAATCTTTAATGGATTGTGAATGTTGTGGGAGCTAGGTGGGGTGGTGACAGTGTCCATATCACAAACAAAGATGGCTAAGGATGTGAAGGGCAAGCCAGAAGTTCTGCTTGAGTGCATCTAAATGCAGGATCTACCCCAAGGAGAGCAACCAGCCCCTCTGCAGTTTCAAAACCATGCTCACACCTCTTTGCCCTTGCATAGCTTTCTCTTTCTGTATCTCTCCCACCCCCCATCTCTTTATATGTCCAGCTGGCTGCGCCACAAAGACTGCATCTCCCAGCTCCAAATGATCCTTAAACCCCCACATCCTTTGTTCTGCTCATTTTCCCACTCCCCAGAGATGGAGTTTAACAGCAAAAATTAAAATGAGGAAAGGATAGAGGATAGAGAAAGATTAAAAAGGTGAGGTAGAGTGAGAGGGTGTGTGAAAATGAGAGCCAGGGAATACTGGCTTCTTCAAGGCCCAGACTTCAGGGAATGTAAAACCTTGAGCGTGGAGGCTGCAAAGGCAGTGAGGAGTTGGTGTAAATACCTTTTGCATTATGACCTTGAAACAGAAACTGCAGCGGAATATTCTCAAAAAGACCATTCTGTTGATAAGTAAAAGGAACAGATCAAAAAAGTTTTCAATCAAGTTAAAGTCAGCCAGCTAAGCCTCTTCTTCAATTTCACTGCTTTTAAAGACACTCGGTGGCACTTTCTACTGGGGCTAAGATCATGTTTTGCGGTATTCATGCGGTCAATTACAGCCAACAAGTCCCTCCAGGTTGAAAAGATTTCGGATCCCTTACCCCACCGTGATGAAATCCCCCCAGTTCCCCAGGTTGTGCGAAATCATGCAGTGGATTGTTATGCAGAAAAAGGACCATAGTATGGAGATGTGGGCTGGAACTAATAGGATTGGTTTTGATTCATTAGATTCTCTTTCATCGGCCTGGTTGGAATTCCACTCCATGTCTCCTCAGGCTTCACACTTTTAAAATGGAGGCGGGAGGGGGGTAAGTGTTTATAATTGAGCCTCTGGACTGCAAAAGCTCATTACTCTATGGAATCATCCGCTTATTGCGACCCTGTGGAATTGTGTGAATGCATCCCCCTGTTCTTCAATGTACTGACAACACTTTACACGATATGACATGATTGACTTATCCAACACTTACATTTAAATGTGTATTTAGAAAATCTTAGTTTAGAAGAGTATCATTGCTATCCTCAACAGCTAATCTCCAAGAGCGTGTCTGGAGTCTTTTTTTCCTAACCCAACTTTCTTTAATGTCTGTTCAACATCAGAGCACTCAGTCCACGTCTGTGGTCACTAGACACTGCAGCAGCAAAATCCTCCAACAACCAGCCTGCATCACGATCAGTTCTTGGTGTTCCCTGATAGCTGGGCATGCTTATGTTCAGCAACTGGTGCTAGGTTAAAGTAAACCCAACTGGCCTGTTTTACAGGCAAAAAAAGCTCTGCCTAATATAGTTACAAGGTTATGTTTTGCATTGCGAAGTCTAATTATAGTTTGCCTTGTCCTATTTAAGCTTTTTCAACTGTCCAATTTAGGAACGCTTCTCTGGAAAACACAAGTCATATTACGCCAGCATACACTTGAGCTTTAAAGCAAAAGAACAAAAGGCAAAAATAATCCAGCTGTAAATGGCAGATCGTGGAAAATTGAGCAATTTTCACTCTGGGCTAAATGTGCATCATGTACCATCACAATTATCAGTTACCGTACTTTGAGAGTACTGCAGAAATTAATCAGAAGCAAAAACTTGAGAGTCATAATCACATACTTAATTATTTATTTATTGTTGGATGAAAAAGTTGAATGACAAAGAATTACTGGCTTGTTCCATACAAAATTTAAAGGATGTGGTCATTACTTGTGCTAAGTGATACAAAATATGAAAACTTGACCCAAATATATCAATTTATATTGTTGTATACAAAATCATGAAGACACAAACAGCAGTGCTAAGACAAAACTGGATCTTCCATTCACATGTGTTCCACAATCTATTGTGAAGGCAGGCTGGGGTCTTCAGGACTTGTCAGACTGGGTAAATCAGCCTGTGATTCAGGCGCCAACTCTAGTGTGTTTTTAAGGGCTTGGCATACACGGGTTCCAGGAAATGAAAGGGAAGCAGCACAAAGAATGCCACCAGAAAGATGGTGCTCACCACAGCCAGAAGCACGTAGCGGCCGATGAACAAGGTGTCCACTATCTACAGAGCAAAATAAAGTAAATCCATTAGAAGTTTGTAGTTTCTAGTGTATGGAAAACACAGGGTTATACATAAAGTTCCTCTATTAGCCACTAGATGTCATGGCAGGGCTTTCATAAAGGCTCAAGTGCAAATTTCTCAGTGAGAAATCAACTTTAGAAGGTCACTCATTTAACATTTCTTAAATTGTTCTATGGATAGTAAAACATTATCTGGATTTCTTTTTGTCGAGTTAAGCTTAACCTGGCTTTCTTTACCAACAACCTCATGACTGCTGTCAACTATGGAGGCAGAGCAAAATTGAGCATTTGACAGGAAACACAGTTTGATTTGGCTTCAGGTGGCCGGAAATCGCTGAATTCCCCAAATCGGTGCTGGATTTATTTATTTTTTGCAATTTTCACATTTTCCCCCCCAAATTCAGATTGCATTGCATATTCTGGCACAATCTGTGCTTTCACCTACTTCAGACAAGTTTGATGAGTGTTGTAAGCAGTGACATGAAGAACGATGAGCAATAATCAAGAGCACCTGTATCAAAGGAGTGGGATGGACTAGCATTTGTATGGTGCTTTTCTAGTCTTACTAAGCACAAACCACTGCTCCATATGCTATACATTTTCCCTTCATATACAGAGCAAATATGGCTCCACAATAGCTTTTAGTCTCTCTTTATGAAGAAGTGCTGAAAAAATGACTTGAAGTTTATTAGTATCTGTCAAGCCCTATTTGTTAAAAGCATCCATGGAAACAACAATGAGATCCTTGAACAGTAAAGCCTTTTCTGACAACTACATCACTCCATAACTCAGACAAGCCTGAAACATTTGGTTAACTGTGATGCTATAAATACATATAGTATTCAAAGATCTCTTTCTAGTTAATTTGGTGTTGGTGAACATTCAGTTTAGTTCGTTATATGGCAGATGGGAGAAAACCATGATGCAGGCTGTGACTCGCAGGCATAGAGACAGATCTATTTCTTGCTGGCTCTGGCCTACGCTCACTCACAGTGGTGAACACTTTGTGTGTTCACAGTGTTCACCACTGGCTGGCTATTAAAGGCAGCAGGTAGTACAGTATTCAGTATATAGTGTGATATAGTGTGACCTTCTATGGGTTCAGCCACTTTTGGGTTCAAACAGTAGACAAAAAATCCCTGCTGTACTCTTGTTTCTCTTTGCATT
Organism: Diplotaxodon limnothrissa; assembly: GCF_057381915.1. Lineage (NCBI taxonomy): Eukaryota > Metazoa > Chordata > Actinopteri > Cichliformes > Cichlidae > Diplotaxodon > Diplotaxodon limnothrissa. The sequence goes on from NC_140605.1 coordinate 5,379,154, forward strand.
TGGAAACGATCATTTCCCCCATACTAATAGTTCACTATCTGACACTTTTAGTGCAATAATTAATTTGATGTAATGCACGGGTGTCTGTGGTAAATTGACCTTCTTTAACAGACTGCACAACAACCAGCTGCACTTTTTCATATTAAATGCTGTCTCTGAGTCCCTGCTGTTACAAAGCTGCCATTATATAAGCTTAGAGACTCTCATTAAAAGAAGTCCTGTGCACATTTAGAACTTATCCAGCCACACAGCCCGTTATTATCTTACACATAGAAAAATGATCCCAGATAGCATAACAAGAAAATCAGTTCAATAGGTGGAATAGGTTGAACATGCTGGAAGGGTCATGTCACTTTAAACCACTGGCCGAGAATTGGTCATCAAACCTCTGATGCTATGTTTGTTCACGGAATAAGCTGTGATTGAAAACATGTTTGTTGTTTCGCTCTCACACAACTTAATGCTGATTCGGGCTTCTCTTTATTTTGGAATCCTGCTGTTCCCTATCTAGACAGATGATCAGCAGGGACACCAACAACACAGCACTGCAGCTCACCCAAGCAACATGTCAATTAAGAGATGTGAAGCGAGCAAGATGCAGGGCTCAGAAAAACAACACATCTGCCACACTGATGATGCTGTTTCGTGGATAAGGGGAAGTTTGGATTTTTAAAATTTGCCATCAAAAAGATTCATCAGCACGTCATTAATGGCTGCATGTTATAATTTGGATCATGAATACAAGAAGACAAACGGAGAAAACGCCCTTAAGCTAAATAATGGGAGGAGAGCTGCAATTCTACTGCAGTCTTAAACAGGATTTCACAGAGTCTGCTGTGAAATGAGAGAAGGTGTGTGCGTGTGTGTGTGTGCACGCGTGTAAACCCACTGGTGTGCATGAGGTGGGGTTGATGTATGCTGTTTCTTATAGGTGCATTTAACACATCTCACTTTTTAATTTGCCAATTACGCAGCAAGCAGGAGCCCAAAAAGCGGCCCATGTTTTATTAATGTGCCACAGGATGCACAGTGTGAGCATGCAGCCGGTGGGGGAGGTGGGAGAACTATGGGGTGTGGTACAAACCACCCCCACTCCTGCTCTAAGACTGGCCTAATTGGCACTATGATATTTTACTTTTCTTTAACAGGAGGCTAGACATTCTTTTCTCTCACTTATCTTTCTGCTTGCAGATAGGTTACAAAGTTTTGTGTGTCTTTGTGTGTATTAGCTAAAAATGAGTGTACATCACAACATGATACAAACACAAAAAGTCACTAACTGTGCCCAGTAGATCAATTTATTACCTTAACATGCATATCTGCCTTCATTTAAATACCGTTTTGGATCCTACGGGGGAGGGTAGATGATCTGTTTTCTACAGGTGTTACTACATACTCCAAAGAACGGAGATGAAGACGTTCTTCACGCCTCTTTTTCTTCTTTTCTTTTCTTTAAGCAATTTGCGTCTTGCTATTATAATATTTGAATTCTGGTGGCATCTTTCTGTTTTGAGGTTTTTGTAAAAATGATGATGAGAGAACCCTTTTTAGGACTTGATTTTTTAAAAATCTTTATCTCAAATCATGGGAAATAATGTGCGTCTCAATAATGACTTGAGAAGTAAGAAAACCTGTGTGTGATAATTAGTCAGCATAGGTTCATTTTATTTGGAAACCTTGTACAGAAATCCAGGAAGTCTGATTTTGCTGCCTCCCCCTCTCTCTGTTGTTGGTCTGGTATCTGCCTTTGCACAAAGGATATAAAACATGAGCTGGCCAGAATGCTGCTCCGCTCTGCTATTTCTATGGGGTGGCAGCTTGCTTGGCAGATCTAGCCGGCTTATTGGCACGACCCCGAGGCAGCATGGGGGAGTGTTTGTTCTGTGTTGCTGCTGGTCTAAGATAAAGCAGACCAGGCCTTTTACGACAAGCACATGCACAGAAGTGCACACACTGACACTATTTACAGGCATACAGTGTTGTGCAGATACTGCCTTACATTACAGTAAAATTAAGCTTTCATTCTGCATCGGCTGTTTATATACACTCACTGCATCTTAAAGCTAAGTAGAATGTAGATCTTTAATTAGTACAAATGAATGTAGCGAATGCTTTACTTTACAACCCTGCATGATCAGAGCTTTGCCATTTAGAACTAAATATAACTCACCTTTCTACATAATAACACCGTCTATGATAAAATTGTCTTTGAGAATTAGGATTGCAGGCACTATAATTAACTGAATAAATAACATAATGTATTGAACATGAGATAAACATTCAGCTAAAGCTTGCTGTTAATTTGTGGGCTCTAAATCCTCATTTTTCCCTCTGCACCCAATATATTGGCTGGAAATGAATGCCACATGGCCTTACATCAAGACTGATGACATCGCAGACCCCCATCATTTCTAAATGAACTACATTATGTTGTCATTAAGCAGGAAACACAAGTAGGGACACACCAATTGTAAAGTTCTGGGACCTTATTTATTTTAAAAAAAAAAGTACATCTGATTTCTACAACACATGTACACATACCTGCATGCATTGTTCTCTTAATAAATCTGACTCCGACTGAACCAGGTGTGGATGAACCTACTGATCAGGGGCTCTTTTAGTCACGTTGCCTTCTGTCTGTGACAGTGCAGGCATTATGCAGTATTACGTATGAGTGTCACCTCACTACTTCCATGCTTACAGCAATCAGACTCTCTGAGCCACAACTTTCTATTATGATTAACTAAAACTAAAATAAAACTAAAACTAGATGTTGAAACAAAGGATTTTAAATAACTAAAATAAAAAACTAGATTCTTAAAAAAATTAAAACAAAAAATTCTGTGAACTTGGAAAAGGAAGTAAAATAAAATTAAAAATTAAAAAAGGAATTGATGGATGTGTTTATTGCGACTGCTGATGTCTATAAGACTGTGAGTCAACTGCTCGAAAAAAGCCATTATACAGAGTTTTTTGTAATAACTGTACTGATTTTCTGAACTGAATTGTACTGAACTATTAAAACCAAACCAGAAGCAAACATTTTTTAATAACAAAAACTAAACAAAAACAAGCAAACCATACTCTGGCAGGCTAACTGAAACTGAGCAGCCTCCTAGTAGATCTACCTCTGTTATTAGTTTGAAAATCCTACGTCACTTTGTTCTCAAGTTATCACATTTACAAATTTGCTTGTCCACACTGCCCACCTAGCAGGGTGACAGCAGTATCAGCCTTTTACAGTTGAGGGATACTAAAAAAAATTTAAAAAATACAGAACTATTGAATGTCTAGCCTAGCCCACAATATCATAAGCACTCAAATATATATGGTGTAGTGTAAAGAGTGCTGTCAGTGGCTTTATTGCCAAACTATAAATTTATTGTGCATAAGTGTGGGTTATAACAACATAAGCTGTTCATTTAAACCATTTGTCATGGCCACCAATGACTGGCTCTTTCTTATTTGCTCTAGGGCAATGTGATTCACCTCTTCACCATCTTTGTTACCAGTTTACTTGTCTGCAAAATATTCTTACATGTGTGTCACTCTTTCCATACCATGTGTTTTCAAAAACTGCAATCTCTGTGTGAGAAGACATGCAAGTTTTTATACGACATTACACTGGCCAGCTGAAATACATCAATGTGAAAACATTTGGATACCTCAGTGAACATTCAGCACTTTATTTAAAAAGGTTTACATGTTAATATCTAATCTTGTTTTTATTTATCTCTGGGGGAAAAGTGCTTTAATCACAGCTAAACAACAAAAATGAACCTTGTTTTATGTTCTAACTGAGGAAAGGGTTACCCCACCACTTAATAGCCAGTTTTCCCCCTTTGACTTGGGCTAAAATAACTTCAGAGACGCTTTTTGTAGTCATCCAGCAGTCTCTGACATCAGTCTGCAATATAGCAGAATACCATCAGTGGTGGCAGACTCTCAATAGTCATCTCAACAATTAATAGGTCTTTACAATGCCACCCCAGGACTCTCAATTTCTTAGTTTTCAACCAGTTCTTGGTGGATTTACTGGTATGTTTTAGGTCAGTGTCATGTTGCAGGATTCAATTCTGCTTAAACTCTTTAAAGATGCCCTCAACTCATAGCCTCAAATTCAGCTACTGGTGAAATATTATTAGTGAAAATCAGCAATATTTACGTCACGGGAAGCCACTGAGATGAATATTGTTCAGTATGGTGGATAACTGCAGTACTGATCTGTGACTGATCAATCAATGCATCCCTAGCTAGGTTTTATAATAATAGCAAATGTGTTTTTGTTTTAATGAATACATTTTCAATAAATGGTATCGTGTTCTGTGTTTTCCTGACATCGATTTTGCAGCAGATTTACAGTAAAAACTAGTGAACAAAATGATGAGCAAAATCATACTAATTATTATTCCAGGTGGCACATGAGACTTGGAGTCGAGTTGAGTTACCCAATAAACAAAGATACAGACACTGACACACTCTTTAATATTATGTTAATGTGTCTGTGATTAGTGAATTAAGCTCACCTCTATATCTTTGAAAGGCAGAGGTGTCTCTGGGCTGCGGGGGAAAAACACCAACACCAAAGTGATCGTGAGAGCCGAGAGGAAAACAGGAAGAACTCCTAACCTGAGAAGACACATGGGATTCAAAGACAGAGGATTGAGGATGAGGTCTCCACTACTGAGTTAATGATCTGTAAGGCATGCAGGGTTACCTGGGGCTAATGTCATCATAGCCAATAGCAATCTAAACAATGGCAGCCTTTATTGTGGTTTTCAAAAGTTGTTAACTTTCCAATCAAGTAAATAGCACCATGTTTCACACATTTAAACTTTACTGTAATTGCACAGTGTTTGGTGTTACAGGAGTTCAAATTTTACTGACTTTAGTGGTATAATGGTCCAATATTGAGTAATTGCACAAATGTTAATCAGCAGGGAGTGCAAGGTGTATCGCTGCAGCACTCAACCAGTGACGCAGCGTGTGTTTTGTTAAAACTTTGATGGAAAAGTTGATTTTTGCTGGTCTCACTGAGTAGCCTATAAAGCAAAACAATGTCTCAACATGTCTCATGGTGACTGTGCAAAAATCCCTTCCCTTGGTGTTAATTAGATTGTTTTTGAGCACTTAACACCTCCTCTGTCCCTCGCCTCCTCTCAAACACCCAGCTCCAGCCCTTAATGATATTTGAGACATTATAATTTTTGTAATTTTAACCCAGCTGACGGGGGTGGGACGTGGCCGCAAGTCAGTGAACTAATAATGGCATTAAAGCATTAAGTCAACATTATCATACGGTGCTTTTCTCCAGGGACCAAAAAGCAGGTATAATAGGGCACTTAGGAGGCAGAAAAAGGAAAGACAGAAATCTGGAAATGACTCTACGAACTATAAATTTGGGGACAATGACTGGTAAAGTGGCTAACAGAATAGAGAGACATAAGGTAGATATATTGTGTGTGCAAGAGACCAGGTGAAAGGAATGCAAGGCCGAGAGTATATTGAAGTAGGAGTAGTCATGAAGGATGAGCTGCTTCATTGAAGGGGGGGGGGGAGTAAATGTATAGAGACAATCAGGAGTTGCACCGTGTTTTTTTTTTTTTTTTAGATCTATAGAAATGATATAATAGGGTTCCAAGAGAGGAACTGTGGTACTGCATGAGGACGTCAAGAGTGACAGAGAGGTATGTGAGGGTGGTGCAGGACATGTATTACAGGTATTATAGGGATTACAGATGGGTCTGAGCCCCTTCTTGTCTGCATTGGTGTACGACAAGCCGACAGACGAGGTCAGGCAGGGGTTTCTATGGACTATGATGTTTACAGAAGACATTGTAATCTAAAGTGAGAGTAGAGAACAGGTGGAAAAGAGCCTGGAGGGGTGTAGGTGTAGACCTGCTATACATCACATACATCTGGCTGTAGAGACGCCAGTGCTAACAAAATGACAGGAGGCAGAACAGATGGTGAAAGAGTTGAAGATGCTGAGGTTTTTTTTTTAGGAGTGACCAGGACGGACAAAGTTAGAAAGGCACGCCTGACAATGTTGGGACATGTACAGTGGAGGGACAGTGGATAAACTGGACGAAGGATGTTTCAGATGGAGCTGTCAGGCAGGACAAAAAAAAGATCTTCGGCTTCATGCATGTAGTGAAAGAGGACTGAAAGACAGAGGAGGATGGTAGGGAAAGGCTGAAATGGAGCCAGATAACCCGCTGCAGGTCCCTAAAGGGAGCAGCGGAAAGCAGAGGACATTTTTTGGGATTACACTGTGGTTACTGTGTGATGCAAAAGTATGCCGAATTTACAAGGAAGCCTCATTAGTGGTTACAACGTGTTATCTCCTAGGTGCACTGGAGCCCAGCTATGAGACAAGTGGCGCGCATTTCAAGGAAATGCGGCGCCCATTGAGATAAATGTTATCCCGGCTTTTCGTTATAAATATTCCTATATTCCATCAGAGTTAAGCCTGTGTGTGTGCTGTTATGCCACTCACTTTGCGGACCCTGGCGCTCTCAGCAGCAAAATCCCAAACACAAGAGCAACAATCCAGACCGCCACAATAACGAAAACGCCGATACCGACTTCAAGGACAGTATTTGCCATTTTAAAGCAACGTTTTTAAGGGAGCTAACTCATCACACCGAACGCCCAATCCTTTGTATTTATGAAAAATGCTAATTGTACACTTAACAACGCTGTGCGGTATCGAACTACCGACAGCTGCAGCAGCTAAAGGTAGTCGAGACACTGCCTTACAAGTAAGTTCGCTGTCTCTACTAGCGCTGAGACAGAAGGCTTTAAAATATCAGGCCGACACAGTTGCGAACTAATGTTGCCAGCTAACTCGCCATTTCTCACATAAAAACGAGCCGAGCATCGGTTAAGCCTTTTATTTTTTTTCTTAGCATCGGTTAAGCCTTCTCTATGGCTTCATCTGCTTCCTGGTAACAACAAACTGTAATGTAATTGGGTAAATGAGCCAGACGACTAACCAATCAAATGCGTCGTTACTTAAGCGTTAAGCCCCACTGTGAAGCTGCCACACAACACCAGAGAAGAAGTAGAGCCTTCTTATGCGAATGTCGAACTTTACCCCATTTATTCCGAGGAAGGGTCCCATTTTACAGCCAGGTCCTTGCATTATAGCCAGGCCACGTTTCAGCGCCTTATGTTAGGTTCGGCTCACTGAGGTAGATTTCCTTAAAGTTTATGAACCGGCGGTGTTTGAAACACTCATAAAGTCTTGTATGAATACTTATCTGAAGGTATCCCCAGAGTAAGCCCAAAGGAGTATTAGTATTGTCTTGCACAAAACACATTTAATTCAAGGGATTATCACACGTGTCCATAAAGTATCCCGCCGTATTTTAAACTCCTGTTTTTATTCGTAACAATATTCTGCTCCTTGATCTACAAAGTGTATTAATAGTAGTGACTGAATGTCTCACGTGCACTCCGAGCTAAGATTTATCATGGGTAATATTCATGGTGACCAACAGGGGGCTAGCCAGGTCCGCGATTCAAAGGCATGTGCATTCTAGCGCGCGTGTGTGAGAGAAATTATGAATATGTCGCCTTATTAGATATTTACATTTTTTTTAGAGCAGTTTAAACCGCTCTTTGTGTTTTGCCTGTGCCTGCCTGACTTTCCATCGGGCGATTTGATCTTTTCTACACTTTCACTGCAATCAAACAGATTAAAGCGCACACAAACGTCTCACTTTCAATGTTGTATCAAAGTGTCCAGGAAGGGGCGATTCTGGGATTAGACCTTGAAGGGGGCTCAGCCCCCTATCATAATGACATGCACAGACTTCCTTGCAATTAATATTAGCGGAATATTCTGTTTGTAAACATGCGCTGCTGTCCTTTTCCCCTTTACAACCCTCAGTTCAAAGGAATGCACATTACAATATTACCTTCAAAGCAACCCAATTAGTTGGAATGAATAATCACAGTTTTCCATATGAAACACCAGTCTTATAGCGGGCAAACTGAAGGCAAAGACTCAATTGTGTTCAATTGTTGACCAGAAATGACCACGGTACATTAAAGAACTATACAAAGCAGATATGAGAAGAAACATGCACAGCCTTTTGTCACTCTCTTTTTTCAGTCTCTTAACCACGTACAGGCAGTTCAGTTTACTTCAATTAAATTGCAATTAAAATTAAAACATTTAAAAAAAAAACATCACTCTGCCACCCCATACACCTGGAGTTGGTAGAGTTTATTTTACACTAAAGTTTCCAAATTCATGCAAACCCTTCATTTATTCTGCAGGACACATGATATCAGGTCCCCTGATCCAAGAGTGGAGAATAGATTTGTAATGGCATCCATCCTGTTCAAGCCATGTTTAGCGATGGGAACCCTATTCAGTTCGTATCAATTAATATGTTCTATTTAGAATGTGAAATCATTATTAATGAGTGTGAGCAAAGCAGAAGCTACCATGGCTTTGTAACTTTTGTTGGCTTTCACTACATATTCACTCTTAGCTGTTTTCTCTCTGTCTAGAGGTCTGCTTTGCTGTAAACAAACACTGCACCCCGATTTCACCAGAACAGAAATAGGAAATTGATAAAGCACATGCATATATACCAGCAGACCTAAGGCTCAGAAAGCTAAAATTAGCTAATAGACTCTAACAATCTAGCCTACATTAACATTTTTGATGGTAATGACCCTGTTTTATCAGGACAATTTACACTTTTCCTTGCATGTTTACATATTTAGGTAATGTGTGTTTTCAATCTTCACAAGTGAGTGGTGTCGTGGAATGACCTCTTCATCTTCTTTCTGTCAAAATAACACAAATCTATTAATAAAAATCCACACTGTTGATGTTGAAGCATGTATGAGTGCACTGTAACATCATGACATTAAGAACACTGGATATCTAAATCTGTGCTTGTTATAACCTGCACTGTCTCCAGCAGACCAGGTGGGAATATAAATGCAAAATTAGACAATGATAACAGAACATTTTTTAGGGGTTCTATGTCCAAATTCAGGGGTGCTTGAACATTCCCGATAAAGAAGGTCTAAACTCAGGTCTTTTCTGTTTGAACGAAGAACTGTAATCAGTGGTAAACCTGAACAAGTGAGGATATAACAAAAAGAACGAGGATAAGTGGAGCTGTGGTGACTACAACTGAGACATTTAACATTGAAGCAGCTACCCACAGCTGTAGCATAGCATAGCATCTTTATTTATAACGCACTTTACATCCAACAATGTTGGCCAAAGTGCTACAAATATAAAACAAAGAGAAAACAGTTTAAATTACATATAGAATATCTTAAAATTAAAAATAATATAATTAATTAGAAACATATTAAGAGACATCAACAAGTCCTGCTGTGCTGAAAGCCGAGGTAAATAGATAAGTTTTAAGACGTGATTTAAAAACAGATAATGAAGGTGCCTGTCTAACATGTAAAGGCAACTCATTCCACAATTTTGGTGCTGCCACAGCAAACGCCCGATCCCCTCTGAGCTTACGATTTGTCCTGGGCACGCTCAGGAGGAGCTGGTCTGCCGACCTGAGGGACCGGGAAGTTATGTATGGATGAAGACGCTCAGAGAGATACAGAGGGGCAGCATTTGACAAACACTTAAAGACAAATAAAAGCAGCTTAAAATGGATCCTAAAATGCACGGGCAGCCAATGAAGTGAATATAAAACTGGGGATTCCTGTAGGGATTAGAACAGCAGGAAATCAACACGCAGTGAATTAGGTTTCTTATACTAAAAAGGTTCAAGCTTGCCTGTAACTGGACACACTTTCCTGACAAAGGCTGTCACATTATGTTTGTATAAAGACCGAAAGCACAGAGGATGACCGAACAGATGTAGGTCACTTTACTTTTCAGGTTTATAACAGAGTCCGCCCGAGCTCAATGAATGTGTTCATATATTAAATCATTTGAAAATGTCATTTAAATGTTCACATTTTTGCGTTTTAAGCTGGTCCAGACTGATTCTCTTGATTCAAAATCAACTAAATTCTTTAGATTTTTTTATTGAAATGAACTGTTGTTTGCTGTTGTTGTTACTGTGATTGTTGTAAACGAGTTGCACCACCGTAACTCGACCGCAAATGTCAATGCGCTCTTCTTGGGGGTTTCGTGTGTTTGGAGCCCTACACCTGATTGCGGTATTTCCCATGGACACTGGAAGGCATCAGCAGCCCGGTGTTGGGAAAACGGGGAGCGGAGATGAAGATGGAGGTGGGAGGGGCCTGACATGACTGACGTCAGCGACTGTGTGGAGGAGTATAGGCTGTGCTGTCAGCCCAGTGTCAGTCTGATGAAGATTGGCATGCAGGTAAGCTGTCATTCATTTTCAATGTCAGTGCATGGGAGCAGGGCTTCAGCACTCCAGCGTCCTTTTTCCCCCTTTCCCCCCCTTCATTACAAAAGGCAGGACATTATTCATACAGTCAGACAGCCAGCCAGGCCAGAGTGAGGGAGAGAGAGATAGGGAGGGAAAGAGAGACAGAGAGAGAGTGAGGGAGGGAGAAAGAAAAAAAAAAGAGAGAGCGAGAGACTGAGGGAAGGGAGGGGGCCTAGAGGAGGGGGTGAAAAAAGAGAGAGGGAAAGGAGAGGAGAAGCATTTTTGTGCTGGACTCAAAGACCAGTGGATTTTTTTTCCTTTGCTTGATGCGGCATTTGGATTTTTGAAATTGTCGCGGTAATGTTTGTGATGCGGTTATCTCAGATTTTTTTTAAATGTATAAAGCGGATGTTTTAGTGCAAATGTAATAGTTTAAAGAGAATAAAAGCAGTAAAGCGTGCAGGAAGCTGGCGTTCTGTTTGCTTTGATTTCTTTGTCAAAAAGCTTCGGAACGCCTCATCCCATTCTAATTAATCGCAAATTAACACTTCATTTTACGGCGTGTCTGTAACGTGCAAAAGGCGTGTTGTGTTGTAATGTAATGCAATTTTCTTGATGTTGAAGTTTCGTTGTTGGGCTGTTAAAAAGGCTTTTATTTTGACTGACCGAGTTAGGTGAGGTGTAAATGGGGGGTGTCATGTAGCACACTTGCAATTTGATGTAATTCACTGAATTTTATTATTATTTTTCTTAATGCTCGTGAGTTTTGCGTGTGTAATTATTTTGGTTTGCAGGAAAAATAGATGGTTGCATGTTTTTCAATCTCAAACTGAAAAAAGTGAACTATAGTTACCTTTAAAATTACATTTTTTTGCTGATGACTTACAAAAGTACCCAAGCTTTTCAGTGAAATTAGTGTAGCAGCAGTATTTTAAAGTAAAACAAACAATATATAAAGCTAAAATATTACATGTAGTAATTTAAGTTGTCCTCATATAGGGGCATGTTTGACTTCTTATTTTCTCAATCAATGTTTGACTGAAGTGAGCTCTAAAGTTTACACTCAGCCTACCCAGCCCTGCAAAAACCTCCCTAGTCTGAACACTGGCCCTCTTTGTGTGCCGCTCACCACTTTCTATTTCAGATGACTTGTTTATTCCACAATTGCTTGAATGACGGTTTTGCTCACCGTAGAGCTTGTTTGACTGGCACAAAACACTGTCTGCGAGACAGCTAGTTTTCAGCACTGCTAGCCTGTATGATTTGACTTACATCCTTGAGTTAGAGAGGCCCAGATTTGCTGGTCTTTTGCTCTGTCTTAGTAGTTTTTTTGAGTCAAATTCAGCCAACTCCTGTGTCCCTTTGGGCAGTATTTCATATAGGCAGGCGCAGATTTGATAAACACATGTGACTTAAAAACAGAAACGCTTTTCTTGATATAAAATTTAAACTGACAACTGACACAGTTGTTTTCTCTCAGTGGTAAAATGCTCTGGCTATACAAAGCTAACTGAGGGCCTAATAACTAAGGCCATAGTGTGAACATCAAGAGTACATTAGCTTAATTAAATATGCCTGAACCATTTGTTTACTAATCATCTGCTTCCCTGAGAAATCACGATGGCGATTTGGACCACTTTAGGTCCCTTTGTCAGACACATTCACCAGGTGCAAAATGCTGAGCATGAAATCCCACGAGGGGCTAAATTTGCACCCACTGTGAAAGTAAACACTTTGTAAGATACTGCTGTTGTTCTGTGAATTGCTGTTAAAAGAGCAAGAGAAGCCCTTTTACCTTTTACACCGTTCAAATCACCCTTTGTCAGTAGATGATTTACCTGCGAATGGATCGAGACGGCGTACACAAATACGCAAGCACACGAGTTGATACGCATCACTAGTCACCCTCAGAGATGTTTGTTCTTTGTTGTTATGTACCCCACGCAGCTCTACATATTGTCAAAAGGCGATAATGCCAATTTAGTTTATCCACCAAACCCTGCTGAGATCTTAATTGATGATTTGTGTCATTGGACAAGCAGCCCAGGGGCACATTTAGGGCTGCACAATACTCCGGCACCATTTGCATATTCCCATTCTTACTATATGGGTAAATTACATGATGAGATGTGATGCTGTGCATTCCTACAGCTTTTTGGGGGATAATCACTAATAAAGTGAGTCAGTCACACTAAATGAAGGAAGTAAACAGAGCGAGGAGAGCATATGTTACAAACCAATTTAAGCATTTATGTATGGCCATAAAGCAATTGAGGAAATTAAACCATGAGCGAATGTCTTGTCATTTTCTTCGCCTTTGCTGCTAATTCCTCCCTGCATGGAGCCAGTGGAATCATTTTTGGAGACAGTCTTTTTCCTTTCTTTCTCTTTTTTTCACAGGGTTTCTTGTAAGACTAATAGGGCTTACTTTGCAGGAGTCTTTTTTCTAGCAATCAAATTGTGAAATATCTAATTTGTTGTTTTTTTTGAGGGCCCGGCTTTTTAAAATCAGGCTGGAAAAACAGCGGATGTTTTGAATTATTCATAGGGTTTTAGTCTGCTGGGTATCCTCAGCGAAGTGAATATAGCTCCTGTTCTGGCCCATGAGCAAAGTGATGTAGTCTAGTTTTCTCATGTTCGATAGCGCGGCAGTTCTTTAGACAATTGTGTTGCGCTGCATGTTTTGGTCCTGTCTGGGCCCTCGTAGGTCATGCCCACTAAGCCTGCTTGATCCCTATTGCTCTCAGGAGGAGGCAGAGACCTTTTTATATCGTCAGATAGCACAGGTTAAGGACAGCCCTTGCATGCTTACCCATGCTCATTCCGCAGCCAGTGCTGTGCTGGCACGGCTCTAAGTAAGCCACCGGGGAGTGGGCTTCGGAGAGAGATGGATTGGCTTGATTTATGCTTCAAGAGGAACAGCAGGCAAATTTAGCGATTCTCCATATAGTGTCAACATTACAGACTTTGTTTCTGGAAAGACATAAACAAACTATAATGAATAGGCATGTTGATTAGAACTGTAATTTAATTTAAAAAGGGAATCAGGCAGTAACGGCATACAGTACTGCTGAAATGTATTTTAATCTAAACGCTCAACAATGAAAAGAGTGTGAGGCAGAAAAAGCGATTAAAACATTTTACTTTAATAACAATAAATAAATGATGTAGTCTGAATAGTGGTATATAACCCCATAGTAATCAATAACATTTTGACATTTATATGTAATTTAACATTTTTGCCCCATAATTGCATCTGAGCACAATTGTAGTTATTTTCATTTTTATTAAAATAGCAAACAGCAGTACATTTAGCTGGTTCCTCCCCAGTGCCAGTTGGTGATCGGTATAACAACAGACATCCTCTTAGTGCCTTAGCAATGAGTGTTTCCAGATGTATGTCTTGTAGAATTTACAAATAACTGCAATGCAAAAGCAAACATTAAGGAAGCATTTTTAAGATAAAGTTAGTGAGAAAATGTGAATTAATATATATTTGATACCATTTACACTTCATAGTCACTTTTTTAAGGCAGTCATTACATTACTTACAAGTCTTGATGTAAAACAGTATTCCTAATGACTATTTAAATGCATAGATTGTTTTGCTTCATTTATTTTTTTTAAAATATGAACTAAAAGTGATTCCATTGCACATGAGCATGTGGAGGATTACATACTTGTCTACACGACACAGGCTACTCTTTTTTTCTTGTGTTGTTTTACTCCACAAAATGTTATTACAATGTTCTCTCAGTATAGCACTGCTCATCTCCAGCTGGAAAAAAGTAAGAAAAATCCATGTCTGCCTCCAGACTGCTATTCACTGAATGATAGTGTGTAGCACATTCAGTTTACCCTGCAGATCGTTCTTAAACTTTTAGAAATACTCTTCTTCACATAACAATCACAGATGTGTGCTTGAACAGTGAACACGACAGCATGGAAGGAGTCAAATAAGGGCTTTAGTCATTAGATAATGATTTTAGCATCAGTTCTCTGATTGCATTCCTTTTTTCAGACAGAGGAAATGAAAGCCCAGCAGGGACACATTCCCTAAAATGAGTCAAAGTTGTGGCTTAGAATGGAAAGTCCAATACAGCTTAGTTTTTCCACCAGCAGCAGGATGCATGTGCATTGTTTACTGGGGGTGAAAAGTATTTCAAAGATTCTTCAGAAACAGGCTGCGGCCTCTCTCTCATGTCGTCAGTATTCAGTAGTGTTAATATCAGCTGCTTTTGATGTCATTATTTTTGCAGTGAAAACAATTAAAACATAATATTTTTAGACATTGGTGCTTACTATTCAAAGATCAAGCGTGCAATCAAATTAGCTACAGCACATTATATATTCTGCATTTGAAGACCTTTAGCAAGACTCTGAACCTCATTGTGCCTTTGCTTCTTATCTCTGGTGGAATGTAGATAATCCGAATAAATGAGTAGAGCTTCTCACAGAGAAATATGAATCCTGCCAGCAAATCCTGAATTTATTATATTTCAGAGTCCTGGTAACAGCTGAGCTGGGTGAGGTTCAAAATATTTGATTTGAATTCAACAGTAGATCACAGCAGAGTAAATCCGACCAAGTACTATGTGGCTGCATATTGAGAATGAATACATGAATAAATGCATTGGCCAAAATGCTGTTGCCACTTTTGGGAATTTCACACACTGCAATATTCTATAAAACATATTTAAGTTTCCTCAGAACTGTTACTTATTTTGATGAAGCCATCTTCACACCATGCACTGATACAGAGGCAGGAGCTTCAATTAGCTTAATGCAACTATATTGATGTCACTTCAAAAATTGCTGTTTTTATTGAAACTCCAGCGTCTTTTTACTGCAGGTACAGCTCCAGCTGGTTTTCGGCACTGCAGTGCAGTTGCCATTAAGAAAAGCGTTGTCTCCTCTATGTGATGCAGATCTGCTTTTATTAGTTTTACAACCAGGTACACAAGAATTCAGGCTGTTTCTGTGAGCACTAAGCTATCTCAGATCACTGTTGTTGTTTGTTTGTTTGTTTGTTTGTTTTACAGCTAAATTAATATACAGATGAAAAAAAACCCCAACACATTGAGATACAAGGCAATAGGCAAGAAGATGAGGAAATTAGCCTTTTTGAAATGGTGGTTGATGATCTTTAGATATCAGCTTCCTTTGATTGTTGGCACAGCAGCTCATTGAAGTCTGCTGCGCTGTGAATAGAAATACACCAACGCTAAAGCTGTGACCTCCAAATGGCTATTTACTGGAGTACACTTCCATTTTCCACAGTCCTCTCCAAAGATATTATTCAAGTGTGTTGCTCTTTCTGCCACTCATCTGAATGTTTCAGCCTACTGCACTCTAGGACACCATTGATCTGAAGGACAATATTTTCACTCAGTCTATAGCTGTTCCTTTATTCTTGGCATTAGAGTTGAACAAAAGCAGTCGTCTCTTCAAATCCATTTGTATACTTTGCTGTTAATCTCTAAGAGGTCTTTGAAGGCACCCGGGGAAATTCTTGTTAATGCACAAGTCGTTAGTTAAAACTGTGACTTATCAGCAGACTAGTAAGACTAGTAAAGACATTATGCAGTGGCAAGGACACAATGATTTGTCCCAGTGCTTTTTAGTAATCGTTCTTATTAGCTGCAAATGACTTCCTTTACATAGTCCAGTACCCTGCTATAAAAGTGCCATGATTTTATGACAGTACAGGCTTGAGTCGAGGCGCATTTCATTTTCCACAGGAAGGCTATATCTGTCACAGTGTTTCACAAGACTTGTCACTCCTAAAATGTGAAAGGAGCACTACACTCTTTCATTCCTGTATTATATTTCACTAAACATCAGCCATCTTGGATGTCGAACTGCTGCTAAATTTCAGCAGCTTTTTCATCCAAAGGGATGCTAATGGTAAAGTAGAAATAACATTTTATATATATAACTACACGGTAACCTAACAAAATGGCCAGTCCCCTAGCAACTACATTCATAAAATGCATTATGTTAAATTATTAATTATTAACTATTAACTATATACATATGAGTGAAATACTGCATTCTGTCATCAACACTATACATGCTAATATTGACTGGTTTTGTAGACAGACATGTCTGATATAGGTGTTCTGTCATTCATATTTTTTTTTCTATTCCAGGATTGCAGTGATTCATCTAGTAACTTGAATAATTCGACTATTAAAAAAAATCCTCTATGAAAATTCTTTGCTTCATGCTTTGTTTAATCCAAGGCTCTGTAGCATTTAGTTGTCACCACGGAAATAGTTGTTTCTTATTAAAAACTTTACTAGAAACAGTCAGCAGGAGTCCGTGATCAAACCACATCTTTAGCAAGCTCCAATATCTATACGATATTTAAATGAGCTTGCTGAAGGCCGACTACAGGCGTCATGCTTTCTATTGTAGTGATACCAGCAGCAAGCAGGGGTGTACTAAACCATATTTAAGGCTTTTACATCATTTTTTCATATTTAAAGTAAACAAAAATATCTTAAAATATAGAATTAAAAGTGGTTCTTCACAGGCTGATAAAAATGTACCTGTGCCAGTAATACTCTGAGCCTGTGACCTATTATTGTTAGGGTGGACACAGAATTGTTATTAAGATTAATCATCAGAGCCTCTGTTTTCAGTAACACACACACACACACACACACACACACACACACACACACACACACACACACACACACACGAACGAACATCAAAAAGATGCAACATAGAACTCTGTTTGCCTCGTACTAATGTAAGAAAGCTCTCCAAGGAGAAAGAGCAAAGGCAGTTTTATTTTATGCCTTAGTTTAGATTTCATGTAGACCTTATTTTCTTTGACATTACCGCACTTACGATCATTTATTTATTTTTGCATTTAAGAAAGTTAACAGCTTACATAAAGACAATGAAAGGCTTTAGTTTTTTGACAGATGTTGTATGCAGATAAACTATTAAAAACCTTAAAATTTTTAAAATGGAAACCACTGAGAACATATCCGATTACTCGATTCACCTATGGAATAATCAACAGAATATCCAGTTGTTAAAATAATAATAATAAGATAATAATAAGCTGCAGCCCAACTGTTATCCGTCTTCAACAAGCAAAAAACAAAAAAACAAAAACCCCACAAAACCAAGTGTCCATCTCATCGGTCAATTCACCATTTCCCCCCACCAGCATCAGACCATATTTCAAATAAAACTTGTTTCCATCCTCTGCTCTTGTGCTTCTTTTTTCCAAGTCTAACAATAGCCGGCTGTAACGTCCTGTAATTGGTGAAAGGCTGAAACATCAAAAGAAAAATAATAAATCATGGATGAGTTTGATTTGGGAGCCACCAACATTTGACCATGATCCACTTCTCAGTCCACTGAGGTCTCACACTTCATTTTTGGTTGATATCAACGTGGAAATTCTCAAAGTCGGGACTAAACAAGTTGGGTGTGGAAATAATTAACCGAGTCTTATTAGTCAGAGTGTTAGATATGGGGGAAATGTGTAGATGTAAAAACCTGTCTCACTTTAAAAAAAGACCAAGTATTTGTTTTTTAACTCACCCTCACTTAGCCTCAATTCTGATGCATTGGGACAACTCTTTAGCGTTCAGCTTTCAACATGGAAAACAATAAAA
Organism: Diplotaxodon limnothrissa; assembly: GCF_057381915.1. Taxonomy (NCBI): domain Eukaryota; kingdom Metazoa; phylum Chordata; class Actinopteri; order Cichliformes; family Cichlidae; genus Diplotaxodon; species Diplotaxodon limnothrissa. Next base: position 5,397,146 of record NC_140605.1, read on the forward strand.
ACCTACAAAAATCTGTGTTAGGTGGGGCGATGGATGACATAATTACACACCCTCTAAAGAGAAGAAAACAGCCAGACAGGAGTTCTCCTGGGAAACTCTTCTGTTCTCCTGGTTTTGCACTTTTGTTTTTAACTCCACATTCTTTCTTTTTCTGTTTGGTTGGGTTTAGGCACCAAAATAGCTTTTTCGGTTATAGAAGGAAAAACCACAGTTTGAATAAAAGTACATAGTTTTACAATGCTAAACACACATTACTGCATTAAGCACTTCCTTGATTACCACTGTCCAGTGACAATGACAAAACATGAGTTTTCAGCTCATAAGAGTAATCTCCTTTCCATGATAAAATATTCATTTTGGTGGTTATGTTTTGGAGAAAAACATGCAGATTAGAAAGATCGGGTTTTTGCGAACTTATCAAAGAGTCCAAGAATAACTTGGAAAGGACAAGTCTATTTATTAATGTGGAAACCTGCATCTTTCCTAATCTGAACCAGAGCTTTTGGGACCTAAACCCCACCACACTTGGGAACCAATATGATAGATCTAGAGTCAAATTGTCCTTTACACACCCCAAGCATTTACAACAGCCTTATTCTAAAATTACATATTGAAAACATGTTGGTGAACTTATTCCTGGCAGTATATTGAAAATGATGTCTAAGAGATGATCAATGATTTAGTGAAGTCAACCAAGAACAGTCTATTCATACTCCTGTTGAACTTTAACTTAAGGCAGCAGTTAAAACTGGCTTTATGGTCCATACGTCTTTCTTGTTTTATTTGGACCAAAGAATGACCTGTTTTTAGAGAGCTGAAGTAATCTTCTTTTTCACTGCAAGCTTGTAATAACATGGATTAATGCCCCTAAAAAATATCCATCAAAAAATCCATGAAAATGTTTTCCAAACATCAGCTGTTCATATGAAATGCATGATATGCAGTAGCTTCCGTCTTAGCCGTATCCATCGTCCTTGCTCTCTCCTTTCCTCACTTCATTGCATTTAGAACATTATGACTTTGCTGAGTGTGTAAGGAAACATGAGCACCACTGACATTAACCTCCAGTTTAAAGTGACAGAGCACACAGAGAGCCAGTCCCTTTGTTCAGACCTGTGTGTAGTTGAAACAGGGCGGGATCGACACTGATGGAAATGGAAATTGAGCTGATTTGAAAAACCTGTCGAAATTGATGCAGTATTGTTTTTAAAAGCTGTCTTCTGGATGGTTCTGGACTCGTGTTTGGCCTGAAGCTTGGACTCTGCAAATAATTATGAGTCAGCTACAGGAGTCCACAGGAGACTTGGTCCGGGACACGGTTGACGGTTGATGAGTGTGACCATGACGTGTGCACTTCTGAGTCACTTTCAGTTGGGTTTTAGTTTGAGGTCAGAGACAATAGTCCTCCTTTACATAGCACAAATTTTGCAATTAGCAAAATTTCTCTTTTTCCCCCATTTAATTATCGTTCCCGTATCTCATTATTTTGGCCTGCAGCAGTGACTCAGTCAAGTTTGGTTCTCATTTAAAGACATTACGAGCAACCGTAAAACATTTCTTTCTCTGTCTGTGTGAGCATGCCGACACATTAATCCACATTCAGCACCGTTTCCAGGCTGCCACATTCCGTTACATAAAAGTTTAATTCATAAGAAGATTTGAGCCAAAACAGTCACAGAGAAACAAAATTACTGCTGAGTCTCTGTTTCCTGTGATTTGTGGTGGCAGGCACATAATTTGTCAAAGAAAGCTGTGCTGTGTTAAGTGTGTTTGTACAGTGGTGCGGGCTAACCGCATGCCAGCTCTGATTTTAGAAGTGGTAATATTTAATGACTCTACAACACCCGTCTGATTTGTGAGTACTTGACTCTGAGCACCACTCCTTCCTTTTGGTGTCCTTTCTGATTTGCTACTGCCGATGAAAACCAAGACATTTAGTTGCATTGCCTTTCAAGTCTTAATGTAAACATGTCAGATTTATGGAGTTTGCTGGGGGGGGTGAGCGTGTGCAATTATAACAGAAACATCACTGTAAGTGGATATATCAGCAGCTGAAGCAAATTCTGGTCTACTGCAGTTTTACTTTTTCATTTTGGTCAATGAAATGCCTGCTAAAAAATAAGACTTTAAATCACGAAAATATCCCTTAAACATTATCTGGGAGTGTAGACATGATTTCACATGTTAAATCCAGTACTAAGTAGAAAAAAAGAAAAACAGACCGAACCCCCTTTTTCTCTACCGAGACTTCTTTCCACTACAAAGAATAATTACTTTTCCCAACTCCCGTGCCATAATTGGTTACTACTCTTTTATCTTATCTATGTGCGCATAATTATCACAGTCATCATATTAGATTATTTCATGCATAATAAATGAACTCAAACTGTGTGGGTAATTAGCATGTTAGGATATGTGCCACGATAAGAGGTTCGCTCTCTCAAAGAGGCTATTGTTCAAGACATTCCTGAAAAGTGAGAAATGCAGAAAGAACTGAAATATTGGATGATCACTCTATAAAGTGTCTATTTATTTTCTCTGTGTGTGTTTGCACTCACATCTCGGGTACATTTCTCATAAGAAGTAATGTTATCTTGGACTCCAGGTTTCACACAGAGTAGTTAATATGCGTAAGATGCAAAAAGACATGGCAGGAAAATGGAGACTACTGTAAATGCTTGACTTTGGCAGCAGTCTGCTGTATAGATCTTGTTCAGTCCAAAGGACAGATGTGCAGCACTTCAGTCAAGCTTTCAGTAAGTAGGTTATAGTGTGCTGTTAATATAATAGGCATTTAATATTTCTTAAACTTCTTGACATTTTCAGAATATTTGTAGGTTGTCTTCAAACAAGCTTCCATTATAATACAACATTACTTATCCTGCCTTTTACAAATAAATGAAAGTCAGTTAAAGGCTAACTAAAAAATAACATTGTGATACAGCTGTTAGTCATGAACAACAGCAACTCTTTCAATTGAAATAAGTAAACCTGCTGCTGGATGCATCCTAGTTTAATGCTGCCTGCTTGGAAACAGTTCAGCTATTATTTAATAAGGGGAGCCAATCAGGACGGCAGTTTGAATTGCCTATAAAGACACTGGGATTTGTGAAAATGCAATAGCTACAAATTTTACTACTCAATTAAAGTCCAATTTTCAAAAAGTGTTATTAAAATGCAGTGTCTGTCATGTAAATAAACAGAGAAAAAAACGTGAACTTAAAATACAGGTGATGTCACTACTCTGCAGAGAAACCATCATCGAGCCTAAATTTAGACTGTTTCGTTTACGGTATTAAAATAGTTTTATGTATTTAAATGCAGGAAGCATGCAGCTACATTAATTCAAAAAGTTTAATGTGTCAGTATGTGCTCATAAATCAGTATTTCAAGGCTGAAAGTGACATTGTGGATACTTTCAGGTACATACTTTGTCCTGCAATATTTTTGGCACTAACACCTGTCACTGATAAGTGCCTAAAACCTGCAATACACCGTAATAAGGAGTTATATTTTGCCATAGCAAAAATAAAAAGCCATATCCATATTGTGCCCAGTGGCTTTATTTGACCCCTCCCCTCCCCCGATAACAAAAATCCCAAAAAAAAGAAGAAAGGCAAACAAACAAAATCCTGAAAGTTTCAGAGTTTGTACAATTAAAATCAGCGTGTCTTCTGCTATCAGATATAATTAACTCTGTAATAAAATGTTGTGTGTGCATGTGTCGGGCTGTGGGTGTGGGTGGTGCAACATGCAATGTTTCCAATACCTAGCTGAGAAAAAATTTCCCACCTATTTTCCACGTAGACATTCATAAAACCCACACTATTATACATTATTATATTTCTAAATGAAAATAACATTAGAATCTGACAAACTCCACTGAGATCAATCCAGACAGAGAAGTTTTCAGCCTAAGAGGTGAAAAAGCACCTCAGAGGAGTTCATAGGAAAGAGCACTTTAATTACCAGCGACTAAAAAAAAATTGAGTAAAAGAATGAAAAATGACACATAGTCACGCACCCACACAGCTCTCCCACGCACTATGTGACTTCATAAAGGTTCATCTCCAAAGAGTGATGATGGTTTTGTGCTAAAAGTGAGTTATAAACAGCTGTGGAACTGGCGTCGTCTGGAGACGGTACAGAGTCAAGTGTGTTTCTGTATGTCTGGGCTCGAGTCTGGGAGAAGAAAGACAGCTATCCAGATCCCCCTCCCCCTGGCTGCTCTCATCTGGTCAAGGTCTCCATACCGCTCTGCTGTATCTATGCCTGGATCCCTGCTGGCACTGCCTTGGCATTGCTGTAATGTTAGTGTGGTGTAAATGGGAATTTGAAATCTGATAGTGCTGATTGTGGATGAAATTTGTTTTTTTAGTTTAAAGAGCTTTTCAGAGGGGATAAGTAATTTCGACAGCCTCACTGAAATCATCAGTGTTTCATTAGTGCTCTGTGCTCACACCTAAAGATTGCTGTATGTGACATTGTTTTTAAATGTGATTAGTACCACACATCTGAACTTTAACACTAGTCTTGTACCAGGACTGTAAGGGGATTCTCCAAATGGTTCAAATGGAGACCGTGTCTCAGTCTTTATCTTTTTAGAACAAGTTCAGCAACAACAGTCTCATAGACTCATAAGGCTCCTGTTAAGTGATTTATCATTTGGATTTGGTGGCACAGAAGTTTTTAAAAATGTCTCTCTGGCCTGGTTGGGGAAGCATTAAGTAGCCAGAGCAAGTCCTGTAGTTTATCCAAGATGTATGAAAACCCAACCATTCTGGTTGGTAGCAATAACTGAGTTAATGCCTCCAATAATGAGCCTTTAGCTCTAATAACTGAAGCCTGCAGTATGCCTCTTTCAACTCGCCATTATGTCTAAAACAATAATTGCACAGATTCAGACCACACCACTGCTAATCCAATTGGCCTCATTATGGAAGACTTTTTTTCTAGATTGCAATGTTTCCTCTGAAAAAAACTTCTTGTTAGGAAAAAGCCTTTTAGATAGGTTTTTCTGCAATAGGTCAATCATTTCTGTTCCATGTTATTACCTGTTATATAGTAACAACAAAAACAGTCTTACCAAGATGTTCCTTATGTTGTAAGGGACAGACCCTACAGTGATACAGAGAAAACTACCAAAATTTAGACAAGCCCTTATGAGCAAGAACTTAGTGACAGTGGAAAGGAAAAAAAACTTCCCTTTTTTAAACAGGAAGAAACCTTCAACAGCACCAGGCTCAGAGAGGGGCAGCCATCTGCTGCAACTGGTTGGGAATTAGGACAGGGGACACGACAAAAGACATACTAGAGACAGAGATTACTAATAATGAATGATTAAATAAAGTATAAAAACGCAGTGAAAACAAACAAGTGAAGAAGAAACACTCATGGGAAGCCTCTGGCAGCCTAGGGTTACCTGATCCAGCCCTAGGCTTTTTCAACAAGAAAGGTTTTAAGGCTAATCTTAAAAGTAGCAAGGGTGTCTGTCTCCCAAATCCAAACTGGGAGCTGTTTTGACAGAATAGGGGCCTAAAAACTGAAAGCTCTGCCTCCTATTCTACCTTTGTAAATAAATATCCTAGGAGCCGTAGACAAGCCAGCAGTCTAAGCGTGAAGTGCTTTATTGGAGTGATATGGTACTGTAAGGTCCTTAAGATAAGACGGTGGCTGATTATCCAATACCTTGTATGGGAGGAGTAGGAGCTGAAATTTGATTCTGAAATGAACAGGGAAGAGAACCCAGTATTAGAGAAAAATGCTCCCTCTTAAAGCATTTGGATCAACTGAAGGTTTTCCGTCAGAGAACTCATGTTGGAAATGATATATTCACCAAAGGATAGAATTTGGAATATTTAAAATTCTTTCATGCTGCAAAATTCATCTTCAGGTTTACTCACTCCTCATTCCCATTTGGAAATTGACAGCTAAGGTTGCTTTGCAATATCATCTTGAAGTCTATTTATGCCCACTGTTAAGGCACAGGAAGCCTCTGCAGAACGATAGGTGTCGCCACTTAGACAATACTGCCATGTAAGTGATGTTATAGGAAGAGAAAAACTCAAAACTGTAAGCAAAGACTTTGCCAAGTGTTTTTTTGTTGTTGTTGTTGCAAAGTCTTGTGGCGCAACACGCCAGGTTACAAAAATCAAGAGCTACACAACTGGGCAAGGTGACATGATGTGACATCAAAACTGGCATGTGACACCTGGGACACTGGGCTTGCATACAAACAGAATAAAATCATGTGGGTCTCCTGGATCCTGGATCTCCTGCTAGCTGATGACGACAAGACTGCAGTCTTTGTTCACAAACAACACAAAAACTTGTTGTGAGTTGCTTTTTACAGATTTTGCCAAACTAAGTTCAGTGCCTGGCTGCCAGTCTCTTATAGATCTAGTGGTAACCTAGATAAGTCTTCTTATCTAGCTTGAATATGAAAAATATCAAACTTTTCTGTTAGAACATTTGTAACACGTCCATCCATCCATCCTTACCTATATTTGGCACTCCACCCTTTTTCTGCTGAGAACCATGGACTCAGACTTGAAGGTGCTAATTTTCATTTCTGTTACTTCACTCTCAGCTGTAAACCACTTCAGTGTGAGGCCACAGTCTAATAAATTCAGCAGAACCACATCATCCACAAAAAGCAAAGACGTGATCCTGCAGCCACCAAGGTGGAAGCCTTAAACCACTTGGCATTAATAAAAATTGTAAATAGAATCAGTGACAGAGGGCAGCCCTGGTGAAGTCCGGCATCTACTGGGAATGAATCTGACTTATTGCTGGAAATGTGGACGTGGAACACGTGATTTTACCTGTGGTTGCTTTCGTTCTTGTTTTTTTTCCCCATTTGTTCAGAGCAAAGTTGACCAATGGGCCACTCTCAAAAAGAGACGCGTGGTTAAGCTTCTCAGAAAGGATTGGCTGCAGCGTAGTGTCAGTTGGACTGTGAAGGTGAGACCCACCATGACAGGAGATGAGGGATGACTTACACCTGCCTTCTTGATGCCCTCTTCAAAACAGGCCTGCTTATCTTTCCAGGATATGAGAGTGTGTTTGTACAAGCTAGGGCTGGGAAATTGAGAAAGCGGTTTACTGTTTTGAGGTTTTCTTATAAGTCTTTTGTGTGAATCTCTCAATCTCAGTGAATGGCATGCTACTGTTCTTCTTCTCCCCCGTGGTCAGTGGTATTTATAAACCATCACCAGCCGACATTTACAGACAGAGAAGCACCTTCAAGACACTATTTTCTGTACTGGGAAAAGGACAGAAAGTACTTTGTATTTAACTACCTGGATATGGAGCTGGATTGTGGTGGTGGCGAAGGGGGGGGGGGGGGGGGGGTTAAGTGGTGCATCTCTAATGTGTGGAAAAACATTGTGGAGGCTACAGAGAGAACCAGGGTGTCAGTAAATTCTGCAGCCTCAGTCCACAGGAATGTCATGAATTATTATTAGGAGCTGTGCACTCTGAACAAACAACTGAAGCAGACATTCAGTGTGCCAGTGAAAGAGTTAACTTTCTTCCTTTGGACTCTCACCAGGAGGGAAGAGTCAGAAAGAAAAAAGAAAGGTTAGTTTGCTTCAGACACTGATGGGGAATTCCTCTCTGTCTGTTCTGCCTTTGCCGCCTCTGCCAAGTCCATTGTGCTTCTGCCTTCCCGAGCTGTTTCATGCTCAGACAATGAAAGAGTGTTTAAATTTGCAGCAAAAAAAAGTGTTACCTTTATTCCTACTATGGCCTCATTATTTATATAATGGGCAGACACTGGCTGTTTAAATTCAGAGAGAATGAGTCTGCTGTAACCGAAGCTTTCTTTGTGCTTCCTTCATCCATCTTCTTTAATGTACATATGGGAAGCACTTTTTTCTGTCTGAGAGACATTGAAAGATTATGTGCAAAATTTACTACTGCTATACAGCACCAGGCTGAGGAGATTATCAACATTCTTCACTACATTTATGACTTTGTCATCAGCGTGTACTGTAGTGTATAAATTTCATTCTACCACATGACTCTGACATTTTATACAAGATGGACATTAAAATAACAGATCATGTCTTCATGCTTTATATCATTTATGTGCAAGATGTGAAAATCTGTAATCTGTAAGTCATTTTATGATGTATTATTAGCAACAAATTTAAAAGTACCTTTTAATATTTTAGTTCTATTTTGTGCCACCAAAACAGCCCTAAGGCATGGGCCTGGGACCTCTGTGCGTGCCCTGTAGTGTCTGGAACTGTGATGCTGGCAGTGGATCCTGTGAGCGCTGTGGATTGGGCATATTCCAGCAAACCTCTTGATCAAATGTGCTTGTTGAGAAGCTGGGTGAAAGTATTGAGCACTTGTATTGGTCCAATACACCCAATAACATGCATTTTGATGCTGTGTAAGGGCAACTGCCATTGGGCAGTATCCAAGTTGCCCCGGATGCATCCAATGGAGTGTGAATGTTAGAAAGTGCTTACGCGTAAATAAGTGTTGTATGAATGTGTGTGTCACTGGTTGAGATTATAGTAAGAAAGTGCTTTGAATGCTCAACTGACTAGAAAGGTACTACACGAGCACCTTTCTAGTCCCTAACATAGGTTTAAGCAGTAAAACCTACCTTTATATGTTTGGGAAAGGATATGAGTAACAGCAGCCAAAGGTTTTCAAGCAGAACACTGATTGTAGTTTCATAAAAAGATAATCAGAAATCAGTGATGTTCGTACTGCAGTTCATCACTTCATCTGACAATGAATGTACCCATATAAAATAATGTAAATTGTGGTCACTGGCTGTTTAATCCATTCAGTCTTCCCATTCAGTGCTTTGTACTTACCACAGAACACAGCAGTTCCATTGATTTATCACAGAGGCCACATCTTAAAGATGTGATTCATTTCACTGACTTACATGTACATCAGTTAGGAGTTTTCAAAATATATATTTTTCAAAATATATCTAAACTTGTGCAGTCACATTATAGAGATACCTCTGCAGGATATTGCATAATATGAGCCAAGACAACTTCTTTTAACTGGCCTGCTGTCTGTCTGGATTGTTTGATTCATTTTTGTGAGAATCAAGGCAGGATTCCACCTGGGAAATGCCTCTTGTGTCTCCTCTCTGTGTGTTAGATCTGACAGTCTGACAGCTGGAATGAAGTGAAAACACATCCTTTATGTTTTCAGTGTGTTTTTACCTGTGTGTTTGCCTCAAAAGATAATGCATGTAAATCTTGATATACATTTTGCATAACAGATGCACTTTGGTGCCTTGGGATATAAACTTTTTTGGGCAAGTTTTGAATCGGACATAAATGTATTCTCAAGTAAAAATATTTATCCCAGTACATGGAGGCAAGGCCAAGTAATATCATGGTATTAAAAAAAATAAAAACATTTTTGCCTTCCTTTTGACGTCTCGTACATAAGCAAAGAGTAAAGATATAGTCAGTTTCATTATATTCTCAACTAGACAAGCAGATGTGTGACGTAGGTCGAGAGAACAGTGGTATTAACTTTTGATACCTATAATGACAGTTGATAAGAGGCATTTTACTAGTATCGTTTCTTAAAGGCAAGTTTCTCAAATTCAATACAGAAATTAATATTATGTTTTTCAGGGCAGTCACTTTTATCATATTCATCTTGTGATGAAGCAGTTTTATTCTGAAGTTGTCTGGTCTCTTCAGAGATGACTGGCACCAATCCATAGGGCACGACAGCTCAGTGAATAGTTTGGTGATAAGAAGAATTAAAAATGATGCCCCTTTTATAGAAACACCTTTAAATGAAGCACCAGCAGCACACCCTCGTGCTGCTGTGCAGTTTTTCAAATGTTTAATTACTTCTCAGCTTCCTTTAGCATCAGTGGTACTTTAATAAAACTTGTAGCTTTGGACTCCCAGATAGCTAACCCCAGTTAGCTGTACCCCTGCTACTCCACTAACCTGTTCATGTTTCAAATTGAATTTACCCTCTCATGAGACACCTGCCAAGCTAAAAACTCTAGTCTGTGAAACATAACACTAGAGACTTGAGCAGCCATAGTTGATTCTGTTCCTGGGGTCATAGTAGCCCCCCTTGAAGGAAATATAAAACTGCCAACTAAGAATAAATTAGATTTTGCAAGACTGGAATTCACTTTAGCAGTAAAGCACCTGTTTGCATTAATTTTGAAATTACTTAAGTCACTCAAATTATTACTGATTAATACTGAAACTGACAAAGTATGTAATTTTGATTTAAAAAATACCAGACTCATCCTCTCCATTCAGAACAGTAGTGACATGCTTAGCTGCATGTTTTTCTTAAACCACTGGCTGTGTCATGTTCAAAAAATTTATGTGGTCTTTTTTAGGAGAAATGGCATCAATTCCACTTTACATGGAGCAGCTCTCTTTTCTAGTAATCTCATCAAATTATTGAGCCCCCAAAGTGTGATTATTCAGAGTTGGGCACACAAAGCAGAGCTACACACATATATACTATGAGTCTTCTAAAAAAGAAAGCTCCAGATCAAAGTCCTTGGTATAACTCACAAATGGACACCTTAAAGCAGATAACCTTTAGCTGAAGAGGAGGAGATAGTGTTTCACTAATTTAGAAAACCTTTGTCTGGCTTGCAAAAATAGTTTTGTGCTCTATAAAAAAAGCCTTCTGTAAAGCTGGGACATCTTCCAATTCATCACTGATAGAAGAAAAAAGAATAATCCCAGGTTTCTTTTCAGTACTGTAGCCAGGTTAACAAATATGGAGGACCACAAGAGCCATGCGCATGGAAATAAAGAATTCTGTGCTTAAATAATGAGTTGTAGAATAAATTCTGCATTTGTAAATTCATTTTTGAATTCCAATTTAGTAAACTGATTTTTAAAATGCTTTTTAAAAACTTCATTTCAAAACCCTTTTTCGAATTGCACTTTAATAAAGTGATTTTCACAATGCTTTTTAAAATGGCGATTCCACTCCTCATTTCAAAATCCATTTCCCTTTCCTGTTCGCTCAGGGATTAACTTTTGGATTAGCTGTTGGATTAACAACTTCATTTTAAAAATCCTGCGGCTATTCAAATTAGCCACACCGTGGGATGTAATGAGTGAAAATGTGATGTCGACATATGTGGACGCCAGGTCCTAGGAGGTTAAAGCAGGAACTGCACACGCTAGTTTAAAGGCTGTAGGCTGCAGCCGTTGCTCTAACACTGTGTAAATGTAACAGGGCTCAGTGCTGGTTCTAATAGTCTGAGCTGCTTCCAGCTTTATTTGTGAAGAGCACAGCAGTTTACAAAACATGTAGCCAGCTCGTACAGATGTGACGTAAAATTTTCATAAACTAAGATGACCTTAAAATAACGTGGCGACGTGCGGTGATGCTATCGTTAGCCATGTTAGCACGTTACCTTCAACAGGTGGTCAGACTGAATAAACAGGCACTCAGTCAGAGGTTGCGCTGTTTGTTTTGCTGCAGGGTTTTCACATATCCGTGTCAAGTCGAGTGTAAATCCTGAGGCTGAACGGCCTTTGTAAAAGCACACACGCTACTTAGCAGGGCGAAGCTATGAGCTAGAAAAATCCAGACAGACAGCCTGTGTCTGTCCAACCAATCAGAGAGCTCCTTACAGCCCACGGTGTGGCTAATTTGAATAGTCGCAGGATTTTTAAAATGAAGTTGTTAATCCAACTGCTAATCCAACAGCTAATCCAAAACTTTTAAAACAGCTGATATTTATTTAAACTCTCTCTGATTGTTCTGTTCAGTAATTACTTCCTTCAAACCATCAATGTGTCTATTACACTCAGTTCCTTCTAGACTGCTGAAAGAAGTCATACCATTAGTAGTCAATCTATCTCTGTTAACGGGTGGAATGGAAATTGCGATGGACCCAACCACATAGTTCACTTTACACACTTTTATTTCCCGGTTGTTGGCTCTTTTTCAGCTGCCATCCACACACAACACAACAACAACCCAGTCAGGACCCAGTTAATCATTCTAAGCCGGTGAGACGTGATCGCTGATGCCTCTCAGGTGAGTCCGCCTCCCCCGCAGCGGTGCCACAGCCCATGCCCTGCCACAACAGATTACATGCTTTTAAGATGGTGGTATTAAACTATTACTTAAAAAGCCTTTACTTTACCCTCCTGTCTTAGCGATTTATAGACTAATCTCCAACCTTCCTGTTATTTCAGAAATTCTTAAAAGACTAGTTGTAAAAAAGCTAACTGACCATCTGCAGAGGAATAGCTTATTTGAATAATTTCAGTCAAGTTTCAGAGCTCATTATCAAAACAGACAGCTGCTAATGACAGTCTTATGGTTTCTGACAGTGGATCTCTGTGCATTTCATGTTAAACCTCACCTAAGTGCAGTGATTTGATATTGTTAACCATAATATTTAATTACAAAGCAGAACACCATATTAAAGGAATTATGGTTTGAATCATATCTATGTAAAAGAATAACGGATTTGTTCGTGTAAATGTGAAGGCTTCTTCGCACACAGAAGTTCGTCACAGAGTTCCACAAGGTTCTGTGCTGGGACCACTGCTATTTACATTATACCTGATCACCTTTCATTGCTATGCAGATGATACCCTGCTTTACAGTGCTTCTGGAAAGTATTCACAGGTCAAATTGTTCCACATTTTTACTATGTTACAGCTTTATTCCAAAAATTAATTAAATTCATTTTCACCTGAAAATTCTAGATACAATATGATAACAAACTGGGTAATTATTTTTAAACTTTGACTTAAACTCTGCTCTTTTTTTTCTTTTTTTTTTTCTTGTTATGAGATTTTCCTTTCCACTGTCGCCAACTGCATGGTCATAGGGGATTATTTCATTGTTGGAGTTTTCTCTCAAATATTTTAAGGTCTTTACCTTACAGTGTAAAGTGCTGTGAGGCAACAGTTGTTGCGATTTGGTGCTCTATAAATCAAATTGCATTGAATTGAACTGAAATTGGACAATCTCTTTTTATTCCACTAGTCTATAGATTATCTTTTCTCTCTTCTCGATGCTGCTCTCATTAACTAGAAAGGACTCTGGAAGTTTTTTCACTGAAAGGCCAGACTGTAGGAAATTAGACGGGTCTCTTTTTGTTTGCTCAGTCCATCCTGACTCATCACTGTGGGTATTTTTAGCTGTAAATTCCGGTTTGGCTTTCCCCACACCGTTCACAAGGCCTATCATATTCTTTGAGACAGAGAGGAATAATCAATGTCAAATATCAGCCGAATGATGATTAGTGGTGTACATACAAAGTTAAAAAACCTTGTGTTTCACAGTGTAGCAGCTGGATAACATGCTCACATCAGTGTGCGAATAGGCTGCCTGTGCTGTGTTTTGTCTGGCACAGCTGCCTGTATCTGCTGCATGCTCATTAAATGCTGGGCTTAAATCCGTGGTGACGCCATGCCAGCTCCGGTTACTCCCTCGGGAATACCTACTATTGTCATTCACTGGCCAGATTAAAGCTATAAAACTAAACTCTAACTAACTGTTGAATATATGTGAAGGAACAATGAGTGTATTTAAGTAATAAAGATGTCCTCCATTGGTAAACCTCAAGTAGAACTGGGGCTGGTTCTTGACTCTGCGCAATACTTTAATCTCCCCATACAATCAGATTCCTCACTGTTGAGGAGGCCAAGTGACCTGATATCCTGTTTGTCAGGAGAACAGAAATATTTCTGATTGTTGCACATCCTGCCGGTTAGCGATCTGTGGCAAATACAGCTGCCGGGCATGAAGACATATTTAGCCTCTATTGTATGAGTTTGGACACAGTCATGCTCTGTACTGAGCTTATCTTTAACGCAGAGGAATGTTTTTGAAATGAGATGTTGCTGGCTTGTCAATATGTGTGGGAGATTCTTGTAAGTTTTGTACATATGAGCTGCTAGAATTGTCGTGCAAAATTAATTATTTCCTTTTATCCTTTTATGTGCCCCTGAATCTCTGTGCACCAAAAATGCTGTCTGTGTTTTATTGAAATGAAATTATGCCATAATGTCACTTTTGCTATTAGCACCGAGAGTCTGTGCATGCCAATTGATCCTGCTGTTGTCATAGCAACATGAACCACTAAACCTCTGCGCAGCTGTTGTTATGAAAGCCCTCGAACAGCTGGGGGGCTATAGCTGTGGAGGGATTGTGGGAAACAGGTCTTTTGGTCCTCCCTTCACACCTTGACCCCAGAACCTACTAGCAAACGGAGGGGGATTTAGATATCTTAAAGATGCCCATCTGGAATTTTTTTGCTCCCTGTACAGAGATTCCATATGATTAGAGATAAAGTTTAGTCAAGAAGTTGTGAATATTCACTCATTCCTGTGGCTACCCAAAACCTGCTTTGCCATGAAAGCGAACAGTGAAAATTGAATGAACCAAATGAGGCTACATTCTCTCCCAGGGTTTGCCTGATGCATTGGAGCATATCCCATTATTGATATGAGCAAATGTTGTACACAGTGCAACAATAAAGCAATCATTTTACAAGGAGCACAACTTGTCCAGGGAGTAGCACTCTGTGAGCCCCACTCCTTCAGTCATAATAAACCCTGAAACGTGAACCAACAGCAAAGACTCATCCTCCCACTATTTGATTTAATGCAGAGCTGACTGGGGTGGTGTGAACCTATCACTACATCGAATACTACCTTTTTGTAACTCGTTCAGCATTACAATGCTTTTGCACATAGACTCTTTTGAAAGCAAGGCAGAATCTTTACATATTTACAGTAATTGTACTCCATATTTATCTTTTTGGACTCTGCTAGACTAGCTTTGCATGATTCCCAGTTCAAAATAATCCTTATTTCATCTGATTAAATTTGCGAAAAGGGCCCTTTAAGTTCTTTTTGGTTGCCCCTTACAAACAGAAATTGTAAACAGGTGCAATCTAAATTTCATTCTGGCTTTGAGTTGGTTATTGGGAATATCAGTTATAATGGATAAAGGGGAATGGTGAGAATTCTAGTGCTTTGGATATTTAATATTTTATACGTTCCTTTTAAATATACATTTAAAACACATCCTATTAAAAAATAGGATGTGTTGCTGCACTTTCCTTGCAAAATTGCGACAAGCCTGTTGGAAATTCTTAAAATGAGAGCTATCACTTCTCACTCATTGAAAAAAAACATCAAAAAATGAACATAGCCAACATGATGTAACCAACTGGTTTCTGGACAAAACCTCAGCATTAACAATTTGTCCCCTACTATATGATTAATGACTAATCCACAGACACACATTATGGAGTAGCTAAGTAGTAGTAGTAGTATTAGTAGCTATCCTTAATCCTAAAAAAACACCTTGAAACAAATGACCCCCCCCCCCCCCCCCCCCAAAAAAAAAAAGAGACAACAACAAAAACAAAACAAAACTGCTGATTAGTACTAAAGGTACTAAAAGTACTAAAAGTGCTCCGAAAAGTATATACAGCGCAAACACATTCAGGTGAAATTCAGTAACATGAATTAGCAGAGGTGGGGCCTAGCTATTGGCTGCCGCTGCTCCACATGTCAAACCAACTTTAAGCTTCAGCTGTATATAATGATTTTTACTGGTGTAAATTTTGGAATTTTAACATAGGAGTCTGTTGGGATTAACTTGCCTTTGGACCCAAGCTTAAATTGCCCTGAGAGGAAGAGGAACAACAATTTTTGGCTGTTCGGTGTTGCTTCGTTTTCACTTTGCTGCTTGGTTTACATGCCTGGACAGCCAAGACTCCAAGACTGAGAGCAAACTTTTCTGTTTTATAATGTCTGGTTGCAAAAATAATTTTCTTGGGAAATATAAATCTATACTGAAGTAAAATGTTATTTTCCGTAGAGGAAAATGGAAGTAGAAAAGCGCAAGTACAGATCCAGCGATTGTACCTGATACTGGGCAGATTAAGGAATGCTAATGTTTCTCTTGTGGATTTCGTGAGGAACAGGGTGATTAGACCTCCACTCTCCTGGGTGGAGACCCTCACTGCTCTAGCTTCCACTCTGATTTTTCTTTGACGTCGACAGGAAGATCAGCTGGGTCTCAGAAGGGCCATGGAGCGAGAGGAGGGGAATGGTGTGCACGGTGGGTTTTGGTATAAAGAGATTCCCCTCTAGGATCACACACAGGGGCCAGAGGGATCACCTAGGGAGGAAGAGCCATTGAGCTTAGGGAGGGCTCTGGGAAGGATTACCGTAAGGCTAAAATGTTTTCTTTGTGGCTGAAGGAAATCTAAGAAATGCTCTTACCCAAATCTCTGGTCTGAAGTGGCTGCTTGACAGCGAAACTCAACCGATAGTACTGGGAATAAATATTTGCTCCTCCCTTGAGTTCTTCAAATTTTCAGTATTTGTCACATTTATATGTTTCAGCAAACAAATTTTAATATTAGTGAAAAATATCTGCCACCATGTAAATATAAAATGCAGTTTTAATATGGCAGCAATTACTTTTTAAAATATTTTTTCCTAATGAATGAGAGCGTCATTGAAAAACTACATTTTGTATTTACACAAGTTATTTTTGCAAAATAATAAAATTTGTTTGATGATACGACATATTTAAATGTTACAAATATGCAAAAACCAAAGAAATCAGGGGGAGGGGAAATTACTTTTTCTTGGCACTGTACATCCTCAACATATTTGTTTCCCCCCAGATTTAAGTTTTTCTTTACTATCTCTGTTTTCTGATACGCCCCCTTTCAGAAGCAAAAACCCCCAAAAACTTGATACTCAATTACACACAGTTTTGAAATTTATAAATGATCCAAGTTGACTTTTGTTGAAAATAACATTTGGCGCAGTAACAACAGTAACATTGTCAAAGGTGTAGAAGAAAATGCAGTGAAGCATCAGGAGTGTTATGTGACAAAAGGACAGCAGGAAGAGCAAAAGCAAAGGTTTATAAGATGGCAGCGAGACCTACAGGAACATTAACCAAAAGAAAGGAGGCGGAGCTGGAAGTGGTAGTGTTGAAGATGTTAAAGTTTTCATTTGGAGTGACAAAACTGGACAAGACTAGAAATGAGTCTAACAGAGGGGCCGCTAAGGTTGAGTGTATATCAGAAAAAATGAGAGATGCAAAGCTAAAATGGTATGGCCGTGCAGAGGAGGGATAGTGACATGGCTGACAAAGGTTTTATGTAGCTTGAGGTGCCAAGCAGAAGGAAAAGAAAAACACCACAGAAAATATTCAAGGATGCAGTGAAGGAGGACAGGGAAAGAAGAGGATAGTAGAGAGATTGTGAGATGGAGGCACATGTTCCCCCAATGGGAGCAGCTGAAAAACGAAGGCCGCAGCATTATTAAAGTCTTGCTGCTTCATTTTCCTGTATAAAAAGTAAATGTGTTCAACTTATTTTGATGTATTTTATCACTGGAGTGGCCCTATGCCTATATCTATATCACAGCCCATCCCCACATTGTCCTTTTTACATTAACAGGCTTGACATTTTCAAGTTGAGAAAGAGCTAATAGAAATAACAAGTTCTATACAATTTAAAACAACAACAACAATAATAATCAGGATTTTCTTCCTTTTTGAATTGTCATAGGTAGCGATAAACTAGATGGATTATGGAAATGAAATGGGTTTTGGATGACATGGCAATTTGCCCAGTAAAATTAAATGTTAAATTAAATTAACCACTTTGTTTGCATCCTCAAAATAAATAAATAAATAAAAAATCTCTTTCCATTTTCTTAGTGAGACTGATAAACTTTAAAGTGAGAAAAGTATCTGGGCTCAGACATCAGCAGATTTCATACCAGTCCTCCCTACTCATAGGGTGGTACCTGCATACCACACAGAGTACTCCCGACTGAGCTGTGTAGAACTGGATAAATACCATCCCTTAAGAAGCTCTGTGTTCACAGATTGCTGGAGGTAGGTGGCCTGCTGTGAGGCCGAACCACACTCCCACTGTTCTGGGGGAGCTTTAAGTGAAAGATCAGGTGTCCAGGCCTGAATGCCTGATTGAACTTAAATCTTTTACATGTGCACCAAAAATGCTCCGTGTGGATCAGTCACAGCCAGCCAGTCAACTATTCAATGGAATTTTAACCACAGCCATTTACTGACCTCCCTGTTTTCACCTCTTCAAAATTATAATCACATTTGTACAGGGTGGGCCATTTATATGGATACACCGTCATAAAATGGGAATGGTTGGTGATATTAAAGTCCTGTTTGTGGCACATTAGTATATGTGAGGGGGCAAACTCCTCAAGATGGGTGGTGACCATGGTGGCCATTTAGAAGTCGGCCATCTTGGATACAATATAGTTTCACTAGTTTTTAAAAGGACAACTTGTTTTAGACCAGTTTTCGTAGAAGTCGATCTAGAATCTGGAACATTCTGGCTTTATTATTTTAATGTGACAGTTTATGATGCAGACTGGTTTTAAGAGGTTAAATCTGGTTTGAATGACAACTTTATATCCTTCTTAAACAAACGATTGACCAGTTGCATTCCTGCTCCTATTATTTAATAGTGTTTCAGTATTAATAATAACTTTTGCTAAATGTTTAATAATTCTATAATGTCTCAATAGGCTGGGAGTGGAGGACAGACAGACAGAAGATAATACAACAAGGTGCTGCGTTGTTGTGGGAAAGCTAATTGTAAGGTGCCATTTTCCTGTTGTGTGATGTTGGATATTATTATAAGTATCAGAAGCAAATCTATGTGCGGTTTTGTTTTGTAGAGAAATGTTGAGAAAGCGGCATCAAGATCAGTTCTTGTAATAATTTAGGAGCACAGAGTCACATGTAATTCATACTTTACACATGGTGGCATATTGTTGTTGGGTACACTGTGACTGATTACCCTGCTGAAGTTCAGTTTAACCAGTTGAATTTCAATCACCTGAGCAAACTTTATCCCTATTTCTTCAACCCCTGAATTGTTATGTTTACTCGCTTCTTGCTGTAGTTTGTCTGTGGTTCTGTTTTTTGAAGTTGTTGATTATTATGATTAACCCTTTAGTAAATGAACTGTTTGTGCACATGTTACAAGTAAACAATAGAGTCAGTTACCAATGACACATCCACACAAAAGAAGACCTGGGTTTTAGGTAACTCACTTATTCCATGTTCTTTCCTTTTTTGTTTATTACTGTTGTCTTTAGCTACTGTTTAGTTAGTGTTAGTCAACAAAACTAGGAAGTTTAGGAACAGATAGTTTTACTTAAATTACCCATTATGAGCCTCCTCTGTCAGGCTTTTGAGACATACCACCCTAGGTGCATGTGCACTAAGAAGACAGCAAGAGGTCACCTGAGGAGTAGCCATTTACCACAATTAGTTATTGCTCTTGTTATTTTACTGGTGAGGTCAGGCTTATATTAGCAATCTCATGTAAAAATGTGACTTCATTTTCTTTAAAGTTATACTAGTTAAATATAAAGTGTGTTAAAGTGTCCTAGTCATGAATGATAAACTAGAAAAATCAGGTGATGGGAAAAACATATATTTTCTGTATGTTGTTTATAATGTTGAGCAGAAATTATGTGGCGATGGAAACCACCATCTTTAAAAAGACCATTACTTTCTAATGATACCTGGACCTCCCGGAGACCAAGAATAGGGCACTTCATTGGTTTCTAAGAAACAATTGTCTGGCTTTTGAATGTTACTTTGGGCTGGATAGTGGTTCTATATTACATTTACATGACAAAACAACCCATTAATGCCCTCAAATTGTTTTTTAGATCCTCATGACTGGAACTTCTTCCCACAAAACACTTAGTTTGCTGCCGAGTCATTGAGACAGCAAAGTAAAATTGTAGCGTTCCACTTTTAGTAAATTATAGGCACTCATTAGTGTACAGTTCATTTATCTAGTTTTTCACTGGGGACATTGATATCAAAGGGGTTGTTGGGAGAAAAAAACAGGTTAGGTTATTTTCTAATTAGCTATTTTAGAATTATTTGAGGAAAATGGAAAAACTCAGTAGCATAACACCAAAGCCAGTATAGTACATTCTGTACTGGACAGCTTTTACTCTAAGGCAGGTAAAGACTATGTTTTGCCTATTTGTGCTGTGAAGGTACTTCCTATAACGAAGAAGTCGAACTTTCATGGTTTTAAAACAGAGCAGACATGTACTTCTTGGAAAAAAAAAAGCCAACAATCAACAATGTTGCCATAGTGGGTAACAACGCTTTAAGCTGTAACATTATTTCTTTGGCTAGTAGGCTACATTTACCAGTGGCTTAAGTTACTTTGCCCTTGGAATAATTTCAGATTCTATCTCTCTCTTTGATGTAAAAAATACACTAACTGGTGTTTTTGTTTGTCAGTTTCGTACGTTGGAAGAATGGAAATGATCACATAGCACCACAGCATGCTACAGCATTACATTACAGCTGTACTACTGCTACCCAGTACAGCAGTAGTTTAGTGCTATTTCACGCAGGATCAACTCTAAAATGTTTGTGAAGCAAATGGTGAAAGTCATAGTCCTATATAGTCATAGTCCATATAAGGATAGGATTGTAGTATCTGAGGGTTGCATGTTGTTATGGTGGGTAGAACTATATGCTCAAGTCAAGAAGAGATTGACCCAGGGGCCCTTCTCTATGGAGTCGGCATATTCTCTGTCACATGTACTGGGAATTGGCTACAGCTGTGAATGTGAATGTGAATGAATGCCTGTCTCTAAGTGTTAGTTGTATGTCAGATTGGCAGGCTGTCCAGATGATATCCTCTCCAGCCACCTGTATTCCACCAAAGGAAGGTTTCAGAGTCACTCTTGATATCGTTCATCAAGCCTCCAGTTTGAAATGTCTGATTCTATATTGTAGCTACTCTATGTATCAATTTCTATAAATGTACCTTCCCTAGGAAGAGCTTAGTTAAGAAGTTAAGAGTTAAGAACTAAAACAATGGAGGAGCTGTACACACATGGCAATCTAGTTTTTTGCCAAGCGGTGTCTGGTTATACTAAGCCATTTGTCTCCTCGTACACACAGGCAAGACTAATCGCACAGCCAGTCTTCATGTCCTCTCAGCCCCTAAGTGTCCCCCACCTCCTACCCTCTACACCCAGAACCTCCACCACGATTCCCCACCAAGGATTGTTTTACGCTTAATTTTGTTAGACTTAATGAGATTTCACTAATTAAATCTCCTCCTGGTTGGAGGAGACCCCCTACCTCCCTTTACATTACCCCCCTTCCACTTACTACCACTGCTGCCCATGGAGATTGTGCTCGTTTTAGACAAATAAACTTTCTTTATGAGAAACAGGACAGTGGGAGTTTTTCAAATTTGATTGGGTTTGTAAGGGCAGGAAAAGATGAGCTGCAATACAATAGAAGTGGCAGTTTATGTGTATTAACTTCAGTACTGCTGTTCTTCAGCCATATTTTGAAGCACAGTAGCCAAAGCTTTAAAGCAACTCCAAGTGACAGGTCATCACAACCATGCACACATGTTCCAAATACATGTCCCTAATAATAATCCCTGCTTAGCTGCATTGGAGTGCTAAAAGGGAAGTGCTGAAGGGTGGGACTCTCTCAGTTCAAGCAGTGAGGCCTTGGAGGTCATTGTTGACAGCAGCCGGTTGCCCTGCTATTGTGGATGACCCAATGGGACTCTTGCAATGACTATAGTGGGAGCCAACCTCCTGTTTCCCGTTTGAGTCCCGGACACCTAGTGCCAGCTTCGCCGCTTGGCTCCCTGGCCAAGAAGTCCATTATAGCCCTAACACTCCCCCATCTTCTCCCTCTGAAGCCTCTGTGTCCATTGTAGCCCTGCTCCCCCATCCTCTGTCTGATTTATGCACATGCACATACACACCAAACAGCCTCACATGTGTGCTGTGGCCCTCGGGTGGGCGAGTGGGCAATGTGCCCGTTTCAGATGTGAGTGCTTCCTTGATGAAGGCCCATGCTGATCGGATTTCTGCCACCTGTCATTCAGTTTAGGAGGCAGGAAAGGGGGCAAGATTGCTAGTGGGTGGTGTGGAGTGAGAGGGTTGGGGATGGACTTGGGGGGTGGCAGCACAGGAGAGATGCCATGGCAATCTGGCTCAGGTCCTGCAGCCCACTGCTGTTTCAGTAGTCTCAGAGCCTCTCAGACTCAAGCGGTCCTTTTTGGTCAGTTTATTTTTTTCTTAAAGTTCCTGCACAATAAGGTACATATCTTCTCTATGATTGAAAGAACACAATCAGTGCAGTTCAGTGGACTCAAAGAAAAATCCATGTTGGTTATTGCCAACGTTGTATTTGCTATGATGGCCAGAGGCTTTTTATTGCAGCCTAGCAAATCTAGATGGGGTTTTTCTTTTGGCCATCCTTTTCCAAAAAAATGTTATACTATTAATAATTATCCCTTGGTGTAAGTCATTCTCAGTAGCCCAACATATTTATTATGAATTAGGTGCTTATAGATTGTTGCTGGTTTAGTTAAACTAGCATGGAGATGCTAATAGACAGTGCATATTATACATATCTACTTTATAACTACAGTTACTGTAACTGGGGAAAAAAAGGACAAAAATGTTAACACTGTATCTATTACAGGTATACCTCATGTCGTTTAGCTGGTTGCTTTTGACAGATCTGAAGCTGTATATGTGCACTATAGCTTTCACAACAGACTACAAATAATAATGCTGATATTTTAAGAAGTAATGAAATGATTTTAGGTACTAGTTGGGCAACAAAATACAAAATTCACCTTCAGATAGATATTTTCTTCCAAACTTCTGTGACTTGAATGTGTTTGACACTTAAGTTCTTCATTAATATCCTCACTATGCTTTCCCCTCCATCACATTTGCTACCTCTGTGCTTAACCAACATCCTCCAATCCATCCATATCCATTTCTCTCTCACCCGGGCTCTTTACCCTACCAACCCTAATTGTAATTACGTTGATTTAACTTAGACACATGCGGCTCCCTCCCTGCCATCTGAATGGAAGCTTATTAGTTTGAATATTTTTTTTTATATTTATTTATTCCAATTTCTCAGGGTCCCTGTCGGCATTTCCAATTACTCTTGTCGTGCGGCTGTAATTGCCTCCATGCTAATGGCCGCCAGACAATCGTGCTAAATGAGGTGAGGCCGAGAGGCTAGGAGCCTGACTTCATTAAGATCTAATGGGATTTTATAAGGGGGACTGAAGACCCAGCTCATCAAAAAGAGGGAGATGGAAGGAAAACAAAACAGATGGAGGGGGAGAACCAAATCACCACCACACTAACTTAGCTTGCTCCTTTCCATGGCACTCCGATGACAAAAAAGAACAGGTTACTCTTCTTGCACACGAATACTACCTAATTATAGAGAAATACAGTGCTACTGAAAACTGCACAGTGCCTTACAATGAAAAAACAGACGCTGCTAAAGAGATAAGTGCGCATCATTTCTCTGGTTGTCCAGTTGATCATAAAAAGCAGCAATTTTATGTATCTCAGGCTGTTGGAAACAGTCTCAAGGCAACTGTTTCTTTATTGGCAAAGTAACATCGTATATATAAATGATATATTTGTGGATAGACTAGAACGTCGAGGTCAAGTCCTCCCACATTTTTCACACGTTATTCTCACAGAGAAAGATGCGAATGCATAGCATGCACACAAAACCATGTTATGAGACCAAAGCAATACTGTAAAACTGCATACAAGTTAAATCACGAAACCAGAAACTAGAGAGGGCACGCGTAATATTTCAGAGCTGGTATTGTGATTATCTTATGATGTATTGTTGTAAACATATGTACTTGGGTGCAGGTTTCACTTCATCATTGGGGAATGTACATTAAGTTGGTCTTAGAAGTCCTTTTCCAAGAAACGTTAAAGATCAAACACTATTTCCTACATTCTGAGGATTTTTACTGCAACTCCTTTTTCTGCATCAATGTAGTGGTTAAAATCTCTACATTTGGGAGAAGGAAACAGGTAACAGTTCAACATATAATAAAATACAGTAAGGCTCTCAGGCATTCTTTATCATGTTCACATATAGAAGTGCATAGATACGCTTTCTAAATATCAGAATAGATGTGTCTCCTGCATCTTCCTCCTGAAGAATGCACCTATGTATGGAAGAAGATGATACTGGTCATGCTGTTTCTTTCCTTCACATGTTTGCTTTGGTAAAAAGGACCTCAATTACAAATGACTAATCGTAGATATGATCCTTGATATGTTGTCTTGGAAAGTGCAGAAACAAATTCAAATGTGCCTCCGCGGCACGTGATCGCCTACAAGTTCTCTTCTCTGCCTTTAACGTAATACATATTTGACCCATCACCTACATAGAACCTGATTAGGTAGAATTGCAATATCCATCTGAGTCACTGTATTCAAGATGGTCGAGCAACATGGCAGCTTTCAAAAACCAGTGCCCCCCTCCTATGTATTTTTAGTTGATAAATTCCAGGTTTATGAGAATTAACCAATAATTCACCTCTCCTCTGGTTGGAAAAAAGTCCAGTTGTGTGGAAATCCATATAAAAACATCTCTTCAGCTAATGTTATCTGTAACCTTGTTAAACATTATCCTGATTAATTTATTGGTTCAATTGATTACTTAGTTTTACACAATAGAAACATTTTTTATTTTTATTTTCTGAGGTTCTTTTGTGTGTGTGTGTTTGTGTGTGTGGGTCAGGCAGGGGTAATTATTATGAATTTCTGAAAAACGACAATTACAAAACAAATCAAACATTATGCAGCATAAACTTTATAGTGGGGTTGTGAGTGCTGCACTGAGACATACAAGCAATTCTTGAAAGATCTGCTGTCAACTGGTCGACTGTTTCTTTTTTTAAATTAATTTTAGTCATCTTGTTTTAGATCAGAGACAATGCAAATGTATCTGTTCTTTCGACAACATGCAAATATGAATCCCAGAACCGCTATCCAAGGAAATTCAGTGATATAAATAGTGGTGAAGAATTGCAAAGTGTATGTGGACACAGTGGAAATAAGGCCAATTATCCAGAAGCTAGATCTGCTGTGGATTCCAGAAAGGTAAAACTGAGTTTTTATTTCATTTTTTAACAATACAATGTTGACTTTATTTCATTTTAAGAACATAATGTTTAGTTTAAAACTGACATATTAAATAATGAATCATGCGTTTTTAAGTTCTACAGGTGTACTGCCTATATATACATACAGGTGTGACATATACCCAAGGTGTTTTTAAGTCAGAGCAAGCATAATCAAGTAATGATGAACTAAACCTGTGTTAATACACTGCAAAGAAGTCTGCTCATAGTAAACTGAATTGGTTGGTTTTATTATTGTGCCATGGACAAAAAAAATCACCAGCCAGGTTTATAAACCACCATAATTTAAAAACAGTGTTCCATAGAAGCTACAATAAAATGAACATTTTTAGTAAAATACATCGATCCTTGTGTTTTTGTTCTCTAGACTTTAGGCTCAAATGTAGCTTACAGTTAATAGACTTAAGGTTAAAATATCTGATCTGATTATCTGACAAAACCCTTCTAGATTCTCAAACACTTCATCAAATATGTATCCTCAGCTCGTCACACATATATTCATATGACCCGTTTTCCTCCAAGAGGTTTATAAATCTGCCAATTTTAAGTGCTGGGAAGAATTCCTGTTCTCAACTTGATAAATTTGCTATAACAAAAAGCTTCAGAATTGTCCTTATTTTTAAAATGTTGTTTAAATACATGTTTAATTCCATAGAGAAAAATGTGATTTACTCCAAAGCCAGACCTTCATTTCTGACATTTCAAGCAAAAAGCACTATTTTCTTACTATTTCATATTTTTGATCTACACTGTTAAAAAAAACATCCTAAAACAACGGTAATATTCCGGCAGCTGGGGCGCCAAAATACGACCGTGAAATAACAGAAAATCACTCCCCATAAAAATACGGTTATTTCCAGTAATGAAAATACAATTAGTTGCGCTAATTTGACATGGGATCTCGCCTTTTTCAAGTGCCACTAAACATTAAATCAGGAACATGTTAATGTGATGAAACAATGAAACCATCTATAAATAGGAAAAAAAAACATCTTAAAAAAACGGTAATATTCCGGCAGCTGGGGCGCCAAAAATACGACCGTAAAATAACAGAAAATAACTGTCCCATAAAAATACGGTCATTTTCAGTAATGAAAATACAGTTTGTTGCGCTAATTTTACATGGGATTCTGCCTTTTCCAAGTGCTTTTAGACATTAAATTAGGAACATTTTTACGCGATCAAACAATGAAATTACCTATAAATAAGGTCACTGAATGTGGAAATATGAATCATAATACGTAAATGTACAGAAATATACAGTTAACATTTGGTTTAAATAATAATTGATTGCATGCCCTGGGACAGACTGACAGAGGCGAGGCTGCCATATTGCACCATCGGCCCCTCTGGCCATCACTAGTAGGCGGTAGGTGAAGAGTCTTGACCACGGACACAACGACGGAGAGTGTCCGAGCCGGGGCGCGAACCAGCAATCTTCTGATCACAAGGCGAACTGCCAACTCTTGAGCCACGATCGCCCTAACTAGCAACGATAATAATACTTATGTGATGTAACACACGCTTATAGGGATCATGTTATATACTTTTCCATAGCATTACATTTGAATTCAACAGTTCAATCTTTCAAATAACGGACAGATATTTGTGAAATCATGATACATTTGTGAATGTATTTTAACAATCTAAATATGCATATGCACAGACAGATACATTTAATAATCATGACAATTATGTTGTATTACATTACAGTGATTTAACGTTAATTTACATTCAAAATGTGAAGTCAAAGTCTATTTACGTAACTTTAATGATATTCTAGAAGAACAGAACATTACTGTAAAATGCACAGTAAAATACCTTCATATTAGGGTTTTTTTCCTACGGTCGCAGCCATACCCGCGACCTTGTTGTTAGTTCACATTCATTGGCCGATGCTTAGCGTCATGTTATTTATATTATTGCAATTCCTACCTCTACATTTCTTTTTCAAAATATATAATTAGCACAGCGTGTCCGTGCAATGTTTTACATTGTGGCATGCAGAGAAATCGTAACAAAGAAGCTCACAGAGAGAGATTGAGCTTGTTATTTAACCCCAAGCTGG
Source organism: Diplotaxodon limnothrissa (assembly GCF_057381915.1). Taxonomy (NCBI): domain Eukaryota; kingdom Metazoa; phylum Chordata; class Actinopteri; order Cichliformes; family Cichlidae; genus Diplotaxodon; species Diplotaxodon limnothrissa. The sequence goes on from NC_140605.1 coordinate 5,424,247, forward strand.
TAGGGGGAGCTCCTTATTAAAACACTTGCGGTGCTACAATGTGCCTCAAGGTTCAACAACAGCACAACAGAAGTCACTCATGGTACAGCACTCTCTCTACAAAACAACAACTATCAGTGACGCTGCACCACGGCGTAAACACAACATTCAAGATAACAGTTTAAAGTAACGTAACCATAAACAATAAAACAAGAACATCTAAACAGCAGCACATGTCCCAAGGCATGATGGGAGACATTCCTGGATGTATTTTTACGATCTAAATATGCATATGTACAACAAAATATATTTAACAAACAAGTAAATTGTGTTTTATTACATTTACAGTGATGTTATGTTATTTTACATTTGACGTGTCAGATCACAGTCTACTTATGTAAATGTAATGATGTTCTAGAAAAACAGTACACAACTGTAAAATACACAGTAAAATAATTTGACATTAGTATTTTTTGGAACAGTGTAGGAATCCATCCTGTATTAGTCTGAACAGCCATAATATAAGGAAAATCATGATCTGCCTCAGTCAAACTGCCTAAATTCTTCTTTTCTCACTCAGTTTTACCTAACAGCTGTCTCAAGGCACTTTTCTGTATATTGTAAGGTAAACAATAATTAACAACAATAATAATACTAAGAAAACAGTTGAGAACAGAACCTGCCAAAGTTGAAAATTATACTACTCTGTTATACTTTTTATTCTTATCTCTTTATTAACCAAGATTCACACAAGCTAATGGACTTACTTTACTTTTACTTTTGCTTTAAAATAAAAAAATTCTCATCTTCCAGTAGCAAGTAGAAGTTTCTCTCTAGGTCAAAATGGTTCAGGAGTAAGGTAATGTGAAGCACAGATGGTAAACTCTGTCTGTGTTCAGACAGCAGTACCTCGTGAATGCCTTGTGTGACTATGATGCATTAAATATCCCCATGAAACTCATCTTCTTCTTGCAAAACCATGTGAATTTTGTCTCTACAACAAACACTAATGGAGTTACAGCCAGTTAAATAAAGCTTGTAAAATGGGCCCAGCAAAAGGCCCATGGTAAGGGTTAAAGTACTTACCGGTACCAAATCTAAAGCGACATGTGAACTGATGCCAGTTTAGGATAATGCAGTAATTGCAGAACTATAACTATGTCCTAAAGTTTCACAGTCAGCTGAGCTACCAGGTTACATTATTTATATAATAATATAGTGACTAACAATGTAAACAAAAGCTAAAAGGATCATTTTCCAGATAGAAAAAAGTCATACTGAGTCATACTGAAATATAGAATAAATTCAGTGTGAATCTTTTCCACAGACTTATCGTGAAACAAACAGATGTGTGTAATCGTTTGGGCCTTTTCAGTGTTTTTTGTCCCCTGATATGTTGTCCTGGCTGCGCTCATGGTGGGATGGTGGTTGTGGTTTCAGGCTCGATCCTGGTAGGAACAGCTGTCCTACAGCTGCCATCTCTTCTGCTTCAGAGGGGGAGGTGCCAGTGGGGAGGCTGAAAAACAGTCCCAAACCTCCTGGGTCAGAGCCCTGGTATGGCGGTCTCCCTGGCAACCAGAGCTGAGACTGACTGCGGTCTCGTGTGTGTGTCTGTGTGTTTGTGCATGCGGTACATGTGAGTTTTAGGGAGGTAAAGGTGCCGAGCTGTTCCTTACTTTTTTCAGTACCACCTTCAATATAACGATCATCAAATGTTTCCCTAAGATGATATGGAATGAGGTCAACAGAGTTCATGAAGTGTAAAATTTCCTTCCCTAAAAAAACAACAAACAAGCCCGCTGAAACCACACAGGGATGATTAATATTCGGTCTCTCCCTCTGTTTCTCAACATAAGGGAATGTGAAGCTCTCTAAGACCAAGATACTGAGAACGGGAGGAATAGAGAAAATGGGGGAGGAGAAAAGCAGTGGAAAGAGGAAGATGTGAATTTAGAGAAGAATGAAGAGAGAATATTGACGAGAATGAGAAAGAAAACAAGGGGATGCAGAGGAGAGGAGACGAGAGGGCTCTGGAGATGGAAAAGCAGGGGGATGGACAATGATGGTACTTGGCTTTGGCCCCATCAAAATAGCAGTTGTCATGCTAACTCCACCCCCTTTCCTCCCTTTCTGTTTCACATAAACTGAGGTGCTCCTTCATCTCCGGGCCTCAGAGCTCTCAGACATTGTCTAATCACTTACTATACCTTTAAGAATGAATCTTTTACTATAAGTGGAAACAAGTATATTGCCTTAGATTAGTTTGTTGTCAAGAGTTCTTTCTTCTTTTTCTGTTTGCTAAAATGTCATGTTTTGCATTGACTTGAAAATGCACTAACTTTTACACAAATGCTCCAAGAGGTGATTTCAAAGTTTTAGTCACTGCTGTGTGTGTGTGTGTGTTTGTGTCTTTTTCCTCTAAGCTTTGATTTATATCCAAGCTGTCTGTGCCCACTCCAGTCAATGTATATTGATACAGTGGTTGCTGAGTCTTGGCAATTATCCTATACAGTGCATCCTGGCACTTTAACTTGAAATTATAGCGCCCACCAACCTTCTGTGCAAACACATTTGTTGAGACAGGTGCGAGTTTGTATTGTGTTCAGTGGAAGATTCTGTACAGTCCGTTACAATAAGCTCACAAGGCAAAAGCACAGTAACAGGTGTTAGCTGTGACACATGAGCAGTATTGTGTATTGGCTGATCAAGGTGTGAGAGGAGTGTGTGTGTGTGTGTCTGTGAATGTGTGTGTATTTGCGACAGAGAAGTGCTTTTTTTATTGACACTGGCAGCACATACTGTACTTTGGTGCAAAATGAATTTCAATTTACTTCACTTTTTCTTTCTTTGCTTCCTTATTTTAAGCCAGCAACTTATGAAGAGAAGCACATTTTAGACTGAAATGGCACAATGCTCATGTTTAAATGGAAATTTCTGCAGTGGCTGTGACAAACGTGTTTAAAGCATTTGTCATTTGAACAAGACAACACTTAAAGAGAACATATTGTTCAAATCAGCGTTTACATTGTTTTTAACATTGCTACGTGTCCCCAGTGTACACTACACCACAAAACGACCTTCTTTCATCAGCCAGAGTGTGTCTGAATCTGCTGGCAAGCAAACTGAGCCTTAAATTCCAAAAGAGCAGCTGCCACAGCGCACTAGCTGTATTTTCTTGATAAAGATGCAAAGTCTAGAATGTCTATAGGATGGACAAAAGATACTTCATGAAATCTAAAAGAGCAAATCTTTTATTATTTGGCAATGCCCAAAGCTGATATGCTCATTAATCTCTTATAATAAACCGCGTTGACATGGAGAGCTGAGGCCTAGCAGACACCAACATTCCAGTGCACAGGCTATAAGGAGAAAAAAACACCCACTGTACTCTTAGCATTTTTTAAGCAATGGCCATTATGGAAAGTGCAGTTTTGCTATTAATTTTTGAAGCCTGCAGGTTGCTATTTAGAGTGTATATTAATGTATCATGGGCTGTGTTAATGTTCTGCCTAACTCTTTGATGTACAGTGTATTAGTTGAAGTACTCAGTGATATGCCAACAATTTTATAATGAATTATATTGTTTTGATTGCGTGTTCAAATCAATCAATGGATTGCTTCTTCTTCTAGAGAGCTGAGTGTAAAAGCAGAGCTCTCAATTTACCAGTCGACCTACCTTCACCTATTGTCACAAGCTGTCAGTAGTGACTGAAAGAATGAGACCGTGGATACAAGTGGCGGAAATTAGCTTCCTTCGAAGGGTGGCTGGCCTCTCCCTTATAGATATGGTGAGAAGTTCAGACATCTGGGAGGGGCTCAGAGCTCCTTTCACTGCTCCTCCACAGCGAAAGGAGCCAGTTGAGGTGGTTCGGGCATCTGACAAGGATGCTTTCTGGGCGCCTCCTGGCTAATGTGTTCCGGGCATGTCCTATCAGGAGGAGGCCCCGGGGCAGACCCAGGACACACTGGAGAGATTATATCTCTCTGCTGGCCTGGGAACGCTTTGGTGTTCCCCTGGACAAGCTGGAGGAGGTGGCTGGGAAGAGGGAGGTCTGGGCTTCTCTGCTTAGGCTGCTGCCCTCGCGACCCGGCCACGGATAAAGGGAAGAAGATGGATGTATGCTTCTTCGTTTTCTTTTGACAAAATGGTAACAGAAGTTGAATTGTTGCCTTCTGACAGTTGAAAAGAGAATAGTTAGTCTTTGCAAACCAAAAGAGAAAGATGAGATCCATTTACACAGAGCTATCGAAAATGCTCGTGACTGCACTTCCTAAACAGACACAATAGATTTATCTACCAATTATCCATGGCACATGTTAATGCTAAGTGTGAACGTGTGTAAAAACGGACATTTAGTTAGTAAATGTCATAATAGTTTTAATAATACTGGAATAAGCTAAGTAGTATTTCTGCAGTGCACCTTGTTGGTGATACCTATATCAGATTTCAAATGGCTTCTTACAATGACGTCTTGTTCTTCTGTATGTTATATCTGTGGTAACAACTGCAAAACGTTGGCTTTATTTTAGATTTACACTGATAAGATGAACTGCCACTTCAAATAAATCACATATACATCCCCAGCTGGCTGCAAAAATAAAGACAAGAAAGGAAAAGTGGGTAACCCACAGTAAATCTTATTTGATGAAGACGTAGAGTTGAAATAATAAACTGAGGGATCTATTTGTAAAACTGCTAGAGTAACTATGTCACTATATCTTTGTCAACCTGGATATCTTTAGTATCCATTTTTTGGTAATTGTTGTTTTGGAAAATACTTTTATAATAACTCAAAATTTTTGCTGCAGTGTGATGCACAAAAAACAAACATGAAATCATCATAAAACATGAAATTTGTATGATTTCACATCCACAGGACTGCAACATTTTAGGCTTCAGACATCACACACGTGTGTTTACCATAGCAGATGCTCCATGCTGCTTCCCAGGCCTGTGGCTGCACACCAGTGGAAACAACAAACAGGAGACGGATCTTGAAATGTGCCACATTCTTCTTCTTAGTCACAAGTGGGCCAGTTCTGGCAGACCGGTGACAGGAAAACACCAAACGTAGATGGGCTGGACGTTGTTTCCATAGAAACAGACCTCATGCGAAAAGGTCACTGTCAGAGGATTTTCTGAGAAAGAAGGCACGGAGATTATAGGTGGTGAGGGTATGGGGCTGTTTCACTATCCATTTTTATACACTCAACCCCCCTCCCGACCAATATTCCAACAATGATAAAAAATGTAGGATTTAAATAGCGCAATTACATGGCTGCAAATGGTGAGAGCCCCTCTCTTTTTATTAGTATTTCTTTATTCACTTTTGAAGTCGAGAATTGAAAAGGGAGAGTGGTCGACAGCCTGCACGATGCCTGAGCTTTGTGTTTCAGTGCAGATATGTCGCCTGCCTGCCCCCTCAATCACTGGCAGATTCTTCTTCTCTCCCCTCCCTCTCAAGTCATTTTAATTAAGTCAGTCTCACTGGCATGGTAGGCAAAGATAATTGGAGAGGGTTTTTGGATGCCATTTACTCTAAATGACGCCTGTTTCTTCCCATTCTCTCGCCTTTTCCTCCACTCCCACAGTTTCTCTCACTACTCCCCTCCCCTCAGCTCCCCATCTCCGGGCAAAGAGTTACCTATCTTCCCTTTTTCTCTTTTTCCGTCTTATATTCAAACGCGAAATATGGATTAACCTCTTCTGTGTGGCTGAGGGGACGACTTCCAGTGAATTGCAAATTTTGGCCAACGCTGCAATTTATTTGAAATGGCAAATCAGGCAAAGCAATTTACTGGAAATGAGGAGCTTCTTTGAACTTTCCCTCTTTGAGAAAGTTTGTGTTTTCTAATCGTGTGTAGGAAAGACTCTTATAGAATTGTCCATCCTGTACTTTAATGAGAAAGTACAATTCTGGGTTTTGATTTGCTTCATTATGTCTGTGAATGAGGTGTCGAGGATTGCTGTAAAAAGCCTTAGTCACTGCATGTTGTCAGTGAGGATCAGAGTATCCGTGTTCCTATATTACTTCCACATGTCAGGAGCTTCCATTAAACCAAGCTGGTTTGTGTTTAGTGTCGACATGCTTGCTTCAAAGTCACTTCACTAATATATGGCCTAAATCTGCAGGAATGTACAGCACATAAAATGTATCAATGGATGATTGATAGGCCAAATTGCACACACTGAAAGGAGCAAAAACATGTGTTCAAATTAATCCACGTTAGCAGCACTACCGGTGTTTCAGTGGTCTATGGTGTATGTCAGCCATGTAGGATGTGTGTGAGTGTTAAGTGTGCATGTGGGGCTCCCTCTATCAATCAGGAAGGGTTGGGTCCTGCTGCTGAAAAGGGGCTACAGTGGGCCACCCATCCAGTTGAGCGCTCTGGGGAGATCCAATGTCCTCAACGCTTTAATGCACTCCAGATGTCCCTTCAGCTGAAAGAAAGAGAGACAGAGAGAGAGAAGTGAGAGGGGGGCAGAGAGAGAATTGGAGGCTATAATCCTCAAAGCAGACCTCTAGCTGTCTCACAGCCTATAGCTCTGGTTTGGGGGATTCTTGCCGGTGCACCTGGGGCTTTGTGCTGTTGAGTTTCATTTCAAAATAATAGTGATTACATATATCATTTTTTGTCTTTAGCTTTGTTTCCTTCCCATGTCATCAGCAGACAAACAGCTAAGTATATAGTTGCTAAGGGGGTGGGGGTGGGGGGGCGTTGTGGAACTGTGACAGTTATTTAACACAGTACTCATATGGTACTCTTGTTCTGGTTGCTAATTTTAATGAGTGCAGTTTTCGGAGAAGTTTCTGAGTTTTCCATCCATCCTTGTATTTGATATCTTATCTGGGGCAGGGTTGTGGGCGACACATTCTAAGCTCAGACTTTTCCTCGTGCTCTTCTGTGGTGAAACTGAGGCATTGCCTGTCAGCCAAAAATCCCTTCAGAGTGTCCTGGGTCTGCTTTGGAGACTCCAGTCAATGTTGGAAACACCTCACCTAAGAGGTATCCAGCAGACATCCTAATTAGACGTCTGAACCACCTCAACTGGCTCTTTTCAGTGCAGAGGAGCGGCAGCTATACTCTGGGCCCTCTTGAATGACCAGGTTCCTCAGTCTACTCTATCACACTCTCTGCATCCAAAAGTCCCCCGGGGTCCACTGGACGAACTGTTCCATGGAAACCTTATTTTACAACTCACTAACTGTGAGGGTTAATCTGCTCTCATTTTTAAATATCACACCTGGAGAATTCAACTGTAACAAGTCTTTTCCAACATCTATGTATTAGGTTTCACTTTTATAATGCTGTGAAAAGTATTTTCTGATTTCTTTACATGTTAGTCACAGCTACATGTTTCAGATCCAGATATCAATTTTCTTCTGTCTATCCAATAAAGGCCACAGGCACAATACACCATGGACGTGTCAGCAAGTCTGGGACAGGGTTAACACATAGAGACAACCAGTCACATCAACAGTCAGTTTAGAATCACCAAACAAACCTAACCCCATGCATGCTTTGAGGGGACTATGAAGTACCTGCGATAACTGGCAATGCGAATTTCACAGTACTCTGAAGAAATTTTGTCCCACTTTTCTTTGCAGAATTGTTTTAATTTAACTACATTAAAGTTTTTTGTTTGTTTGTTTTTTTAAGTATGAACAAGATGTTTAAGGTCATGCCAAAGCATCCCAATCTGACTTAAGCCTCAGCTGTGGCCTGTCCATCCAAAACCTTCTTTTTTTTGAGCTGTTCAGAGGTGGATTTGCTGATGTGTTCCAATTATTATCCTGCTGCACAACCCTAGTTTTCTTGAGCTCCAGGGAACAAACTGATGGCCAGACATTCTCTCTCAGGATTTTCCAGTATAGAGCTGAATTCATGGTTTCATCAATTACAGCAAGTTGTCCCGGTCCTTAAGTAGCAAAGCAGCTCCAGATTGTCAGACATCCACACGTATCTTTAACTACTTTAGATGATGTTTTGGGTTCTTCACCTCCTGGATGTGTTATTGTTATATTGTTTCTCATCTGTTCTTGAGTGTCTTTAGATCGTGACGTGACTTGTTGCTTTTTAGTCTACTTTTATATCTTGATTCAGTGGGTCTGGCAGTAATTAGGACTGGGTGTGGCCAGTAAGACTGAACTAAGGTTTCTAGCAAATGTTGTTAATTGTAGTTAATTCAATTACTTTTTCACATAGGGCCAAGTAGATTGGCCCTATGTAATGTAATCATCATAACCTCAGATGATCTTTGTCTGATATTAAATCTAACATTTGTTCGATCATCTGAAACATGCACATGTGACAGCTATAACCCAGAAACAGGGCAATTGTTTTTTCACAGCACTGCACTTTGCCAAAACTGTGATGTGCGTAGACTTCACACCATCTGTTCTGCATGAATGAGATATTCACTTTTTGCAGCAGTGGCCACAAAAAGCTGTGTGATACTCAACTTCATTTCAGACCTGTGCACAGTAACGTTAACCATTACAAAAGCAGGGCTATGACTATGACTGGTAAATGCCCAGAGTGCCTCTCTTCTGGTAGGAATCCAGTTTGGGGCCTACATAGTGACTTTCATTTGTTCGGCGTGTCTTTCTACTATGACCGTTCTTATTCTTTTCTTTTTCACCTTTTTCACAGCTTCTCCTCTACATCCTTTGCGACCTTGCGCTCTCCATTTCCCTCTGGACCTTTTCCCTATCCTCCCTTCACAGCCTGCAAACATCTTTCTCAGTCTCTTCTCACCTTCCCATCTCTATATTTTGAGCTCTTTACCTACCTACTTTGCAGTGTACCTTCGCCTCTACACAATGAGCTCCTGCTGTCCTCCTTTCTGTCCGTCCTCCCTGTCATATTCAGCCCTCTCCCTAAAGCATTGCAGAGGAAATTTAATATGGGTTTATTTGGTGTTTCGAAGAATTCCATTCAGCTGCCAGCTCTCTTTGCCCCCCGACACTAAGACAAACAGAGCCTGTCCAGCCAAGAGCAGCAAACACTGCTGGTGTTGGCTTCATTATTTGGTCTTCACATTTCAGATGAATCCAACAGCACTTCATTTTCTGTTTGTTCCCTTCTTATGAGCATAGCTTCAGTTTTAGATCTACTTGCACCTGCATGTCTTATGTGAGCTGGTCTGTGAAAGGAATTAGATGACATCCATATGGTATTTACAGTTTATAAAGTGCATGTAAGACAGTTTTGCTGCACATTAAAAACAGCTTCATATGTTACCGTCTTAGGATGTAAACAGGATGTTCATCCTCTGCTTTCCATTAGTTTTTATCAGAGTTGTTGCGCAGTGAGTAGTAATGCTTCACTGATGATGTGCAGCTGTTATTTTTACTTGAAGCTCTGATACGCTTGTGGTACCCTGATACCCTGTTATTCAGTTGGAAATGTACAAACTTAAATACAAAATGACTGCCCCAAAAGTGCAAAACATGAGCGCCTTGCAGTTTTCTTTTAAATGTTCTCACTATATTCTTAATCCAGTGTTTAAGAAAAATAAAACTATGAAGTTTTGATCACCCCACTGTTCCCTTCTTCACTTTGCACTTAAAAGCTCCCAACTGGAAGTAATGAAACCTGATGAAAAGTTTGAAATGCAAAATGTATGTTTCTTTCTTTTGCTTTTTACTCACGTCCAATGGAAATACACTTAAATGATCTAAGATAAATGTGTGATGCACTGAAGCTTGCACTCTGGAGAGAGAGAAATGTTAAAAAGACAATGAAAAAATTAGATTTGTGAAGTGTTGAGCAAAGTAACCTTCCTCACATCAAAGCATGGAAGTCTGATTGAAATTATTTCAGTGATATTATCTCTACCTTCTCTTGTTTATTTTGACATTTAACAGTGGGGTGTTGTGGGGCGGCTGTAGCTCAGGAGCTAGAGCAGGTCATCTACTAATTGGAAGGTTGGTGGTTTGATCCCTGTCTGCTCCAGTCTGCATGCCAAATATCCTTGGGCAAGATGCTAAACCCAAGTCGCTCCCCGATGCATCCATCAGAGTATGAATGTGGACGAATGTTTGGCTGGACAGACTGTTTGTGCTGGTATGACATTAGACAACTTACCTCATTCACCCATTCATACATCCACTGTGTGGGAAAGTGCTTTGGGTGCTCAGCTAGAGAAAAACAGTGGTTTACTTACCACTAAGTATTAATGAGCATTTTCTTCTGTGACTTTTGTTGGAAATGAATTAAAATCAATTAAAATTAATTCAGCTGAATTTCTTGGAATCCACATTTGTTTAGAATTTAGTGGATTTAGGTTTCGATTTAAGTATCGAGTTTAAAAATGATTTCCCATAACTAAGCTTTATTCTCACTTCTGCTTCAGTTAAAATATATTCTGTGTCATCAGACCTTCACATAGGAGATAATTAACTCTTCCAATTCTTGTTGTATTGTTTTTTTGTACTTTAAAAGTTTTTTTCCCCAATGTTTTCATTTTCAAACAAAAATCCAATGTTAAATACTGGAAGTGAAGAAGTGATAAATACTTTTTATCACTTCTCCAAAAGTTGATTCTGTTCATCTGGACGTAGCGTTTTCTGGGAGAAACGTTGCATCACTCATCCAAGTGACTTCTTCAGTCTCAGCTGACTGCAGGTTTCCAGCTGACTGAAACCTGCAGTCAGTTTATAAACTGTTTATAAGGTTGGGGAAACCTGCAGTCAGCTGAGACTGAAGAAGTCACTTAGATGAGTGACGAAACGTTTCTCCCAGAAAATGCTACGTCCAGATGAACAGAATCAACTTTTGGAGATTTATTTTCCTGGATGATTGAGAATGCATCAAGACTTTTTATCACTTCCTTTTTGTCTACATGAGTCAAAGTAAATTCACATTGAAATCAAAGCTCTTATCTGCTACAATCTACTACTACATGAAATACAGAACTGGCTTACTGTTGAAAAAAATAAAATAGAAACAGGTTTACCAAACCAAGATCCCAGTTGCCTTCGCTTCACTCTCTGCTTTGCATGCTCAGAGAGTATGACCTGTCATTACTCTGGCCGGGCTTCTCAGTGCAGAGCTGTCACACATACCAGTCTGCTCACTCATCTCAGTCTCTAGTTCAGTCTGGCCACCAACAGCTTTCTTTAAACCTACTCCTGTCTCTGACTGCTTGCTAGCCTTGTCCCGCTAAGACAAACTCAAAACAATCCTGTCCCTAACCAGAGCTATGCTGACACTCAAGTGGCTAACACTACAGACACACACACACAAATACATAGAGAGAGAGCCACCCACCTTCTAATCCCCTTCTCATTAATCCCCCACTAGTCTCCTCAAATATTCCCTTCTGTTGATCTCATTGTTAGGGCGTTTGTGTGTGTATATTGTGGGGGTGGTTGTGCAACAGGGCCTTCTGCAGGTGGCTCCATTCATTAAATTTCACTTTCAAACATTAGCTAGCCTCTCAGAAGACTCTGACCAGTAATAGTCAGCTACCTATTTTATTTTCCATTGTTTTCTGTATGGTTGAGTCCACACATTTCCTTAACAAAATAAAGATATCAGTGCTAGTTCATGGAAACTTGAACTTTTTTTTGAAGGTTTTACAGCATCTATGGAGGTGGAAGCTAGAAAAAAATGATTAACCTCAACTAAATTTTTTAAATCTTCAAGTAAAATTGACTTCACAGTTTTCATAGTAAAGTCAGTTTTTGTAGATTACAAACACATTACATTATAATTAGTCAAACGTGCTCATTGCTCATTTGCCCACAGCTGGTATCACAAGTATTCGATTGCAGAACTCAAAATTAAATGATGACATGTGGGAGAAAATAACTAAATAATCTTTGCACTATTGCACAAAAAGAGCATTGTGCAAAAGCTGTGAGATATCCCTCATTTCCTTATATTTTACTAGGAACAGTGGAATAATTTATTAAAACGTGTAAATATACATGATTTTAAATACTGCTTTTGTCATAAACCATTATTCTTCAACACCGCCTGAACTGTCGTAAGCTCTGTACACACTGCAAACAGTTTGCAGCAATGTAGTGACCACCAAGCAACCAGAGCCTGGAATGTCTACAAGCAACCAGCTGGCAGCTTCATAGCAATGTGTGACAAGCGAATGTGTATGTGTGTGTACGCAAATTTAGACAACCGTTCTTGTAATTTCTTTGAGTAGTCCAGGTTTCTAGAAGCAAAACATTCTTTTTACAGTGTTGACTGCCTTTTATTTTGGTGTCTGTTAAAATGATCCTACTCTGCACAGTTTTGTATGGCTTGTCTTCAAACTTCACAACAATATACTAGGCCTTGGGGGACATGAGTATTTGATGTTGACCTTCACTGTTAGATCCCAAGTTCAAAATTAACTTTGAAAAAAATAATAATAATAAAGTAATGTATCATAAGGGGAATGAGAGAGCTGTACTTGACATCACAATGACATCACAATGAGGCCACCAAGTATACACTGCATGAATATATCATTTACAGTTTATAGACGCCAAAGATTTCATCCAGTGCTGCTCCAATCATATGGATACGGATGATAAAATTCACCATCTTAGTATGTAATGCTTCAAGGTCATACGTCAAAGGTCAGGCTCACATGACTTAGGAAACAATTTAGTTTCCATTGAATCGTACTTTAAACCAATATATCCCTTTAAAATATTCTTTTTTCAATACAAGAAATAATTGACCTCACAATGAAACAAAAACATTAATATGCTACACTACCTTTTCATATTAAAAATGCTGACATCAACACAAGTGATCTACAAAAACAATGCAGATATCATTATTGAGGTTTCCATATTACCAATGCTGATAAAATAAAGAAAAAAAAATACCGAATACAGAATCGAATATCATAGTTTTAGTACAGCCCTTGCCCTTTTGACAGGGAGTTGCACTCTCTGAGTGCTTTTGTTTCTAATGAGGCTTCGGTAAACACTCAAATGAAGAGCCAGATCCATCTCTCAGGTCCCGTGTCAAGTCTTTGTTCATTTTGTTTTTTATGATTTCTTAGGTCAGATACAGGTTATCTGAGATGTCACTTCCTCTTTGGTCCTCTAGTTGTCCACACACTGCACACCATTCTGATTGGTTTTGAGCTTATAGCGCTTTAGGAATCACCTTATTGGTGCAAAAATACTACTTTATACCTAACTACAGAAATAAGAACAAATCATTAGTGTTTTTGTGACCAGCTGTTAGAAACAAAGTGTTAAAAATCTTTGGTAAGTTGTTATTATTTGTGGGCACAACCGTAGCTCATCCGTTGATTAATAGTTCGGTGTTAGGGTGCATAACAAAGAAAAAAACTGTCTCCTGAAAATGTTTAAAAAAAAAGTACAGGGACTGAAAATGAGTGAAGAAGCAGCCTGTGTCCCAAAGACAACTTTGAATGGCCTTCATTAAGCCTCGAAAACTGTACTAATAATAAAAATTTACATTTGTGTAGTGCCATCCATCCATCTTCTTCCGCTTTATCCGGGACCTGGTCGCGGGGGCAGCAGCCTAAGCAGAGAAGCCCAGACCTCCCTCTCCCCAGCTACCTCCTCCAGCTTATCCGGGGGAACACCAAGGCGTTCCCAGGCCAGCCAAGAGATATAATCTCTCCAGTGTGTCCTGGGTCTGCCCCGGGGCCTCCTCCTGGTGGGACATGCCCGAAACACCAACCCCAGGAGGCATCCTTGTCAGATGCCCGAACCACCTCAGCTGGCTCCTTTCAATGTGGAGGAGCAGCGGCTCTACTCTGAGCCCCTCCCGGATGGCTGAACTTCTCACCCTATCTCTAAGGGAGAGACCAGTCACCCTTCGGAGGAAGCTCATTTCCGCCGCTTGTATCTGCGATCTCGTTCTTTCGGTCACTACCCACAGCTCGTGGCCATAGGTGAGGGTAGGGACGTAGATCGAACGGTAAATTGAGAGCTTCGCTTTTACACTCAGCTCCCTCTTCACCACAACAGACCGGTGCAGCGTCTGCATCACTGCGGCCGCAGCACCAATCCGTCTGTCGATCTCCGGCTCCCTTCTCCCATCACTCGTGAACAAGACCCCGAGATACTTGAACTCCTCCACTTGGGGCAGGAAGTCATCCCCGACCCGGAGTGGGCGCTCCACCCTTTTCCGGCTGAGAACCATGGCCTCAGATTTGGAGGTGCTGATCCTCATTCTCGCTGCTTCACACTCGGCTGCGAACCGTTCCAGTGCGAGCTGGAGGCCTTCACCCGATGAAGCCAATATAAAAATTAAAAGAAAGTCTGGCTGCTTGGAAAAATATTGAGAAATGCTACAAGTCACATTTAAACATACATATCCATGTGTTTTCACAGGAGAAACTTTTATACTGATAGAACATATATTAGTAATTAGTAAATAATTTTCAGAAGGAGGCTGATTTTCAACAAAGGAGGAGAAAAAATAACGTGAGGATATTAATCTGGAGAGATTATATCTCTCGGCTGGCCTGGGAACGCCTTGGTATTCCCCCGGATAAGCTGGAGGAGGTGGCTGGGGAGAGGGAGGTCTGGGCCTCTTTGCTTAGGCTGCTGCCCCCGCGACCCGGACCCGGACAAAGCGGATGAAGATGGATGGATGGATGGATGGATAGTAAATAATAGGACAGCAAGTCCTTGACTTTAAAAATGATAAAGGCTGCCTCTACATTCCGACATGACCTTTAGGAGCTTAGTTATACATGTGATTGGAGTTGTTAATGACCATGGCTAAAAGAAACCATGTTTACTATCAGTTTGAATTTATGACCCTAAAGTCTTGCTGACATACACTTCATTATCACCTGTAGACACAGAATAAATATGCAAATACTTGCACAAGGCCATCTTCTCTGTCATCACACTAGCTGACCTAAACATGCTCAATGACACAAACAGAGAGCTGGTAATCTAGTAGCTGACTAATTTTTATTAGTGCTGTCAGCGTTAATCTCGTTAAAATTACGTTAACGGCATAACCGTATTAACGCGGCAAATCTCCGTTAGCGAGTAATAGTGAATTGCCCCGTCCGTGGGGCTGGATGGCACTAACACGTTAACGATCTAACTGCGCTAACGCGTTGATGCCGTGTCTAACATGCAATGAAAGCATCTTGTCCAGGGATACTTTGGCTTTGGCATGTAGACTGAAGAAATCAACAACTTCTTTTTCGCTGGCTTCCAATTAATAGATGACCTGCTCTACCTCATGAACCAAAGACACCCTGTTTACAAAGTGTTTTCAAAGAAGACAGTCAGGTCATCAGACCATGCCTGATCAATAAATAATGACATATATAAATTACTGATGAACTAAATCTCTCATTTTGATAACATATTCCATCGTGGCCCTTTTTAGAGGTATCCAGGCTGACTTTGTACTTGTCCATGATTTTCAAGATGGGCCTTTGGAATATGATGTTCAATGTCAGTCTGTTCTACCAATTCTGCCAGAGGCTGGAAAACCAAAGCCATCTTTCTCATGTCACAGGCCTCATCTTGAGATGAGAGTTGGCAAACATGTGACCATGTCTGTAGCATTCCTTCAGCTTGTCAGCAGATTTTATCCCAATCTTTGTGGCAAAATTCCTGTCTGGATTTTCCACCATGCTGCACATGTTCAAGGATGCTCTTATATTTTCTTCAGTCAAAGACAAACTTGTCCTAACTAAACTAGTTACAGTGTTAAGGACAATGTCAGTGCCAATACTGAAGTTAGATCCAACAACATTGTTGGAGACAGTAGCAGAAACAATTACAAGTGCAAGCTCCTCGTAGTTCTCTCTAGCTAACAAGATATATAAGGTACAAGAGTCAGAGGGAGATCGAAACATTGTGAATGAGCCAATGAGTCAACATTCACAATGTGCGCAAGAACACCATAGCTATTTATTTGAAAAAGTAATGGTCTAAGCTACTTAATCCAGAGAATGCACGCACTATGCTGAGGGTATTGCAACCATGTATCGACGGCAAAAAGCTCCTTTTCGATCCCTTGCTAAAATGGTGGGTAAAGATATAAACATAACTAAGAACTGAATTTTTTCCGGCACTTCTGGACTGACTTTATTATTCAGTCCCAAAATTAGCTTGCTACTTAGTCTCAATGGATCTTTAGCAATGGATCTTTAGGAGAAATGTAGAGAAAATTGGCAAAATATTTTCTAGTGCCTGCTGTTAGTAATAATCAATATTGTCAAATAACCAACCGCTCTATCTGTTCAGTTTAGCAAGCTCTACTTATGATTAATACCAGAAAAAATAGTCATTGTAATAGAACTTTTATTCCACCCATTCTTGTTTTTAGTGGTCAACTTACATTACATTGCATTACACATATACATAGTTTTTTCTGTAGCCAATTAAGTTTTCAAACAAATAAGTGGCCATGCATCTTGTACAATTTATTAATCAGCCGCGTTACACTGCCAGTACCTAAACTTGTTCTAGGATTACACAGATGGCCCCCCTCACTGTGATAGGGAGGTATCCATAAAAAAAAGAACTTGACAGACGCAATGGCAGATAATCTACACAATGTATGTGCCAGAAAACATGACAGTGGAGGATGAGGAGGAGTGAGTGAAAAGATGGTGGTGGTGGTGGAGGAGGAGAGAAGACAAGCATAGTGTTGGGGAAGGATTCAGTGGGGAAAGTCTTGTAGATTACATTTACACAAGCTTGGGCATTCCAATTTCAGCTTGAATTTTCTACCTTCAGTGTTCTGATGGTTATCAGCTAGCAGAGGAAATGTTGCTCCCATATGTGCATCTGCGTGTCAAGTGCAGACACTCGGCCACGCAACACCTTTCAACATCAGAATGTCTCAGATGCTCTTCTTGGAAAACAGCTCAATGGCACAAATGCATTTGTATATGTATGTTTCATACTAAAACCTCTATGAATAACTTTGTTAAGCTCAAAGTCAGGACTTGAGGGGAGTTGTTAACATAATTACTATTGGATGATTATTTAAGTAACCCAAATGTATCAATAAGAAGGTAAAGGAACTCTGTTAGATGGCCTCATATTGCCTTCATCATTCCCTCTAAATTTAGGATATTGCCATCAGGGTTTTATACTTTCTAGTCATTCCATCTTAAGGGTTTCTGAATTTCCTTTTTTGATTATTTTGGAACTGTTTCACAGACGTGATTTGCATGCCCAGCGCGTTTCAGTTTAAACAAATGAATGTCACTCATGCATAAATCGTAAATACAATGTTTCTTTTGGTAAGTTAAAAGGAAGTGAGACGATGTTTTTGGTTTACCACCATGGTCCAAGCTGAAACCCTTGGAGAGTGTGACATAACATGTTCTGCATTCCTCAAAAATGTGATCCTGAGTTGAATGTCTCATGAATTCTGCCCTACACAGGCCCAGAACAGTAGCTAAAGAAGAAAAACTTGAGACGTAAAGACCAACACATTAATCAATGTTGTATACATTTAGTTTTCATTCCATCACTTTTATCTTAAGACCAAAAAAAGTAGAGACATTAATTGAGCAGTTTTTGAGTATTTTTAATCCCCATTTGCCTGATATGTACTACACATACATAAATATATATTTTTTTTGTTTCATATATTTTCATTCTATGAACTACCTCTTTAGTTCTGAGTTCAATCTACCACATAGCTGACCCAAATTTCATACATTTAAGCAAGAAATGAAATTGTTTGATTTATATTTAAAGTGAGTTGGTTTAAAGAATAACTGCTTGACAGCAGTTTGACCTAATGGGACGCTATCAGTAGCTACTGAGAAACTGGGTACGCAATCAAGCAATTTTCATTTTGCAGTGACATACACTATATAAAGTAAAACACAATGTTCATTTTTTTTTATCACTCATCCACTTATGGAATTCACTAGAGTCATCAAATGAAATGACAGCTACTAAGATCTGTACATTTAGGTGTTCTGTGCTTCTTCTTTATGTGCAGTGTTGGGTAGGTTACTTTTAAAATGTATTCCACTACAGATTACAGAATACATGCCCCAAAATGTATTTTGTAACGTATTCCATTACGTTACTCAATGAGAGTAACGTATTCTGAATACTTTGGATTACTTAATATATTATCATGCTTTTTTTAAAACTACATGAATGTCCTATTGCTGTGTGATTTATTACTATTACTGAGGGTTACTTGCCATACCAATACCAGCTACATTTTTAAATCTTAATATAAAATGAGTAACAGTAGGTGGACATTAAGTAAGGCTGCACTTTTTGCAGCGATCTCGTATAGAAAACTATTCCGCGCGTATATAAAACAGGTCCGCGACTAGGAACCGTAGTAAAGGGACCTCTGGCTAATACGTCGGGTTCGTGTCGGGCTCGTAGCCGAAAACTTGCTTTACTTTGTTGTCTGGGTCAACTTTCCATGCAGGGACAGAGAGAGGCGTTGAAAGGCTGCTCCACTGGAACTTATTGTTTCGCAGGAAAACACGAACACAGTGAACAGTCAAATCTTAATAGCTTACTTACAACTGGGCTCGTCAGGCACTCTTTTTGGCTGCAGTGGTTATTATTATATTTACATGCTTCCAGCTCCCGTTTCTGCTCGGTGACAGCTTGTACTTTTCCACTCTCCTTTTTCTCCCTCCTCACGCTCACAGACACATAACGGGTATGGCAGTCCATTCTCCCTGCAGCACGGACTACACTGCCCATGAGGCTACATTCTTTAGGGTGATGCCTGTAACACTCTGCCTATCCGGTTGTTCAGTGATGACACGACGAATCCCAGAGGTGTGGACTCGAGTCACATGACTTGGACTCGAGTCAGACTCGAGTCATTAATTTTATGACTTTAGACTTGACTTGAAAAAATGTTCTAAGACTTGTGACTTGACTTGGACTTTTACACCAATGACCTGGGACTTGAATTGGACTTGAACCGGTTTACTTGAAAAGACTTGATATTTCACCCCAAATATAAAATTTAACATGCATATTATATAGAGATTGAAAATGTGACGTCATTCAGGGGTAAACCGCAAAGGATTCTGGGAACTCATGGCAAGAGGTACTAGCGCACGCAGGCTTTCAATTGAAATCAGTCACACAGCGATAAAAAGAAACACAAAAATGTCAAGAAGCCGTTGTATTATTAACTGCAATAGCCGGTCGCATGACAGCCACGGGAAGCCGACGGGTAAAGAGATCGGTTGTTATCGGATTACGTCGTTGAAGAGAAATTGTTCAAGCCATGTTTCCGAAGTAACAAAGACGCGATGGATGGCCTGGATTGCAGCCATTCAAAGATCAAATATAACGTCCCAGAACACTCCAGCTCACAGGTTAGTCTGCTCCAAGCATTTACACGAAGGTCAGTGTTTTTTAGTAGTTAATACGTCATTTTCATAACATAACTGGTGATATAGGTTACAAGCAAGTCTGGCGCTGAACAGAAATTGTCGCGCTATGCTCCTTTATTTATTGTGCATAAATAGTGAATTGTCCTGACACAATATTGCGTTTCGCCTCTGTTATTATGGTACATTGACAAAAACATATACTTTTATTCACAGGATAAAACAGGTTTTATGTATCACTAATTGCCCAGTACGATTACAGCATACAATATTGTTGTCACTGCTACATTTCTGTAACGCGTACCAGAAATTATTTCCACTACTAATTAATTACCGTTGAGCTCAAAGGTCCTATTAATAAACGGTTAAGGAATGTGTATTTATGAAGACAATTTGTGAGACTGGTAAACTTATGATAGGTACGATGGTCTTTCGTTCTACACTGTGCATTTCAAGGTCCTGTACCCATCCGTCGGTAAACTGTACCTGGGCTTGTTGCAGTGACCTGAAGTTACTAAACTTCATGAGTGTGTGCACTCACTCCAAGAACCGTATAATTATAAATATGCATATAAATATGCTACGATGAGATAGCTGACTTCATCTAACTAGCAAATGTTGTCCAGGCTACGTTGGTGATACAGTTTTTTTTAATGTGTATGATATTTTTGTCATGCGATTTTAAAGCCGGTCCTACAACCGCATCCAAGAATAACATGCAGCTTATCTCAGAACTGTCGGTGAAAATTATTCTTGGAGCTAGGTTTAATTGAGCTGCATTTTATAGAGGTGCAATTTCACAATTTGTGTATATTTTCTAAGTTCACTATTTTGTCATGTGTTGAGAAAAACACAGATTTTAAAATTACATGGTCTAATATTTACATTTAGCATAACTGCAACATTCTTTTTTCTTTTTTTTTTTTTTAAAGACTCGAAAGGACTTGAAATTCAAAGTTTCAGACTTGTGACTTGACTCGGACTTTTACACCAGTGACTTGAAACTCGACTCTGACTTGCCTGACATTACTTGAGACTTGACTTGAGACTTGAGGATAAAGACTTGAGACTTACTTGAGACTTGCAATGACTTGGTCCCACCTCTGACGAATCCTACTTCCGGGCCTAAAGTAGTCTGCGTTTAATATGGCTTTTGTGTTGTTAACATGTTTAATGTTTTGTATTTTCTTCTATTTGATCTCAAAAAGCTCCTAAAACAGTCAGTGATCACTGTTGACCTCCCTCGGCTTTTATTACCGCTAATCATTTATTTAAGCTCAGTTTTTAAAACCTTAGGATGTAACTACAGCCCAGCCCATGCAGCAGTATATGAATGACTAACCTCGTATTGTGGATGGATGATCTCAGTTGTTCTCCTGGCTGAAGTTTGGTCCTTTTACAGCATCCTGCCATGCGATTACATTTGTTCCTGACCACCGAGAACACTCACGTTAACTTTTATCGAGTGGAAAAAAAGTTAGCTTGTTTATATTATGCTAACATAGCTGTGTCGCTAGCGGTCACGTAGCACATCATTATATACCAGCTAGCCCAACTTCAGTAACCCTACAAACGTCACTGCTTTTTAGTTTTCTGTCTTCATTTATGCTGGAAGTGATAACAGAGCTGTACGTTTTAATTTGTTTCCAAAACCCCGCAGTCAGGACATGCTATATTGTATTTAGATAGAAGCTAGCGAGCTAACTCCCTGCTAACTTCTAACTCCGTTAAATGTCATAAATTCCGTTTTCATGGATGCCTGGATGTTAAACTCAATTGTTACACCTGGTAGAGCAGAACGCTGATCATTTTATTAAAGATGAAAGACTTTAGACAGTTTTTCAACTCTCAGTAATGCCATAGTGATCGTTTGTGGACCTGCAGCGGAGTTTAGGTCCAGACACGGCTAGTGACGTCAGACTGAACAACCGGATTGCCTTCATATTAAATCATTTTAAAAAATGTTTCTTCACGTCATTATGAGACTTGACATTGAGACACAGGCATTTGGGCCTCTTAATGCGTGTTTTGTTTGGGTTTCCACCGGTGTGGAATTACCAAAAATAGAGAGGGCATAACCTAACATATGAAACAGGAAAAGACCGCCGTGTAATCCCTTTATTTCAACAAAGTAACTGTATTCTAAATACCACCTTTTTAAATGGTAACTGTAATGGAATACAGTTACTCATATTTTGTATTTTAAATACATAACAGCGGTACATGTATTCCGTTACTCCCCTACACTGTTTATGTGAAGTTAAAAAGTTTCACTTCATCAAACTAGTTTCATTTAAATTTGCAGACAATAATGAATGATGAGGGTATTCATTCATATATTTGAGTGATTTTTAGTATTTTCTTGAATACCATGGTGCAAAACTATTGTTTCATTGAGCTCTATGCCACAGAAACATGTGATATCGATCCCACTTGGCGGAAGTGCACTTGGCTTTGGTCCTATATACAAACAAGAAGGTACAGAATATCACAGCTGAATTTGCTTTGAAATCCACCAACCATCATTTTATCGCTGGTTCTCTGAGTTTTTTCCACTAGAAAGACGCTGTTACACTGCTATTTCTGTTGATGGAGGGGAGTACATTGTTGGCACTCTCCACCCAACCCACCCACTCTTCCCAGGAGTGTGTGTGCCTGTGTATATGTTTGTTTTAGGAAATGATGCAGAGCCAGTTTGTGTAAATTTATCCACGACACAGCTGAAACAAAAATAAGTTTACTGAAGTCGGCCCGCCAACCATTTGGTGGCCTCATGCCATGTTTGCCGTGTGTGTTGTATATGTAGTAGAGAATATCCATGTTCGTCTTATAATTATTTTGATGGAAGATTGAGGTGTGCACTGGAGCCTAATGCGTCGAAACAAACCTTCACAGTAACACATTTGAGTTATAGCCAAATATGTTACTATGACATTTTAAAGCATCATGGAAATAATTAATTAACATTTTCTAATACTTAATCAGAAAAAAATACTTAATTTTGTCTATCACAAAACTTTCATTTATCCACCTTCCATTATCCAAACCACAGCAAAAGTTGAAACTTACAATAAATACTCTTCTAGACTAGTTTTCAGATTCTCCCCTCACCTTAAACTCACTGTGCTGGATGGCTGACCTTCCTTGAGTGGGTTGTGGGATTGTTGGAACTTCTTTCTAATATTGCAGGGTCTTTATTTTACAATGTACAGGTGACTGTACCTGTGAAATGGCACTATATGAATAAAATTGAATTGAATTTACGATGGTAGAATGACTTACCTGCTGCAAGAATATTCTTTGTCTTATGTGTTCAGTCTCTTTAGATTAAAAATTCACCTCATTACAAGAAGGGTTTTTAGCTATGTTAATAAGGCTATTTGCATGCAAACCACCTGCCTACGGGGGATTCCAAAAATGTTTCCACTGCACTGTAGTTTCACCACCATCCATTTTAGTCTGTGTTTTTTAATCTAATTTTAAAAGCAGGAAGCAATGGAATCAAACTGGAATCTTTAATATCCAAACAAACATTTGCATAAATTCAAAGAAAAGAATTGCAGTCAGCGTGGAGTGCTGGCGCCATTGTTCACCACATTCAAAGAAAGTGGCGAATCATGCAAACTGTCACACCCACAGGAAATCCCAAGTCTTCATTAAGACTGTGGGGTATATTTGAATTTGTGAAGGACATTCATCAAGTTCAGCATGAAAGAATAAACTAGAAAGGTTAGACATTTAAATTCAAGCACAAAATGTCATTGGAAATTGAAAGTCGGAGGAACCTTTGGAGTGAAGTGAGTAAAGAGAGGGAGAAGACTTAATGGTAAGAAGCATCTTGTTGATAATTATGATGCAGCTTAGTGATTTAGTTAAAATGAAATGACTACATATCGTAGCCAATACCTATATAACCTATTTTTATTGCAAACATCTTCAGTCAGTGTCCACTGGACCATGTTCTCCTTCTTTTGCACGTTTTATTTCAGCAACAGAACATCCTTCTCTGTCCCTCTCCACACTGTCTGCGGTGAGGCAAGACTGAGCAACTTCCCCGACACTGCAGAAATGCAGAATTACATACCAATACTTCCCTGTTGACCCAAGAGTCCCACATCGTGGGCCCCTCTACGCCTTGTCATTTTGACATTTTGATCTTAGCTAAATCCTTCCACTGACCACAACACTGCTGTAACATCCTTCAGTAAACTACAAATCCATGCCTTATTTATCATGCAGGCGAGGATGAGTCCAATCAACAAGAGCAGATGAATAAATGATACTAGTATGAATGGTAAGTATGGACTGTTGAAGAGCAAAGTTGTGAGGTTGGCTGGGTGGAGGGAGCTGCTGCTGGATTGGGTTAATGAGGTGGTCTGGGAGCATGGACCGGGTCCTGACTGCAGTATGCATGGAGTTCACTTTAGCCTGGGGGGGATTTGTAGCCCTAAGACCACTGGTTAGACTCTTTTTGCCTCAGGCCATGTATCCACTCAAGCCTTTGAGTGTGAGTGTGTGTGTGTGTGTGTGTGTATACAGATGTATGCGTGCTTGTATGGTGGTATGCCGGGAGACAGTGATTGTAATATTGCCCTCAGGATGACTCTGGTTGAAGCTTTGAGATCTCTGTGTTTAGTGTTGGAATTTGTGCATTAATATACATGCCTGTGTTTGCATGCGTACCCATTCCTGCTTGCATGCGGTGTATTTGCACTTGGATCTGTGTGTTTTGTGATTTTGTGTATCGAGTCCAACTACAAATGTGTACATAGCATCCCCCATCCCTGGCCCCAAATCTCATTACCATTCCACCCTTCCCTCCATCGTTTTACTCAACGCCATCAAGGCCTTGCCTCCTGGTGTTTGCATTGTAAATCAGGCCTGACAATAAGGCAATGATTAGATCCTACTCGTATTCAAAAACATCTTATTTATTTATTCATCTCCCCCCCTTGCAGGGCATCAAGATGCATAATATCTGACCAAGGTGACATACCCACTTCCAAATGTTATTCATTGCTTTTGCAGGTCAACCTTTTCACCAACAAACCCAAGACAGATTAAATGAGATTTTTATGACAGGATATGCATGGAAGGACTGCCTCTTTGATGCATGTACATACAGTACCAGTTCAGATATCAGACTACGTTAAAGTGTTGCAATCTATGGGTAAGTGGCTTAGAAGCTATCCTCTGGTGTAAAACTGTGGCACACTGTCCCTATTTTCATCAATATGCACAAGATATTATGTCTGAAAAGTTGCTGGATACTAAAAGCAGGTCCAATTGTACTGGACTATTTAAGTCAGTCAAACTTTAGTGATGTTGTTATTTTGGGGTTTTAAGAAAATGGTATCATGGGGACTGGGCTAATTTCTCTTCCAATTGCATCCTGCCCTTGTGAGATTATTTCATTATTTCTGTTGATAATGAAAGCAAATAAGACTGTCGTATGTGTATTTGATAAGCCTCTACAAGTCTGTTGAAAATCACATAAGGATTTTTGTTTGGTTCATTGGTTAATCAGTGCTGATCATATAAGTGAACAAATATATGTGAAAAAGTGCTTGCCCGCTTCCTGATTTCCTATTTTTTGGATACACTTAAATGTTTCAGATCATCAAACAAATTTAAATATTAGACAACGATAAGACAAGTAAACACAAAATGTAGTTTCTGAAAGAAGGTGTTTATGAATAAGGGGAAAACAATCCAAGCCTACTGGCCCTGTGTGAAAAAGTAATTGCCTGCAATCAAGCGTTTGTGATAACTGGCAATGAGGCTTTCACAGGGCTGTGGAGGAATTTTGACCCACTGATCTTTGCAGAATTTTGTAATTCAGCCACATTGGAGGGTTTTTGAGCACAAACCACCTTTTTAAGGTCATGCCACAGCATCTCAATCAGATCCAGGTCAGGACTTGGACTAGACCACTTAAAAGTTTTCATTTTATTTTTCTTAAACTATTCAGTGGTGGATTGGCTGGTGTGTTTTGGATCATTGTCCTGCTGCAGAACCCAAGTGTGCTTCAGCTTGAGGTGATTCTCCTTCAGGAGGTTTTAGTAGAGGGCAGAATTCATGGTTCCATTTACCACAGCAAGTCTTCAAGGTCATGAGGCAACCAAATAGCCCCAGATTAACATCAGATTAACACCACTGTATTTTACTATTTGTATAATGGTCCTTTCTCTGAAATGCTATGTTAGCCAGACGTAAATGGGGACACACCTTGCAAAAAGTTCAACCTTTGTCTTGTCAGTCCACAGAGTATTTTCCCAAAAGTCTTGGGGATCATCAAGATGTTTTCTGTCAAAACTGAGACAAGCCTTCGAGATGCATTGGCTTGCATCTTTGAACTCTGCTATGCAGGCCTTTTTTGCTCAGTCTCTTCCCTATGGTCGAATCATGAACACTGAACTTAGCTGAGGCAAGTGAGGCCTGCAGTTCTTTGGATGTTGTTCTGGGGTTTTGTGTGACCTCTTGGACAAGTTGTTACTGCACTCTTGGGGTAAATTTGGTTGGCTGGCCACTCCTGGGAAGGTTCACCACTGTTCCATGTTATTGTCATATGTAAAAAAAAATGGCTCTCGCTGTAGTTCACTGGAGTCCCACAGCTTTAGAGATGGCCTTTCCAGACTGACATGAGACACTTTTTCACACAGGGCCATATAGATTTTGATAGAGGAATTTCATAGCATTTCAAACAAACATTCACATCCTCAAGATTAACTGTAATGATTTTTACAGGTGAGTTGGCCACTTAACTCATCTTTCCTTAGTTTGGTAATTGGTTGCAACAGTCTTAGCTTTTGAAGGAAACACTAAACACATTGACTTCTATTGAAATCATGCTGTAGTGAAGAAGATATGAATTCAATAAAATTAAAGGTCTTCATTTTATTAAGACCATACATTTTTTGTACATTTGTTTACTGAGGTAGTATAAGGTGGAACTAGTGAAGTAAACTCCTAATGGGTATTACAAAGATTGCAGATTATTACATTTATTTTCTGATCTGAAGGTTATGTAAATGCCACTACATGTGCCATGTATATCTAGTATAAGAAGCTAATAAGCTAAATTATAGAGCTGATATGCTAAAGTAATATAATTAAATGGGTACTGGCTGTTCACTCTTGTTTATGAGAGAAGAGAGCGGAAGATCAACAGATGGATTGATGCTGTGGCTGTACTGATGCGGATGCACTACTAGTCTGTCATGGTGAAAAGAGAGCTGAGCGTAAAACTAAAGCTCTTGATTTACCGGTCAATGTTTGTTCCAGCCCTCACCTTTTAGGTGGCTGGCCTCTTCCTTACACATGGGGTGAGGAGTTTGGCCATCTGGGAGGGGCTCAGAGTAGAGCCGCTACTCCTCCACATCGAAAGGAGCCAGTTGAGGTGGTCCGGCCATGACATGGATGCTTTCTCCTGGCTGGGGTATTCCAGGCATGTCCCACCGGGAGAAGCTCCTGCGGCTGACCCAGGATATGCTGGAGAGATTATATCTGGAAGAGTTCAAGTACCTCAGGGTCTTGTTCGCAAGTGATGGGAGAAGGGAGCCGGAGATCGACAGACGGATTGGTGCGGCGGCTGCAGTGATGCAGACGCTGCACCGGTCCGTCGTGGTGAAGAGGGAGCTGAGTGTAAAAGCGAAGCTCTCAATTTACCGGTCGATCTACGTCCCTACCCTCACCTATGGCCACGAGCTGTGGGTAGTGACCGAAAGAACGAGATCGCGGATACAAGCGGCGGAAATGAGCTTCCTCCGAAGGGTGGCTGGCCTCTCCCTTAGAGATAGGGTGAGAAGTTCGGCCATCCGGGAGGGGCTCAGAGTAGAGCCGCTGCTCCTCCACATTGAAAGGAGCCAGCTGAGGTGGTTCGGGCATCTGACAAGGATGCCTCCTGGGGTTGGTGTTTCGGGCATGTCCCACCAGGAGGAGGCCCCGGGGCAGACCCAGGACACACTGGAGAGATTATATCTCTTGGCTGGCCTGGGAACGCCTTGGTGTTCTCCTGGATAAGCTGGAGGAGGTGGCTGGGGAGAGGGAGGTCTGGGCTTTTCTGCTTAGGCTGCTGCCCCCGCGACCGGGTCCCAAATAAAGCGGAAGAAGATGGATGGATTATGTCTCTTGGCTGGTCTGGGAATACCTCAGTGTTCCCCCGGATAAGCTAGAGAAAGTGGCTTCAAATAAGTGGAAGAAAGTGGATTGATGGATGGTAATGGTTGATACTGTGGAGTCTACATGTGTACAGCGTCAAGTGATAGAAAGTGTCACGGTTAACTTGGTAATGTAAGATTATGCCGTGTTGTTGGCTTGTGGGGCTAACATGCTAAAGTAAAATAAATAAGATGATAATGGATAATATTATGGAGCAAACATGCTAACAAAACATATTTAACTTGGTCACTTTTTTGCATTATATATATAGGTATGCATATACAGCACACTAATGCATGCTAATGTTAACATTCAGCTTTAATCTGTTTGGAGACTGAATTCAAGAGTGCTATAAAAATCTGAACATCACAGCCTCACATCAAACCACCAATTCAGCAACATGGTTATTTTCAGTTTTACATGTGAGGACTCACATTACCTGTACTCCACAGTTTGTGCGACTGTCAACACCATCACCTCTGTTCACTTCTTTGCTGTGAAGTGTTGATAAGTCAACCTGAGAGAATACTGCATCTCTGTCTACAACAGGCTTGTTTTTATTAATGAACCAGTGTAAGCCCCCTACCAGGTCACAGTTTGGCATGCAAGAAGTGTTCTCCAGGGTGCTGCTTTGTGTGTTTAAATCGCAAAGTTTCTTTTTATCACCGTAGTCAGTGGCATGAAACACTCTCATCCCATGTATAATAGAAGCTGGACACTTTGTAAGAAATTCACCTTTAAACCAAAGCAGAGAAAAAACACTTCAGACATAGCTGAACTGTGAAGTCCACAGGCAGTGATCACATCATGTGTGACTAGATATGAATATTTATTCAATGCCGGAGGTAAACGGGGTGAAACCGCAGCTACACTGCAGCCTAACCTTGCATCAATAGAGCACAGGCCCATTCTATGCCTGAGAATTGTTGGAAAATTGAATGCTGAATAGAAATGTTCCTTATTGCACACAATCCGATGAAAGAGAACGTCTGCCTCCAATCCAAATTCACAAAACCCTTTGATGTTTGTTGAAATAATGTTATGCCTACTTCTCATTTTTTATTTTATGCTTGCTCTTGAATTTTGATTGTGACTACAGGCACTTTTCAATTGATATGCATTACGAACTTTGCAATAATTGAAAGGGCCTTGTTGAGGAACAAACATGTCATTTATCCCCGAAATTAATTTCACAACTTATTGTGTAACCACACACCTTTGGTGACTTTGGAAAGGGTTGGTGACAGATGCTTATTGTCTTCAAAAATTGTACTTTCAAATTCATGAGAGAATTTTTTTTGCTGGGTTGAAATTAAATATCTTGTTGGTGTTTTTCTGGGTTTTTTTCCCCAGTGTTCTTGTCTGCTCTTGTATGTACATTCACGCCTCAGCAGCCTTGGTATAGCATGTGTTTGTGCACAAGTTATGTTTCAGTGTGTGTATATTTATGGATGCACCATTGCCTGCTCAAATTTACCATTTGGTGGCTTGTTCCTTTGAGGGATGGCAAAACTTGAGAGGCTGCGTAAAATACTGTGTGGTAATTGGAATTGCTTTATCTTCAGTCTCATCAATTAATGTGCAATTTTCCATTTAATCACTAACACGCTCGCTTCATTTGCAATTAAAATGAGGACTGATAACAGAGAAGATGCCTTTCAGCTGATACCAGTTGGAATGAGAACAGAAACCAGAAGACACAATCGGTACACAACACGACTCACTGAGACATGCGCATGGCACACAAACAAGTGTGAACGCACGCAGAGCAAACAGTCCTGCTTATATATGGGTGCACTGAATACATACACACTGAAACAGAATGACACAATAAAACATGCAGATTTACAGCTGAAACCCCAAATTAGAAACCAAATCACCATTTGAAATCAAAATGCTGGCAGCGGTGGTGGATAGGGGTGCCACTCAAACAGAGAAAGGTCTACTATGGTTGTCTTTTCTCTGACTTTCCCATTCAGAGACATTGTCAGGGTCTGAGTCTCAGTGGGTGATGAGCTGACTGGCAGTGAAATGTCTGTCATGTAATATCCCAGAGTAGAGAGGAGAAAAAAGTTGCTCTTGCTGCTGTAATCAAGTGCTTTTCCTCCAGGTCAATACCATTCAGTCCAAGTGCACCAGTCCATTGTAACTGCTGCCTGTCTTTCACAACCACGCAAGGCTTTATGTGGCATTAGAGTGCATTTTTCCAATAACTCTCCCAGCTCAGGGTACCGAGCAAACGGATTGTTTAAAGTGACAGATTGAAACATCCCATGTGTCTGATCTCACATGATTTGTGAGATCAGAGTTTAAAGCCTGCCTTTTTTAAAAAGTTGAAATCTCACAAAAGGTTTAATAAAGTTTAACCACACCTTTATCTAAAACACATTTTCTGCCATCAGCTCACATTAACAAGGCGTTTTCATGCAGTATACACATAGGTTAAATGTAACTTAAGGAAAGAGATCCAGCTGTGCTGTGTGTGTGTATGTGTGTCTCTGCAAACCAATTAGCTTCCTTCAGTGGGGGTGGGGGCAATGGTTACAACAGAGTTCCACAGGGTACGGCCCTCAGCCCTGTGGGGTCTTGGCCAATAGCAATTAGCCTACCAACAAGAGCCCTAATTAGCCCTCTTGATTGGCTTAGTTACAGCACAGCAACAACATCAGCAGCCAAAACATAGAGACGACCAAGGTGACTCCGCCACAATGCATGTAAAGCCATCTGTAATTAGCAAACAAGCATAGCTCTCTGTAAATGGTAAACAAGTAGTGGGCTTTATTTGTGGTATCCTTATGAACCTGCTGCTATGTAAGGTATTTCATTAAAAGGGCTGCACACACTTAATCAGGTTGTTTTCTTTTTACTTGTCAGCATTGTTAGATCACTCAGTGTTAATACTGACTGTTCTGTGAGCTCTATGCAACACATGCAGAAGTAGACTGAAGAGAAATATAGCAAAGAAATAAATTAGTAAGTGCAGAAGGGATAGAAGTGTGAGATGATGTGTTTGAGAAACCCATCTCATATGATTTAATCATAGCAGCACCTGGTGGTGGCTGCTGTCATAGAATTTGCAATCACTGCTTGCTTGCACTGGATTTATGATTTTTTCTTTCTTGTCTGTTTCTTTACCAGTCTCAATGTGAAACTATCCCATGATGCAACATGTGTCCCCAGCATCTGCAGTGACAATGATGGCCACCCAGAGCGCTCCTCCGCCATCGTACCAGGAGAGCCAACAGGTTAGAGCGCCAACTTAAAGACTTGTCATATGGTACAAACCTCTGTACAGTAACCCCTGTGTCTAATGTGAACACACAGCTTGGCTTATGGAGGTTTTCTGTGTTATCTGAGCTCTTACTTAACTGGGGATGTGCCAACAAGCATAAATCCGGATGTGATGAGAAGGATTGAAGGTTAAAGATTTGAAAAATAATCATTTTGAATTTTTACCTAAACTGAAACTTTTACTGTTTTATAGTTGAATTTCTAAGATGATTTGTAGTACACATTTAAGAGCAGCCTCTCATGATTCATACATAGTGTCATTTTAAACAACTTCTGGAGTTAAAGAAAAAAAAATGAAAGTAACGTTTAACCTTTGGGGTTTTGTTGACAGGGGATTTATGCCCTTGTTTTTTATCTAGCTATCTTTTCTCAGTATGCATTAGGCTGTTCTTTTCAACAGGAGCTGAGGTTTTGAATTTGTTTTGATTTTTGTGAGAACACAGAAATTAACTAAATGAAAATGACATAAAATGTTTTGCTAAATTACAAATCATTTCATATTCTATGACATATAATCTAAACCGTATACTCAATGATATCATGACCTGCCTTTGGTCCTGTCTACTCACCCGTTAGCCCAATCAGTTCCAACCTACTAAGGCCACACTTGCTATCTGGCCTCCAGGTGTTAGCCACCTGGAGGCCAGGTGTTAGCCTAAAACATATAAAGTGGAACTAGTGTGGAGCTGGCTTGTTGTGTTGTGGGCTGATAGTTTGGTAAACTCACAAGCCATGCATCAGCAGATGTACTGATGTTCTTTACAAGGATATGTTCTAAACAGACTTGTATAGAATTTTGGATGGGTGATCCTTTGTGAGAACTACAGTACAGCACCATTCATAGATGTAAAACAAATGTGTAGCTATTTGTAGTGAACCAGCCTCTAAATCTACTATTCAAAATCATATCTGTTTGTAACTTTTCCTTAAGTTTATGAGAATTATTAAGGGTGAACATGAAAAAAGATGCTGTCATAAAAGATGATAAAGCACATAAAGAGAATCCCTGGCTGAACATTAGCTTTAAATAATAACTTACAGATACAGTGATACCTGTGTAAAAATACACAGCTTATACCGAGTGATCACCAGAAAGGATAATACATAATAGTACAGAAATATTGGAATAGAGAATATTTTGTTCAGCGCCACAGACATCCTGTGATGGTGGAATAGAGTAGGTTCATCTGACCATCTAACCCTGCTTGTTGTTCATAGCACCTCTGTCTGCTCTCGCCAGAGGATTAGTGCCAGGGGAGAGCTCCCGAGCTGCAGCCTGTGTGCTCGGTAAATGCAAATTAGAGCTAGTTAAGTGTGAAGAACCTAATTTATTTCCCATTTGGTGCTGGGATTAAGACTTGAAGCTTCCTTCCACCCCACCCTGCTGAAAAAAAACAGAAGGGGGATGGGGTTTTTTTTACATTCATATCCTCATAAAAAACGAATGAGAGAGAAAAGTGGAATGAAGGAAGAAGATAATCAAGGAGACGAGTGGTCATGTTTGTAAAACATGTTAGCCCTCTTTCTCACCCACAATACAAATACCTTCAAAAGAAGCAAAAACATCCTATGAGACTTGTGCATCTTATAAGACATATATAAAATCTAAACATTTACTGACAGAGGCAGTCAAAATCTTTTGTACTCCTTTTCTATATTCTGATTAATTCACTGTTCAGTTTCTTGTTCCAAACTGGATATTTATCATTTAACAGCAGTCTATAAGATCTGTAAGTGTCTTGTTCAATTACTCAACCTGTCCTAACTCACTCATTCACTCACAATTCATTTGCTTAACAGCATCATCAGGCCATTGACCTGTCGAGCCATAATGATTCATGCCAGCGACATCCTCATTTGGCGTCTGACAGAATTCAGTGCATGTTGTGGCCTTACTTGCTTCGAAAAGCAATTACAAGAATTACTTTTAAAAAATGACTTTTATATATATCTGAGGGGCTGTCATCACCCTGCCAGGTGGGTGGGTTGGCAGTCAACATGGACACCCAAGTTTGTGAGTGTGATAACCTAGGATTTCCAAATTGATACCAAAGGGCCACATACTAAAAACAAACAAGTTCAAATCTCAGTGACCTAAACCTCAAGGTTAGAGGTCAGAGGTCAAGTTTTCTGAAAATCGTCGTCTCAAGTTATCGGAATGAAACTGCGATAACTTGAGATGATGTAGGATTTTGAAAGTACTTAATTAGTGGTAATTACTAAATATGAGCATGTCAGCATGCTTTAAATGAATGATAATCATTAAATCTTAGCACTGCCGTGTTAGGAGTATTACTGTGAGCGTATTAGCATCCTAAATCACCGTATATATGCAACATCACAGATGATACTAAAACAAAAGCAATATTCAAAGTCATAATTGCCAATGTAAGAAAAAAAGAACATAAATTTATCATTAAGTCATTTTGTGATTATTTTAAATATCACCAGATGACGGGCACGACTCAACAGAACACCAAGACCCCACAGGTCCACATCCCAGCAGCCTCCGCAGCACCAAATAGCTCTGTCAGTGTGACCCTTGACCCCCAGGCCCAGCTTGAATCTGACAAGAGGGCTGTTTACAGGTTGGTTACATTTTTCATGAGACATCTCTTACTGTAAGGGCTATAAGCCAGTCTGAAAACATAAATATGTAAAGATGACCAGGGACAAGAAGCAGAGAAAGACCATGTTGTTTATCAGTGGTTTTTTGTTTTGATTATTTAGCCATGTGTTTGTGTCATGAAGTTTGGCAGTGTGCACCCTTCTGCTTCTGAATTACATTTCAATTGTTCCCCTTTGAAGAAATGTTTCATTTCATGCTGACTTTAAGAGACTGTAGTAAATTAACTTGATGTGTTACTCACCAATGAAGGACACAGGCACTAGTGTTGTTTTTAATGCATTCTCTCAAACTAGCCATGACATAAAAGCTTTTGGAATTATACTTGAAGGGGCTTTCTTCAGATTTCATTTATAAACCAGAGAGCACCTTTGTTCCTTGACTCCTCATAGGCAGTTCAGTTTTCTCTGCTTTGAACTGTGTAAATGTTACAAGACTTTAAAAAAAAGTATCTCATAGTGCAGCAGTTGTCTGTATAATGAGGTGGGCTCTAAATTGTTATAATTATCACTCATTATAAACTCACTGTTTTGAATTACGAACAGCCAACAAAAATAAAGCAGACCAGAAGAGGACAAAAAAGAAATTTAAATCATTTGTTTATTTGCTGTTGAAAGTGATATTTGAAATTTTATTGGCCATTTGTTTTGTGTGAGGTTTTAGCTTGACTCCAGATCAACATTGTAAAACATAATTTATTTCTCTTTCACGCCAACAGCCATTTTCAAAGGTAAGCATCACTCTTCAGATGAAAGAGAGCTTCTTTTGGAATCACACTTGTGAATAGATGTTCATTTAAGTAGAAACACATGAACCATACTAATAGAGATAATAGAGATGTTTGTGAAAATGGATTTCATCATGTGTCACAATTACTCGTAATACTTATTTTACAGGCTTTTACTTTATGTTCTGGCCAATGTCTGTGTAAAGTGCAGCAATATTACAAAAGAAAAAGGTTATACTGTTTACAGGAAATAAAGAAAGTAGTTACCACAGTTACGCTGCTGCTTAGGTTATGTTTTTATATTAGCTGCCTGGCACTGGTAGATATATTAAGTTGACATTTATGCTGTGTAGTGAATTGCTTTTTTACATTTTCAGATTGTGTGGAAGTTCTGTATTCAAATTATTCAAAATATATATATATATATATATATATATATATATATATATATATATATATATATATATATGTATATAATATATTGATTTGATTTGATTTTGAATAGAATATTGATATATATATATATGTTTGTAAGAAAATTACTGCTTGGGGAAAACCCAGAATGCCAGCAAAAAAAAAAAAAAATGCCAGCAAAAAAAAGATACAAATTACACCTCCCTCTTCTCTCAGCTCATCACTAGAATATTGATAAACCCTTATAATGAGTTTATATTATCTATTTATGAAGTAAATTATTCAAAATATACAGGCATTTTTAATCAAGCTGGCTGATCTCCTGGTGTTGCCAGACTATCAGCAACTAACTTGATTTGTTGAGTGAAGGCTGCCCAGCACTGTATGGTATTAGGGTCCCACCTGAGTGTATCTGCCACTGCTGGAGATGTGAGTCCCCCCCCCATGTGCAGACCTGAGGCAAGCCACTGTAAAGTCCTTGGTTGATCCACTGAGATACAAGGCTGTCTTTGATGTGAGGCACCATGTTTGGAGCAGCTCCGGGTGTATTTGTGGTGGTGGAATCAGCCCCTCTTTCATTTCCTCTGGGGAGTTTTGGATCTTGGTTTCCTCCTTTAACAGTTCTCAACCACATATACAATACAAATTACTAATTCTAGCTGTGACATATAGAACATTTGAAATTATTAAAATGCGATCTCAGTTATAAAACCTGTTTGTTGACTACTTGCTTTTATTATTAAGCTAAAAGCTACAGCTGACAAGAATAGACTTGCATTATATGAACTGACTGTCCTAAACTGGCACTTTAATCATATAAAGACAAAATATGTGCATCCCATTTGAATTGCACCCCTGCATTGACTATAATTTCCAGTCCATCAGGTTAGATTAGATTAGAATCAGGTATTCCAGAGTATAGGTAGCAGTGATTAAAACCAAACAGACAGTGATGGGAAGAACCTGTATTGTTTAGCTCTGATATTTGCATCTGCTCTTCTCTCTGCAGTTTTGACTCTGCTTGCACAAAGGAAGTAATCTTTACAATCCTTATAAAGTAATCTTTTACACTTGTTTCTGGGCAAGAATATTCCAGATTTGATTTGATTTTTTCACAAACACAGTATAGCTAATAAGTTGCGAACAAAAACACTAGCAGTCTGTTAATACTTTACATGTATACTGAAATTAAACACTCTCATAAACTTTAGTGGCACTTATTAATAATAAATAGCTAGATGGTCTTGTAGTTCCCCAAATGAAAGTGAAAGTTCAGAGAGTGGAACTTCTTTAGTAGTGCTCAGTAAATATTTAGTCATTTTACTCTGTTAGGAGTCTTCCTAGGGGTGGGATGGGTCAGTAGGTTTGAGGGTTTGCTCCATGATCACAAGGTCGGGGGTTTGAATCCACCGAACAGTTATCCTGAGGTACCCTTAAGGAAGGAGGTACCCTTTTATACACACTGCTCCCCGGGTGCTGGATTAGTAGATCCCTATTGCTTCACTGAGTGAATGGGATACATGCAGAGGCCTATATGGGGATTAAAATTTAAAAAATGATCATTAAATTGAGAAAAGTTTTCCATTTGAGATATCTCCTTTCCAACTATGAACCTTCACAGAATGGCAGGGTCTGTGAAACGTAGTGTTACAGACAAACATAGCTGTAGATGATCAGTGTCTTTATGTGATAAAAAAGCAGTGGGCTAAAGGGTAAATTGAGATGAGAGTAAATGGTGCTACGGAGAATATAATGTCGAATGAGTCAGTTAATATGTATAATGGCCCGTCATTAAAATGCAGTAATTAGCTTTTAGAGGCAGCCCTAAGAATTCACCAGCATGTGCTGTTTAAAATCTCCTATTGAAATAGTTGTGTTTAAGCACTCAAAGAAGTGCTGAGCAGATTAGAATTTTTGGCATGACTGTTGCCCTTGTGAGGAACTAATGACTAAACGCACCTTGTTATAAACACAATTAAATTTGACTTCACTTCCGTCTCCCACAGTGAGTGAAATTATGCAAAAAGACACAAATAGCACTTTGTTTTTATGCTTCTGTGCTGTGCTCATATGGGGGCTGTAGACTTTGAAAGGAGAAGAGCAGTGAGAATCAGCATCTCTGCCATTTTTCTTTAATTATTTTGCTCAGGAAGCCTGTGCAGGCTTTAATGTTTCTTTTCACTAATTGCTGGAATGCCAATTTTATGAGGAGATGTGTGCTTTTCTCTCTCCGTCTCTCTGTCTCTCTGCCTACTTTGTTATTAGCAGCAGAGTAAATGTGTGATAGGGTAATTAGCCTAATGAGTTGTGGCATTTACTATAAAGATCCTTCTGGATTCTCTGCATCTTATTAAAAAGCGGGTGAGTCTTTTGTTTTTTAGGTTGCGAATGTAGAATTTGCGGCTGAGATGGAAACACGGGCTTAATTGAAAGAGACATCATAATAGTCGTTTCTGTTTTCAACAGAAATGTCCTTGTAATTCTCAGAACCAGCCCGGGTAGAAGAGATGTGTTTACCAATGCGCTCTTTTAAGGTGACACTTTTATGCTTGACTTAACAGCTCACTTACTTTACATGAAGAGAACTTGGAGTAGAGAATCAATGATAAACAACAGGGTGAATGTGCTTTTCAAAAGTTCTCACAGGCTGTATCATACATCTGCTGTATACATTAAATGGAAGCATATGCTACATTTAGTTACTTACACGTTATTTCATAAATCTCTAAAATCAAATAAACACATTTTTGTCTTACGAGAAGTAGTCATTGTCATTTTATACGTTTCAAAAAATCTGAGAAAAATAGAAATAAAATTCGATTCCTTCTTGTCTTTGACAGCCGTACAAATGCAGAACTGTATGTGGTGCACATTACCACTGACATGCCTCCATAGTGGATCTTTGCTGAAAGCCCTTCTCATGCTGGTCCTGGCCCCTGTATTTTGAATTGATGGGGTTTCTTTGTGTTTCTGGAAAGGTTAGCAGTTAGCCATGCTGCTAGTTCCTTAATTCACAAAGCTAAAGCGAGTTATTCAGCCTCTATTTGCAGTTGTTGTTGACAACATTACAACATGACAATATACACAGGAGGAGATTACTTTTAATTTGATACATCCTAGGATTGACACATTTTGTTATAGCCTCCATGTTTGTGTGAGTCTCTAATGCACCATAAAGTCTATTTATCCTCACTGCCACAATGCATCAATGCGTTCTCCACCACTGTGCTGCTATTCCAGCAACCCAAAGTCTCTCACCATTTGATGGGCTTAAAACAGGCCGTGCTTTTTTCCATTTACCGGGTCAGCATGTGTTGGTGTTCAGCTGCTTCTGAATGCAAGAAACTGTGTCAAAGCTCAAGTGGCTTTATTGGCTGTTTCTTTAAGATACTCATTTTTATGAGTATCCTTCCGCTTGACTTTAGTTGAGAATGAAAGTCCAAATTTTACCTTTTTTTAATTTCTTACTTGGACAACTTAGCGATCCATGTTATCTTTTGTTAGCACGAGTGGCCTACAGCAAACACAGAATAGGACATAATTTACACTTCACAGCTGCTAACCCACACTCTGTGCAAAGACAACATTCATTCAGTCAGCCTCAATTTTTATCTTTATTTCTTTATTGAAAATAACAGTACCTTTTTACAGAATGTAGGCGAAGTCACGTATTTTGTCAGCTTTTTTAAAAAGCGCGCATATATATATATATGTATATATGTATGTGTGTGTGTGCGTGTGTATTGCCAAAAGCGCAAGTAAAGAACATCTGCCAATGCAGGATAATCAGAAAGGATGTACATACACACAGGGATACAAAGTGAAATGAAAGGTAGACTGTTTAAATACAGATGACATATTGGTTGAAGGGTTTCAAGACCAGACATAAGAATAAAAGGCAATATTGAGAAGTACAGAAAAGGAGACTGGATTTTTTCAGATAATGCCGCAGGTTCTTTGTGTGTATGTGTGTGAATGTGTGACACACTCCTTTCTCTAACACAGGGTGTGCTTCAGACATGTAGCCTGGGGAAATGGGGCCTTGTTGGGAGCACACACAGCAGGGCTCACCACAAACTGGCTTCTAATATACAGGGGTACAGCAGGCCTGATTAGACTGGCAAACACGGGGAGCAGAGAGAGAGAGGAGGACCTCTGTCTCTTCCTCTCTCTCTCCAACTCACACGCATCCCCACGCAAAAACACACAGCGGTACCTTCAAACCCCACCCCGTCGTCTTTCTGTACCCACTTGGTGGCCTAACAGATTATTGCAAATGCAGGTAAACATGACTCGTTCCTTAGATGACTACGCTGCTTTGATTTGTGCTTGTTTTCATGCGCTGCTCTTCATCTGCAGGTTTAATGTTTTTGATAGGCTGTAGACAACTTGGTAGATTTAAGTGCTAAAACTCAAATGTAAAGAATATTTTCAACTGGGATTGACATTTCTTTTATTTTCCTTGAAAGACAGTGAACCTCTCACCACATTTCCATTCAGTAGCTCTCCTGGAGCTTCCAGTTATATAACACAGTCTTCCTCGGCAGATGGATTTGTACTTAAACATGTGATGGAATAGTGGATGTTCAAAAGTCCTCTTCTGAGTACCTCACTTTCCCTGTTTCTGTTTACCAGTTTCAAATCTGGATAGAGTGTACATGTCCAGACATTTATGATCTTTTTGTATAAAATGACTTTTTGAACATACTGAAAATGCATCCTTTGGTCAGATGAGGTAAAAGTATATATCTTGGCAGTAGCGACACTGCTTATGTTTGGAGAAAGAAAGAGGTCTACAAGCCAAAGAACACTTTCTCCACCGTTAAACATGGTGGTGGAAGGATTATGCTGTGGAATGCTTCACTGCATCTAGAACTGGGAATTTTGACAATTCTTCCAGATGTTTGTAATGTCAGATGCTGATGTTGGACCAGAAGGCCTGGTTTGCAGTCTCTGCTATGAATCATCCCAAAGGTGTTCTATCGGGTTGAGGTCAGAATTCTGTTCTTCCACACCAAGTTTACTCATCCATGTCTTCATGGACCTTGCTTTGTGCACTAGCCTGCACTCATGATGGAACAGAAAGGGACAACACCAAACTGTTCTCACAAAGTTGGAAGCATGAAATTATCCAGAATATGCTGAAGCAGTAAGAGTTCCTTTCATTGGAACTAAGAGGCCAAACCCAACATCTGAAAACAACCCCACACCATAATCCCCCCTCCACCAAACTTTACACTTTACACAGTACTTGTCACAATGCAGACAAGTACCGTTCTCCTGGCAACTGCCACACATCTCCACTTCTATTGAGTCCAATGGTGGCCAATGGTGATTACAGCACTGCATCTGCCGAATTATATCGTGCTTGCAGATGTAAGGCTTGAGCTGCTCAATCATGGAAACCCATTCCATGAAGTTCTCTACACACTGTTGTTGAGCTAATTTCTAGGGACCATGGAATTTGGATGTCTGTAGTGATTGACTTAGCAGAAAGTTGGTGACCTCTGAGTACTACCACTCTATTATTTTAGGAGGGCTATCACTTTGTGGCTGAGTTGCTGTCATTCCCATTGAAAGTTGTCCGTGGAATATTTAGTAGCAAGGAAATATCACAAAGTGGCTATCATGGTACCATGCTCCTGAAATTTACCCATTCTTTTACAAATACTTGAAGAAGCAGTCTACATACTTAGGTGCTTGATTTTATATTTATGTAGGCATGGAAGTGATTAAAACACCTGACTTCAATGATTTGAATAGGTGAGTGAATACTTTTAACAATATAGTGAATAATAATAATTCTGCTTTATTTATATATGACCAAATATAGCACTAGCAAGGAATAAGTAAAGGATTGTATTATGAATAGTAGATTGATGTTGTGATAACACAGTTACAATATCACATACCATACCTGTGGTAGACAGTTGAAGCAATGAAAAAAAGTTAAAAGTAGAGATCAAATGGTTGATGTAAAAGTAATTAAATGTAATGAAGGGATTTTCCAAATAGTTAGCTAAGGTTAAATATTTAATTAGAAAAAAGTTGCAATAGTTGTCATTAAAATGTTGAAATCATAAGCTTAATTCATAGAATAACTGCTGAAAACACAGTGCAAAAGTGTAATGAAAAACTATTTAATACAGTTAGATAAATGCCTACCAGGTGGGCGTGTCCACTACATTGTCCCAGTAGATCTGACATCATGTGAAAACTGTGGTTTAAAACAATATATATCAACAAGGTCATTTTTTCTGTTAAAAACTAGGACTAGTATTACACATTTTATAATTGGTTAAAATAATCATAATTTAAACATAGGTTGTGATGATTAAGGGGTTCAGGGCTATGGATATGTGGGAAAATACAACAACAACAACAACAGAAAACCCCAAAGAAATAATAATAAATGTAAAAAAAAAAAAAGTACCACATACTGTATGTGTTTTTCACTTTAAGACAAGACATTTTTTGTGCTTTTTGAAAGTGCTCTACCTTTTGTTGTGTTCTGTTATCTGATCAAAAATGTACTGGCACCTTATTCCCTTGCTTAGATCCACAGGTCATAAAGCAGATTCCACTAAAGCTGCCACGTGCCTCACCTTCATGTTTAAGTCATCATGCTCTCCGCTCGCCTCTGATTCTCCATTTTGGGCTTTTCGTTGGTGATCCAGCATGGTGCAGTGCAGGAAAAAGTGTGTGTGTCTGTGTGTGTGTGTGTGTGTGTGTGTGTGTGTGTGTGTGTGTGTGTGTGTGTGTTGGGGTGAGGTGGGGGGTTGGTGATGACTCCACTCACTGGCCGTCCTGTAAATCGCTCTTTTATGGCCCTCATAATGATCCCCCAGCCAGCAATCTCGATTCCGTCGCACTGCAGATAGGAACCGCTGCTTCTGGCAGTCAACATGAGGGTGCTCAAGATGGCTGGAGGAGGTAGCGGGAGACTGGAAAGCACACACTGTGTGACTACACACTGGCACACACATACATATGTTCACATTCATAAAAATGCATGCCTTTTCACACCCCATCTACCTTAATCCCAACTTCCTGTGTAAAGGTCATAGAAAGTGCCGAAGGATGGTGTTTTGACCTCACTCAAAGTTGGTGAGCTCCAACAGCGTGCAATTGTGTAACATCATCAGAGACAGACTTCCTCATGCAGACCAATAGTGCCTTGATAGTTTTAGGCTTTTACATGATTTTGGAATATACCAACATTGAACTGCTGA
Source organism: Diplotaxodon limnothrissa (assembly GCF_057381915.1). Lineage (NCBI taxonomy): Eukaryota > Metazoa > Chordata > Actinopteri > Cichliformes > Cichlidae > Diplotaxodon > Diplotaxodon limnothrissa. The sequence goes on from NC_140605.1 coordinate 5,465,994, forward strand.
CAGCAACGGTTAGCTTAGAATTTCCAAAAGTAATCTCAAAACCCATAATTACTTTGTCATATCCACTGAACTTGATTTTACACAAGAGAACGCACAGATGTAGTTTGCTTTAACAAAAGACTTTATATGATCTGTTTTGCCAAAAACACTGCAAAATGTTAGACTGAAATTTCTAACATTTGATTTCTACAAAAGTGTTTATTTAAACAATATGAAATGTGGTTTAAAGCCAAGAAGCCAGGCAAAGAAAATATACGAAAAATTAAATGCAAATGAAATATAATGAATGCAAATGGATGGGTTTTACAAAGCTGTTGTTGTCTAGATATAGATCTCACCATATACATAAACAATTTGTTTCTAGATTTCATTATCACTTTAGCTCAACAAAGTCTGTTGTATAACAGTTTAATGAACTTTACTGTTTGCGAATCCTAATTAGAGTCAGTGTCATTAAACATGACATGCAAACAGCAGGAAGAACAGATAAATGAAACGTCTCAATCTATAGCTTGCATCATCAGCTATAAAAACTGTACAGTTAAAGATGTCTCTCTGTTTTCTTTTTTAACATGCAAGTGAGCTTTTTATTACTCATTCACTACAAATGTCACTGAAAATTACAGCACATGGCATGAATAGTAAAACAAAACATGTCACATTCGGAACAACAATTCAGATGAAATATGTAATTACTGTACAAGTTGGCAAGTTTGTTTTTTGTTTGTTTCACCTGTATTTATTAAAACATACCGTTTGTGCTGCCGTCTGCACTCTCATGGACATTTTCACCTTTCTGCACTCCTTCCTGACTGAAGACATGTAAATCTATTATATTCTATTATATTACTAAAAACAAAATTAACTACTATCTGACAGTGGCAAGGACATTTTCAAACCACTAATTTAAGAAAAGAAGCAATAAAACATTATGAAAACACTCTCATTGCACATAAAACTGTAGCAATGAAAAGTGCATAAAGTATCGAAAATAAAAAGAATTATTCTGCAGAAAAATATTCCCCCAAATTAACAGAGGTCTCTGAAAAAGCTCTTCATGAGGCCTTGGATATATTAAAACAAATTAATAATTTCTGTTCAACTTCCCTGTTTTATTAGTTTTATTTATCATGACATATGTTGGCCAAGGTGGTTAAGCAAGACGAAACTGATCTGTTACAATGATAAATAACTGAGTGCTTGCTCTGTTTCCACACCATTTTGTTTCCAGACCACTTTGTACACAGTACCACTTTGTGGTCTGCATTTGTACTGTTCTGCCTTGCTTGCCTGCTATCAGTTTACCAAAGAGACCAAAGGTTTATCCACAATGCTCATGCGCAAAACCACCAGAAAAAAGCTTCTGGCCTCTTAGCTTGCTCACCCCGGTCATTGTGAACAGGAGATGGAGACAGCTACTACATTCTTTTGAGTACAAAACAGCGGAGCTTTCAATAATAATAGCCAGCTGCAGTCACAAGATTACAGTAATTTTAATGATGGATGCAAACAGGTTAGGAGCTTTATGAGATGAAAGGCTGTGATACGTTTTAATGTCTGTTAAAACATTATGTCTGTTTTTAGATCTGATAAGGCAAGCATTGCCTGCTTTCCTTTTCCTGATGGAACACCGCTTATAGTTTTGGGTACTGACACTATTTTTTTTTTTTAGCTCCTTACAAAAGCATAATCACATTCTAGTTGTTATTAAAGTATTCACCAATAGAAAGAGATCAAAATCAAATATTTCTCTCATGTTATCGTGTTAAGGTTATTTGAAGAAATAGCTTGATGCAAAGTGATTTAAATTTCTTGTCTTGGACATGCAAGAAATTCAGCTGTCATCTGGTTAACACTTTTAAGTGGTGTGCTCGCTTTGTTTTTAGCTTGCCTACTGTTATCACTTCTTTCAATTTGCCTGTTTATTTACCAGCCACTAAAGGTGTTGTGTACTCTCTAGCTCTTGCCACAATGCTCCTGAGGCTTTAAGCCCCGTAAGGCCAGATCTCCTTGACAGCACTGTGCTAATAGATGCAGTCAAGTATTTTTTTCTGTGTCTGATGTTTACAAATCACACGGGCATGTCTAATAAGACAAGGAAAGTATCAGTTTGCTGACACTTGTGGGCTAATATGTCATTTGCGTTATCTTTGAGTAGATATCGGAGCTTAGTAAAAATATGAGTTTAAATAAACTCAGAAAATTGTCAAAATTAATCAGATTGTGTAATAAAAATAACACTACATCTAAGACTAAATAAACCTCTCTCTCTCCCCCACCTGGATTCTTCTCCAAACCAACTCAAGCAGATACCAGACAAAAAATGCAGCATCTCTCCAGTGTGCACGTGACCGTCCTGTTTAATATTCCTGGCACGTAGGCTGAGGGAGCAGTATTAAATTGGGATCAGGGAGATTAGAGTATAATATAGTTGACTATTAAAGGCTAGAAATGAGAGCCATGGGTTAGAGCCTGAGTAGGGTCCATACCGCCACAATTCCCTACCATAATTTTAAAAGTGCTCAAAGCATTCAGTTAGAGTAGAAAAGCACTACATAAGTTCCTGTCGATTTACCGTTTATAGTCTATAGAATGAAAGTGAAAAATAATAGCAATAAATATTAAGCAAAGAACCAGCCAAGGAATTGTAAAAGTCAAATAGACAATCAGAAAAACAAGTCATATTTATTAATAAGATAGTATGAAACCAAAAGTTGTTTCATCTTCTGTGTGTGTGTGTGTGTGTGTGTGTGTGTAAACATTAGTAAAACTGAAGAACTTGTAATCTACACTGCGACTACTGTGTATTTGTGCACAGTATTGCACAGCACAGCTTTGTCTGTGAATGTGTTGCAGTGCTGCGTTTAAGGTTTTTCTTTTGGCAGTGTTGTATTGCTAGTGATGTATGAATGCCTCTGCCTTGCTAATGAGCAAAACAAATCCTGTTTTTCTTTGCCTTTCTGACTTTACTACTGGAACATGCTCAGCAAGGAGTAGCATCACTCCCAGATCTGTCATCCAGTTTCCAAGGCAAATGAAATGCAACAAAAGTGCAGTCTTCGAATCAGGCTGGACATTCTCATCAAAACTCGTGGGTTAGCTTGCTATCCAGTTAACTGGAACTGTAGAATCTTTATATAAAGAAGCTTTGTGTTTGACTGCATTTGTTCTCACTCACTGAACTAAAATCCTATCAACTTGGCTGTAGCTCAGGAGGTAGAGCAGGTCATCTACTGATTGGAAGGTTTGTGGTTTGATCCTGGTCTCCACGCCAAGTATACTTGGGCAAGATATTAACCCCAAGTTGCTCTCCAATGCAGCCATCAGAGTGTGAATGTTAGCTGGGAAGTACTGAAAAGCACTTAAGAAAGTGCTTTTGTGAAGGGGTGTGAATGTAGCATGTTGTATAAAGGGCTTTGAGTGCTATGGAAGAGTAGAAAAGCGATATGTAAGAATCAGTTCATTTATTGTTTGAAAGGTTCACAGTGTTCACCAGAAACAGTCACCTTGTTTTGAGATTTACAGTTACAGCCACTTAAAATAGTTGCCTCATCCCTGACAGGACCATGATGGATGCCTAGTGGAATCCTGATCGATTGCCGGCTGATAGATGACCCTCCTGTGACATGGACCATGCAACCATGAGTAGTAACGCCCCTAAGCAGCATTTAGGAATACTAGTGGTAATGTCTTGTGTATCCACCAGGGGGACTAGCCTGGAGGTGTATTCAGTTGAAGGCTTGCTCCACACTTGCACTCCAGTTACACAATAATGTGTATATATGCGTGTGTTTCTGCCAGAAATATGTGCCATTTTGTTCTAAAAACATCAGTGATCACTGTCGTTCTCTCTCGGTTTTTATTGCCACTATTAATTTTAAAGCTCATTTTTTTAAACCTTACAATGTAACTACAGCCCAGCCCATGCAGCAGTAAATTAATGACTAACCTTGTATTGTGTCTGGATTATCTCATTTGTTCTGCTGAGTGAAGTTTGGTCCATTTACAGTATCCTACCATACAATTGCATTTGTCCCTAACCATCGGGAACCCTCGCGTTTACTTTTATTGAGTGGAAAAAGGTTTGCGTTCATCCTCCAGCTTCACTATGCTAATATGTGGGGCAGCCATGCTAACTATACTGTAGGTGTATAGCTAGCCACCGTGTACCACATCATTATATACCAGCTAGCTCAACTTCAGTAACCCTACAAACGTCCCTGCTGTTTAGTTTCCTGTCATCGTTTATGTCAGAAGTGATAGCAGAGCTGTACGTTTTAATTTTTTCAGAAATCCCTCAGTCAGAACATGGTATGTTATGTTTAGGTGGAAAGTAGTGAGCTAACTTCTAACTCATAAATTTCACAAATTTTGTTTTCATGGATGCCTGGATTTTAAACTTAATTGTTACACCTGGTAGAGCAGCCACACTGATCACTTTATTAAAGATGAAAGAATTTAGACAGTTTGTAATTCTCAGTGATGCCGCAGTGTTCGTTTGACTTTCAGAGCTGAAGAGGAGTTTGGACCCAGAAATGGCTAATGACATCAGACTTACATACCTTTATCTTGGTATGTTCCACTAATCCATTCACTCAGACTTTCATGAAGAACAGTCCCATAATGTATTTTGTTGGTGAAACCGCAATCCTGAGTTCTATATTGAAAGTAAACAACAAACGACCACTAATTGACTCCAGAGGAACTCCATGTGGAGTGCCAGTTTTGTGTGATTCTCAATGGCAGATAGAAATACATTAAACATTTCCAGTATGAGGCTCCTTGGCTAAGGACACTGAATTCTAATTCTCAAGGGTTATTACTTTTCAACCAGTGATGGTTAAAAAAACAAAACATTAACAACTTCACCTTTAAGGCCGAACGGTGTGTTTGTATATTTTTTCAGATTAAAACATAAATTAAATTGATCAGAATTTGCAAATTGTATTAGAACGGAGAGAAAATATTGAATACAGTCATTTTTACAATGATAGGAAAAGAAGGGAGAAAGTATAAAAGTAAACCAAAAGAAGCTAACACGGGAAGTATGATGGACTTATACAGACAGTGAATGAGTATAATTAAGTGCTTCTGTAAGTCATAGCAGTGAACCACTTTGCATATTAGCATCTCCTAAGTCAAATGCAACAATAACTAATCCCATTACTATTGTTTTACAACTTTATCTATAACATTGCTGATGATGCTTAAAATGAAAACTTTTTGTAACTTGCATATCTGTTATAAAGTTTCCTGAGTACTTGCTTGTTGTGGTATGAATCAAGAAAATACTAAAAATAAAATATTAGATGTCTCCACCCAAATTTTGCCACTTGTCCCCAGAGGGACATCAACATTTACATCATTATGTGAAAGCTGATAGGATCTGTGATTGATATGTTTGCCTGTATGGTTTACAGTTGAATGGAATTAAAAAGTATACTGCATCAATTTTCATCATCATTGTGTCTTTATGAAACAAAACTTTATGCAATCAATATTAATTTAAAAGTTATACAGCCACATTCAGATTCTACATAAATGTGCTTAAATGTAAGAATGAAAGTTCTTCACTCCTAAATGTGGCTTTTAGCTCCAAGCAGTATTTATTATGCATGTAGTAAATACAAGACACCATCAATCAAATCAATGCCTTTTCGTATTTTAAAACAGTAAACGCATCACCATTCCCCCAAGCCTTCACATATATGTTGTACATTTAAAACCATGGAATATGAATATAAAATATGCCATGTGTAAGCAGCTTTCAGGATTGTATAATTAGCTACACAAAATTTTTGTTATAATCCATTTGTCTTCCCAAGTACCCCTGGAATCAAAGTGGGGCGAGTGGATGTGTTCAATAATGTAACATGTACTGTATACAGCAGCACACTATAGATCCTTGTACAGTATCCAAATGTCGTTCTCTGTGAAAGACAGAATGGAACAATTTAGATAACTCTCTGAAGCCCTGTGCCGTTACTGGACCATATCCTGTCCACTATAAGTACTTCACAGAGCTACCACACTGTTAAAAGTAGGACAAGGGCATTAGGAGTCCTTGGAGTACAGCTTATATTACAATATGTTTTAAATTCTTGTCCCTATTGACAAGTCTAATGTGTGCGTATGTGGTATCGAGTGGCAAATTGTTCACAGTACCATTGGCTAATTGCCATTTGAGTTAGTTGGCCATGAGCCCAGGTCACACTGCTGCATACATCCTTTTTGGGGTACATTTTAACATGACCTGAGATGCCATATAATTACCGTTTAACAGTGTAAACCTGTAAACTTCATCAAAGAGCACATCGCAGAAAACTGTTGTGGCCATGCTGACTGTAGCTTAGAAGAGAGGTTTGCAGACTGTAAACAGGAGCAGATATTGATTCGCCAACCTTCCAATTGATAGAAGACCTGCTCTAAGTATCCTCCGGTAAGATACTGAACCCCAAGTTGGTCTCTGATGCATTCATAGTGTGAACGTTAGAAAACACATATGTGTGAATGATGTAAGTTGTATAAAGTGCTTTGAATGCTCACTATATAAGAACCAGACTATTTAGTCTTTTGTAGAACCAGTTACAGATAGAAATGGAGGCTGAAATAAACCAAGCATGACTACTATCGCAATGATAGTAGTGATGTCCTCTGTTGAAGTGGAAGCTCTGCTTGGCTACGGTCAGGACAGACTTAGCTTTGACATCACTCTCGGGTTCTGCGCTTCTAGTTGCATTAGCGTTGTTTGTGCAGATTGCTAAATGCTTGCTCTTAGGGGGTCATGTGTTGGGTTGGGGGTTTCTCTGTATTATTGTATGGTCTTATAACAATATACAATATAACTAACCACTTAGCAATCTACAGTCTAATCAATCTAAAATGATTTTACAGACTATTCTTACACAGAAAATGAATCACCTGTCCCATTGCAAAATATAGAAGACATATAAATCGCTTTAGCTTTTGCAGATCAAAGTGAAATTTTAGTGATTGAACAGGTATTCTTCTACAACATAGGTGCTACCAACAGGAAAAAAAAATCTAAAAATCCATATTTGTTACTGATGGACATTAGAGAAAGACAAAACTCGTGACTGAAAAACTTTAGACTCTCCTACGCTCCCTGCAGAGGTCTGAGGGATCTTTTAGAAATTGTAATGTTAATTTCTGGAGACTTGATTGGTCTCTTCTTACCCGTTGATGATAAACTAAAGTGACTTCCATGTCTCCTTTAGACAGTAAGCTTTAATGTTTAAACGGTTACGGTGCTCCAATGTGCTGCCACCTCACCCTGGAGTAGCTATGAGCAAAGAAGCATGGGCATATCTTACTGAAAACTATTTTCCATTGGTGTGCCAAATTAATGCCTTACCTCTACTTGTTGCACACAGTTATCATTATGAAAACATTATTATTATGAAACATGAAAAACAATATGACGTTATGAAAAAGAACAATTTTCTAGTTGGGTTACACTTGGGCTCTATTCCAGGAAGTAGGATTAGCAAACAACACAGAGTTTGTTTGCCCAGGAGTTGCTGAGGGCAACTCCAGGTTTTCTGCTATAGAAAGACATTTAACTTCAATTTATGTCAGTTACTGAGGTAACAGACTCTACAAAAACCTACTGATTGTCAGATATTCTTTAAGTTTCTCTCGAACTCCTTCCCTCCTGCTGCACCTGAATTATTATGATAGCTGATTATTCATTTCCTCATTCATAATGTTGTTGTCAAAGCGTACAATGCAGCAAATTATTTTTTTAAAGTAATGTTTTATATGCAGCCTGTGCTGTGCTGTGACAACATTTCATGTTAAGTTTTTTTTTCTCAGATTGTGATTTAGTCATTAAATCTAACCCACACCTGGAAAGGTATGGTGTTCGAAATCCAGGGTACTGACTTCAACATAGTTCCAACTGAAAGCACCTAAATCAGTCTCCGTGGGTCAACCTAGAAATACACCCAGTATACACCCTCACACTGGTACTCAGTCAAAATCAAGTCAGAGCAAGACTTCCTGACTCTGAACACAGGCTGTATGAGGGATAACAAAAGAGTTTGAGATTATGGAGGAGCTGGCAGTAGTGCAATGTAAGAGATTATAACAGGGAGTGATTTATTTTATGGGGCTGAATTGGGACAAACTCATAGGTGTTACAACTGATAGTTGTCCGCATTCTGACTGGAAAACGTCTTTATCAAGATGTAAGATAAAGTGACTGAAATTAACACAAATTGAATTTTTCAATTGTATTATGCAGGTGCAAGTCGGTTCTAAAAGTAAACCATGCTGTTGGTGTTGTAACTAAAACAGTTATCTTCATCAGAGCAAAAGCAATTAATCACAGATAATTTGTTGCAGTTTGGAGGAACGTGAGAATGAGCACGGTGACCACACAGCTGTCATGTGGCTAAGCCTGGAGTAGCTAAAGTACAAGCAAAATAGCAGAAGCACTTTGTTTAAAGTTAAAGGTCTAAAATTTTGCAAGGTCCATTCCTGTTAAAAGGGAGTTTTTCCATTCCACTATAACCATATGTTTGCTCAAAGGGGGTTATTTATTTGTTGGGGGTTTCGCTTTATTATCATAGGATCTTTACCTTACAATATAAAGTGCCTTGTGGTGATTGTTGGTATGATTTGGCATTATATAGGTTAAATTGAGTTGAAATTTGATTGAATGATGGACTAAGTGAAGATTAGAGTTGTTTTTTTATGTAGTTAAGACATCCTTAACAACTAGAGTGGTAGAAAAGAGAGTCTCTTCAGCACTGACCTCACCTTCAAGCAATTATATTGATCTTTATAGAAAGATTCTGTTCACAGCAGAAAAGATAATATTAACAATTTTAGAAACTGACACCTACTGTGCCTCTTTATCTTTTTTCCTCAGGCATCCATTGTTTCCCCTGCTAGCATTGCTGTTTGAGAAATGTGAACAGGCCACACAGGGATCTGAATGCATCACGTCAGCCAGCTTTGATGTGGACATAGAAAACTTTGTGCACCAGCAGGAACGAGAACATAAACCCTTCTTTAGCGAAGATCCAGAATTGGACAACTTGGTAAGTCAACATATCACATGTGTTTTAAAGCATCAGTCATGAATCGGTGTCCTCTGAATTCAGACCTCAACATTACTGAAGCAGTGCATGAAGAAGAACTTTAGAACCTGGGGAACAATTCCTTAAGTACAAGAAAGTTAGCCAAAGACTGTGTCGAAAAATAAAGGTTGTCATTCCAAATATTAATTTTCAAGCTCACTATACTATTTGTACAGACTCTATTTTTGCCTTATACACTGTAAACGGTAAATGACCTGTATTTGTTTAGCACTTTACGTAGTCCCTAAGGACCCCAAAGTGCTTCACACTACATTCACCCATTCACTCACACATTCACACACTGGTGATGGCAAGCTACATTGTAGCCACAGCTGCCCTGGGGTGCACTGACAGAGGTGAGGCTGCCAGACACTGGCGCCAATGGGCCCTCTGACCACAACCAGTAGGCAACGGGTGAAATGTCTTGCCCAAGGACACAATGACTGAGACTACAAGACAAACTGCCAACTCTTGAGCCACGATCGCGGTGACTTTTATATTTTTATATTTTATATATATTTATAGCAGCACGGTGGCACGGTGGTTAGCACTGTTGCCACACAGCAAGAAGGTCCTGAGTTCAATTCCACCATCAGGCCGGGGTCTTTCTGTGTGGAGTTTGCATGTTCTCCCCGTGTTTGCGTGGGTTCCCTCCAGGTACTCTGGCTTCCTCCCACAGTCCAAAGACATGCAGCTTGTGGGGATAGGTCAATTGATTAATCCAAATTGCCCATAGGAGTGAATGTGAGTGCGAATGGTTGTCTGTCCCTGTGTGTTGGCCCTGCGACAGACTGGCGACCTGTCCAGGGTGTACCCCGCCTCTCGCCCTATGACAGCTGGGATAGGCTCCAGCTCCCCCCGCGACCCTGAAAAGCGGAAGCAAATGAATGGATGGATGGATGGATATATTTATGTATATTACATTGCTGATCCAGCTGATGATCCAGATCCAATAGAATGTATGAAGTAGGCTGTTGGAGTATCTGATAAACTTTTCTCAGTTGATGTTGAACTTTTTAGATACAAATAAAGGTGTTATCCTGTTAAACTAACACAGTGTTTTAACATTGCAGACTAATGTTAAGGTTCTATTATTAGCCAGTTGCTAGCTGCTATTTTAATGATAACAGATGGCTACGGTTGCTATCAGGTAATTGCTAATAGTTGAAAAAGCTAACATTAGTGTATATGCTGGTCAAACTTTAATATTGTTCAAATGGGAGCTTTAGTGACCTCTCAAAATTTCTCACAAAGTGTTATTGTGAGAAACAGCTCCTAATGAGGGGAAGGTCAGTGTGCCTGCTGTGTGAAGTTGCGTGTCTGAAGATGGCACTGTTGGTACCGATGCTCTTTCAAATGAATATGTAACAGTAATTAATACGTAATGCAGTAATTTCTACTGTTTTTTTACCTTCTGAGTACAGTTTTTTTTATTATCCTTAATAAGTACATGAGCTATTTTACCTTTTTAGCCACAGCTGCCTTTTATATTTTTATATACAACTATAACTGCAGTAGCCCTAAGAGGTCATACACTGCATGTACTGCAACTTCAGGAAACACCAGCAAATGGAAAGATGCTCACAATAAAGGTTGAATAAAGAACAATGGAAGTAAAAAGAAAAAAAAACTCTTAAAAAAGTTCAGAAAACTCAACAGAGGTGATTTAAAGAAGAGAAAAATGAAAAACCTATAACAAACATACAGCTACAGTATTATATGAACCATGCGACAGAACACACATTAACTGGAACCTTTTCTCCCTCACACACCGAAGAGTCCTCCACTTCTTTTAAGAATTCTTTAGTTTGTCACTTCCACAGCTATTCTGTCTTGTTGTGTTTTGTATGCTTTTGTATGAATAGACTGTGAATATATTTTTGAATTCACCCTTTTCTTTTCCTTTTAAACAGAGTGCAGACTGATGCCATAACCAAGGTTATTTTTATTTAACTAAAACTAAACTAAAAACTTTTTATTTAACTCAAATAAAACTAGAACTAAATGAAATGATTTTGTGAAATATAAAAATAAAGAGAAAAAATTCTCTTTCTCTTTTTTTTTGTTAGTTTGGTAAAAATTGTATTACGGCTTGCCTGATGAGGCATTAATGGGTGTGTTAACTGAGACTTTGGATGTTTACAAGACTGAGTCAACAACCTTTAAAAAATGTATTCTAAGGCCTCTACTGATTTTTCTAAATCATACAATAAAATTTAAAGACTCAAACTAATACTAAAACTAATAAAAAACTTCACTAAAATTAAGTATTTTCAAGCAATTACTGCCTGTCTTCCTACTGGCGGCCAACTTTTCTGTTCCTGAACCTCTTTTTTGTAACATAAATCTTAACAGATGTGGCTCTGTGTCTGCATTGAATCCCATTTTTGCTATTCCCAAGTATTCAGTCCTTTTTAAAGTAATTTTCCCATCTTCTCTGTGCACAACAGTTAGAAATAATTATAAATTACGAGAAGGAGGAAGCTGATAATCTTCTATGACAAAAGGGGGGGAGGAGTTGAAGCCAGACAGACACAAAGACACAGACAAGGAATTAGGAAAAAAGTGCACTCTTCTCATTACAGTACTTGCAGGCTGACAAGTGCTGAACAGTCAATTAACCCTGCATCTGTGTGTTTTATGAGGTAATGGGAATAGGCGTCTCTGCCAGAGGACACTAACTCTTCCATAGGGCAGTAATGCTACGCTGGGCCTGACTGGCTGCGATGAGGACAAGAGTTACTGGTCCCTTGATTAAGCAAGTGCAGTTTAATTAGCTGATTTATCTCCTCCTTGGCCAAGTGCTTTTCTGACCATTCTGTTGACCTTGGATGGCAACTTTGAAGGTGTGCCATCTTGTATCACACAGAGTGAAGAAAAGCCAGGCAGCTGATGATATATATATATTGTCAGTGATTCCTGTTGTCACTTCAGCCAAACCAACAAACCAAATTTCACTCAATGACAGATCATAACTTAGTAGAAAAACAACGCAAAACAAAAATCATGTTTCTCATTTCTTCTCAGTAGCTGTCAGCAGTTTATCCTTTAATAGGCTGTTCCTTAGCAACACAACTGCAACGAATTGGAGTTGTTAAATATTAGACACTGGTCTATTGAAAACTGTGTAAATGGCTTTCAAAGTCTTATACTTCTTATAGAACTTCTAAATATAATTATTTTCTTCACAAAGCATACAGTATTTCTACTTGCATAAATTAATATAACTATTTAAAAACAAAAATTTAGCTGGGTCGATATTATGAGTACCCTGAAAAACTAAGCACCAACCACCGTGCACTGCGCTGCAGTCATGCACTTTAAATTTGTAATGCTGTAAAATCAAGTGAAACCCGAGGGTTATCTTCCAAATCATACACAGAAAAAAAACTTCAGCAAGGGTTTGAGCTGTCACCTGACAAGGAAAACAAAAAACAAACAAAATGAGTTCACAGTTGAGAAAATAGTTGCTCACAAAGGAAGAAATGGATATACAAAGTTATCACAGCATTTCCAAGTGCCAAGGATTGGAGTGAGATGTGTCATCAAGAAATTACAGACCAAACATGACAGAGTTAGCAAGTGAAATAATTTAAAGAGTCTGAAAAGACAAATAGTGAGATGTGTATAAAGACCCCAAAACAACTGCCAAGACACTGGTGAATGACTTAGCCAGGATATGTAATCTTAAAAGCACAGCCACTAGAACCCTGTATAGGAATGTACTGCAAAGTTGCAGACCAAGAAAAACTTAATCTTACAGCCAGAGTGCAGTATGCACTTTGATACTGGTGCATGTCTTGGTAAAATTAGAAGAGCATGAAGAACATGGCAGCTTGTTAACTAATCTAAATAGAACTAAACCTTGACAGCCTTAACACATACACTTCACTCACACACTACTGTGATGATGATGATGCTTAATGTAAAAACATTTGTAGTCCACAGACATTGAGTGGAAAGGCTCCAGATGTTTTTTTTAGTTTGTTTTACTGAATGTGATGCACTTCCCAAATGTTTATTGAGTCACTCAGGCCCCCGTGGGTCTTCCGTATTAAGGATTTTTTAATCTGTTACCTGGACTCTGTTTTAAAGACATTACCCAGCATTACGGATGGGTACCAGAAGTTAAATAATTACAACAAGAAACCAGAAGATTTGCATTTATTCCAAAATGTATTAATATATATACGGATCAGTGATGCAGGTCAGTCAGCAGTCTGCATCTGTAAATACCATTACCAATGATTTTTGATTTTGACATTAGACGTTACAGATCTTTGTAACATAAATTGCAATAAAACCAAATGCCAGCAATATCCATGAGACCAACATCAAACGTATTCTTCTGTTCATGGTTGTTAACCTGGTGTTTTAAAGGTAAGGTGTTCGCTAAAAGTCATCAGTGTTTTAGAAGGTGAATGTGATCTGTTTCATATTTTGTCTTTGCTGCTCTCAGATGGTAAAGGCCATTCAGGTGTTGCGAATCCACCTACTCGAACTAGAGAAGGTCAATGAGCTTTGTAAGGACTTCTGCAACCGTTACATCACTTGTCTCAAGACCAAGATGCACAGCGATAACCTCCTCCGTAATGACCTCGGAGGGCCCTATTCTCCGTCACACACCAGTCTCAGCATGCAGCAGGTCAGTGATGGACCCACCGTGGAGCTTAGAGTTCCTTAATGGTACCTAGCGTAATAATGCAGTAATGTAGTGTTTCCCTTGATACGCCATTCATCAGCAGGTAAATTTTGCTGTTGGTTATCACACACAAGCAATAGCTTTCCCCCCCTTAGAGTTGCTCACCAGTGTCTCCCTCTGTTATCCCCCAGGAACTAATTCAGACCTCCTCTCCATCCATGACCTCTGTCTCCAGCTCTGTTAACCCTTCAGGGATTGTGGTGCCTGCTGGAGGGCTGCAACAGGGGAATGTCGCCATGACCACCATCAACTCTCAAGTGGTCTCGGGTAAGCGTGTCAATTCACATGAGCACTATAAAACAAAATTTGGCCTGACACTATCGACCTTTTTTTTCCATATGGCTCTATGACCCAATGTGTGAAGAAGAGGTGCTACAAAAATGTAAAACTCAGTGTAACTTATTCAGTAAACTACCACCTCTAAATAGGGTCTCCATAGATTTTGGGACAGTCAGTGACATACAGCTAATGATAAATAAATAAAATCGCATAGGTGGTTCTGTTGTTTTCTGCACACTTACCTGAGCCTTAGCCCAATCACTCTCAACACTTTCAAATAGTACTCCACATTTTCTCTCTCGTTCTGATCAGAGGAAATATTTGACACCAGCTATCCAAAGCACCATTTCCTGACTTTTAATAACTATCATATTCAAATGAATACTTTTCTTATTATTTGCATTGTGTTTATCAGTTTGACTTTGATCTTTTTTCTTTGCGTCATTTTGGGGTTATCATTATAAAGCATTTTCATATTATTAGTATAAAACTCAATTGTTTGTTGAGCATAATGACAAATAAAAATAGTCATTAGCATGCTTTTGATCAATCAGTATACACGCATGTTTACTATTCCATTGCTATTATATACACATATCATTAGCTACATGTTTGTGGCTGTGTTTTGTATAGCTGGTATCAGAGGGTCATGATAAGTATCCATCACAGAGAGCTTGGCTGGCAGGTTCTTGTAATGTCAAGCCTGTACAGTGAAATGTTAATCCTGCCCTCTGGAAAATCCTTTTAACCCAAAATAAATCAATGTCTCTCCCTTTGATCACGACATACTGAAGAGCTCAAACAGACTGTGATAAGAGTGTCTTGATCAAGGCTAATTAAGCCAGCAGCAAAAACACACTCCTCCTTCTCCTTGTTCTCTGTGTTTTTTTTCTGGGTTAAAGGGCAGTAATGCACTTTGAATTTATCATTTAGTCTCTTGTTTGCTGTGTGTTTGATTGCAAGGCTGACAAGCAGTTAATAAGCTCTGGTGCTAGTGTAGAATCTGGCTTCTAGTAGCTGCTGAAGACACTTGATACTCATGGCAGCAAATTATCCCCTCAGGTGGGACCCTGTACCAGCCAGTTGCCATGGTGACATCGCAAGGGCAAGTGTTAACTCAGGCGCTGCCTCCGGGAACCATTCAGATCCAGAACTCACAGGTAAAGCTGTCTGAACCACAATGCTTTCTGGCCAACGTTGTCACTCCTCCTTGTGCCCTCACCACCTATGGTCTCAATTTGTTCTTTACATCTCTCAGACCTCCCCAGTGGGTCTTTTCATTGTCTGTCTGAACATAGCCTCCTGCTGCTAAACAAAATAGAAATTGTTTATTCCCCTGATGTTTGGGGAGCCTTTGTGATACCATGCCACTGCAGATGAATATCAGTTAAAGACAAATTTGTGGATGATGTGATTTAGGTAGATACAAGAAATAAATCTCGGATCTCATACAAAAGACTAATTCATTTAGTCATTCATTTTTCATTGTTCAAAAACCTTTTGTTAAAAACAAAAAGTACAGGACATTTGAGATGTGAACAGAACAGAAGTAAAATATTTCAGAATTTTTATGAACAGGAAATATTAGGATCACAAATGTTTTATCGCCAAAAGATTTAGAAACTCATATGAATGACTGAATTTTTTTTTATTGCACAGGGGCAGATTTCTGGTTTTAGTATTTTAGTTCAATTTAGATTGTCAAAAAGCTTCTGGAATTGTTTAGAATAGCTGGGACATTTGCTGTATGCCTGCTCTGTGACTGTTGGTTTGTTGTAAATATGAGGATACTTATTTTAGAAAATCATTACTCTGAAGGCAACAGAACCTTCAAAGGAAGGGTCTGTTGACTCACAAGTGAATGCCAAAAAGTGAACAGATGATCCACACAGTAATAGTGATGAATATCATATGGAATATTAACATTGAAGCTTGCTGTTATGCACAGTAAATAACATAAGAATAATACGGACAATGTGTCAAATTAGTTAGCCAAACTGTATGTTTAGGACAAAACGCCTTGTAATTAATAGATGAAGTATTTTAGACAAGAAGGGCTCGTGCAAATGTATATTATAGGTTCCCTTATGTTTGTGTTAGGGATATCTTATTTTTTAGCCTTATTTAAAATGTATTATTTAAAAAGTTGTTTTTTACCCTGATGATTTTTTAAATTGTTTTAAAATTTGCCAGAGCTTTAGCCTCTTTCAACTCTTCTGTGTGCACCTTGGAAGTCAGTTTAGTCTACAAGTCACAAAACACTTATTATCTACCTCACATTGAATCAGTAATGTGATAATTGCAGATTTCTACAAGTTGGAACACCTTGAGAAATTGTTCAAGTGTGAAACAATTGTACAAGTTCCACAACCATACCCAAATGCAAATGCCTAAATGCACTGAGTTGCTGCCACTGAGTGTATGGCTGACTAGATATTTGCTTTAACAAGTTAACAATGATTTCTCTTTTTAGTCTCTGTCAGTACCCTCACCGTAGCATTTGAATCAACAAATCATTCTGAGAAAGGAGTATCCTAACAGTAATATATTACTGTTCTTAAATTCAGGGCAACAATTAGAGAACACTTAAAGAGAGAAAACAGGCAAGGCCTGAAGGCAAAATAACAAAATGGTTTCAAGAAAAGTATCAAAATAAGACAGAACATAATGACAACTACAAAAATAGACACGGAAGCACATAATATACAAGAAAAAATACAGAGAGGCACAAGAAATTAACCAAAGTAGTCATAAACAAAGCAGACAGTATGACAGTATTACTACTACTACTAAAGCCACTGACTATGACGTATATAAAAGACTAGGACATTCAGTATTAGGTTCTTTAGTAGCCTTCAGTATCAGCCTTCCTACAAGCTGGCAAATTACTCATACTGTATAACATTTTGTCTTTCTCTAAGACTTTTAAAGTAGTCATTATATAGGCAAAAATACTTTATCATCATAATTTTACTGTAGGAGTGATACCCAGGGACTAATTTTTGAGTGGTTTAGGTAGGAGAGGACTATCACCTTTTCAAACCTTTATGACTTTTCTTTTGTTGTGTAGCGCCTCATCTCTGTTTGGGAAGGAGTACAAAGGCTCCTCTAAAGCATAGAGTATCAGGTACTTGAACCCTTCCTATGTCTATGTACAAGATACAGTCACAACAAAGACTTAAGACACCAACAGCTGAAGAACAGACAAAATATATTGGATGAAAGTTGGATGAACATAAAAACATGAATAAAAAAATGTGGTTTCTTAATAAATTGTGTGTCTGGCATTAGCGGTAATCTAACCTTGATTGTGATTTCATAGCATAACTCTATTACAGAAAATAGAGTTGTGGGTGTAAGAGGCTATATATCGATCTGTATGAACAGCAGTTTAATTATTACAAATTCATTGTGTTTGGAATTTAAGGTTTACTTTAACAATCTCCGCCCACTCTGTTGTTGTGGAGATTTCAAACAAATTTATGACAAAGAACGGCTCCATGCTGGAACCAAGGCTCCAAGCAGAGCCAATCAACAGGCTGTACACTTGCCTTTTCTGAATGGGGGGAAAAGAAAAGAAATGGGGCAGAGAAATTTAACAGTGTTCTGTGTTGGTTTGAAGAGCGGCTCAGTTTCATGTAATTCTGTGACAGTAACAGTGACCCAGCTGGTGCTGAGTTCTACATGCGTGCTGGGAATTGAACACAGCCCCTTCGCCACTTTGCCGACAAGCGCCGAGTAATCACACTCTGAGGCTCGGTGCTGCCAATTAATTTAACCTCGCTTTCTCCTGGAACACACACACTCCCAGGACAGAAGGAGCCACGTGACACACAGCTGCAACTGTAATGAGTCTTGTTTTGTGTTGGGAGAATGAGGGGGGATCTGTGTGAATGTCTATTTATGGGCATTATGTGGGTTGTAGGTGGGTGAGGGTCAGCATCTCCGTGTCTGTGGATTCTTTCCACACTATTCTGCGTGGAACCTAATAATAGTGGGGCATAATGATTTCCCTCCAACAAAATATACAACTTACATGAAACTAGAGGACCAATGAGAGGACCTAGTCAGGAGGATTTAACCCATGGGGGTGTTAGATTTATTAATAGAAAAAAACAAGCAATGTCCCATTTGTATACAAAATATACTCTGTCTTGGGGACTGAAACGGCTCCAAATAGTAGGAATGAATGATACTAGGAAAATGGTTGGTTGATTTCTTGGTACTGACTGAGCTTTTAGGCACAGTCCACAAGATTTGAATAGGGTTAGGTCAGGGTTTGGGGTAAGCCATTCCAGAAGTTTAATGTTAGCTACTGCATGTATTTCAAAACCAGTTTTGATCTTTAGGATTATTGTTCTATTAGAAAGGCCAACTGTGCCCAAGTTTCAACCATCCAACTGTTCATTTGGGGTGAAGTTTAGAATTTGGAGGTAGTCCTAGAACTTCATTATTCAATGTAGCACTGTGCAATGTAGCACTGTGCAATGTAGCACTAGCAGCAAAATAGCTCCAGAGCAATGATCAATTATTTTTGCTCTGGGGATGCTTTCAGTTCATGGCATTAATGGGTTTTGTGTTATTTCTGAACATCCTAGCCAATTTCCTCTCATTTGATAGATCTAAATAATTTGTATTAATAACTTAATGACTCCAGGAGGCCTTCCAACTTGTGTAAATCTACAATTCTTTATTTATTGCTGTCAAATAAATCCCCCCAAATGACCTTGGCCTTGTTAAGTTAAAATAGACTGTAGAACCCTGAGCTCCTCTTCATGAATCGCTACCTTATCGTGGTGGAGGGGTTTGTGTGTCCCGGGGATCTCAGGGGCTATGTTGTCTGGGGGCTTTTGCCCCCTGGTAGGGTCTCCCATGGCAAATTGGTCCTGGGTGAGGGACCAGACAAAGAGCGATTCAGAAAACCCTTATGGAGAAAACATCGAGGGAACAGTTTACCCTGCCCGGGATAGGGTTACCGGGGCCCCGCCCTGGAGCCAGGCCCGGGGAGGGTGCCCGAGGGCGAGCGTCTGGTGGCTGGGCCTTAGTCCATGGGGCCCGGCTGGGCACAGCCCGAAAAGGGGATATGGGCCCATCCTCCCGCAGGCCCACCACCCACAGGAGGCGCCTTAGGGGTCAGGTGCATTGTGTGCTGGGCGGCGGCCAGGAGCGGAAACCCTGGCAGACTGATACCCGGCTGCCAAGACTGGCAGTTGGGACATGGAATGTCACCTCTCTGGTGGGGAAGGAGCCTGAGTTAGTGTGTGATGTTGAGAGGTACCGGCTAGATATAGTCGGGCTCACCTCAACGCATGGCTTGGGCTCTGGAACCAGTCTCCTGGATAGGGGCTGGACTCTGTCTCAGTCTGGAGTTGCCCCCGGTGAGAGGCGGTGGGCTGGGGTGGGTATTCTAATATCCCCTCGGCTTGCTGCCGGTACGTTGGGGTTTTTCCCGGTGGATGAGAGGGTTTGTTCCCTGCGCCTTAGGGTCGGGGAACAGGTCCTGACTGTCATCTGCGCTTATGTGCCGAGTGGCAGTTCGGAGTACCCAGCCTTCTTAGAGTCCCTGGGTGGGGTGCTGGAAGGCGCTCCACCTGGAGACTCTGTTGTCCTACTGGGAGACTTCAATGCTCACGTAGGTAATGACAGCGAGACCTGGAGGGGCGTGATTGGGAGGAACGGCCTACCTGATCTGAACCCGAGTGGTGTTTTGTTATTGGACTTCTGTGCTTCTCACAGTTTGGCCATAACGAACACCTTGTTCGAACATAAGAGTGTCCATAAGTGCACGTGGCACCAGGACGCTCTAGACCGCAGGTCGATGATCGATTTTGTAATCGTATCACCAGACCGGCGACCATATGTTCTGGACACTTGGGTAAAGAGAGGGGCTGAGCTGTCAACTGATCACCACCTGGTGGTGAGTTGGATCAGGTGGTGCGGGAGGACGGTGGACAGACCTGGTGCACCTAAACCCGTAGTGAGGGTGTGCTGGGAACGTCTAGCAGAGGCTGCAGTCCGCGAGATCTTCAACACACACCTCCGGCAGAGCTGGGGACATTGAGTCCCCATTGCCGAAGCTACTGCATTGAGCTGTGGTTGCAAGGTGGTTGGCGTGGTGGTAATCCCCAAACGAAATGGTGGACACCAGAGGTGAGGGGAGCCACCAGGCTGAAGAGGGAGTCCTATCGGGCTTGGTTAGCCTGTGGTACTGGAAAGGAGAGTTCGTCCGCTAGTCGAACCTTGGATACAGGAGGAACAATGCGGTTTTCGTCCTGGTCGCGGAACACTGGACCAGCTCTTTATCCTCTCAAGGATACTTGAGGGTGCATGGGAGTTTGCCCAACCAGTCTACATGTGTTTTGTGGACTTGGAGAAGGCATTCGACCGTGTCCCTCGGGGTGTCCTGTGGGAGGTGCTGCGGGAGTATGGGGTGTCTGGCCCATTGTTACGGGCCATTCGATCCCTATACAACCGTTGCAAGAGCTTGGTTCGCATTGGCGGCAATAAGTCGGACTTGTTCCCGGTGGGTGATGGGCTCCGCCAGGGCTGCCCTTTGTCACCGATTCTGTTCATAATTTTTATGGACAGGATTTCTAGGCGCAGCCAAGGGGTGGAGGGCTTTCACTTTGGTGGCCTCAGAATCTCATCTCTGCTTTTCGCGGATGATGTGGTTCTGTTGGCTTCATCGGGTGAAGGCCTCCAGCTCACACTGGAACGGTTCGCAGCCGAGTGTGAAGCAGCGGGAACGAGGATCAGCACCTCCAAATCTGAGGCCAAGTTGTTAGGATGCCTGGGTCGTTGACCCAGGGTTGTTGAGTTTATTATATTATTTATAATTTCTAGTCTTTGGTTTCTTTGAGTTCTGTCTTATGGTTTATGTCTCTGTCTTCTCTAGTTGCTCTGTCTCCCCTGTCAGCTGTATCCCCTTGTCTAGTTCGCGTCTCTGTGTATCCTTAGTTGCTATATCCCCGTTTCCAGTCAGTCTCTGTTCCCTCTGTTGCAGTGCGTGCGAGTCTGTGTCTTTAGTTCAGTCTGTGTCAGGTTTACTGTTTTATTTTGAAGGTCCTTGTCTGAGGTTAATGTATCTGGTTTCGCTTCCCCTTGTCTCGTTAGGCCTGATTTGCCCCAGCTGTGTTTCCCTCCTGTTACCCATTCCCTGATTGCTCCCTCTGTGTATTTAAGCCCTGTGTTTCTCTGTGTCTGTGTCGCGATCTACCGCTTACCTAGCTGTGTGTTCTGTCAGTTTTCCGATGTAAGTTTATTTTGATTTTTTCCCCCAGTTATGTTATATTTGAGTTTAACATTAAAGCTGTTTTGAGTTCACATCTGGCTCCGGAGTCTGCACCTTGGGTCCTATTCCTGTCTGCACACAGCCACTCATAACACATGGTTCTCAGCCGGAAAAGGGTGGAGTGCCAACTCCGGGTCGGGGATGAGTTCCTGCCCCAAGTGGAGGAGTTCAAGTATCTCGGGGTCTTTTTCGCGAGTGATGGGAGAAGGGAGCCGGAGATCGACAGACGGATTGGTGCGGCGGCTGCAGTGATGCGGACGCTGCACCGGTCCGTCGTGGTGAAGAGGGAGCTGAGTGTAAAAGTGAAGCTCTCAATTTACCGGTCGATCTACGTCCCTACCCTCACCTATGGCCACGAGCTGTGGGTAGTGACCGAAAAAACGAGATCGCGGATACAAGCGGCGGAAATGAGCTTCCTCCGAAGGGTGGCTGGCCTCTCCCTTAGAGATGGGGTGAGAAGTTCAGCCATCCGGGAGGGGCTCAGAGTAGAGCCGCTGCTCCTCCACATCGAAAGGAGCCAGCTGAGGTGGTTCGGGCATCTGACAAGGATGCCTCCTGGGCGCCTCCTGGGGTTGGTGTTCCGGGCATGTGCCACCGAGAGGAGGCCCCCGGGGCAGACCCAGGACACGCTGGAGAGATTATATCTCTCGGCTGGCCTGGGAACGCCTTGGTGTTCCCCCCGATAAGCTGGAGGAGGTGGCTGGGGAGAGGGAGGTCTGGGCTTCTCTGCTTAGGCTGCTGCCCCCGCGACCCGGCCCCGGATAAAGCGGATGAAGATGGATGGAACCCTGAGCACCACTTTTTAAGATTTAAGTGAATGTATGTAAATGTTTGAGCCTAAATATTGAATACTTGTTTTTTATATGCTGTGCAATCATCCTAAAAAAAAATAAATAAAAATAAATAAAACAGTTCAAAGAAATTATTAAAAAGCCCAAATTACCACGGGGGAAAAAAAAAGAAAAAATACAAAACAATATAAGTCATGCTTTAATTAGAAATAGTGAATTATTTATCATTAATTAGAACATAATAATGAAGAATATCACTAGATGTTTTCCCTTTACTATCTAATAAGCCATGTGCAAACTTTATCTTAAGCATGACTGTGATAAAAATGATTTCTTCGCCAAATAGCAAACCTAAATGTTCTTACAACAGTTAAAAATATTTGCAGTTAGTTGTCTCAGCCAGACATGAACTCACATACTCACACACATCCATATGCAGGCTGTCAAAGACTGTCAATAGTCTGAGAGCATCTCGTCCTTCAGCACTCACACTCCAAACAGTAACATCTGAATAATGATTTCTCACTGAACACAAAGGCTGGTGTACTACAGGTCAACACCAATGAAAATCCAAGCAAACACAGGCCCACTCTGCATCAGCGTCACTCTAGCTCACCGACGCCAAACTGTGAAACTCAAAGTCCAAGCACCACACATATAACAGACTAGTCACGGGTACTGCTTCTTTATATTTTAAGTATCATTACTCAAATTCAGTTACCATGGTGACACTTGAGGAGGTGTTTCTGCCCTTGCCATAGGAAAAAAAAAAGGTAATTGGTAGTCTGAGTTTGTTTCCGTGGCAACAATAACTAAGCCCTATGGTCTTTTCCCTTTTTTCTTTTCTTCCTCTTTCTTTCCTTTCTGTTGTCTGTGAATAAAGGTAAATGTGGACCTGTCCTCCTTGTTGGACAGTGAAGACAAGAAGTCTAAGAATAAGAGGGGAGTCCTGCCCAAACACGCCACCAACATCATGCGCTCCTGGCTCTTCCAGCATCTCATGGTGAGACGCAGGCAGACATTTACACTGTGTTTGAGGGCAAGACTTTTCAGTGTTTAACATAATTATGGTGCGGCACATTCCATTTTAACAGCTGGAAACTGCTTGAAAACTGAAATGTCGTTTCCTACTTCTTGCAGCACCCATATCCAACAGAAGATGAGAAAAGACAGATTGCAGCACAAACAAGTCTGACTCTCTTGCAAGTAAACAACTGGTAAGATTTTGTAATCCCAAAAAGGCCTCATGTTGCATGTGTAAAAGCAAAACACGGCTTCATATTTTTATTTAAAAAAGTAAGACAAAGTTTTCTTTAGACATAGACATATACGCTTTATTAATCCGACGCAAGGGAAATTCGTTTTGTGAAGATATTTTAGAGATATTTTAGAAAATTATTAATTGAAATAAATGAAAAATAGTGTACAAAAAAGCCAAAA
This sequence comes from Diplotaxodon limnothrissa, assembly GCF_057381915.1. Classification (NCBI taxonomy): domain Eukaryota; kingdom Metazoa; phylum Chordata; class Actinopteri; order Cichliformes; family Cichlidae; genus Diplotaxodon; species Diplotaxodon limnothrissa. The sequence goes on from NC_140605.1 coordinate 5,489,604, forward strand.
TGCTATTATATGCACACATTTATATAAATAGCTAAAATGCAGTGGAAGTGATAATGTATACATATGCATTTTTTAAACAGTATTTATCCTGTGTGGGTATTATATAGTCTGACTGCTGTCAGGATGAAGGACCTGTGACAGTGATCTGTCCTACTGCTGAGGGACCTGTTCAGGGTCCCCACAGTCTTTTAGAAGTGTTGTCCATAATAGACATCAGTTTGACTAACATCCTCCTCTCACCCACTTCCTCTGTGGAGTCTAGCGCACTGGCTCTCTTCATCAGCGTTTTAATCCATGTACTGTTTCTCCCCAGCAGACAACCATATAAAAGCTTGGAGTAGCAATCACTGTGTCATAAAAGGTCCTACATACACTAAAAGACCTCAGCCTGCACATCAGATCGAACAAACTTTGGCCCTTCTTCTACAGAGCATGAATGTTAAGCTTTAAATTGAACTTGACTATGCTGGCATATCCGAGTACATCATTGATACAGTGGCACCATCTCCTGGTTGTATACACCAAGTACATGTGGAACAACCTCTCCCTCTCTCCCTCTCTCTCTTCTTGTTTCTTGTGTTCCTTTTTCCTGATACTGCTACCACTTGGCATCGCTATATCTATCACTACAGCTGTCATTACCAGTGTGTCTGTATCTGGAAATCCCACAGGATCTTTGCTCAACCTTCTGAGATATAGAGGAGACCATACTCAGCACAAATGTACAACTATACAATGCCAGCCACTTAGTTATGGCATTTCATGTATACTCTACCTAGTAGTATCTTACACCCTGCTGTTATGTCCAGAATTGTCTCAGGAGCATCTTTACACCTCCACCTGGGGTCTTTTCTGCTGTGATAGACCCCAGCCTCTATGGATCTTGTGCTTAGAGCTTGTTCCTGTGCTGCCATGATTAGTGCTATCTTTCAGTCCAGCTTTCTCCACAAGTAGAATTTCACAGTGTCAGCCACTTCTATCTTCCCATGGTACTGTGGAGGGTCCTGACTTTCAGTCTATCCTTAGAGAGAGAGAGAGAAAGAGAGAAAAAAATAAATAAAGACAATTTGATATAAAAGTGCATTAAAATTTTTCATTAGGGTATGGTTTAATCAAATGATAACATTTTGAAGTGTTGATGGTCATATTCAAAGTTTTGTGTGTACTTGTTTTTCATTTTATGTCTTCCTTAAATCTCGGTACTGTTTAGTAGAACTAATTAGATATGTGAAAGACATGCAGAGTAATTAAGTTGGATTCATAGGTGTTACTTTTCCTAATATGACTTCTTTGGTATTTTCACAGGTTCATCAATGCTCGTCGACGTATCCTTCAGCCTATGTTAGATGCCAGTAATCCTGACCCAGCTCCTAAAGCGAAGAAGATGAAGTCCCAGCATCGTCCAACACAGCGCTTTTGGCCCGACTCTATTGTGGCTGGTGTATTGCAGACGCACAGATCTCAGACAGGAAGCAACTCAGACAGTATGCCAACAGTTACATTTTCCAAGAAAAGCAAAGCAAAGCAAACAGCTTTCTTTGGGCATTAAATAATCCTTTACTTTTTAATTTTTCTTTAATGTCTTCTTGATTTTTGTTTTGTAAAGCACTTTGAGTGCTCCAAGAGAGTAGAAAAGTGCCATATAAGAACTATTTACCATTTACCAGCCATAGATGCTTACTTGTAATTTAAAGATCACAAATAGCTCTTTCTAGCTATACATGAACATTTAAATTTTTACATGTCATCTCTTAAAATATAGTTGAAATATAGTGTTTGGAAAAATATTTTTATACACAATCAATTATAGTAGTAGAAACAGTAAAAACAAACAGCAGAAACACAGCAGCCGTCAACTGTGGCTGTTATGGGATACAGTCTAAATTTAATGTCTGTGATTTTGCTTGCTTGACTATGATGTGTTTGTCCTACAGTGATCACTATAGCTATGATATGTACTTGAATTTGGAGGGAATATTGATAAACGGTAAAATTGTACACATTGTACAAAAAAATAAACAAACTAAAAGCGTGTCTGCTTGAATCCAAACCACTAGATGGCACTATTACCACTCTTTTGTTTAATTTTTTTTAGACTATCAGTTTCTTTAAAAATGTGTCCTAAATCAATCAATAGCTCAGCCTGCACTCATGTGTACAAACAAGTCTCTTGAGAATAGTTTTCTTTTACTGCTACACGGTAGGCTGTAGACCTCAGTTACTTATGCAATTTGTTATCTCCTGTCACAGTACTGCAGCTGGTACGAGTATAGACAAGTAAAAGAAAGCTTCCCTACTGGAGTGCAAATATAGATAAAAGGCAGGGTAAGAATTAATTTCAGTGGCAGACAAAGTCTACGTAACGTTTTGCAAGGTAAAATTGATCAAACTGGTGTGTAGGATCCCATATGGAAAAGCAATAGAAAAAACTTATAAAAGACTTGCATAAGATTTGGCCTACTTCATATAGTGAATCATATAAGGCTTATATGATTTACTCATGAAAGTGGCCACTTTCTCATTACTTTCAGATATTGTTTTAGGAAGTATCCAAAACATACAAGTTTCATTTATATAATTTTTCAAGGGATCTTATATCTGTTGTCACTCTTGTATGCTTTTCATACAAGTTTCACACAAGACAGATACAAACTTTATAAGATTTATATATATCTTTTCCATATGGGATGGTTTTTTTCAGGTGGCTCCCAAAATTGAGTCTCTGGCCCTGTAGCCACTCTGAATATTGGCTAAGTGAAATTTCTAAATAATACTGAAGCATGCACAGACAAATAAAAAGGTCTATCTTCCTCTGCCTACATTATTATTTTTTAAATGTATCTGTCACATTATAACCCCTCTTCTCCCTACCCTCTTTCTGGCCTCGCTTCAGACCCACTGAGTATGGACAGTCTCCAGTCACTATCCTCAGATTCAGCCACCCTGGCCATGCAGCAAGCCATGCTCGGAGCCGATGACTCAATGGACGGCACTGAGGAAGAGGATGAAGAGGAGGAGGAAGAGGAGGAGGAAGGCATAGAGGAGGACGATGAGGAAGAGGATGGAGAGGAGGAAGATGACAGGGGGAGGCAGCTGTCCAGCCAGGGAGTGGGAAGGAGAGATCTTAGCATGGAGCACAGAGAGGAACTGGAGTAGTCTGCCAGGGGCAACTGACAGACTTTATGAACGCTGATCTCAGTTGTGAACTTAATACAGCCTCATTGAAACTCAAATAGTACGCCTCTAATGCCGAGTGACTCTAGAGAGCATTTACGCACGTATTAGTTCTTTACCACAGACTCTAATCAAACACAATGACCATCATGTTTATAGGAAAAATATTAGTTTAATGCTGAATTGTGTTATTGCATTTTAACACAGTATGTTCCTATGTAGTGAACTCATGAACTTTCTGGAGAGTAGCACATTTTTATAGCTCTGGTTATTTATGGAGAGGAATGACACAGGAACTAATAGGTTTGAAATTGAGTACGTTTAAAAGCAGCATTTAAAGATGTTTGGTGCTTTTACAGGAACTGATTCTTTTTTCTTTTTTTGAAACAAACAATGAGGAAAAGCATTACATGGATTAAAGAACTGAAAATCTCTTTTGACTGTATGTTTTAGCAACTACTTAATTGAATGTAATATTTTGTCATCTGAAATTAGTTACTAAAAGGGCTGCAGCCGTTTTTATCAGTTTTTTTTTCATCTGAAAGTGCCCTTTATTTTCAATTGACAGACCACAGTTTCACTTTGCAGCTAATGTGTCATTTCACTTCCTAAAATAAGAGTGAGAAGACAAAATAAAGGAAAGGATGTGTGTGTAATACATTTCAAATATTTGTTGAAGTGACTGCTGGCTTCCACTCTGGGACATCATTCACACGTTTTAAATGACTCATAGGTTCTCAGGTTTAACAGCACTCTCATCTGACATGTTTCTTCCTCATGAGCAAAACACTTGACTTACTGCTGCCGCATGACTTTTACAACACTCTTGGTTTATTTTCTCTCTCCCCATGAGCAAAAACAGCTGTACTAAACCAGTGTATACTGACTGCACATATAGTATGTATATTGGATTTTTCCTATGTTTGTATTCTGGTGTTGAGGGTTTGCATATTTATTCAATTTTTTGTGTGTAGCTTCAGACTTCATGTTGTCCATGACATTTTCTGGATAAGGGTGTTGAAAAAGCAGGTGGCCATGCACATATGTACCTAACTCCAACCACCAACTCTTTGAAAACTACTTGCGTATTTCTGTGACCTTGATCAGTTCTGTCAGAGATCAAGAGCGTGCTGGTCATACAGACTCAACACTGAGAGAAATCACGCAGAGATGCCTAGTGACTTTGGAAAAAAATGTCATGTACTGACACTGACTTCTTTTTGATGGAAGACATTTTTGAGAAAAACATAAAAAAGGGAAGAGACTCAGTAGTAACCTATCTTTCCATTTTATGTGAAGGCTTTTAAAGAAGCTGTGAATCGATTTCAGCCCCCTGTTTTGTATTAAAACAAATGGAATCACTCATCTCTAATGTGAAGATGTCTAGAAAAAGAAAAAAACTGTTATATTGAATGTTCTGAGTGTTCATTGTGAAGTATCTTTCCTGTTATTCTTCTTTTTTTTTTTAACTTTTTAAAAAGTTTTAAATGAATCTTCCAGAGCAAGCAACAGACTAGGGGAATATTTCTGTTTCATTTGTAAACTTTGTTGTTGTCATAATCTATTGTGTTTCAATAGATCACTTTTAATAATTAAACATGTAAAGGTACTGATTTTGACTCGTGGAAGTTCTGCATTTGTTTGAGCTGAGCAAACACATGCAGGGCTCTGACTTTTCATAGAGGGAGGCAGTTTGATTCATTAATATTTCGATACAATAACCTGTAAATCATTTTTACAAAAGAGAGTATAACATTTCTTCACCATCCTCACAATAATTTTCAGATTACAAATTCTAATTATTGGTTAACTTCTCCCACTTGCCTGTCCTATCATGTATAGCCTTCCACCCACTCGTTATATCTCAAGCCTGTGATTTAACTCGCTGGAAAATGCCCACCCAAATGCTCGCCCACCTTCTCAGCCAGCTACCATAAACAAACCCACAATCTCCTGAATTGTGGCCTCTTTGAGTAAATCACTGTATTGCTTTTTTTTTTTTTTTTTTTTGACATGGCTTATATATGTAATTGCCTTCCTGCATTGTTTTCAACCTCACCATAGAAGGTCAAACTCTAATTGCATCACTTAAATCTCTGTTATTGTTCACCTTTGTTACTCCACCTTTAGCCATATTTTATGGCACGAGAAATGTGAACTATAGCAGTCACATAGGACCTACTTAGCAGAGGTAACATGTAGTGAGATGATTAGCTACTTGACTTTTTTTTTTTTTTGAGGGAGCAATGGTCAAAATGCATGGGAGAGGAAATATGTGGGAGGGAAGACACAGCCATATTTACACAAGTGGTCTAATAAAAAAGTGCTTCAGACATTATAGCATTTGTTCAATAATTATTCTGCATGGAGTTCATGCGCAACACATTAGATGAGTACAATAGCCAGAGGTCTTTTCTGAACAGTGCAAATACCAATTTGAGAGCAAGTGGAATCAAATGTGAATGTAAGAATCTAGATAGATTCATTTGAATTTATCATAGAATGGATGGATATAGCTACAGTAGAAGTATTGCCTATATGTATATGTGGTGGAAGCCTGTAACAGTCCATATATGCAAATCAATCATCCAATCTGGGTGTAATGGTAAATTGACTGATTCTTATATAGCACTTATATAGCACTTTTCTACTCTCTTGTAGTGGATTAGTATCTTGCCCAAGGATATTTGGCACACAGACTTGAGCAGCTAGGAATTGAACTGCTAACCTTCCAATGAGTAAATTACATATTCTCCTTCTCCATGGATAAATGAACCAGCTGCTAAGTATTGGGCCTTTGCTAACCAAAAGCCCAAAAGTCCTGATCCCTAAGGTTCCCCAGAAGGGACCTGTCTCAGCACAACATGGAAGCTCCTGTCAGCCATCATAGTGGCTAAGTTGAACTGCCACATGGGTCAATACTAATACAGGACACAGAAGAGAATTGGCAGAAATGCAAGAGGAGCAAAACATCAGCAACTGGTAGAGTGAGCAGTTGGTTGAGACTGTAAGACCAGACTGACCAACCTGTGCACTGCCTAGATTGACTACAAGAAAGCCTCAACTACAACTCAATGCACATACATGGATTCGGGAAAATTTAGAAGTATAGAAAATCAACAGGACTCTTAGAGTATCAGGATTTCAATTGGGATGTGGCAAACAACACTAGAGGTGGACTTCAAGCCAATAACACAAGTCACCATCAAATGACAAGGAACAAGGAAGTGCTCTACCCCCACTGTTGTTCTGCATAGGCCTCCCTCTTCAGTAAGATCATTAATAAGAATGGCTTAGATACCGACTACAGAATGGTGCATTTGTTAGCCACCTCCCTTACATGGCATGGAATATCAGATGCCAGACCACCTTAACTGGCTCCTTTCAATGTGGAAGGAGTAGCAGCTCTACTTATAGCCCCTACCAGATGGCTGAACTCCCCCATCCACCCTTCAGGGAAAGCTCATTTCCACCTCTTGTATCCACAATCTCGTTATTTTTGCCACTACCTAAAGCTGGTGACCATAGGTGACCAGGGCATAGATTTACTGGTAAGTCAAGAGCTTCACTTTTACCTTCAGCCCTCTCTTTACCATAATGGATAGGTCCAGCATCCACATCACTGCAGCTACAGCACCAATCCATCTAACAATCTCCCCGTCCCCTCTCCCCCCACTTGCAAACCCCAACAAACTCCTAGGGCAGCAACTTGTCCCTAACCTGGAGTGGGCACTCCACCCTTTTCCCACTGAGGACCATGGCCTCAGACTTGGAGGTGCCATCTCATTTCTGCCGCTTCACACTCGGCTGTGAATGACTCCAGTGAGCTGGAGGCCACCACCTGATTTGTGCTTTTTGCAGATGATGTGGTTCTGTAGAGGTGAGATTCTGAGACCACCCAAGTTCATCAAATTGTGTCACCAATTCTTCATAATTTTTATGAACAAAGGGCAGTCCTGGCAGAGTCCAACACCCACCGGGAACAAGTGTGGCTAATTACTTCCTATGTGTACCAAGCTCTTGCAACAGTTGTATAAGGATCCAATGGCTCGGAGCAACCGCCCTGACAGACACCTGTCGGTACCAACCACCATACTCCCGAAGCATCTCTCACAGAATTCTCCAACTGACATGGTCGAAGTCCACAAAACACATGTTGACTAGTTGGGCAAACTCCCATTCATGCTCAAGTACCCTCAAGAGGGTAAAGAGCTGATGCAGTGTTTTGCACCTACCCTCCTGTATCTGAGGTTCAAATAATGGGCGGGGAGACTAAGGAGTGTGATCCTCTTGTAGTTGAAGCACACGCCTCTGGCCCCCCTTCGCGAAGAGGGGAACCACCAACCATAAGATACCGCCCTTTATCTCGACGCAACATTATAGAGGCGTGTCAACCTTGACAGGCTATAGCATCCAGCACCTTTAGGAACTCAGGGCAAACCTCATACACCAAAGAGTTATTTAACTTCTTCAGTGACCTCATCGCCGGTGATGGATGTGTTGTCCCCTTTGTCCCCAGACTTTGCTTTCCCTACAGAAGACGTGTCAGTGGGATCGAGGTCTTCAAAGTATTCCTTCCACTGCCTGACAATATCCTCAGTTGAAGTAAGCAACGGTCCACCTGTACCATACATTGTGCAGGTAAAACACCGCTTTCCCCTCCTGAGTCACCTGAGGGTCTGCCAGAAACTCATCGACACAGTCCTACAGTCTTTTTCCATAGACTCTTTAAACTCCTCCCACACCCGAGTTTTTGCTTCAGCCACTGCTCAAGCCACGTTCCGCTTGGCCTGTTGGTACCAACCAGCTTTTGACCACGACTCAGAGTAAAAATGGTCCATTCATACTCAATGTCCCCATTCTCCCATGAAATGCAGTCTTAGCTCTGCTAAAGGTGGGAGTTGAAGATCTCACAGACCAAGGCCTCTACCAGACATTCCCAGTGCACCCTCAATATACATTTAGGTGAGCTAGGTCTGTCCAGCATCCTTCTCCACCACCTGATCCAACTCAGCCCCTTTCTTCACCGAGTATCCAGAACATACAGCCACCGGAACCATTCCTGAATGTACATGCAGGAGTCTCTAGGAGACTGGTCCCAGAATTATTCCACATCCCAGTCGCTACCCTCAGTAGCCAGTATCAGCCTGCCACGGTCTTCCCCCTTGGCTGCCGCCTGGCACACACTGTACTCGACCCCTACAGGACTACAGGAGCGTGGGCCCATGTTCCTTCTTCTTGCGCCAGCCTGGGCCCCATTGCCTAAAGGGGCCCAGGCACTCGCCCTTGGGCACCCTTCCAAGGCCCAGCTCCAGGGCAGAGCCCTAGTAACTCTATTCAGGCAGGATGAACTGTTCCCTAGACTTTTTACTCATAGGCGTCTTCTGATTTGCTTTTTGTCTGCTCCCTCACCGAGGACCAATTTGCCATGGGAAACCCCCTAACAATCTAGAGGGTGTGGGGAGCCACTGCCACGTCCTTCAGGGCATGAAGCAGGTATGGAGGAGATCAAAACTCCAGACATCCAGAGGCCCCCAGAACACAAGAGACCAAGGAAGACTAACAGAGGGGCAGCCGCGCCACTGTCCCAGAAAGAGCTGAGGAGAGTCCCAGATGAGGGCTCACTCAGCAGCCGCGGAGCAGAAGCCAGGGGGGGTTGCAGTGACGCGCCCGTGAGCTCCGCCAGCAGCCAGCTGTGCCTGAGTGACCGAGCCCCAGGCCGAGGGGCCGGGGGCACCCCACCTCCGGAGTGGCCCGAGCGAGCCCCAGGCTCCAGGCCCCGATAAGCGGCCGCCAAGGAGTGAGCCGGTGTGTACCTGGACGCCCATCCCCGGACACAAAGAACCACCAACGCACCGATGTCTGAGGGAGTCCGCCACCGGCAGGGGAAGTGGTGGGGGGAGATAGGCCTCCAAACCTTGGAGGGCCTGAGATGTCCCCAGAGAGGTGGCGTCTGATACCCAACCTGACATATAGACACAGACATACAGGCACACACAGATACAAACATCCATTCCCACCCTCATGCTCTCATATGCACTTACTCCACACTCAACCAACGTGGAGACAGACATAAAGAGACGCTGTACACACAATCACACTCCCCAAGCGTACTCTACGAACCGGGTCTAGGTACCCTTGCCCCTGGAGGGGGGAACTGCACCCAGACCCAGGTGGTGTTACCCTTTTCCCTGCGGTGGGGAGAAGCAGACCGCCCTGACTCTGCAGCAGCAGGGAGGCCCCACACTCCAGACCCCAGTCGGACGGCCAACTCCTCCTCCTAGCCCCCCCGCTCCACCAGGCCGCAGAGAACGGGGGTGTGTGAAGACTCCAAACCTCCCTCCGCCCGCTCATTGTAGTGTTGATGCATGTGTGTTCTAAGGTGCATTTAAAACCCAGGAGGGCATGGAGCTACCTGCCAGAGAGCAGCAGGTAAGCGCATAGCCCCTCCTGCTAGCCCTCAATGTCTACGTGTATTTAAAATTGAGAGGTGGGCAACGACGCCAGGGGTGAGGTGTACACCCTGATGGTAATTTGGATTCCGTGTATCGTGCCCACCCCCAAGATCCTATATGTATGTGTAATGAGAGTGTGAGTAATGTGAATGTCTAAGTTGTGGGATAAAATTGAGGCAGAGGCAGCCAGAAGGGGACAGAAGGGGGGATGCCTCCTCTGCACCCTGGTGACACACCCCTACTCCAAGGCCCTGCATGTGTGGGTGGTTGTGGTGGAGCGGGAAGAGGGAGGCAGCTGGAGATGGGGAGGGAAAGAAGGGACCCCTCCCTGGGGCCAGCTCCTCTGCTGACCCCAGTAGGCACCCCCATACTCCGCGACCCGCCAGGGAAAGGGTGGACCTTCTGCCGAGTAGCTGGCATACCAAAATTACTGCATGAACACACTGAAAACCAGGAGCTGACCAAAGAACCCAGAACAACTTCTAAAGAATTGCAGGCCTCACTTGAATGATTGTTGAATCATGATCCAACAATCAAAAGAAACCATGTAAAAATGTCATCCATGGGAGAGTTCCTAGGAGAAAACCACTGATGACCCAAAACAACATCTTGATTATTCACAAGATTTTTGGGACAATATTCTGTGAAAATGTCAAGACATGAAGCTGAACTTCTTGGAAGATGTGCGTCCTGTTATATCTGGTGTAAAACTAATTTCAGATGACCTCTAATTTTCTCCTTATAAATCTTAGAAATATGTTATCTGATTAGGATATGTCATTCAGTGTGCATACTAAATATGTGGGGCTGCTTTATCCTATTTGCACAATACCTCTAAAATTACAATTACCTTGTCTGAAAAACTAGTTCATGTATTTATTATTTGTAGGCTACTGACAACAACAACAACAACTACTACTAGCTTCTCTTCAGTGCCTCCCCATTAAATTCAGAATCAAATATAAAATCCTTCTCCTCAGGCCCCATCTTATCTTAAAGCCCCTACAGCACTGTATCACCCCAGTAGAGCACTCAGACTGTAGGCTTAGTTGTAGTCCCTAGGATAGTTAAAAGTAGAATGGAAGGCAGAGCCTTCAGCTTTCAGCCCCCTCTTCAGTGGAACTAGGTCCCAGCTTGGATTTGGTGGCGCTGTCACTTGGTGTTCGCTCGCTCTGCGGTAGAGTATCACTTCCTGTTCCTGCTCAAACACAGTGGTGTTTCTGAGTAGCTTATTTGCGTAGCAATTTAATTAACAACTTTTAAATACATTCTTCTTTCATAGTATAATCTTCACGTGCTTCATCCGAAGCACACTTTCTGTGTACTCACTACCTAATTTATAGCCAAAGTATTCACTCACTGTCTCTGTACTGTTTCGCTAGCTTAGCTTAGCTCGTAGCCGACTCGTTAGCACCATGGCTACTTCACCTGTCCCTCCTGCACTTTCTTGCTCATTGTGTCAGATGTTTAGTTACTCCTCGGCCTCCTTTAGCAGTAATGATATCTGTAACAAATGTAGCATATTTGCAGCGCTGGAGGCCAGGATTACTGAATTGGAGACTCGGCTTCGCACCCTTCATTCACCCATAGCTAGCCAGGCCCCTGTAGCTGGTGCAGCCAAAGATAGCGTAGGCCCCGCTAGCTGTTCCCCGGCAGACCCCAAGCAGCTGGGGAAAGAGGGCGGCTGGGTCACGGTGAGGAGGAAGCATAGTCCTAAACAGAAGCCCCAGGTACACCACCAACCCGTTCATGTGTCTAACCGTTTTTCCCCACTCGGCGACACACCCGCCGGGGGTCAAACTCTGGTAATTGGTGATTCTGTTCTCAGACATGTGAAGCTAGAGACACCGGCAACCATAGTCAATTGTCTTCCAGGGGCCAGAGCAGGCGACATTGAAGGAAATTTAAAACTGCTGGCTAAGGGTAAACGTAAATTCAGTAAGATCATAATTCACGTCGGCAGTAATGACACCCGGTTACGCCAATCGGAGGTCACTAAAATCAATATTGAATCGGTGTGCAACTTTGCCAAAACAATGTCGGACTCTGTAGTTTTCTCTGGTCCCCTCCCCAATCAGACCAGGAGTGACATGTTTAGCCGCATGTTCTCCTTAAATTGCTGTCTGTCTGAGTGGTGTCCCAGAAACGATGTGGGCTTCATAGATAATTGGCAAACCTTCTGGAGGAAACCTGGTCTTGTTAGGAGAGACGGCATCCATCCCACTTTGGATGGAGCAGCTCTCATTTCTAGAAATATGGACAAATTTATTAAACCCCCCAAAATATGACTATCCAGAGTTGGGACCAGGAAGCAGAGTTGCAGTCTTACACGCCTCTCTGCAGCTTCTCTCCTCCTGCTACCCCCCCAAAAACCCATCTCCATAGAGACTGTGTCAGCTCCCAAACAGACAAAAAACAAACTAAAAACCATCAACAAACAACTTAAACATAAACAATTACAAAGAAAGAACAATACAGTATCCACATCTGAACCAAAGAGTAAAACAGTGAAATGTGGATTATTAAATATTAGGTCTCTCTCCTCCAAGTCTCTGTTAGTACATGACTTAATAATTGATCAACAAATTGATTTACTCTGCCTTACAGAAACCTGGTTGCAGCAGGATGATTATGTTAGTTTAAATGAATCAACACCCCCGAGTCATTCTAACTACCAGAAATCTCGAAGCACAGGCCGAGGGGGCGGTGTGGCAGCAATTTTTCACACCAGCCTATTAATTAATGAAAGACCAAGACAGACTTTTAATTCATTTGAAAGCCTGATGCTTAGCCTCGTCCACCCCAGCTGTAAAACTCAGAAACCAGTCTTACTTGTTATCATCTATCGTCCACCTGGGCCTTACACAGAGTTTCTGTCTGATTTCTCAGACTTTTTATCTGATTTAGTTCTCAGCTCAGATAAAATAATTATTGTGGGTGATTTTAACATCCATGTAGATGCTAAAAATGACAGCCTCAACATGGCATTTAATCTGTTATTAGACTCAATTGGTTTCTCTCAAAATGTAAAAGAACCCACCCACCACTTTAATCACACTCTAGATCTTGTTTTAACATATGGCATAGAAACTGAACATTTAACAGTGTTTCCTGAAAACCCTCTCCTGTCTGATCATTTCCTGATAACATTTACATTTACAATAATTGATTACACAGCAGTGGAGAGAAGACTTTATCACAGTAGATGTCTTTCTGAAAGCGCTGTAACTAAGTTTAAGAATATAATCCACCCACTGTTATCATCTTCAATGCCCTGTACCAACATAGAGCAGAGCAGCTATCTGAACGCTACCCCAACAGAAGTCGATTATCTTGTTAATAATTTCACCTCCTCACTACGTACGACTCTGGATACTGTAGCTCCTGTGAAAACTAAGGTCTCTAATCAGAAGTACCTGACTCCGTGGTATAATTCTCAAACACGTACCCTAAAGCAGATGACTCGTAATCTGGAGAGGAAATTGCGTGTCACAAATTTAGAGGATCATCATTTAGCCCGGAGAAATAGTTTGCTGCTTTATAAGAAAGCCCTCCGCAAAGCCAGAACATCTTACTATTCATCACTGATTGAAGAAAATAAGAACAACCCCAGGTTTCTCTTCAGCACTGTAGCCAGACTGACAAAAAGTCAGAGCTCTTTTGAGCCAACAATCCCTTTAACGTTAACGACTTCATGAACTTCTTCACAAATAAAATTTTTATCATTAGAGAAAAAATTACCAGTAATCATCCCACAGATGTAATATTATCTGCAGCTACTCTTAGTACCATCGATGTTAAGTTAGACTCTTTTTCTCTAATTGATCTTTCTGAGTTAACTTCAATAATTACTTCCTCCAAGCCATCAACGTGTCTTTTAGACCCCATTCCTACAAAACTGCTCAAAGAAGTCCTGCCATTAATTAATTCTTCGATCTTAAATATGATCAACCTATCTCTAATGATCGGCTATGTACCACAGGCCTTCAAGCTAGCTGTAGTTAAACCTTTACTCAAAAAGCCATCTCTAGACCCAGCAGTCTTAGCTAATTATAGGCCAATCTCCAACCTTCCTTTCATATCAAAAATCCTTGAAAGAGTAGTTGTCAAACAGCTAACAGATCATCTGCAGAGGAATGGTTTATTTGAAGAGTTTCAGTCAGGTTTCAGAGCTCATCACAGCACAGAAACAGCTTTAGTGAAGGTTACAAATGATCTTCTTATGGCCTCTGACAGTGGACTCATCTCTGTGCTTGTCCTGCTAGACCTTAGTGCAGCATTCGATACTGTCGACCATAATATCCTATTAGAGCGATTAGAACATGCTGTAGGTATTACAGGTACTGCACTGCAGTGGTTTGTATCATATCTATCTAATAGACTCCAATTTGTGCATGTAAATGGAGAGTCCTCTTCACACACTGAGGTTAATTATGGAGTTCCACAGGGTTCAGTGCTAGGACCAATTCTGTTTACATTATACATGCTTCCCTTAGGCAGTATCATTAGAAGACATAGCATACATTTTCACTGCTATGCAGATGACACCCAGCTCTATCTGTCCATGAAGCCAGATAACACACACCAATTAGTTAAACTGCAGGAATGTCTTAAAGACAAAGACCTGGATGGCCGCTAACTTTCTGCTTCTTAATTCAGATAAAACTGAGGTTATTGTACTCGGCCCTGAAAAGCCTAGAAATATGGTATCTAACCAGATTCTTACTCTGGATGGCATTACCTTGGCCTCCAGTAACGCTGTGAGGAACCTTGGAGTCATTTTTGACCAGGACATGTCCTTCAATGCACATATTAAACAAATATGTAAGACTGCGTTCTTCCATTTGCGCAACATCTCTAAAATTAGAAATATCCTGTCTCAGAGTGATGCTGAAAAACTAGTTCATGCATTTATTACTTCCAGGCTGGACTACTGTAATTCATTATTATCAGGATGTCCAAAAAACTCACTGAAAAGCCTTCAGCTAATCCAAAATGCTGCAGCAAGAGTACTGACAGGGACTAGAAAGAGAGAGCATATTTCTCCTGTTTTGGCTTCCCTTCATTGGCTTCCTGTTAAATCCAGAATTGAATTCAAAATCCTGCTCCTCACATACAAGGTCTTAAATAATCAGGCCCCATCTTATCTCAATGACCTTGTAGTACCATATCACCCTATTAGAGCACTTCGCTCTTGCTCTGCAGGCCTACTTGTTGTTCCTAGAGTATTTAAAAGTAGAATGGGAGGGAGAGCCTTCAGTTTTCAGGCCCCTCTTCTGTGGAACCAGCTTCCAGTTTGGATTTGGGAGACAGACACTATCTCTACTTTTAAGACTAGGCTTAAAACTTTCCTTTTTGCTAAAGCATATAGTTAGGGCTGGACCAGGTGACCCTGAATCCTCCCTTAGTTATGCTGCAATAGACGTAGGCTGCCGGGGATTCCCATGATGCACTGAGTTTTTCCTTTCCAGTCACCTTTCTCACTCACTATGTATTAACAGACCTCTCTGCATTGAATCATATCTGTTATTAACCTCTGTCTCTCTGCATGTCTTTTATCCTGTCTTCCTTCTCTCACCCCAACCGGTCGCAGCAGATGGCCCCGCCCCTCCCTGAGCCTGGTTCTGCCGGAGGTTTCTTCCTGTTAAAAGGGAGTTTTTCCTTCCCACTGTTGCCAAAGTGCTTGCTCATAGGGGGTCATATGATTGTTGGGTTTTTCTCTGTATCTATGAAGCGCCTTGAGGCGACTTATGTTGTGATTTGGCGCTATATAAATAAAATTGAATTGAATTGAATTGAATTTGGATTTGTCCTTTTTGACAGAACCTATAGTTAGGTGACCCTGAAGCCACCCTTAGTTAGCTGCAATAGAGTTAGGCTGCTGGGGGCTTCCCATGATGCACTAAACATTTCTCCTCTTCTGAACTCTTTTCACTCACCACATGTTAGCATTAATTTCTGGCTGTCTTCCATAGTATGTTTATTGTCTTTCTCCCTTCATCACCGTCATCACTGGTCACAGCAGATGGCTGCTTCTCCCTGAGCCTGGTTCTGCCAGAGGTTTCTTCCTATTAAAAGGGAATTTTTGCTTCCCACTGTTGCCAAAGTGCTTGATCATATCACATTGAGGTGACTCTTGTTGTGATGTATATGAATAAAATTGAATTGAACTGAAAATTGAATTATTGAAGAACTTAGTTTAAATAAAGTATGAAATAATAAAAAAAGATTTTCAGTTATAATAGAGTTTTAACCCATACCAACCTTCATTGCTGAATTCTAGCAGTGGGCTTGCATGAAAGAACAAACATTTAAATCTTAGCACATGCTTAAGGAATTCAAACATGTGACCAAAGCTTCTTTGTGTGTGGTTGTGGGAATTTTGTGTCAGAATTGAGAACCACTTGAGCAAATCATCTATAGTAAAATAAAAGCAAAAGCAAAAATAAAGTAAAATAAAAGCTTTCTTACATTTAGAGTACAAAACCCTGTCACAGTGTTCTTGTCACTCCCATGGAGTCAAATAGAAGTTTTGCACAATGTACAGCATGTACAGCCTGCCAGGGACAGAAACAAGCCATCTGGTGTGTTATTTGCAACAGTATCTTAGCAGTAGCTCTTGGGCTGAAGTGCAGTAAAAAATAGAATCTGAATGATAGAGGCTGAAAAAGCCACTGGTGATGGTTCACTTGTTTGAAGTGGTCTACAGCCAGTGTAGAAATACACACACACACACACACACACACACACACACACACACACACACACACACACACACACACACACACACACACACACACACACACACACACACACACACACACACACACAAACCGGCTGTTAGACCTGCTGTTGAGAACTGGAGGTCTGCTTTAGTCAGTGCCATTTGGGAGAATACATGCTTCCAGATGTCCTCTCTGTAATTACAGTTAGACTCAGTAAATGAGAGGTTGGATCTTGGGCTGGTCCAGGCTGAGACCCTCCCTGACTATTTAAGCTGCTTTCCAGCACTGTGCAGATTTTTATGGAAATTCTAGTCTCTGCAACCACATTTTCAAATAACATCAGCAGAGAAAGCAGAAAGACTTGAGGTAAGGTGGTAACAGCTTTCATCAGATGTCTTTGGATAATATACTTTGGTTAATGTTAATTCCATTTCTGATTTGTTACTCTAGAGGATTTCTTTTATTACTAAAGATTTATCAGAGTTATTGCTGTATTTTGTCACATGTAGTGAAGAACAGCAGTGAACATAAGCTTAAGGAAAGCAGTCATATATGAGGTAAAAAACAAACAACCAAACAAAAAAAAAGTCATCTTTTTTTCTTGCTTAGGTGTTCAAAATGTCAATCGCCCAGGCAGCGGCCAAGGCCATGCTATCTGATGCCCTGCTGCGGGATGACTCTGGGATACACCGTATCAGCCACCTGGAACTGGAGCTTCCTCTTGACAAGGTCATCAAGTTTGTGTCTGTGGGCCTTCCGCTGATGCTGGTGTGCATGGCATTTGCCCGTGAAATCTCCCTGGGTGAGCAACTGTTTTTTTTAATACTATGTCAGGACATTTGTTTTGTATTCCATTTGCTTTTGCCCTTAATTATACCCTCATGAATATTATAGGTCTTTTTTTCTCCATGCTCTTATTGGATTTTGTGGTCCTTGTTTTAGCAATGTTAATAGTCCTCCTTGTACACGAATCTTGTACTTTTTGTTCCTAAATGTCTTTTTAATCATTTGCATGTAGCTGAATTCATGATAAGGATGAGTCTCATACTTAGCGAAATAGACCTAATATTTCTAATATTACTAATATTTCTGCTGCTCTTCAAACTACCCCCCCCCCCCCCCCCCCCCCCCCCCCAAATACGGTTCTTAACTTTTTTAATCTCTACAGATTTGCAGGTTCGATAAAACAGAGTTTTATCCCACATTCCCTCTTACAATAAATATACAAGGAAATTTAATATAAAGAACTGTAAAACAAAGATATTAATTACTCAGTCATGGAAGAGGAAAGATTTAAACATCTGTCATAAAAGGAGGATTGTAACGGCTGACTCCATTAAGACCCCCTCAAAGCCTCAACAGTACATGTTATGCAACATTGACAAGACATCATGAAATTACTGAAAACAAGAAATAACAAAGGGTTTAAAACTCCATTCAGCACTTTATTGTTTTTGCTGCCATTTCTTCTGCTGTCAGAGGGGAAAATAAAAAAATATATAATTTAAGTGGAACAAGCACACAGATACTATATCCCCGGCCATTCATAACAAAAAGAGCACAGCTGACAATCATAAATATACTTGGCAGGTCCACAAGTGTATTGCTGCAGAGACTGACTGTCTTGACCTTGAACTAAACGTCTTCTCTACAGAGCCGGTGTGCAATCAGCCTGATGCGCCTGATACTAATTGAAACAGGGGATGATTGAGAGGAGTGTTCACTAACGGTGGCAAGCTGTAATTACCAGCCAAAGTTTTTCTCTAGCAGCTCCCCTCTATTTAAGTCAAATGAGAGGATGTGTTGATTAACCAGAGGAGGAGATGGGGAGTGTGTGTGTAGGACATGACATGGTCCTGAGATTCACAGCTTATCTGCTGCATCTTGGCTGCTTATCTGCTGGCTTGTCAGTTTCACAACAGTGCCTGAGTGTACTGTTGTCTGGAGCCTGGTTTACTTGCACCTGTGCTCTTAGCCAAGAAGCCTTGTTTAAAGCACAAATGTGGAGGCGATCTCCCAATATTAAGTGAGGATTGAAAGGAGGTGATAGAAGCAGGGACAGAACTTTTTTCAACTCCCTCATTTTGTCAAATGGCTTGCACAGGTAGGGAACTGAAGGGGAAAATATTGTTACAAGACTTCATGAGAAGGCATGCTCTGTTGTTTTTGTTTATATATTTTTTTATTTAGGAATTATTTAGCAATATGTAAGAAGCTGCATGAAACCATAACTGGCATGGTTAGTACATAATAATAATAATTATAATAATGCTTTCACAGCATGTCTTTTATCCAGTCTTCCTTCTCTCTCCCCAACCGGTCGTGGCAGATGGCTGCTTCACCCTGAGCTTGGTTCTGCCGGAGGTTTATTCCTGTTAAAAGGGACTTTGTCTTTCCCACTGTCGCCAAAGTGCTTGCTCATACCTGGTTGAATGATTGTTGGGTTTTTCTCTGTATGCATTATTGTAGGGTCTGCCTTACAATATAAAGTATCTTGAGGTGACTGTTGTTGTGATTTGGCGCTGTATAAATAACACTGTATTGAACTGAATTGAAAAACTCCTGGTTTCTAATCCACCATGTGGCTGTGTGGAGCATGTTCTCCCCATGTCTGCTTGGGTTCTTAATTTTAGCACTTAACTAGGACTGAATAATTACAAAAATATGCACACCCATGAGATAAGTGGGCCATGCACTATATCGTGAGGTGGAGTGGTGAGAGAAATTATATCCTGGCAGTAGAGTAGTGGCAGCATATTTGTACTTATATTGAGCTGGCCAAATGTGGAGGGTGCAAGGATAAAACAGACTCTTTCTCTTGCAAAGCTGCAAGTAGGTGGGGCACACTTTGATGTCTTCTAACTCTAGCTCTCTGTTTAAGGGTGGAGCACCCTTGAGAAATGACAGATGGGTGTGGGTGGACAATATGTGGTAATATAAAGGTGAACTAAATATAAGGTGGGTGAGCATAAATTTGGAACACAGTCACCCAGAGTTTTTCTTTTTCTTTTAAATGCCATGTTGCCACTTGGAAACATATGATTTCCATTCCAGTGAAAGGGAAAGGGCATGCAGCACCTCAGATGTACAGCATGTGTCTAGCATTGGACTTTTAGGATGGAAAACTCTGTGTGTGTGTGTGTGTGTGTGTGTGTGTGTGTGTGTGTGTGTGTGTGTGTGTGTGTGTGTGTGTGTGTGTGTGTGTGTGCGAGAGAGAGAGAGAGAGAGAGAGAGATTGCTACTGTGCAGTGGCTTACAGGCATATTAACAAAACAGAATCAACTGATGTTGCATGAAGTAATTTTCCACATTTTCACATCAGGTTATAGATCAATATTTGTATATTCTGCAGGGCCTCAGATCAGCTGTTTTCCTCCCAGTAACTTCACTGTGAAGCAGGCCAGCTATATAGACACATACTGCTGGGACTCTCTCATGCATCATGAGTTTGACAGTGATGGGAACTTCGAGGAGCGCTCCCTCTGGGTACACAAAGTGAGTTCAAAGATTCTGATCAAGCACTCTTGAATGTTATTCCTGCCTAGAGTGGATGATAAACTGCTGAAACCCCTGCAAAATTTCAGTCAAAAATGTCAGTGTACCACATTTCTGAGTTAAGGATTGATTTAGTTTAGTTTTTTCTAAAAACCCTTTACAAATCATTCATGCTTCTTCATTTGTAATACTGACTTATTAATAAAAGATCAGTAGTGAGACTGGCTGTTTTTTTGTTTCATCTATATGATTGGGTGTTTCTTCTCCATTTATTCCTAATTTCTGTTGTCATTGTCTGTCCAGATGTTCCCTTACTCTCTTCTGGCCATGGCCGTGCTGATGTACCTCCCAGCTCTACTCTGGCGCCAGCTTGTCATGCCCACACTGGGATCAGACCTGCTCTTCATAATTGATGAACTAGACAAGTCCTACAACCGCTCAGTCCGAATGGCCCAAAACATTCTGGATATGCGCCAGAACACTAAGAACCCGCTGACGTTTCAGGCTGAGTTGCAGCGGTAAGGGACTTATGATTGTTAGTTTGTAAACACAAGTGTTCATACGCTTTGAGTAGCTTCAGCGTATGAATATTGATTCACTCACATGTCTAGTTGCATAAATCTCCAAGGACTCATGTGATAAAACTAGGTCATTGCAGCAGCAGTAAAAAGTATCTATCATTCAGAGGATACAAAAGTGATGCTCTTCTGTCTCTTGATAAACTAGGAAAGCTAAGAGCGATCGCTTCCTCTCCCACAGCAACTACCCTTGTTATACCCTTAAGCAAAGCGCTTAGCTACCAACAGTCTCAGTACTGTTGGTATTGTGGTCAGGAACTCCTAGGAGCCAAAAGTAGAACATTGTGGTTGTGTTGGGTGGCTCCCAGCTGTGTGTATTTGTAGCAGTACGACTATGGTTATAATGCTGAGTTTGTTCTTGTGTCATTGCAGGGCCAAAAAGAAGCGGTACTTTGAGTACCCCCTTCTGGAGAGACACATGCAGTGCAAACAAAACTCGTACTTTCTTGTTAGCATGCTTTTCTTGCGGGGCTTCCTCCTCCTGATCTTCATGACTGCTGCCTGCCTGTACCTGGCCTACTTCCATCTGTCTGCCTTCCTGCAGGATGAGTTTAGCTGCTTTGTACGCACAGGGATGCTGCGAGATCAGAACTGGATCCCTGAATTGGTTCAGTGTAAAATGATTGGCCAGTTAGTCTTTCAGGTGATAAGTGTTGCTAATGGTGCCATCTATATCCTATTGGCACCTATCGTCCTCTTCAGCCTCCTTCGACTCTTTGTTTGGGATACCACCTTCATTTCTATCTATGAGGTCCTCCCAGCGCTGGACCTCATCAACAGACGACGGCTAGGTTGCCCACTGAACGACCTCAATGTCCTCTTGCTCTTCTTACGTGCCAATATAGCTCACTTGAAGTCCTATGGGCAGGTGAGGGCTTTGTGTTCTCTGGCACCCCCACAGGTGGGAAACACCACAGCACAACAAGGTTTACATGCAATGCTGACCCAAGAGGAAATAGAGGAGCGTGAAGAGGCAGCAAAGGAGCTTGCTGAGGAAGTTGGGGAGGCCAGGGAGGAAGGGAAACTCAACTTAGTGGACATCATGACTATTCTGGGAGCAGCACAGGGAAGAGTGGTGAACTGCAATGAGAAGAGGCCTCTGGTGGAGGAGAACATGAGTCTCGGTACCGTAACACTTATCTACACACTCAAACGCCTTCTGCTAGTGGCTATTTTTGTTTACGTCATTTGGGATGTACAGAAAATCATTAAGTGACCTACAGACGCAGGTTCTAAAAAGGGAATAACAAATGTTTTACATATATAGTAGGGTGGCTTTCACAGTGCTCATTGCATAGAAATGAAGGTCATGTCCAACAGGACTTTAAGGAAGCAGTTTGATAAGCAGTGGCAACTAAAGAATCCAAGTCACAATATTTTTTCTGTGTGGTTTTAAACTGCACTGGTTTTTGTCTTCCTGTATGTAACCACAGCAGAGCACCTACGTTTCTAAAAGAGTCTTTTCAAAACACTGGCTTATGCTTACATCAATAGATACGTTGATAGATAGGTAGTTATAGAGTTGTGGTACTTCCTAGTCCTACTGAATTTCCTGGAGGAACCCACCCGAGGGATTAATAAAGTTTCATCTAATCTCTCTAACTGCCCTCTCCGTCTCTTTACAGAGCCAAACCACCAGGGGTACCATGAGTTGAAGGAGACTGCACCATTTAGTCATTACTAGGCCTCCTATGGACTTAATCAATATGATAACATGGGGGAATAAGAAAGGGAAGGGGTGGGCTGAAAACAAAACAAAACAAAAACATTTTTTGAGTTATAATGCAAAAAGTTCTGGCTGTAAATGTCAATGGAGCAGGATTTGTCAGTTTTCTACAATATCTGCCACTGAATTTCTTTGTGTCTCAGTATAGGCAACTAAATTACTAAAGGACAGTGTGCAAGAGAACACTCTTTGACAACATGACATTTGTCAGAAATCAGAATTCCATAAATATACAGTCCATACTGTACACTCCTGATTTCCATCAAGACACAAAAGAACATATTCAGTGGCAGCTATGGGTGCTATTCATTTTCCGCAACTTCCATTGCATAATTTTATACAAGGTGAGGGTATTGAATATTTTATTTGATGTATTCCTGTCTTTTATCCTTTGTTTTCTGTGAATTACAGACACTTGTATTCTATATATTTCCAAATAAATAAATACTGTTTTTATTTAGTTGTGTGTTTTTTTAATCAGAATGAAACCACACGAAGTTGCAGTTTTTGTATTTTACATTTATCGAAGAGCTTCTACTCTACTACATCAAAGTCCTACTGAGCTCTTTATTAAAGGCTGACTGAGAGCCACTCATTTTAAAAGTGATTTTATTTGTATTTCACACAATTCTGTTCTTTCTTAATGCACAAATAACAGAGATTTGTAAGTAACAGTAAACACACACAAATTAATTACACTGAGGTCCAAGCCAATTCATATGAAATGGAAATCGTAACGTATAAAATTACCAAAATGTAATTAGATTCTAGACTTTACATTATTTATTATTGCACCAGTTCTTACAGGCATCACACAATACTCGTATACTTGTGTTATGTTCTTAGGTAAATTGAACATTCCAAGAAACGTGGCCCCCCCTCTCCAACACCACCCAAGAAAGAGCCAAAACTGTAGCAATCTCTCTCTTTTGAAATGCTATTTAGTCAATTATTTATCTCTAAAGGTCCCTAAGCTTCCCTACCAAACAAAAGTCAACCAAAAAACAATTTGCTTTTCTAATGTTTTTCTACTTTGAAAAACAGGAGAAAACTGAGTTCAACAGAAAAAGCTTCTCACTCCTACAAGACTGCTGCAGTAGACAATAAATATATACATTGAAAGGGTTACAAATGACCTATTTCACAAAGCTATTTACAGTTATTTACAATGGAATACTCATATTTTGTATTTTAAATACGCCGGTACATGTATTCCTTTACTCCCCAACACTGATCAAGACACACCCATGTCCCACCTGAGATAGAGGAGAGAGAGGAATCACACACACATATATGACCCAGATGTTCCTGGGTCATAACAACTTCTTTAGAATGAGATGGTGGAGTAATTGTACAGAAAAACTTTCAGTGTTTCAACAAAGCAAGTAGTTTACCCAGAGTTGTCTTTGAGTATCATTATCTGTGTGCTTCTGAGCAACCAAAAGACCCACAAGAAGAGTTGTGTCACCTTGACCGACTGTTCTATAAGACAAACCCAGAATTACTGCTGAGGTGAATTTTCCACAGATTAAAGAATGCAATTATTTTGATATAGTCAAAGACAAAAGCAGGGAGGTTGTTGGGTGGATAATGGAGACCATGGGTTCAAAGGAATGCAATGCAGATCTGAGACTTATAATGAACAAGCTCCCATTTTGGAAGTCCAATTATAAACAGTGTGTTTCAGGATTTGGGACGACTGCAGAATGTAATGTTTTTCTTCCTGTTCTTTGAAGCAGAAAGTCATGGATCACAGAGCACTTTCAGTCAAGACACTTTTCAGCTTTCATATATTCTGGCTGGATAGGCTTTCTGACTTTAAATAAAATATGCCACTTGTACTGGATACCAGGTTTCTGTATGCTAATTCCACAGGTCTCGTTTAACCATTGCACTTCATAGCACTTATCTTCCTCTAAGAGATCTAGAAACACTTATTCATGCCTTCATCACCTCTAGACTGGAATACTGCAATTCTCTCTATTTGGGTCTTCAACACTCATCTCTCCATCGGTTGCAGTTAGTCCAAAATGCCGCTGCACATCTTTTAACAGGTGTTAGAATGTATGAACGTATCACTCCAGTTTTAGCAAATTTACACTGGCTCCCTGTAAAATATCATATTGATTTTAAGATTCTTTTACTTACTTCTAAAGTTTTAAATAATATGGCGCCTGTTATTTAAACGAACTCCTCAACACGTATGACCCCAAAAGAGCACTGAGATCTTCTAGCCAGATGCTCTTAGCACAACTAAGGTCTCGATTGAAGCATAGAGGAGATCGGGCCTTCGCAGTAGCAGCACCCAGACTCTGGAATAATCTGCCAGAGGAGATTTGTACTTCAGAGTCTATTCAGTCTTTTAAATCGCGTGTTAAAACTCACTTTTTTACTTTGGCTTTTAATTCGAGTTCAGCATGAGTACTATCAGGCCTGTTTTATGTTCCATCCATCCAACCATTCGCTTCTGCTTCTCCTTTTCAGGGTCGCGGGGGGCGCTGGAGCCTATCCCAGCTGTCATAGGGCGAGAGGCGGGGTAATCTGTCGCAGGGCCCTGTTTTATGTTTTTATTGTTAATTCACTGTCTTGTTATTTGTCTCTATTAGTTTCTAATTTATCTATATTTCCATTGTTTTCTCTTGTTTTTAACCAATTGTGAGTACTTTGATCAACTCTGTTGTTTTTAAACGTGTTATACAAATACATTTTGACTTGAATAGCATTTTTGCTGCTATAGATTTCTGTATGTTTTATTATGCTTAAAACAGTTTTTAATATTTTCATCCTGTGTTGAGAAAACTGCAATGAAATTTCATTTACTAAATGACAGCAAAAGTAATTTAGTATATTTCTGTCTGTGTAGAAAAGCAGCTCTCTGATTCAGGCCACTCGAGGGCACCATTGAGTCATACTAAAATGATGCTGAAATAATGCTGCTAAAATATTATATATATATTACAATAAAAATCTGAATATATAAAATGAAACCTGATAATATAGAATGAATGAACTTCATGTTTGGGGGTTAGGTTTTTCTGAATTCTCTGCCTCTACAAAATGGCATCAGCTGAACTATTTCAGTACTTTGTAGAGTTTGACAACTGTTCAAACTGCAAATGGTACAAATAAATTGGAGTCTTTACCTTGAACATCATATTTTTATTTAGCAACATTTCTAATGCTAATGAATAATGTTCAACAAAATATTTCTGGGAGAAGATTATGCACAATTCTTGAGGGATTTTATCAATCACTGATGGAGATGTCAACTGAGGTAACACTTCAAGCAGAAGCTGAAGCACATGATATGGGGTCATTACACCATTTTACATCTCAAAGAGGAAGGCCAAGGAAGGAAGGAAGGAGGCCAGGGATTGGTCAGTACCACGGTCCAGGATGACACAACAGAGATCCATGACCAGGGCTGGACTGGGACAAAAAATCGTCCCGGGCATTTTGACTAGAGACCAGCCCATCAGGTATTATAGGAAAAGCCATAATGCCTTTGAATGAAAGCAAACGCTGTTGTGACAGTGACGTTCACTGTCTTGTTGGGATATATGTATGATTTCTATACATTTTACACCAGATGACCACTTTGGTTGTAAGATTCGGATAATTATTTGATTTGATTTGATTTGATATACCTTTTTTTAGTCCCACAAGGGGAAATTTCATAAGGCTGCCGACCTATTGCACGCAATGGCGGCGCCATCTTACCCTCCGACCATACATACAAGACACAAAACATCACATGGGGAAGACAGGTCAGAGAGGTATAACAATAGAAAATGCACCACATGAGGAAAGATAAGGAGAAAAAAATAACTCCCCTCAGACTGAGCTCCAACAGGGAGATCAGTTTGAGAACAGAAAAAAAAACAGCTTTATTAAAAGCTAGACATTTTAAACGAGAATAAGAAGGAAAAGCATTTCTTTGTGCTCCCTTTCCCTGGAAATGCCCTACCTGCACCCCTGGGATAACTTTGGTAGACCCGCCCCTGCACAGTTACCAGCTGTCAGTTATGTAGAAAAGAATCCTGGTGTTATTTGTCTCTCAGAAACAGTTCATAACTTGCCTTTGGCCAATCCACCACCTTTCATTGTTTTTACTATTACAAACCCCCCCCCAAAAAACCCATCAGCCCATAAAAACAAAAAATCACCATCGGTCCACCGGGCAAAAGTCCAGCTGTGTCCATGAATACATCAGGAAGATGGCCCAACCGACTGCGTGCTCATTGAATACCTCAGACAGTAGAAACCCAAAAAAGAGGAGGAAGACGAGGAATCATCATGGAAGGATCGGCCCCTGCAACCGGTAACCTAACCTGTAATATTTCAAACTGTTACTGTTTGATTACTTACTACTATACTGTACCCTCAATTTTACAATAAATTAGTACACACCATAGCCAATTAGAAGAAGTCTTCCAAACAGGAAAGGAGCCAAATAGTCAGTAGTTCTCATTGAGCCCTCTCAGATTGAAGAGCCATTCATGTTCAGAAGGCGGTGTAAATCTTCACTTTGCATTTAACTCAGGTTTCCTTTCAAACCTGCTTCCCTTCTTCCAAGAGACTAATCTGTGTCTTTTTTTCTTCATTGAGTTAGTCAAGTGTCACTTAATTTCTTTGTATAGCTGCTAACATACAGTCCTTCCCCACAAAAAAAACAGTTGCTGCTGCACTGCTTTTAATACAATGTGACAGCACAATCTGCTAAATTAGATTTTATGAACTGATTATACATTGAACTATGTAGTGTTGACTGAGCTATTAGAGATTCATTTCTCAAAATCTTTAACGGTTTGGTGACATAGCCACAATTTCTACATTTTATTCTACTGAAGGTCTTTAAGACTGCAATAATATGTAATGTAATAAGCTATGCAATGATCTAAAACAGCAATAGGCTGAATAAACTTGATAAGCTATATCCAGAACAAGATGAATAATGTTATTGTTTACTTGGCTCATAATATATATTCTGCAGTTTTTATTATTTCTTCTTACCAGTCTATGCCAACAAAGAGTAACTTTGAAGCCAAGTACAGCTGTCAGCAGGAGATTTAAAAAAATAATGTCTATGAAACTGGAACTTTTCAACAACTTAATTGCCCAGAGGTATACACTTTCTGTCTAAACGTACAAGGTTATTGGATGGTGAATCACAAGCAGAAGACTGATCTGAAGCAGGTTTCTCACAAATGATCATTACCTTTGGTCAACCCTGAAGGCTGTTAATATCTTTTCTGCCCATGTGAAGGACACTTTGGTTCTCAAAAACAATTTACTTTTCATTGAAAAAGATGCAGTGACAATATCAAGGACATAATTAATGCAAGGTTAAAAGTGGCATGCTGAATCTTCAATCCTTTTCACTTTTATTGTTCCATTGGATTAAAAAAAAGCTATTCTACTATGAACCAGAGAGAGTACTACTCGAAGCACAATGTGGTTTTTTTTCTGTCCTTGGTTTGTCCTCGCAGGATATATTGCAGAACTGGGCTGTCAGTATGACAAAATAGCTGTATGACATGCCAATATCTACTAATTTCTGCATGTTCACAGGAATGTACAGTATTTACATTACTACAGATACTGTGGCAATCCGCCTGTCAGTCTCCGACTTTCTTTTTATTCGGCAAGTAAAAAAACTACCATATTCATGAAAGACACACTACAGGACTATCTTACCAGCCTTAAAATACAAAATAAAAATTAAATAAAATACAGCAACAGAAAAACTTTTTGTTTTCTAAAAAAAAGTTACAATTCCATATTTATCAATTCATTTGCTGATATAAAGCCACAATAACAGCATTTCATGTTTTCTCCTTTTAAAAATACAACAGTTTAGTTGTTTGTAAATTCCTTACAAACCACAAACCTCTAAGCAGGCTACTATTGAATAAATTTATATTAACATACATGATTTTATGTATAAATGAGATGTCATTTACAGAACACCAAGCCTCCCTAACTCGAGCCATTTCTTTACTCCAGACTCTTGACACTGACAAGCTGCTTATCTCAAGTGTCAAAGTCAAGTACAGCTGTCAGCAGGTAAGGATGTAGGATGACACAAAAATGGGGTGTGGGGGAGGGCTTACATTGTATTTCAGTCACTACTGTCAGCCCCTGACACTGATAGTATCCTGAAAAATGGAGATATATGTCTTCTCTACTCCAGTGTTCAGAAGCAGAGCACAACATACTGCATCTTTTTGGCAGATATAGTCAGTCATTTACATATTTCAAAATAATAAGCAGCTTGCTTGAAAAAAATAATAAACTTCAATCTTTTAACTGCAAGTGTCATAACAAGACGCTGTCAGTGCATACATGTTGCAGACTACAAAGACAAATTTAATGAAAGACAAACCTTTGTTCAAGACAAAGGAGTACAGCAGAAAACAAAGTGCGTGAGAATATATACAGAAACACCATAAACACAGGGAAGCACAACAATAGATACAAGAGGCAATCAAGGGATGGGAACCACCAAGGTCAGAGACACAACTTATATAAATCTATGATAACGAGAATAAATATTCAACAACAGAACCTGAAAATCCAAACTCAAAATGCAGGGTTGAAAACCATCTACATATTGGTAATGCTCTGGGAATTTCTTTTCTATGTTTAGTTTTATGGTTTAATGAATACTTTATCTTGTTCATTGTGTTTATTTTTAAGTCTTAAGTGAGACATGCACATAAAGAACTGAAGGACTCAACAGCTTTTGGACTCTGATAACATATTCTTTGGCTTGGAAATCAACTCTACTCCTTTATTTGCATAAATGGAGTTATGAATGTCTCTAAATGGCAGTACTTACACCCAGATTACTACCAAAATCTAGTAATCAGTCCCATCTGTCCAGCAGATTTCATTGGATGTCTGTTCTTATGCTGTTGATATTTCCTGCCAAAAGACAGACCAGTTATATATAACTTATGCAATAGCAGTGCAACTTATTTGATTCCATCCGTTTACACAAACAATATTGATTCTAATTATGCAACCATACACTTAAATCCTTACTGCTTTAACTTTAACTGCCAGTATGTCTAAATGTAATATAAAAAGTCTGGTGATGTGATCAAAATAGATGATAAAATGAATTTGAGAAGTGGCTGTTGAAAATAAATTTTTCTAGTGCATGCACAAGTGCCAAATTTCACAGAATCAGTATGTATTAATATTGGCAATTAATAATGTAAACACTCCATGCACACAAAATAAAATGTTCCTAAGCCTCAAAAACATCCAGTAGAATAAACCACAGCAGTACTCAGATGACACCTGTTCAGCCTTCATGTGCCTGTGATGTAGATGCTCACGATGAGTGTGGTACTTTTTTACCCAGCCCTTGACAAATCACAGAAGATGTTTGATGTGCTCTGTTTGAAGACAGATGATTTTCAAAGGCCTAAACTCATTTGCATGTATAGAGCACTTAGAAACAGTTTGACCTCTGAATTGTAGCTGCAAATTCAATTAGCTGTGGTGTCCAGTGGTATCAGTAGACAAGCGCAAAACCAAATTAATCAAGGAGCACAGAGTGCACAGTGGAGTTGCTGAAAGCGCAGGTTTCTGTGATTGCCCAATTATGTAAAACTAGTCAAGCAAAGTTTAATCTGTTAGTGTATTTCAATAATACAAGCTTGAGTCCTCTACTAGAGGCCTGGGATCTTGAGGGCCCTGTGCAGTGTCATTTTTGTTCCTAGGACTGCACTCCTCTGGACAAAGATGTCATTCCAGGAATCTGCTGGAGCTGCTTGGCCAATTTGGGCGTCAGTATCCTGAGTGCTTCGATTACCACAGGGACCACTGTTGCCTTCAGCCTCTACATCTTCTATAGCTCCCCTCTCAGCCGTTGGTATTTCTCAAGCTGCTTGTGTTCCTTCTTCCTGATGTTGCTGTCACTTTGTATAGCTCTTTGTATCCATACATACCTTCCCGGTCCCTCAGGTCGGCAGACCAGCTCCTCCTGAGCGTGCCCAGGACTAATCGTAAGCTCAGAGGGGATCGGGCATTTGCTGTGGCAGCACCAAAATTGTGGAATGAGTTGCCTTTACATGTTAGACAGGCACCTTCATTATCTGTTTTTAAATCACGTCTTAAAACATATTTATTTACCTTGGCTTTTAGCACAGCAGGACTTGTTGATGTCTCTTAATACATTTCTTATTAATTATATTATTTTTAATTTTAAGATATTTCATATGTAATTTAAACTGTTTCCTCTCTGTTTTATATTTGTAGCACTTTGGTCAACATTGTTGGATGTAAAGTGCGTTATAAATAAAGATGCTATGCTATGCTATGCTACATCTATCACTATGTCCTTACTTCTCTGGTTTATTCACCACTACTATGGCTGGCTATTTTAGCCATCACCAATTTGTCTCTGTGTATCTCAAAGTCTCACATGATCTTAGCTTGGTTATTCTCAACAACCCTAGGGGGTGTATTGCATTTTGACCTTGAGACTTCCAGGCATATTTGGAAAAGATGTTCCTGATACTATGCCAGCCACTTGGTTATGGCATCATGTGTATGCCATACACATGATGCCATGTCCTGGTTACTAGAATTTTTCAGCCTGTTAATATCAGCGTTTTCTCATTGTTGCCTGAATCTTGCCCGGTGTGGCACACCCCAGCCACTACTGATTCTCTGCTTAGAGCTCGTTCCTGTGCTGCCATTATTAGTGCCTTTGTGCTGTCTTTCAGTCCAGTTTTGTCTAGCCACTGGAAGAATTACTTAATATCAGTCACGTCCTCTATCTCCTGGTGGTACAGGCCCATACTTGGCCTGTACCACCAGAATGGGGTACAGGCCCATGCATGGGCCCTATCAGTTGTAGGCATTTAGTGATGTGCGAATCATGAACAAATCGTTCAATACTCGAGAATCACTTTACTGACTCGTGAATCATGATTCACAAGCCCAACTGACTCACTGACTCATCCCTGTTGCTATTAGCAAACTAATTTCATTAGTAGAAACATATCTAGCTTATAATTAAAAATGTGTAAAAAAAAAAAAAAAAGCTCACATCAAGACAATAGCTTCTCAGTTCACAGTACCATCGCTCTGCTAACATGCTACCAGCAAATTTGAGTTACTCTCCCCCATCCTTCCTGTGCTGAATCGTAGCATGAACAAATCACTCAGGACTCACTCACACTTGAGTGAAGTTGTCCCCCCCCCACCTTCTTCAAATCCAACAAAAGTGATATCAAACATTTATGCTACGTTTGTGCTAGTTTGTGCTGCAAAATTATTTGTTTGTGCTGCTATCATTTTAAAGATATTAATAAAAAATTCTAGAGGTCATCAGCGGTCAACCAGCCCTCCCACATTAATGGAATCAAACAAAACTGGTATCATTCAACTGTCCTATGTTTGTGCTGGTTTGTGCTGCTAAAATTTTCGTTTGTGCTGCTATCATTTCAAAAATATTAATAAAATAATGTCTTGATGCATGCTCAATCATCCAGGTAAGTAAATTCCAAAAGGTTGATTCTGTTCATCTGGACATTTTCAGTGGGAGAAACGTTTTGTCACTCATCCAAGTGACTTCTTCAGTTGCAGCTAACTGCAGGTTTCCCCAACCTTATAAACAGTACATTTGCATAGTGAAGGAAACTAGCACCACTGAATGAACAATGGGCTGGGGGGATAGTTCCATGATTGTTAGTATGCAAATTCTTATGACCATTGATCAACGACTACTAATCAAAGACAAAGATTCTTGAATGGCCATGAGTACAATTCACAGAGAGTTGGGGAATGGCTGCAATCACAGCATTGTAAGATGGCGAAAGATGTACCCTTGGGCCCCCCTTCTCGATTCAGAGATGGTCAGCATCCTGACAGCCTGATGGACGAAGCTGTCTCTCAGTCTGCGGGTTCTGTTCCGGAGGCTCTTCAGTATCCTTCCTGATGGCAGCAAACTGAAGAAGCCGTTGAAGGGATGAGTGGAGTCACCTGTAATGGAGAGGACCTTCTGGATGAGGCAGGCGCAGTAGATTTCCTGGGGAGGGAGGCAAGAGAGGTCCCCAAAATCCTCTCCGCTGCTCTCACTACCCGTTGTCATTTTTTTCCTGCAGGACCCAGTGCAGGAGTCATACCACACAGTGATGCAGTTGGTGAGGATACTCTCAATGGTGCCTCTGTAGAAGGTGCTCATAATGGGGGTTGAATCTCTTGTGCTTCTCAGTTTGCAGAGGAAGTAGAGTCGCTGTTGGTCTTCTCCGCATTCAGGGACAGGTTGTTGTAGCTGCACCAGTCTGCGTAGCACAAATGTTTGATACCACTTTTGTTGGATTTGAAGAAGGTGGGGGGCCAACTTCACTCACATCTCACTCACCCCCTCCCTTCCTGTGCTGAATCGTAGTGTAAGCAAATCACTCACTCACTCACTCACTCACTCACTCACTCACTCACTCACTCACTCCCTCCTGGCTCACAGCTGCTTCTTCTTCTTCTTGGTTGGCAACCAATGTTAAGGAGCATTACCGCCCCCTGGCAAACAGGTCAGTGGACATTTAGATGAGAAAATGTATATTTGACACATTTGAGGAAAATGCTAATAAAATAAAAATAAAATAAATGTTTCCTTAAGAAATCTTTTTTTTTTGCTCTTTTTTGCTCTATAAAAATAGTTGTTTTTCTTTTTCAATCACTCATCTTAGCAGTAGGATTTACATGAAAAGATAAACAAATTAAGTTTGAGTGAAAATGTAAATTTTTTTGCACTCTCTGGTCAACTGACTCAGTGACTCAAAAAACCCGATTCACTTTGATGAGTAACTCATTCAAACTCGATTCAGTAAAAAGAATCAAATTTACCATCACTAGTAGCCATCTTCCTGATGTACTCATGGAACTTGGTTGCTTCGTCAGTGGTTCTGACACTCACTAGTCCTTGGCCTCCCTCCTTTTGCTTAGTGTACAGTCATAGGGCGCTTTCTTGAGGTTTCTACATCCTTCTTTGGCCAGCTTATTATGCCAGGGCTTAGGTGTTAATTGCCTGGATCTTGTTCTTCCCATTCAGCTGACTCCTCTGGACTTGCCTCAATCTCTCCAGGTGTTTGTTTGTTGTGGCTTTCCTAGGTCTCTCTTGTGGTTCCCATTTGCTTGTAGGAGTCCAAGGTACTATGCTCAGTGTCTGCAGTGTTACCTTCTGGTAGTGCAATCCCCCGGGTTTTGACTACATTTCCTCTCCTAGATACCACTGAGCTACAATTAACAGTCCAAATGACACTCTGATGTTGTTGCTATAGATCCTTGTAATAGTTCATGTTTGGTAGAAATAATCCTTCTGACCTCCAAATATTTAATTATCATTTGAAATTACAGAGAGCTTGTTTTTGTGCTGAAGGTGAATAGTCATATGAAGTGATTTTTATTTTGTATATTTTTAGCTTTGTTGCGCCCCTAGTTTAGGCGCGTAGGGACACACATAAGGTTGGAGGAGAGAGAAGCAAGTACCCGCCCTGGTTCCCAAACCAAACAGCCAAAAACAGTTATGAGTAAAAAGGTGATTTTATTTAATGTCAGGAAGCATAGCTCCAGGGTGAACCCAGGCCAAAATAATAAACAAAACCAACTACACTCAACAAAAATATAAACGCAACACCTTTGTTACTGCTCCCATTCCCCATGGGATGGACGTAGAGACCTAAAATTCATTCCAGATACACAATATAACCATTCCTCCCAAACAGTGGTCACAAATCAGTCCAAATGTGTGGTAGTGGGCACATCTGCTATATTGAGATAATCCATCCCACCTCACAGGTGTGCCACATCAGGATGCTGATCTGACATCATGAGTAGTGCACAGGTGTACCTCAGACTGCCCACAACAAAAGGCCACCCTGGAATGTGCAGTTTTGTCTCACAGCAAAATGCCACAGATGCCACAAGCAATGAGGGAGCGTGCAATTGGCATGCTGACAGCAGGAATGTCAACCAGATCTGTCGCCCGTGCATTGAATGTTCATTTCTCAACCATAAGCCGTCTCCACAGGCGTTTCAGAGAATATGGCAGCACATCCAACCGGCCTCACAACCGCAGACCTCGTGTAACCACACCAGCCCAGGACCTCCACATCCAGCAGGTTCACCTCCAAGATCGTCTGAGACCAGCCACCCAGACAGCTGCTGGAACAATTGGTTTGCACAACCAAACAATTTCTGCACAAACTGTCAGAAACCGTCTCAGGGACGCTCAACTGCATGCCCGTCGTCCTCATCGGGGTCTTGACCTGACTCCAGCTCGTCGCCGTAACAGACTTGTGTGGGCAAATGCTCACATTCGATGGCGTCTGGCACGTTGGAGAGGTGTGCGCTTCACGGATGAATCATGGTTCACATTGTTCAGGGCAGATGGCAGCTGAGAATGTCCCAGTTCTTGCATGGCCAGCATACTCACCGGACATGTCACCCATTGAGCATGTTCGGGATGTGCTTGACCGGCGTATACGACAGCGTGTACCAGTTCCCACGAATATCCAACAACCTCGCACAGCCATTGAAGTGGAGTGGACCAACATTCCACAGGCCACAATTGACAATCTGATAGACTCCATGCGACGATGTGTTGCACTGCATGAGGCAAATGGTGGTCACACCAGATACTGACCGGTTCTGGGTCCCCAGACCCCCAATAGCGCAAAAAACTGCACATTCCAGGGTGGCCTTTTGTTGTGGGCAGTCTGAGGTACACCTGTGCACTACTCATGATGTCAGATCAGCATCCTGATGTGGCACACCTGTGAGGTGGGATGGATTATCTCAATATAGCAGATGTGCCCACTACCACACATTTGGACTGATTTGTGACCACTGTTTGGGAGGGATGGTTATATTGTGTATCTGGAATGAATTTTAGGTCTCTACGTCCATCCCATGGGGAATGGGAGCAGTAACAAAGGTGTTGCGTTTATATTTTTGTTGAGTGTAAGTCCCGCCAGAGAAAACTAACTAAACCCTAAGATCAAAAACAAAACAAAGAAATGACAATATTATCCCTCGCTTCCTAGCCCAGAAACAGGAGAAAAAAGTTCAAATGAAAAGGCCGCTCACCCCTTCAGCTTCAGCCTATGTATGCATAAGCACTGAGTTTGTACACCAGTGGCGGCTCTCACAGAGCATGCTTACACAGATACAAAGTAACCCAAAAAGTTAGAAACGAGGGCCAGGTTCGCGTCTGCTGTCAAAACTGCTCGCTTCTCTCTCTCTCTCTCTCTCCCGGCAGCTGCCAGAGCAGCTTTTTGAACGCAGTCATGTGCTCCATGGTCCAATCAGCAGCCCACTACTCTTCATTAGGGGAAGGACCTGCAGAGAATCTTAAGACACAGTAAAGAGACAGAAACACAGCAGCTCCCACAGACTTCTTATGGCCACAGGCCATAACAGCTTATAGACTGAATGACAACCTAATGTTTTGATGAAAAATGACCTAATGAAAAACTTAATGAAAAAATATATAAATGAAACTTGTATGTTTTGGATACTTACTAAAACAATATATGAAAGTGGCCACTTTCATGAGTAAATCACATAAGTCTTATATGATTCAGTATATGAAGTAGGCCAAATCTGATGCAAGTCTTTTATAAGTTTTTTCTATTTCTTTTCTATTGGACATGAAAACACACAGACAAAACATACATGACACAGAAGACCAGGACAGATTTGCACCAGGGGACATGAAGAGACTCATAACTAAGGAGACATGCAAGGACCTAAACTATACTGCAACTCAAGGGAATTAATAATACTACTAAAACTTAACATCATCTCATAAATAATCCAAAAATACAAAAAAACCTCATTTACCCTTAACTTAAAATCACACATGAACAGAACAAAATGTAAACATAAGAAAAATCATCAGACTGCCCACAATATTTGACTGCTAAGTTATTCATTTAAAGTATAAATAAAACAAAACTTGAAAGGCAAATCCATGGCTGGCAAGTCGATGTGGATGTTAGTTGCTTGGATGCAATATAAAGTACGACCACATGGTTCTTGCAATCTGCTAGTTATTGTTTTGCACTGTTGGCAGAACTTGTTTTTCTCTACTTCTCAGTCTACTTTGTCCTTTACGTCAGTCTCAGCTGTCTTTGTGCTTTGCAAGGAGATTAACAGAGACCTCTTCACCTCTTCCCTCTCACTAAATATGATGGAAACAGAGCTCAACACTTGCTATCAAGGCCTTAAATATCTTATTAAAGGCGGTGTCTATCACCTC
Source organism: Diplotaxodon limnothrissa (assembly GCF_057381915.1). Lineage (NCBI taxonomy): Eukaryota > Metazoa > Chordata > Actinopteri > Cichliformes > Cichlidae > Diplotaxodon > Diplotaxodon limnothrissa. The sequence continues at coordinate 5,526,038 of NC_140605.1, forward strand.
TTTAAAGCATGTAATGTGCTTTCAGATTTCATGTTCAATGTTATATAACATCACTCACTGGGTCATCAGCATGTTTATCTGCAACCCTGTTGCATGCAATCGCTGCCCTTAAAATGCAAAACATTTAGGCAAGCTAAACTTTCCTGAGAATGTAAGACACCCATGATGACATGTCTCAAACTTGATCATTGGCACCATTTTGCATTTCTTCTATGCCAAATGGATTGACAGTGTGTGTGTCCTATCATCAGCACATTAGCCCTTCAGCCTTTACAATGAATTTTGAACAGAACATGAAAAATAAAACTAATGCAATAAAATCATATTAATCCCCTAGTGTGAAACCAAAAACAATAACTCATAATTATGTTTCTACCCATTCAGTAATTCCTCAAACTTTAACATCATATTTTGTTATATGACCCCAGAGAAGCTGAGAATTCTGGGTGGCAATATGAAGTGCCCCCCCTCCCCCTCCCCCCAAAAAAAAGAAAGACAAAGAAAAAGCTGCTAATCTTGTTGCCAATATCCCTAGCTTGGAGAAAAGTCAGTTCCGACACTTAGCCAGTTGTCAGATATTTTAAAATTCATCCAAGTTGACGGCCCACTTAAACGTTCAGCAGACAAAGAGATTGTCCACATTCCTCTCATTTGAAATTGTGGTCCATTTAAACTCAGTGTGGAGCCGTAGAATCATTTTTTACTTGTAAATATTGTGCTAAGTGGTATGACATGGTAGTTAAACACAATGGAAGCCAAGATGATTGCAGGCTAGAAATCTAACTGACTGTGTTTGCCTTTGTATGCTCTTTGTAAATCCACAAAAGGCTGAACAGGGAAATGACAGAGGCTTTTATGAATCTGATGCACTGATTGTGTGGCTCGTGCATATAAATGTTCTGAACCGAAAGGCTTAGACCATCTCATAAATGAGAATGATGTAATTACATTTTTTCCAGCCGTATAAAGACTGAAATCACTTTTGTTGTCAAGAAGCGCTGTGTGGCAGGCAGGAGTTGGACTCAAAATGCAGGCACTCTGACTCGAGGGATGGACTTAAAAGCTTTATTTGCTGGTCACAGGAAAACAAGCATACAAAGTAAACTAAACTAAACTTGGGAATAACAAACTAAACACACAGGGAGATCCACACAGCATGAGGGACGACACGACACAGACTCAGAGAAACACAGGGGGTGTGTCCCAATTCAGGGTCTGCACGTGTGAAGTACGCGCACTACGCACAGTGCGTACTGCAAGTACGAGAAGTGCGGAAGTGTGAGGCTTGTGAAATTGGACGGTCTAGCCTTCGTCGCGCTGTTCAGGTTGCCTAGCAACCATGATACTAACCGCGAGAAACGCTTCATACAGCTTTGTGTGACAGAAATGAAGAAAAATGTTTTGTTGGTCATTCATTTCTGTCATTACATCACTTTGATTAGTTGAGTATCTGAGGCTGAGACCACAGGACTGTAAAACATGATTGCTGGGCTTCATTTCTGTACTGAATAGTCATTTCAAGATTAGTTAGTAAATAACAATTAGCTAATGTTGTTCATGAGACTAAAATCATCTCACTGTGGTAATGTAAATATAATATGGCCAATATTATATGTATTGTCAGATTATTATGATTGATATATTATGATTGATATATATATATATATATATATATATATATATATATATATATATATATATATATATATATATATATATATATATATATATATATATATACACACACAACAGCAGTGAGCTTGAACTCTGGGTCAAAGATTCAAGTTGCAGTTATTTATATTTCCTATCACCTTCAATCTTCACTCAAAGACAAGTACCTTTGACAGTGTATATATAGATGCATTATACATAAGAGACAAATATTGTTCATTTAATATGTTAGCATTACTAAATTTGGCTCAATGCTTACATACATGTGTAAAAAGAAAATGTACGAGCTGTGATAACTGTTTCTGATAAAATGAAGAGTAGACTGATATACTAAATATTCCTTTATTGGGTGAGAAAATCAGACCATGTCATAACTGCTTTAAGTCATACAGAACAGATATCAGGGCCTTAAACAGGCTGACTTCTGCTAAATGGTTCAAACTGGGCAGAAAGTATACAAACACATAACATCCTTATAGAATATGATGTAACACTATAGATCAACTTACCTCAAAATATATAAAGCATATAAACAATTACAGCAATATGATGCAACAAACACAGCAGTGCTACTGATCCAAAATACTCAAAGCTTCATAGAATAATTGAAACAAACATTTATTTATAGGTCCATTCTGCTGCTGATACATACTTTAGGTTTCTGAATATTAAACTTGTTTCTGCCTTTCATAGTGTGTAACCTGAAGGCCCTGAGTACTTTCTCCCACACTGAAAACACTGGAATGATAAAATTATTTGAACATTACCTAATAAGACTGATTCAGGACAGACAATTAGTTATGTTAAAAAGTTTTCTAGCAGTCCTTCACAAACAGGGATCAGTCTGTCTATTCTCTCCATCTGTCAGCTGCTGCTGGCTCTTCCTCCTCCTCTTCCTCACACACTGCTGAGTTTGTCCTGGTGGATCATCAGGGGTGCAAAGCCTCACAGATGATGTACAGCAGTGGGTCCCTCAGTCTGTCCTCACTCTGGACACTTGCAGTTGTCACACATGGAAATCAAATGTGTGATAAGCTGCAGGATTCAGACAAGTGTAACTTATAAATACATGTTCATACTTTTATTACACAATCAGAGAGAAAGAAAAAGAGAGAGAATGCAGGACAGACAGACAGGTGACAGTCTCAGGTGTACACACTACTACAAAACAGCACAAGAGAAGGAGGATTTAGTGTTTGTGTTATTACGAGTGCTAAACAAGAAGAGTCCCCAGATGGTACGTGGACACATGTGTGACTCCTGTGATTAAAGTATCTTTCTTTCAGCTTAACGAGTGAACCGTTAGCTTGTTCAAACACACGTTAAGTTCGTTTGGCTCGACACCACCGAACAGAGGCAGCAATATAACATAGCTAACATTAACAGTGCAGTGAATCCTGCTTGTGCCGTGATATTCAGGACAGCAAACCGAGCAGCGTCACTGACTTTCAGCTTGTTGTGTTTGTGGATATATGACTGACTTTAAATATCCATAAAATCATCACATTCTCTGTAAGATTAGGGTCAACTATAAATATATATTAGGGGTGCAACAATACTCGTATCAATATTGAACCGTTCAATGCAGTGCTTTCGGTTCGGTATGCATATGTATCAAACAATACAAAATTTTTTAAATTGTTTTATCAACTTTTCTTCTGACGATGCTGTCTGTGTTGAGCGCTCAGTGGATCTGCACTCGACAGTGCAGCCTAGGCGTAGTCGAACGCAGATTCACTGAGCGCAGGGCAAGCTAGCAAGACAGAAGTTAAGCTCTCCTTGCAACATGGCAATTTGAACCTCCCCCACCCTCATTCAGATCTGGTGTTTGGAACTATTTTGGTAAACATGTGATGTATGACCCTGAAGGTAAGCACGTCATGGACAAAAGTAAAACAGTATGTTGGATGTGCCACGCAATGCTCAATTACATGGGTGGGAACTAGTGCGTTAGCGCAGTTAGCTCGTTAATGTGTTGACACCGTCCATGGGGTGATCCGTGGTAGCTCGTTAATGGAGATTTGACGTGTTGTGGCGTTAATGTCATTTCAACAAGATTAACGCTGACAGCACTAGTGGGAACACAATGAATATGACTGCACATTTACTCCGACATCATCCTAGTGCAAAGACAAGTGGAAGCAGACAAAAACAACCAGTCATGCATGCTACAAACTTTACCCGAGTCATTTAGACAGCCGTTAGCACATGATTCTCCTTATGGGGACCTGATATGTTTAATATGCTGCTGAGTATATAGCCCAGAAGAAGTGTATAGTATAGCTTTTATTTTGGAAAGAGACATTTCTCTGATAAACTCTCTTTTCCAAAGATGAGTGCTTTGTCGATCAGATAGATTTATTTTTGTTGTTTCAGCAACATTAAATTTAAAAACTGTACTCATGAGTTAAAATTTATATTCATAATTTTAATAAATGACAAATTGAAAAGGCATGAACATTTTTTTGGTATCGAAAAAATATCGAACCGTGGCACCAAAGTATCGAACCGTGAATTTTGTGTATCGTTGCACCCCTAATATATTTATCATATATATATATATATATATATATATATATATATATATATATATATATTGAAGTAGAGGTTTTAAAACCAAGTTAACGCTGAAAGTACAAACATCACTAATGTCACATAACTTTGCCGACATGTGGCCAATAGTAATGTTTTAATGTTCTTCATTATTAAACATTCGCACATAAATAAGTGACATGATATTCAGTATTTACTTTTGACAGTTCACTCTTCGGCCGCTCCCTTCTGCCGTCTGCCGTATTTTGCCACAAAATTATCCACACCCACCACCGCGCTATGAATTGTGTGATATATGGGACCACGAAGCGTGCACCGGACTGTCACTACCCGATCCGTACCCCGCATGCGCAAATCTTACGTCACTTCCTCTCTTTGCCAACATTGCGACACTCAATATATTTGAATGATACAGTTAGCGCCCGGTTAGCTCCTAGCATTTCTCAACAGCTCTGCCTCCTTTTCGACTACCGGGACATTTAAACAATGGATACCTCCGTATACAAACAAATTCATGCTTTTCTCCTCAACAGAGAGCGTTCCCCGTCGTTGCGTGGCGGTGACGTAATCGCACTCAAAATGCGTACTTCAAGCGTGCAGTCACTTAATTGGGACACAGCCACAGAAGGAGAGCACAGCTGGGGGAAATCAGAACTGACCTTCAGTGTAAAACAGGAAATACACAGAGACACAGACCAAAGGGGGAAAGAAAAGCACAGAGAAGCATGAGGGGGAAGCACAGACATGAGGGGCTGGGAAAACATGGAATGAAATACAAGGAGGGGAAGGCCAATAAACTAAACAACTTAGGACCAATAAAATAACTCCAACAATAACAAATGAACTTAACATGAAACAGGAACACAGGAAAAACTAAGAACGCTGGGTCAAATGACCCAGGATCCTGACATTTGTTCTGTTTTTAGAACAGCTTACAAAGTCATAGAGATCTCATGAATGAACACAGGTTTAGATTTGAGTTCAACCATGAAATTCAATAGGACCTACATCAATTCTTTTTATTTACATGTTTCATGGGATAGGCTTTAAATCTCTCACATTAAATGTGAGGCAACACATTTTTGTGTGATTAAAAGGAGAAACACACTCTTTCAGTACGGAAAGGAACAGCTAAAAATAATTTTTTTAATACTACTACTACTATTAATAATAATAATAATAAGGCTAGCCTGCAAACTAATGAATACTAACAGTTTTCTCTCTTTTTTTGAGACACCAATTTGGCTTTGGCTTTGATATGGTTTCAAATTAAATGGTCAATGGACTGTTTTTTATATAGCGCCTTTCTACACTGAGGACTCAAAGTGCTTCACACAACATGCCTCATTTGTCCATTCACAAGCACTTTTTTCTATGCCCTTTCTAATCCTGTCTAACTCTCCACCATTTGACCCTAAAACTGAAGAAGCTTCTCGGATGAGAGATGAACCATCTTCAAGCAACTTAAAGAAGTCCAGACACTTTTTTCCCCAAGCTCCTTAGAATGCTGTCTAACATTCTCTTGTATTCATACTCCAATAGATGCAGTGGAGATGCATTTTGCCCAAGGATATTGGGCATATAGACAGGAGCAGACGGGTTCGAACTACCAACTTTCCAGTAAGTAGGTGAACTGCGCTACCACCTGAGCTGCAGCCAGGTGAAATTAAACCGTTACTGTTTTCTCCATATAACCCACATTTTCTCTTTCACAATAAAAATAAACACTCTCTCTTTGACATTGCTCTTTACGTGGTAAAGGCCTACAAGTCTCAACAAGCCCACCAAGCCCAAGCATCCCTTTTAAAAGGACAAGTGCCTTTCCCTCCAAAATGACCTATTTGACAGTTTTCTAATTTGACGAAATCAAATAGATATGTGAATTTGACAGTGTCCTTAAAAAAAATTTCTTTCTTTAGTTCATTAATAGGGGGGGACTGTTGACCATGAACGACTGGGTGAAAAATCTTGTTGACTTTATTAAGTTGGAAAGAACAAATAGCAGCTTTTCTCTGTGAGATTTTCCACTATTGTAGTCAGATTATGGAATCACCCCAGGCATTTTGATATGTAGGGACATGCTGCCCAAACAAATTGCACTGCTTTTGTGGCTTTAATTAATTTCTCTGATTGTTTGATAGCTTTCTCATAAAGAATGCCTGTGCATCAATCAAAGCACACATTTTCTAGTCAGCTTGAAAAGAAAATAAGAATTGTAAAAATTCTCCAGGAGCCTGGAAGAGACTGGAGCATTCCCTCAAGCTTCACTCATGACCCTGTTGGATAACGGCATGGATGGTCACCCCTCTGAGGATATCCCTGCCTCACAGAGGCAGAATTACTGTTGGCTGGACTGGTAACAGGTGGACTAACTATATGTATGTATGGATTGCATTTATATAGCGCTTTTCAGGGCCCTAAAAGGGCTTTAAAATTCCACTATTCATTCACTCTCACATTCATACACTGGTGGAGGCAAACCAGAGTTGTAGCCACAGCTCGGGCAGACTGACAGAAGCGAGGCTGCCATATTGCGCCATCGGCCCCTCTGGCCATCACCAGTAGGCGGTAGGTGAAGTGCCCAAGGACACAACGACCGAGACTGTCCGAGCTGGAGCTCGAACCGGCAACCTTCCGGTTACAAGACGAACACCTAACTCTTTGAGCCATAATCGCCCTTCCTATCATATGGACAGACTAATGTTAACTGAGGGTTGACATCATACAAGGTGTATGTGTTATGATTGTTCTGTCTGTAAGGGATGCTTATTTGTTCTGTCTCACTGAAACCAGGGTACTGCTGCCTGGGAGGGCCCTTGGGCTTGATCTTTTCCTATATTCTCAGGTTAAGTAACAAGATTATGTTTTGTACTGTGTTTTTTAATGTTTTTCCCTGGTTTAGGGCCAGCTCAAGAAAATGACCAGCCAGAGACACTACACATTCTATATTAGTTACTTAAAATATGTATTTTTGTCATCGTCCTTATCACCAAATCGTCTTTATATGCTGAAAGAGAAATAATTGCCTGGTAAAAAGGGCATTTTGTGGTGGATAATTAGTATATTAGCATAAACTGAGTGAGACATTAAAGAAAGAATATTTATATGTGACTAAGTATTCATATGTGATTGAATTAATAATAAGGAGTACATTTGCAGAATGTTGCGGCCTTTTACTTTCCAAACACCAAAAAAGTTCAAGAAAAGGCCGGGAGGTTTGTTTTAGAATGCACTTCTGACTCCATTGTTTAAAAATCATATGTGGTTTATTTCGTGCAAAATTATAAACAAAAATCAACCAAATAACTTCTTAAAACTTAAAATTAAACGAAAGTTAATTTAATTTGCTTTAACAACTTCAAAAGTGGTCAAAAAAATCATTTTCTAACCCTCCCGTCTTCCCATCTGACATTTGGCAAACAAAAAACGAAAAACCTCTTTACCACACCCATCCAGGGTGCTCTTAATCTCTTGATTAATGGGAGGGTCCATAAGCTAATAAACCAATCACTTTCCAAAAGCTTCTCCAATAAAATTAATTACAAATTTACATAACAAAACCAGGTCAGAATATTCTTACACCTTTAAAGAAAAAACAAAAATGAATACAAATTGCATTTTATAAACATTCAACAAAAATGGCCACAACATTCCGGCCCCTAATTCCTGTGTAACATGAATTATATCTGTCTAAGTGGCCATCACAAAATGCAATACCAATAATTTTCTTCAGTAGTCCATCCGTATAAGTCTTCTTAAAAACCAAACAAAAGGAAAGGTCAATGTTCTATGATTTCAAGTCTCTGTTGTTCATGTGTTTGCTTTGTGTGTATTCAAAAAAGGTGTATGTTGCATAATGGAGTGTAGAGCAAAGTGAGTGTCAGTGTAAATGTAGAGCCAGAGGTTCCAGAACTTGGCTCAGTTGGAGGCAAACATTCATTGTTTCCTCTAGATGGCCTCCACCAGGAGACATATTTTGTTGATTGGCCTCTCCAGCTCATTTGTTCGTGTCTTAACTCTAACACGGCGAACTACTCCGTGTGCATCGGCCATGGTTTCAGTGATGCGGCCAATGGGCCAAGAATTTCTTGGTGCAGCTCCATCAACAACAAGCACAACATCACCAATGCAAAAGTTCCTACGAATCTTGTTCCATTTCTGTTGTTCCTGCAACATAGGAAGGTATTCTTTCACCCACCTTTTCCAGAATAGATCCACAATATACTGGGCTTGTTTCCATCGTCTTCGCAGATACAGATCCTCTTTTTTAAATAAACCTGGTGGCAGCACAGGTTTGCCTTTTAACTGGAGCAAGTGATTTGGAGTAAGAGCTTCTACATCATTGGGATCGTCAGAAGAAGGTGTGATTGGGCGGTCATTCAGTATAGCCTCCACTTCACAAAAAACTGTATGCAAGGTTTCATCATCTAGTACTTGCTGGTTTGTGATAGAGCATAATATTCTCTTTATTTCTTGCACCAAGCGCTCCCATACTCCACCATGATGGGCCCCATAGGGCGGGTTAAAGGTCCACTTTATGCTATCCTGTGCTAAGCCTTTTTGGATTTTACTTTGGTTTAGCTCTAACATAGCTTGTTTTAACTCACGATTCGAGCTGACAAAGTTGGTTCCATTGTCTGACCGGATTTCTTTGACCTGTCCTCTGTGGCAGATGAATCTCCTGATGGCATTAATACAGGAGCCTGTATCAAGAGAATGTGCCACCTCAAGGTGGACTGCACGACAGGTTAGGCATGTGAAGAGAACTCCATATCTCTTAACAAGACTCCTGCCTCTCTTTACTTCTATTGGTCCAAAATAATCAACACCAACATAAGTAAATGGTGGAAGATCAGCTGAGATTCTGTCAATAGGAAGATCAGACATTTTCTGCTCACCTGGCTTTTGCCGTTGTCTTTGACACACTATGCAATCTCTGATTATTTTTCTAGCTGCTGAATTAGCATGAGGAATCCAGTACTGACGGCGAAGTGTTGAAAGCATGTGATTTCTTCCTCTGTGACCAATCTTTTCGTGAATATGCTGAAGAATAAGCTTTGAAACGTGGCTTTCTTTTGGCAAAATTGCAGGATGTTTTGTTTCCTCAGGTAAATCCGCTTTGCTCAGTCTTCCACCCACTCTCAAGACACCATTAGCAACTACAGGATCAAGCTTATACAGATGACTTGACTTCCTTACAGTGCCAGAGTTTAGGGCAGTCATTTCATCAGCAAAATGTTTTCTTTGCACAAAGCTCACTATAGCTTCCTCAGCCTTGGACAAATCCTCAGTTTTGAGCAGAGTGTTCCATTTATCATCTTGCTTAACACTTATTTGACTTCCACAGTGCGTGCCCAGCAACTTCTGTCTTTTTCTTGTTTGCAGTTTAAGTCTTTCTTTTACTTTCAGGATCCATGCCACACACCTTTTTAATTTTGTCCAGCTGGAGAAGTACAACAGCAGCTTAGTAGTGGGACACACATCTTCTTTCAGCACAGCTGCACACAACACTTTTACTTCTGGGTCAGCTTCCAAATGGACAGATACACAATTCATGCCTACAGGCCAGTGAACAACAGGTTTACTGAGAAATTCTGGACCATTGATCCAGGTGGAAGATTTCAGGAAACAGCCAACTGTCATTCCTCGAGAGGCTGCATCAGCTGGATTCAGCTTTGAACTGATGTACCTCCACTGCTCAACTTTTGTCAAAGCATGAATGGTGGAAACTCTATTAGCTACATACGTTTTGAACCGTGTGGTTGTGTTTGCAATGTACTGTAGCACAGTTGTGCTGTCAGACCAAAAGACTGACTCACTCAGATTAAGATTGAGTTCAACTGATAGCATTTTGTCCAAGCGCACAGCTAAAACTGCAGCAGCCAGCTCAAGACGTGGGATGGTGACTTGTTTTAACGGCGCCACCCTTGCTTTACCAATAATAAAGGAAACACACACTTCCTGCTTGCTATTAGATAGCCTAAGATATGATACAGCACCATACCCAGTTTCACTGGCATCACAAAAGTGATGCAGCTGAGCACTTTTTATCTCCCCAAATCCTTTGGGTGTGACACATCTACTAATACTAAACTTGTTAAGAAGAACTAAATCCTCAACCCATTTTTGCCAAGTTTGTGCCATTTCTGCTGGTATTGTCTCATCCCAGCCAAACCTCAGTTTACATAGATGTTGCAGAATTTGTTTTGCAGGCAGAATGACTGGAGCTAAGAAACCCAAAGGGTCGTAAATGGAGCTGACATTGGACAGAATACCACGTCTTGTAAGTGGTTTGTTCTTGTTCACAATACTGAATGTAAAAACATCACATTCAATATCCCATTGCACACCGAGAGCTCTTTCTGTGGGTAGCTGATCCCGACTAAGGTCCAGCATCTTTACACCTGTGGCTCTATTTTCCTCCGGGATCTGACAGAGGACAGAGCGATCACTACATACCCACTTATTGAGCTTAAATCCCCCCTTGGCACACACTTCAGTAAGCTGCTGATAAAGTGAGATGGCCTGCTCAACAGACTGAGTAGATTTAAGACAGTCATCTACATAAAAACTATGCCTGATTGTATGTATAACCTCCTCTGGGTACAGATGTTGGTTGTCATCAGCAGTCTTTAGTAGTGCATAGGTGGCACAGCTGGGGGAGGATACTGCACCAAAAATGTGGACTAGCATTCTATGTTCCACCAGCTGTTTTGTGATGTCACCATCGGGCCACCAGAGAAAACGTAAAAAGTTTACGTGTTCCTCAGCTACTCTGACCTGATGAAACATCCCTTTAATGTCTGTCATAAGCGCTATTAGACCCTGCCGAAAGCGAATCAGCACACCTAATAAAGTGCTAGTCAGATCTGGGCCTTGTAATAGCTCTTTGTTCAGTGATGTTGCAGAAAATGTTGAAGCACAATCATACACAACACGCAGTGTTTTCTTGCGGGGGTGGTAGACCCCATGATGAGGTATATACCACACCTTTCCTTCCTCATTCTTCAACTGTTCTTGTGGTATGATTTCTGAATGTCCCTCCATACTAACATTGTGCATGAATTCTTTGTATTCTTCAAAGAATAACTGATCCTTCTGAAGCCGTTTTAGCAGATATTGCGCCCTCTGCTGAGCCACCTGCTTGTTGTTTGGCATTCTTACTTCAGGTTTACGAAAGGGTAATTTCAAATAATAATGGCCATCCTTAAGTACAGCTGACTCTGACATTATGTTCATGAACTGTTTATCTTCTACAGACATTTCTGCACGCTCATTACACTGGTTCTCCACAAAATCTTGATTATACTGCTTAACCAGCATTTCCTCTAAACTACTTATAGAAATGCGGTTTACCTGGACAAAGCTAGCATCATGCTCATCCTTGTCACTACCCTGATTGAGTGGCCCATTGACAACCCAACCAAGACGAGTTAGCACAGCATAGGGTCCATTACCCTCACTGTTAATGATTCTCCAAGGTTCCAGCACTTTGGGAGAATTTACACCAATAAGCAGCCCAATGCCAGCATTTATCGGTGTCAACTCAACATCCTTTAAGTAAGGCCATTTTCTTAAGTTTTCTTCTTTAGGGATATTTTCTTTAGTGACAGGAATAAACTTTTGGGTGTACACAACAGGCAACCTCAAATACTCATTCTGTTTCAAAGCAGCTACTTACATACCAAAAAGTTTATAGCTACTGGCCTTTCCTGACCCATAGTCTTTAACATGATTTCCACTTTTTTCCCAGATGCATTTAACTGCATCATCAACGCCTCAGTGCAAAAAGTTGCGGATCAAGAAAGGCGTAAGTCTCCACAACCTTCGTCCCATTTTCCAACTTCACTTTTACTGGAACAACTGACAAGGCACATTCATTAGACCCGGCCCCAGTATGGCTACCAAAGTTCAAAGAAACAAGAGCATTTGAGACTGATGATTCTTTACATTCAGCTTTAGCTGCTTGCCACTGCCGTTCTTTTGAGTCTATGTGAAGAACAGTAGGGTGATTTTTGTTACAGGTGTGGCACGTCAAACGATGTGGACAAGCTTTACTCATGTGGCCTCTCTTTAAGCAACCAAAGCATAAACCTTTACTCTTAAGGAATGTCACCTTTTCTTTGTTGGCTTTTAGTTTGAATGAATTTTAGTTTGAATGAGTCACATACGTATCTTCATGGTTTATCTGAATCCATTCCGGTTTGTGTTTGTCATTGATCTGTTCTGAAACTACAGCAACAGAAGTAGCAAAGCTACTGTTTTTAGTTTTAAGCGGTGTCTTTGATGGTTTTGAAGCTATCTTTTCTTTTGTGTTTTGACTCTCTCCAAAAACAGGATCTAATGCAGCTCTTGTTTGCTTTTCAAGAAAATCAAGAAGATCTTTAAATCCTGCTCTGCGATCGCACTTTTCTGTTATATCAACGATTATTAGTCGCCATTTATCACGAAGTCTAAAAGGCAACTTTGAAACAAGAATCCTCATATTGGTTGAATTTTCCAGCTCATCAAGAAACCCAGCTTCATCTATTGTGTTGAAGCAGCTTCTTAGAAAGAATGTGTAAGCACGTAATGCTGAAGCATCATCAGACTTTAAAACTGACCAGTTAAGAGCCTTGTCTATAAATGCAGACGTTATCTTTGCTCTGTTACCAAAGTTCCACTCAAGCTGCCTTTTTGCCTCAACATAAGCTGTCTGTGGACTCATGTGCATACAACTTCTCACTAAAATTCTGGGCTGTCCTGTAGTAAACTGTTCTAAATAATAAAGCCTATCCTGCATATTATCAGTTTTAGTCTCTATTCCTTGTTCAAAAGCCTTAAGAAAGGATCTAAAACGCAAAGGATCACCACCAAAAACAGGAATGTCTATAGCTGGAAGCAGTGACAACCTCTGTTGGTTTACAAGCATCTGAGTAATTTCACTTTGCTTTGTCATAATCTCTATTAGGGCACTGCTGTGAACATCAACCTGTGAAGAGATTGGCCTTGGGCTTTCCCCTTCTGGTTTGACCTTAGCAGGTGCATGTGTCTCTAGGGGCATTGACAAAGGAGAATGAACTAAAGGGGCTTTCTTTGTTCTTGGAGCCTTTCGAGCTGTAGCAGCAGGTATGAACTCAGTAGATGTTCCAGAAGGCGCTGTAATCCCGCCTTCTGATTCAACCTCAGCCCTGGATGCAAGGCTCTGCCGATCCTGAGCAGAGGTGAGAATTTGCCTTTTTGCATCAGCCTTAACCAACTTAGTTCTTAGAGCCAATGCTTCTTTTCTTGCTTTTAATTGAACTTCTTCCAGTTCGAGCGCATGTTTTTCTTGCAGTGCGTCCACCTCCGCTTTTAAAGCGGCTCTTTCCACTTCAGCTTCCATCAGCGCAATTGAAGCCGCACGCGAGCTTTTACTCCTTAAACTTAAGGCTGCAGTAACATTACTGGGCGCTTTACTAGAGCCCTTGCTGCCAGGTTTAGCAACTCGTTCAGAAATCATGTCGCTCGCTTCTTGCGCTGTTTGTGAGACACTATCATGCGGCGCAATGTCACTGTCATGAGATGCTACCTTTGATTCAACATTAGAGGCTGCAACTTCATCCTTTTGTGGATCAGGGTCTGCATTTATCCAAGTGTCGATTTCATGCAGAAAGTCTTTAAAACTGATCAGCTTAGGTTCATACCAATCGCTGTGATCTGTTTCCTTTTCATCATCGTTCAGCAATTTTTGAACTGAAGTCTGTAAGTCCATAAACTCTCCCAAATAATCGTTAAATGTTCTCATGTGTTCATCTATGGAGGCTTTTGATTCTCCAGCATCAATGAGAGCATTAATGTCATTTCGTTTTCTTGTCAGAAAGCCAAGCTTCGCTCTGCGTTTTTTAATTAAATTAAAAAGCTCTCTTTCTTGTTCCTCCATTTTAACCAGAAAATTCATTTCACAGGGTCCAAAAGATAATTGTTTAATACAAATGTTTCATGTTGCAGCTCAGCATCTCGGTTGATCCAAACAAAGTTTCGCATTTACTCACAAACTTTGCGTCATTTTTTCAGTCCATTCTGCGAAGATACAATCTTCCAAGTCCAATCTTGCAAGTTTTCCCATCTTCCAAGTTGACATCCAAGTGAGTCAAAATGATTTTTTGACTTAAATGTCACGGCCTTTTACTTTCCAAACACCAAAAAAGTTCAAGAAAAGGCCGTGGGTGGCAACGGGAGGTTTGTTTTAGAATGCACTTCTGACTCCATTGTTTAAAAATCATATGTGGTTTATTTCGTGCAAAATTATAAACAAAAATCAACCAAATAACTTCTTAAAACTTAAAATTAAACGAAAGTTAATTTAATTTGCTTTAACAACTTCAAAAGTGGTCAAAAAATCATTTTCTAACCCTCCCGTCTTCCCATCTGACATTTGGCAAACAAAAAAACGAAAAACCTCTTTACCACACCCATCCAGGGTGCTCTTAATCTCTTGATTAATGGGAGGGTCCATAAGCTAATAAACCAATCACTTTCCAAAAGCTTCTCTAATAAAATTAATTACAAATTTACATAACAAAACCAGGTCAGAATATTCTTACACCTTTAAAGAAAAAACAAAAATGAATACAAATTGCATTTTATAAACATTCAACAAAAATGGCCACAACACAGAAAATGTAATAAAGTTTAAATTTCATTTTAATTCCAACTTTATCAAATGGCTTCCCGCTAAGGTCTCACTATTAAAATATACCATGTCAAGATTCTGCTAGAAAAACTGAGGAACTAGGATGTATCTTACTATACAAAAACATACAAAAGAAAAACACAAAAAAGGGCAGGCAGAGGTATTGTTGTCCTCCATTTATACATGGCAGGAATCAAATTGTAGGAGAGGTAGTAATAATAATAAAAGAATATGTGTTTGTATAAAGTAAAACAGTATATACATATATGTGTATGTAGCAGACTAATGAACATGTCAACAGTGGCATTAGAACAAGCAGGGGTATTGTAGAGGAAAATGAGAGAAAAACAGTGGAAAACAATGAGTTTAGAATTACTCATACTGTGTTGTCCTCTAGATACCAAACATCAAACTAAAATGTCATGAGCCCTTCTACGGAGGTGGCAGGATTCAACCATGACCATGTTTTCAGATCATGTCTCCAGAATGTTAGAACACACTGTTAGAATGTTAGAACTCAGAGATCAGTGTGAGGGGATGTAGCTCCGGGCGTCGCCTGGTGACGGTTCCCTTCGTCAGTCATAATGAACTGGGTGGGTAGCGAAGCTGAGGCTTGAGTCCCAGGTCATACAACTCCTTCATGACTCCCCGGTAAGCGGACCGTTGTTCCAGCACCTCAGGGCAATAGTCCTCGACAATATGTATGGGGGTGTCCTTATATTTCAGTTTACCCGTATTTCCTTTGCGCACAACAAGCTCACAGGTCTGGTAGCTATGAAAACAGACAACAACCAGGGTTTCGCGTTGTACGAGCACCCGGTGGGCTTGATCCAACTCCGGGGCCGTTTTCAAAATGTCCACTCCAAATATGTCCACAAGCATCTGAGAAAAGAACACCGTTGGCCTGGGCCACTCAATATTTTCAGGGAACCCCAAGAGGCGAATGTTGTTGCGGCGGCTTCTGCTTTCAACGTCGATTAGCCTAGCTCTCAGCTTATTGTTATCCTCACTCTACCACTACCGCTAATTTAGCTACCACGTCCTGGAGCTCTGCATTCGTAGCTGTGGCCGTGGTTCCCAAATCCGTTGGTCATGGCTGTTCAGAGTTTGGATGCTGTCCAGCTTGTTTTCAAATCGCTGAACGATGTTTTAAATTCTGACGAAAGCGAGGCTTTGTGCTCATCCAGCATGGTCTTTAGCATAGCCTTTTATAACTTTATACAACTTTTATAACTTTTTACAGTGTGTACCATCTGAGAAAATGTCAAGCTCTCCAAAGTACCACTATGAAAGCATGAAACCTATAAATCTTACAAGACAAAATTCCAATCTGTTACTAAAATGAAAAGTCACATTAAAAAGTAAGCGCATTAAGTCAGAATGAGCAGCCTAAGAACGTGAAAATGTAGCAGGCTGACACTGAAACAAGAAGAAAAGGGAAGACAATGCTTAGGATATTTGAAATATGAATTTAGTATACTTTAAGTATTTTAATTCAAAGCTTTGTACTTTTTTTTGATCGAATTGTACATGTTTGAAGTATTTTTATTTTCAAAAGTTATTTATGACTTTCCTCCAAGTACCACAATGGGGAGTTCATGTACCACTGGCAGTTTGAGAATCATGACCTTATATCATTAGACTTCATTCTGAACAGGACACCTTCATTACATTTTCCTAATTGTCTATATGATTTACTGTTTGGTTAATTTCATTACACAAGGAGGAGAAGAACACGGAGAGAAGACCAGGGAACAAGATGAGGAGAGGCAGACAGAGCAGCATTCCAGTCAGCAATCCAAAGGAGTTCAAGATATGGCTCTTGATTTAGGGGATAAGACTACTGGTCCTAAACAGTTGAAAGTGTCCCAGTACCCTCTCACTCAATTTGAAACACAAAAAAGATCCTTCCAAGAAAACTGGTTCAAAAGCTTTAAATGGTTAGAATATTCTTCCCAAAAAAATGCTGCTTTCTGCTTTGCTTGTCGAGTCTTTGGCAAAAGTCTTAGGTATGACACATTAGTGAATGATGGAGTCAGTAACTGGCAAAAAGCACTGAGCAAGTTTCAAAAACATAAAGCCAACCAGTCACACAAGGACAGTGTAGTTTGTTGGAACAGCTACAAAGCAAGTCTGTCACAAGGCAATATTGTTGAACAGATAGAGGCAGCAAGTGCCACTGAAGTAAGTGAAAGAAGGGAGTACCTGGAACGTATTGTGGCAGTGACCTGCTTTTTGGGGAAGCAAGGAATATCATTTTGAGGTCATGACGAAACAGAAGAGAGTGACAATAAAGGGAATTTCCGCGAGTGCATTAAACTTTTGGAAGTTTTATGCACTCCCCCCCCCCCATCAAACACCACATACATCTCTTGTAGTAGTCAGAATGAGATGATTGAATGTTGTTCACAAGAAGTAACTGCAGCTATTGTTCGTGAGATGAAGGAATCACAGATTTATGCCAATATGGCTGATGAGGCTAGAGATGGAAGGATGGAACAGTTGGCACTCTGTGTGAGGTATGTGTCTGTGGAAGGTGTAGTTAAAGAAAGGTTCCTAGCCCTGACAGAAATGCCAACGTTTGATGCTGCATCGATAAATACTGCTATCAGCTGCAAGAGAAGGGAATTGAGCGGTTGAAATGTGTGGCACAGACCTATGATGGAGCAGCTGTCATGAGCGGAACAGTTGGAGGTGTGCAAACCCATTTTCAAAAGAAGCACCCTGAGGCCATATATGTTCACTGCTATGCACATGAGTTAAATCTCATCCTATGTCACACATGCAGAGCTGTTACCGAAACCATATAGTTCTTTAACATGCTTGAAAGTCTCCATTCCTTCTTTAGTGCTTCTCTTGTAAACCATCATAAGTTCATGGACACTCAAGAAATTAGGATTGGAGCAAAGTGAACTTGCGCAGTTGTCAAACACAGGCTGGGCATGCCAGGTTCGTTCAGTAACGGCTGTGCTTAACAATTTCCCTGCCATCATTGAGTGCCTCTCCTCTATCAACACACCTATTGCAGTGGGATTGAAGGCAAAACTCAGTAAATTCTTCTCAGTGTATTTGCTGATTGTTTTAAAGGATCTACTGTCTCTAACTGAATGTTTACACAGATACCTACAGAAGGAGACCATAGATATTGCCCAGGCACAGACATACAAAGATGCGGTGGTTGAGACACTGAAGCAGAAGCGCAGTGATGCTACTGCTATAGATCTTCATGCAAGAACAAAGGCTATGTGTGAGGCAAACCAGATAGCTGTTTTGGAGCAGTCTTCTGGACAGAGGCAGGAAAAAAAAGAGAATGAATGGATTTGTTGTTGAGTCAACCTGTGGGGCAGGCAGTGAAGTCTGTGGCTCTTCTGTGTCAGAAGAGCTTAAAAGGAAATTGTTGTTTCCTTGTCTGGACAGAATGATCTCTGAACTTGAGAAGCGTTTTTCTGGTATTAGTCAGGAATTGCTTAATGGGATTCAGGCATGTAGTCCAACCTCAAACCACTTCTTGTCTGAGCCTCATTTGTCATCCCTGGCACTGCATTACCATATTGAACTTCAGTCAGAGGAAGTCATGGTTGCCAAAAACTTTTTGAAGCTCAAGAGTGAGGCTGGTGCCATTCCAGATATGTTAACAGTGTATAATCTTCTGGATAATCAGATCTTCCCCACACTGAAAACGGTTATTCAGGTTGCCCTGACAATCCCAGTTAGCAGCTATAGCTGTGAGAGGTCATTTAGTGTCTTGCGTCGGCTCCATACCTGGCTGAGAAGGACCATGGGTTTATTCCAATCCATTCTTCTTTTGCAGCATTTAAACAATCTTTATTAGATTAGATTTGATGGTTTTGTTACAAACTTTTCAAAAAGGTGTTTTGCTTTTCTTTCACAAATATGGGGATTAAATTGTGTTAAAATGTACAAAACAGTGATGTCATGTTTTGTGACGAGGACCCAGGCACAGAGAGACTTGATGAATTTAAGAGTCGTATGATTTAATAAAGAAATCTGCAGACTTGTACAGAGATGGTAAAATTATGATGACTGATAACGGAGATGAACAGACGACGAGGACAGGGAGGAACAGGGGTTTAAATGCACCAAGGAGACAATCAGAGAGAACTCGGGACAACTGGAGACATTTAGGGATGCAGGGACTTTACGAGTAAAGTTTATCTTGCCTGGCTGGGCAGCTCTCTGGGTGCTCAGCACCCCCAAAGCTCTGATCCTAGAATCGCCCCTGGCTAGAAATGTGTTTTGGAGTTTGTACATGCTTTGGAGTTAGTCTGTGCTTTGTCTCTAGGGGCCAACGTATATGTTTATATATAAACATATATAAATAAAACCACAGGGTTTTTTTTACATTAGTAATTCCTTTTGTGCATAATTTGGTATTGTTGTTAATAATACATTAATTAAAGCAACAAAACAACCCGAAGAGCTGGTTGGGAGCTGAAAGAGGTGGCTCTTTTTAGTGAGAAAGAAAAGAGCCGGTTCTCTAAAAAGATACGGAAATCCCATCACTACGAACTGAAGAGTAGAAGAGGACACGGACAGGTGCTGCTAGGGTGAGACAGACGTTTCTCACAGAGTCCTTTAGTGCTGCAGGCAGGCAACGTGTTCAAACACAACTTCAGGTTTTTTACTTCTATATAATAATTCTGCATTATTAAGCAATAAGAACAAGTAGCCTAATGTCCTGTAATCATTATTGAAGCACAGAATGTAATCATTATGTAGCTATAATTTGAAATACAATAAAACATTAGGTTTTGTACAACGTATCGGATCAGTATCGTTGATACCACCCTGAATTTTACTTGGTATCGGATCGGAAAGGAAATCAGTGGTATCGCACATCACTACTGAGGAGGTCGGAGGATCACCTATCATTATAAGTTATGGATTCTTGAGGGCTGCCCACCATTCAAAACCATTAGAACTCGGAATTTTACAATTTTAAAGTGGTTTGATATATTTGTTTCTGACAGTTTTCTGAATTCCCACAAAGATGGCTACTGAGATATCATTTGGTCATAGCTGAAGGTGTATAAAGTAATAAATGTGATTTTTTAACATCTCATGGTGCACGTTTGATCGCAAATTTCCTCATGGAAATATCCACAGAGGTTATGTCAGATGAATGGTGGGACTGCACACCAAACACTCAAATGTCAAATGGCAGACTGTTTTCACTCCGAGATATGCTTGCCCTTGATTGTCCTTCATTGCCACTCGCTGTACTGCTGTCAGTGAATAACAACATGGCTAGAAAAACATGACGTGATGTGACAGAAAATGTTTCAGCTGTGGCTCTGTTATATAATTCATAGGAATTTCTAAACTTTGATATTTGATACTAAACATGGCTCCACAGATATCTGCATTTTACTTTCATAAATTTTAAAAGTGTCGCTTTAATGTTAGATAATTATACATAGTTCATTCCCTTTCAGAGAATGAAATTGTTAATTAAGAGTCTCTCTTCCCTATTATCAGTTCTGAGTTTTGCTCAAGCTTGTACCCTCGCTGTTTACTGTTACTATTTAATGTGAAAGATATTTTGGTGAAATGTGAACACACAGAACTCTTAAACATTTGCTAAGAGTGAGCTACAAATGTTACTGGTATAGTGCTGTTACTTTGGAACAGTTACATAAATAAAAGCCACTCTATACAAATAGAGATGTCCTTATATTCTGCCTGTGTAGTTTAAACCAATATATATTTCAAAACAAGGATCAATGAGTATGGAGATACAAAAACTTTGCTGCAGCCAACATTTATTATGCACTGTTAGTTTGTGCAGTTAGTTTATTCCTCAAGAGCACTAGTATGGAGAACCAGAAGAGACACGCACATCAAAACAAAGAATTTTGTGCTTCAATAATAAATTGTGCAATAAAATATGCATTAGTAAATTCAATTATGAATTGATTTTTTATTCCTTTTACTTACATACACATTACTTACATATTTATTATTTAATAGTCTAAAATTTATAATAAGTATAATAATAAATTGAAAAAACAAATCATACCACAGACACAGTCACTTAAAATGGCCACCTCATCAGTGAAAGGACCATCATGGATTCCCGGCTGATGAGCGGATGTAACGATATCCCCTACCTGTGACAGCCGTGAGTAGTAACACCCCTAAGCAACATTTAGGAAAACCATTAGTAAAGTCTTGTGTATCCACCAGGTGGAGCAGTGTGCAGGTACGTCAACAATATATTTATACCTTTTAAATTTGTTCAGGGATTCTATAATTATGAATCTCCTGTATGCTTTTTAAAACTCTCCTTCCCTGATAATGAAACAACTTTTACAGACAGGTAAGAGAGTGCAGACTGTCATTAGCATCACAGGGGGATTCCTTTGTCACACATTAGGTGATTGTTCAAACAGCTCTCCGACCCCCCACAGAAGGCAAACAATAAGGAAAATGTAGTATCCTCTGTATGCCGGCTGTGATTTTGACATATGTACCTTATTTTCTGCACTATAAGGCACACTTAATATACTTTAATTTTCTCAAAAATCGACAGTGCGCCTTATAATCTGGCGTGCCTTATGTATGAATTCTGGTTGTGCTTACTGACTTCGAACCAATTTTATGTGGTACACCGCGCTCAGAAATCTGTCAAAAATGTTTTACTACGACTCTGGTAAGCTATGAAGACGCACCGTTTGATGGATTTTCAGATCATTATGGCTACAGTGGTCAGGAGTCTCGCGGAGTGACCTGGGTCCAAAACTCCATCTGCTTCAGGTCCCAAAGTCAAGCAAACACTGCAGCATCACTGAGAGATAAAAACTGTCTAAATTCTTTCATGTTTAATAAAATGATCAGCATTGTTGCTTTACCAGGTTCAAAAATTAAGTTTAACATCCAGGCGTCAATGAAAACAGAATTTATTACATTTAATGGAGTTAGAAGTTAGCAGGAAGCTAGCTCGCTAGTTTCCATCTAAACATGATATAGCATGTTCTGACTGAGAGATTTCTGAAGAAATCCAAACGTACAGCTCTGCTATCACTTCCAACATAAACGATGACAGAAAACTAAACCGCAGTTATGTCTGTAAGGTTATTGAAGTTGGGCTAGCTGGTATATAATTATGTACTATGTGATCGCTAGCGATAGAATAAACACAGTGAAGCTGGAGGATGAATGCTAACTTTTTTCCACTTGATAGAAGTTACATGAGGGCTGCTGATGGTTAGGGACAAATGCAATCGCATGGCAGGATGCTGTAAATGGACCAAACTTCAGTCAGGAGAACAACTGAAATAATCCATACGAGGTTAGTCATTAATATACTGCAACAACAGAGCAGCTGTGAGAGAATTCAACATTAATGAAGCAATGTATGGAAGTGGAGGAACCAAGAAGAATGAGTTGAGTAAAGTTTGACTCATCTGACTGTTTTGTTTCGCTTGCGTGCGCCTTATGTATGAAAACAGACCCGTTCATCAACAGTGCGTCTTATACCGTGCACCTTATGGTCCGAAAAATACGGTAAACGGTATTTACAAAATACTGTTATAAAAACAACCATTTTCTTTGTGTTTTTTCCAGAACTTTATGACTAAGTTCAAATGAGGGATTTTTCCTTTTTTTTATTTTAGTGCTTGTTATTGAGCTGCCATGCTTCATTTGCATATCGTCACCTTTTAATGATTAATAGGAGACTTCTACAGACAAGCAGCAGCCCCCCATCTCTGCCTGTCTGTAAAATTATCTCACTGAATGCCATTGATGTGTTTTGTCCTTTAATAAAATGAATCACAAGAGATTTTTACATTTTACATACTACTTTTTTAAAAGTAGGCAGTCACAATATGTTACCAAAACTGTTGCTAATGCATCTGCAAACTTTGTAACAACATCTTGAATTTATAACCGAGCTTTCACTTCACTACAGACAGCCCTGGTGGAGGCCCTGATTCTTTCCCCCCCAGACCCAAAATTGCCCTTTTCCTTGATACGAATACCAGCAGTATCGGATCAGGTAGTGTCGGCTCAGATGACACCAAGTGGGGAGTTTTCTTACCACAGTTGGGCTTTAAACAAGGCAGAACACCGCTACTTTGTCACTATGCGGGAGCTGTTTGCAGTGGTCTGTGCTGTACAGCTCTTTAGGTACTACCTAAAGGGGCTCCTCTTCATAGTCACTACTGACTATGCTGCCTTGCAGTGACTCGTGCCTTTTAAAGATCCAGCACACTGGATCAAGGAGCTATAGGCTTATGATTTTTGGGTTGTACACAGACCTGGGATGGACTATTTCACAAAATAGCCAGAGCCATATAGCCTGTATTAAATTGGGTTCCTTTGAATTCTTTTGGCGACAGAGAAAGACTGGACTCAGAGTGGTCAAAGCTCAAAAAAATGATCTTTACTGTACATTTCCGGAAACGGAGAACTGTAGACACGAGCACGTACCACCAGTTCTGAAAACATTTACAAGCTAAAATACGTATATATAGTTCTGCTATACGTCACACACCGTTTCGATCAAAACAATTCCTTCTGGTCTGACTAATGTGTATGTGTGTTACTTAGTTCCGCCTTTTCTGTCTGGTTTCCTGTATTTTATTAATATGCCTCTGCAGCTCTGCACTAAACTTCTTGTTCTCTGCACAAGACGTGGAGTCTCCTATCAGTACCTTTGGCACACATTCTAACTCACAGGGGCGTTTTCCTACGCTGGCCTAAACAATATAAACAGAAAATAAGCATTAAGAATATATATTTATTTTGTAACACCTGCCTGACGAGGATGCCGAGACCGTAGTGGATGCCCTGATGGAGGGGATGTTCTGTAGATGCTGGAAGTAATTTAAACAGACCAATCTCATGTGTTTGCAGAAAGTAGCCACCCTTTTCTTTGTTGCCAGTGCTGCAAACCCTTGGCCTTCTCTCAATGAGCTTCATGATTTAGTCACCTGAAATGGTTTTCACTTCACATCTGTGCCTTGTCAGGGCTCATTTGTCGAATTTCTTGCCATCTTAATGAGGCTGGGACCATCAGTTGTGTTGTGCAGAAGTCACGTTGGTACACAACTAGCAGCTGTATTTGACATCTGTTAGAATTCATATTATGGCAAGAACCAATCAGCTAAGTAAAGAGAAACAAGAGTCCATCATTACTTTAACAACTGAAGGTCAGCCTGTCCGGAAAATTGCTGAAATTTTGAATGTGTCCCCAAGTGCAGTTGCATCAACCATCAACCGCTCCAACGGAATTAGCTGTTTTCTGTTCTGCAGTTGCCCTCTAGTGGTTGTTTTATGTATGTTATTCTGCAAGATTTAGCATTATTTTTTGTTGTGGAAGAGAGATATATTTTAAATCTAATCTGAATGGGTATGCAACCTACACTATTCTAGGTTGATTTAGCTCATATACCATCGTCGTGTACTTCCTGTTTTACTTTGTATTAAGTGCCGCCCTTTCTATCTGCCCCGTGAGTTCACCTCAGTCATCGCCACGGTGGTCTACATCCCACCCCAAGCGGACACAGGTATGGCTTTGTCCGAATTACATGATGTGCTGAGCTCGCTTCAAAACAAGGATCCAGGCGCAGCCCTCATTGTAGCAGGAGACTTTAACAAAGCGAACCTCAGACAAGTCCTGCCAAACTTTTACCAGCATGTCTCGTGTCCAACGAGAGGGGATCGGATTTTGGATCACTGCTACACGCCATACAAGCAGGGCTACAAAGCTGTCTCACACCCGGCTTTTGGGAAGTCTGACCACAACGCCAGCTTCCTCATTCCCCAGTATAAACAAAGCATACGGAGAGGGTGGAGAGTGGAGAGGGTGCAGTCCTTCAAGTATCTTGGTGTCCACATCTCCTCAGACCTGACATGGGCTGCCCACATTCAGGTCCAGACCAAAAAGGCTAGGCAGCGCCTGTATCACCTACGACAACTGAGAACGTTCAGGGTCTCTCCAAAGATCCTCAGGATTTTCTATACAGGCGCTGTGGAGAGCATCCTCACACAGAACATGACATCGTGGTTCGGGAACAGCTGTGTGAAGGACCAAAAAGCTCTCCAGAGAGTGATCCGTACAGCAAAACGCTGCTGCAGGATTGCTCTCCCCCCGCTTCAGGACACCTACACCAGGAGATGCCGGACTAGAGCAGCGCAGATACTGAAGGACCCGTCCCATCCTGGCAACAAACTGTTCCAACTTCTGCAATCTGGTAGAAGGTTCCGCATCTTCCGGGCAAGGACAGAGAGACTCAAGAGGAGCTTCTATCCCCAAGCCATCCGTGCCCTAAACACACACACCCGCCCTCTAACATCATCTATAATTGACTGAGACAGGACTCTCTTCCAGACACTCTAAACCAAGGCACAATGTACATTTCAAATTCCTTTAATTTTAAATATGTTTATATTGTCTATCCTGTAAAATAGTCAGATGTCTATTCATATTAATGTACAGAATTCACCTGCTTGCTGCTACTACTGCACATTCACCCAGTGTATATACTATATGTGTGTGTATATATATATATATATATATAGATAGATAGATAATGTTCTTCCTCTACACCCCCCCCCCCCCCCCCCCAATTTTTGCACACTGTGTGTTATACTTGTATAACTATGCATGTGACAAATAAAGAACCTTGAACCTTGAACCTTGTAGGTAGGGTCTGTGCCTTATGTCAGTGCATTCAGCTTTGTGCTCTTCCTGTCTCGTCAGTGTAATCAGCGTCAACCGTGTCTCCCAGCTGTTTCCTCTTAGCTCTGTTCATCTCTTGCATTTAGTGTCTGCTTCTTCCCCTGCTCATTGTCGCGTCGTACCCTCACTTTCACTGTATGTTCTGTTTGCCAGCCTGCCTGCCTGTTTAGTTTGTTCTGTATTCTCAGTTTAGTTAGTTTTAAAAGTTTTAAAGCTGAGGATTCCGAGTTACGTTTGCCTCCCGTGAGTCCTGCATTTTGGGTCCTCTCTTCCTGCCTGCCTGCAGACAGTCATGACAGCGACATTTTTATGGGTTTTATTTCTGGTTTTCGCAACAGTTTCACACTTTATCCTTATTAAATCATCCGACTCAGCACATCGGTCTTTTCCTTGGATTTTTATTAAGAGAATGTTTAGCTGTCTGTAATAGCTGATTCTATGTTCATGAGGCCAACACTTAGCGAGGACAGAACAAGCGCTACAGAAAGGGAGAACAAGAGTCACCTCTGCTGCCGAGGATAAACTGATCCGAGTCACCAGCCTCAGAAATCGCAAGTGAACATCACATCAGATTCGAGTCCAGATGAGGCACACAGTTCCAGTTAGTGATGTGTCGGCCGCAAACGAAACGTCTCTTAGAGCCGACTCTTTGGGGGTTTTTTTTTCTCTCACCCTTTCTCTCACACTTTTTTTCTGCTTCACTCCGTATGCGAGCTTTGTGCTTGCGCTGGGAAGAGGGGGGAGGTTATAGATTTATATATAAACATCTATAAATAACGCCACGTTTTGTTTTTTTACATTAATGACTCCTTTTGTGCATAATTTTATATTGTTAATAATAAATTAATTAAAGCAACAAAACAACCTGAAGAGCTGGTTGGGAGCCGAAAGAGGCCGCTCTCTAAAAAGAGCCGAAATTCCAATCACTAGTTCCAGTAGCAGACACATCTGAGACAACGCGAACCAGATGACCTGGCGTGTCTTTGTGTGATGCAGAAAAGTTGAACGGGTGGTCTCTACATGCAAGCTTCCCACCGTGAAGAACTGTTTCTTGTTCTTATAGAATTCATCAAGAGCTGTGGACAGATGTATTTGAGTATCCCTTGTTCCATTTTTCCTAAACTGGAAGCTGGGGATAGCTTAATCCTGACAAAGAGACAAACCTAGCTACCGTCCTCATTTGAGCACACATTTTTAAAAACATGACAGGCAGAGATGGGCAGTAACGCCGAGTAACGCGTTACTGTCATTCAATTGCTTTTTTCAAGTAACGAGTAAAGTAAGGGATTACTATTGCAAAAAAGGTAATTAGATTACTGTTACTTTCCTGTAAGCACGCTGCGTTACTAAAACATGATTTTTTTATGAGGCTGTCTCATGACAATGACGTAAGCGAGTGCGATGTTCGCGGCAACAGCTGTGTGCAGATCAAAAATGGATAATATAACGAGTGCTGGAGAGAGTATGAGCGTGCAGCGTTTAAAGCGTGGAAATACTAATCTTACTTTGAGTTTGATTCCGTAATAAAAATATTAGCGTCCACTGTGCACTGCTTAGGAAGAAAACT
This sequence comes from Diplotaxodon limnothrissa, assembly GCF_057381915.1. NCBI lineage: Eukaryota > Metazoa > Chordata > Actinopteri > Cichliformes > Cichlidae > Diplotaxodon > Diplotaxodon limnothrissa. The sequence continues at coordinate 5,553,191 of NC_140605.1, forward strand.
TCTTTTTACAGCAAAAAAACCCCTAAGCTTCCAAGCAAGCACCGAGTACGCTGCCACGGTAATGTGAAATTCACAGAGAAATTGCCGGATCGTTCCACTGACATGACGGTTGCGACACACCTGCACCAGCAGGGCAAACCTCCACCTGCCCCTCTCCTGCTAAACAGGTGAAAATAGAGCAACAGGACCGCTGAGTCTTTGATTTTATTTATTGTCTGCTGTGTTTTACGTACATCTATTTGAAAGAGTGAGTGTAAACACAAAAAACATTTTATTTTATATGCTGGAATATGCAGAAAATAGGTTTAAATGTTACACAAATTTCTTCCAGTGTAGAGAATGTTGCATACAATTTAATGTTTGCTTGATGCATAAATTTAAACGATTAAAACTAATAAAACAAGTTTTAAAAAGAGACATTTTATTTGATTATAATGGATTATGCAAGAAAAGTAGAATTGGGCTGAAAGATCTATTGTTTTATTACCTATTCAGGGTGTAAATTATGTTTTAAAAAGTAACTAAGTAACTAATTACGTTTGAAAATAAGTAATCAGTAAAGTAATGGGATTACTTTTGGGGGGAAGTAATCAGTAATTAGTTACTGATTACTTTTTTCAAGTAACTTGACCAACACTGATCACAGGTGGTTCTTAGTTTTCATTATACTTCTGAGATCCAACTAATCTAAAATTGGAGAAATTAGGAACGTAAACAACAAACAAGATTTTGGGTGTTAGGCAGATCATCTGTAGCAGGGTCAGTTTCACTTCTTGTAAGAACCTTCATTCTCCCTCAACTTATTGAGCATTCTAGGATCTAACAACTATTTCTTAAAACAATTCTACGCCTGTTTCGAGGTTAGCCAGTCGGCTAATGCTAGCTACCACCTGACAACTGAGGACAGTGACGTCATCAGCGAGAGACCGGTGATCGGCATCGCAGAGCGACACTGAGGAGAGTGAATGCAATGAAAGCGGCTGGGCCTGACAGCATCACCGGTCGTCTGCTGCGCTGCTGTGCTGACCAGCTAGCAGGTCTGCACACTTCCATCTACAACGAGTCCCTGGCGAAGTCTGTGGTCCCCACATGCTTCAAAAGACCCACCATCATCCCTGTGCCCAAGAACAACAAGCCCTCATTCCTGAACGACTACCGGCCAGTTGCACTGACCTCGGTAGTAATGAAGGCGTTCGAGAGGCTGCTGAAGAACATCATCTTCTCTTCCATCCCAGACACCACAGATCCGCTCCAGTTTGCCTACCGACCCAACTGATGTACAGAGGATGCCATAGCCTATGTCCTGCACACCACCCTTAGCCACGTGGACAAGAAACAGGGTAACTATGTGAGACTGCTATTTGTTGATTACAGTTCAAAGTTTAAACAATAGTGCCCAGCAGACAGTTCACAAAACTGAGAGATCTAGGACTCAACAGCCATCTGTGTGCTACTCCCTCTACACTTCAGACTGTGTGGCCACCCGTGGCTCCAACACCATTGTGAAGTTTGCTGATGACACAGTGGTGTTGGGCACCATCTCCAACAACGATGAGGCGGCCTACATTGATGAAGTGAAGAATCTGGCATCATGGTGCCAGGATAACCACCTCCAGCTGAACGTTGGCAAGACCAAGGAGCTAGTGGTGGACTTCAGAAGGAGTCACCACAGGGACTACAAGCCCATTATCATCAATGGAGCTCCAGTGAAGAGTGTGCAGTCCTTCAAGTATCTCAGTGTCCACATCCCCTCAGACCTGATATGGTCTGCCTACATTTAGATACAGTCCAAAAAGGCTAGGCAGAGCCTGTACCACCTCCGACAACTGAGGAAGTTCAGGGTCTCGCCAGTAATTCTCAGGACTTCACACAGAACATCACATCCTGGTTTGGGAACAGCTGTGTTAAGGACCAAAAAGCTCTTCAGAGAGTGATCCGTACAGCAGAATGCAACTCAGTTGTCTCAAATATTACATTTAAGTTACATTTCAATTCAATTCAAGGTATTTGTTTCTTTTTTATATAATTCTATACCTCTGTGACATTCTTACAGACAAATATTAACAATCAGTGACCACTACAACTGTCTGAAAGCTTTAGTTAGTTGTATTTAAGGGCAATGGCCCATATCCCAAACATAAATTCATGGTCAAAAGTTCATTGCACTCTGAAATGAAAACAAATAAGCAAAAGAAATCATAGAATCAATTTATAGAGCAAAATGTATTCTTCACTTTTGACTTTTTGGTTTTAGGAAATGCTTATACTGTGGCTCTCCTGATCACTTTAGTGTCTTTTGCCTGGTTGACCAAAAGGCTCCAGTAAATTCGATACGATCTCTGTGCTATAGACCTCTTTCCAGGCGCACCTCTACCTTCCAGCAGGCTACAATCTGTCCCGGCTGGAGAGGGAGTCTATGGGGAAAAAAAAAATTGTCCTCATTCCTGGTAGGTACTGGTTTTTTCTTTGTGTCTATGAAAGACTATAAGTGCTCCTGAAGTTTATTCTTTTTCATGTTCGGAGTAGAATAAAGGGCCATGCTCCAACTGATATTTAACCAGCATTTTGCTTCTCTTCACCAGCAAACACCTTGAAAGACTATGCTGAAATGATCAATGAAAAACAGATATTATGTCAGCAGAATAAAAAGTACAACTCAAATAAAACGTACACACAAAGTAAAGGCACAAACATACCATGTGTGCCTTTCTACTGAACATTCATGAGCAATTGCAGTCCATATTGTCCATATTGTCACTTTGCACACAAGCCAGGCTTCTCTTCCTGGCTTGTCTTCAGACTCTGGCGACATGTGCGCTTAATGGACATCCACCCAAAGCATGCGCTAGTTTCCCTAGAATACCAACCACCTTTGTTCCCAGAAATGGAGATTGAGCTGGCAATTTCCTCAGTGTAACAGTACTTGCAGTAAATCTCAATGAGTCTGGACATGGGCCAGGGAGGCCCTGCTCAGGACAACCGTGACCACCACAGGACACCCACTCCGAGGTAACAACCAGGGCAAAAGGTATGGCCAGCAGCTAAAGACATTCCACTTAAGTCACTCTCACTCAAGCTCCCCCTCTGTTACATTGGACCATATGACATTGACACGTTCATCTCTGAATGTTTGTAAAGCATTCCCACGTTAAGCTTAACAACCAATATATGGAGCGACTGCCTCTTCTCTCTCTCTCCTGCTGCTGCTGCTTCAATTATGAAACTGCTTAATGATCAGCTGATTGGCTTTTCTGTCGCGAGTCCGTCTCTCTTGTTTGTTTTTGGCCCACTTTGCACCAGAAAGAGGAAACCAGCGGCTGAATAACAGCAGCACGTTTGACCTTGATAAACTGTTGTAAGAATTTATTTAATATTACTTTCTACACCAGGATTCTTTTCTACGTAGCTGACGGCTGGTAACTGTGCAGGGGTGGATCTAGCAAAGTTTAGCCATCGGTGCCGATAGGGCATTAACAGGGAAAAGGGGTCACAAAGACATACTTTTCTTTCTTATTCTCATTTAAAATTAGAGATGGCACGATACCACTTTTTTATGTCCGATACCGATACCGATATCATAAATTTGGATATCTGCCGATACCGATATGAATCCGATATAGTGTTTTTTAATCAACAAAACTGTTTTTTAAATATCTTGCTGCATTTTGTATAAGTTCATACTCAAGTTTAAAACAACAACTACACTAAAGCTATTCTGTTATACCTGTATGCAAAAAAAAAATATTTCATAGTTTAGCAATACTGATCAGTCTAATAAACTTAAACCTACACCATCCTCCCTATTCTGGTATTTTAAAGAGTACTTAGCATAAATATTAAGCAACCTAACTAATAGGGTTCCAACTCCCAGCAACAACAAAAATAAATAAATAAAAAATAGGGAACCACCCCTCACGCTCCACCTCATGATGCTTAATCGACGTAATCAACCTTAATTTGATGCAGTGTGAAAAAAAATGCACAGAAATCAATTATTTTTTCAAGAAATATTAAATAGATTCAACATCTTTCTTCAACAAAATTGCAGACTGCACAGATGGTACCTTCCCAAAGGAAAAAGTACTATAGCTTACTAGGGTATATATATTAGACTTAATAGTTACTATATACAGTAATTGACTTCTATTCATTTTACATCAAATTAAAACTTTGGGTGTCAGATAATTATTTATTAAAAGCTCGACATTTTAAATGAGAATAAGAAAGAAAAGTATGTCTTTGTGCCCCCTTTTCCCTGTTAATGCCCTATCGGCCCCCCTGGCTAAACTTTGCTAGATCCGCCCCTGCACAGTTACCAGCGTCAGCTACGTAGAAAAAGATCCTGGAGTAGAAAGTAATATTAAATACATTCTAACAACAGCTGATCAAGCTTAAACGTGCTGCTGTTGTTCAGCCGCTGGTTTCCTCTTTCTGGTGCAAAGTGGGCCAAAAGCAAACTAGAGACACGGACTCGCGACAGAAAAGCCGATCAGCTGATCGTTAAGCAGTTTCATGATTGAAGTAGCAGCAGGAGAGGCAGTCGCTTGTTAAGCTTAACGCAGGAATGCTTTACAAACATTCAGAGATGGACTTACACACTTGCTTTACTTCTCTCGGGATAACTTTGTCGGAGATGAAATGCCGGGTTGCTAGCGAAGCTCCAAATGCTATCCAGACCACCGACAGGTACCGCATGCCACAGCCACTCTATCACGTGATGCATACTGCTCCGACGTGCTAACGTTCTGAGGTGAGTTACGGCGTGTTGCAAGTTTTGTGAGGTGCTTTCGTGATATTTAATGGATCGGATTACATTTTTTATTTTTCTCCGATATCCGATCCAGTAATTTAGGTCAGTATCGGACCGATACCGATACGTAATATCGGATCGGTCCATCTCTATTTAAAATGTCTAGCTTTTAATAAATAATTATCTGAATCTTACACCCAAAGTTTTAATCTGATGTAAAATGTATAGAAGTCCATTACTGTATATAGTAACTGTTAAGTCTAATATACCCTAGTAAGCTATAGTACTTTTTCCTTTGGGAAGGTACCATCTGTGCAGTCTGCAATTTTGTTGAAGAAAGATGTTGAATCTATTTAATTATTCTTGAAAATTTTTTTAATTCTGTGCATTTTTTTTCACACTGCATCAAATTAAAGTTGATTACTTTGATTAAGCATCATGAGGTGGAGGGGGGGTGGTTCCCTATTTTTTTTTTGCTGGGAGTTTGCAACCCTATTAATTAGGTTGCTTAATATTTCTGCTAAGTACTCTTTAAAATACCAGAATAGGGAGGATGGAGTAGGTTTAAGTTTATTAGATTGATCAGTATTGCTGAACTATGAAATATTTTGGGTGCAGTGTATTTTTTACATACAGGTATAACAGAATAGCTTTAGTGTTGTTGTTTATTTAAACTTGAGTATGAACTTATACAAAATGCAGCAAGATATTAAAAAACAGTTTTATTGATTAAAAAACACACTATATCGGATTCATCGGTATCGGCAGATATCCAAATTTATGATATCGGTATCGGACATAAAAAAGTGGTATCGTGCCATCTCTAGTTGTTACCACAGATGTTTCATTTCTATGCTGATGTCAGCTTTATTGTGCAACCGACACAATAAAGTCTCTATTCCTTGTTGACTGGAACAAGACCAAGGCAGACTCTCCTATTTGAAACTGTGTTGTTTATGTGTATAGCAATTTACCTTCAACACTCACCTCTTAATGCCTCTTAACCCCTTACACCATGAGGTTAGTGTATCAACTCTATTATGAGTATACATTGCAATTAATATTTAGAAGAAACTTCATCATGCTGTGATTCAAGGAAATTTAGGAACAAATGAGAAACAAAGTAATTGAGCTCTCTCTTCTTAGTCTAGACAAGAAGCCATTTCTAAAGGTGTGGGACTCCAGCAAACCACAGTGAGAGCCATTTTCCACAAATGGTGAAAACATGGAATAGTGCTGAACCTTCTCAGGAGTGGCCAGCCAACCAAATTTACCCAAAGTACCCACCGACAACTCATCCAAGAGGTCACAAAAGACCACAGAACAACATCCAAAATACTGCAGGCCTTGCGTCAATTAACATCATAGTTCATGTCTCCACCACAAGAAATAGAACAGACAAAAATTGCCTGCATGGCAGAGTTCCAAAACAAAAACCACTGCTAAAAAAAGGAACATGAAGGCTCGTCTCAGTTTTGGCAGAGGACATCTTAATGATAACAAAGACTTTTGGGAAAATACTCTGACTGACGAGACAAAAGTTAAATTTTTCGGAAGTTGTGTGTCCCATTACATCTGCAGTAAAAGTAACACAGCATTTTAAAAAGGGAACATCATACCAACAGTGACATGCTGTGATGAATGGAACCATGATTTCTGCTGTCTACCAGTTTTTTTCTGTTTTTTTCAGGGTTTTGTTTTACCACTTAATAATAAATACTTTCACTTAGAAACTCCATTTTGTGTTTACTTTTTATCTTTGTCTACTTTTGTGAAGTGCACATTAGCTTACTAATAATGGTAGCTAGCTAGTACTTCTGGGATGCATGATATTTTAATAAGCTAAGGGATACTCATATTGCTGTATACTCAGTGCCTACTCTGCTGCTTACTGTTATTACATGCCATCTGTCACAATTTGGGCATTATTACATCAGTAACAATCACAATTGATTGTTAGTGGCTGGAGATATTTTATATAAATAGGTCACATCCCAACAGTCTCTGCTAATTAGACCATTGTTGTGCAAAGGAGCAGTTATGCGTATTATTAACAAACCATTACAGTGAGTGCCTTTCATCCATCATAAAAGCCTGGTCTAATTGGGTTTGTAGTCTTTTATTTATTTGATGGGCCAGGACAGTCATTTTTCACTTCAAAGCAAATTGATTCTATTAGCATGTTTGTGTCAATGTGCTGCTGTGTTAATCTGGAACTGTATCCTTGTTTGCCCGCTGATAGTGAGGCATGGGGCTTTGATATCGCAGATAAGTTAATCTTCCATTTAATGCAACTGCAGGTTGATACACCGTTCAGTTTTTTTCACTACAATTACTACTACAGAACCCTAAAGGTTTGGGTGAAGTTTATGCACCACGCACTCTCCCCCTGCTGCTGCTGCTGCTGCTTTGCTCAGTGTTGACTTCTGTCCTTAATCTACTCGTGCATGTACATGTTACTTGTATATTATGCTGTGCCTGTGCCCATCAGCTTAAATATCCAATAAAAAAGACATATGACCTTTTTACCTGAGCAGTTCCATCCTCAAATGAAGTGTAAATTGATTTCAAGCTAAATAATACAGTGTTCAATTATCTGGAGGAGTTATGGGATATAATTGGATCACTTTTAGAAAACAAATCTTGTGGATAATGTGTTTAGTGATCTCAGCTGTAAGGCATTAATGAACTGCTCCCCTTTATACCTTCAGTGCAAGTTGAAACCTTGGAAAATAATTAACGGTTTCCACACAGAACTCCAATTTGTAGTCATAGGATTTACGACAAGCAGCACACCTGCTCTTCAGATAATGAAACAGGGCAGTCTTATTTTAAATTAGCTATGACAAGTCATAACTAATGACAGGTCACTCACTACTAATGTCAATATCCAATCAAAACTAAATAGGACAAACAGCTGACAGAAAAATAATGTATGAGTAATACATCTTGCCTTGGCATGAGTCAGACAAAATCAGTGGCTTGAAAGGCAAAACAGAGACTGACAAGACCAAATAAAAGAAGAATGATATCTTTACAAACACAGCAACACATAGAAAGGAAAATATAATGTAAATGTAAATATAATGTAACACTGTAAAAGTGTTGGTGTTACCTCAGTTCAATTCAATTTTATTTATATAGCACGAAATGACAACAACAGTCGCCTCAAGGCGCTTTGTAATATAAGGTAGACCCTACAATAATACATAAACAGAAAAACCCAACAATCATATGACCCCCTATGAGCAAGCGCTTTGACCACAGTGAGAAGGAAAAACCCCTTTTAACAGGAAGAAACCTCCAGAACTAGGCTCAGGGAGATGCAGCCATCTGCCACGACCGGTTGAGAAGAGAGAAGGAAGACAATAACAAGTATGATTCAATGCAGAGAGGTTTATTAACACATAGTGAGCGAGAAAGGTTACTGAAGAAGAAATACTCAATACATCATGGGAATCCCCCAGCAGCCTAGACCTATTGCAGCATAACTAAGGGAGGATTCAGGGTTACCTGATCCAGCACTAACTATATGCTTTAGAAAAGAAAAGTTTGAAGCCTAATCTTAAAAGTAGAGATAGTGTCTGTCTCCTGAATCCAAACTGGAAACTGGTTCTGTAGAAGAGGGGCCTGAAAACTGAAGGCTTTGGCTCCCATTGTACTTTTAAATACTCTAGGAACAACAAGTAAGCCTGCAGTGAGAGAGTTAAGTGCTCTAATGGAGTGATATGGTACTATAAGGTCATTAAGATAAGATGGGGCCTGATTATTTAAGACACACATATTCCTTGTATTGATTTTGTGAGGACCTCCTCTTAGGCGATGTACAGTCTTACAGACCAACTGGCGACCTGTCTATATATATATGTACCCCCCTCAGGAGAAATTGCCAGCAGCATGTGTGTGGATTTCTTCTTTTATGCAAATTTGACCTCACCTTACAAATACAGCCACTTAGAATTGCCACTCCCAGCTGGTTGACAGTATGAGTATGATTGCTGGGTTTTTTTCAGTTGCCAGCCACTGGGAGTCCTCTCTCCTTCCCCTGGGGTGTATCTACTTTCCACTATAAACAGACCACTTTCACTTAATTGCAGAGTGTTACCAAGAGAAGGTACTTTCTTCACAAAAAAAATTATTTAGCTACCTATACAAGCACCTAAATGGAGGTTATTTAAGTGGTGGTGTTTTCTCAGTAATTGGTAAAGGCTGGTAGAACTTCATTTTTCATTTATTGCTTGTAGCTTGTAACTTGCTCAAACTCCCATTTTGAATTATGAGTATGACCTAATTTTTTTCTGTTAGGTTAGAAAGTTACTTCATATTTTTATTAATCCTTTAAGTTTCTTTAAATGTTGAGCAAGTCTTGAGTCACACATTATTTCTCTATGTTTCGCATTGGAGAGGTCAGATTTTCACCTAATGTCATTTTTTTAAAGTGTTCTCCATGCTGTATCAAGCTCTTTCACAATTGTTCCTTGGACATAATTTGCTTTTAAAATCATTTTCAGTCCAGTTCTTGTACCTGAACGGGAATGTTTTTTTATTTTCTCTCTCAAACGCTGTTCAGTAACACTTTCTATTACAGCTAATCTGCTAATAGTAGTGTAACAAGGTGGAAACAGAAATTTGCAAGTTATTACCACTCACTTAATGCACAGACATTATCTTCTAATTGCTGGAAAGTTATCACATTGTTAACTCTACTATTAGTAATTGGTTTTGCCTGATGGGCATACCTTGTTTCCACATTACCTTGTGCTTTTGACCCTTTTTTATCCAATTAAATGGATTTCAGTATAATATTACTCAGTACTAATTACAGTGTAATTACACCTTACTAATATTACTCAGTTGTTGCCAGGATTATATTGCTTGGATATTACCTGGTTAGTTTTTGGTAATTGAGTAATAATAACTTGCAATTTTCTAAATTATTATCTTATTGTTTCCACCATGTTACCCCACCATTACCACATTATTACTGAGGTGTACTAGCAAGTGTTCTAACCTTGCAACCATACAAATGATAGTGTATTAGATATTGATAACTTAATGGTTGTTGACTAGCTTCCTTGGCAGTGGTGGTCTGGGGTGGCTTGGGCCACTTCAGTGTGGGACGGGGCTCTGCTGGGTGCCAGGAGGTTCATAGATGCCTGGGGTTCTAGAGCTGAGTTGTTGCCTTCTGATAGGATGGTTGACCTCTGGTGGGGCCAGCGGTCTGTTGCTCTGAGTGTCATGGTCTGGTTGAGTGGTTGTGGGGTTTTTTCCAGAGTGTCAGAGACTCTACCTCTGGGTGGAGTGCACTTGCAGTTCACACTTGATGATGATCCACCGGCAGTATTTAAGACCAGCACTCACAACTAGTCTTCAGCGGTTTGTCTGCTAACAATGTTAGTGCTTGGCTATCTTGTTGTCTCTTACAGCAAATTCTTGTACACGCTAATCTTGTGGTTCCTTGTGTTTTCAGTTAACCCACGGATTCTCATTCCTACCAACTTGGCAAGACTCATACGTACCTAGACGCTAGTTATTCACGTTAAACCTCATTGCTCTGGTTCCTGCTTAGCCTCTGTTTCGCCTTACCTGCCTGCCCTCCTGCCACAACCACCTTGGATCACTGGATAACTCAGACTGGACTCACAAAACTCCGCTTTCCCATTCTGGAACCTCACCCAGACCTTTCCACCTCCTCCTCACGTCACACTCCACCTGTGACTAAGTAGGCCTGGAAAGTTATACTGTGCATACCTCCCTTCACCTCACACAGTACATGACATCTCTCTCCTTCTGTTTTAGTGACCTTGAGCCCCATTCCGCGAGCCACAACTGTCCCCTAATCACGTTGCGATTCGTGTCACTTGTCCCACTAACTTACGTTGCTACATGTTGCTTTTGTAAATAAAGACTCATTAGAAGACTGTCTGTTTCCTGTGCTTGCATCTGCTTTTGGGTCCACTTTTCTCAGTGTCAAACGCCACAGAGGCCTTGACACTGAGACTCTTTCAATGGGACCTCCCTCCTTCTCCTGCTGGGGTAGAGATGCATTTGGTGTCAAAATGTTGGGCTTCGGGTTCCACGGTACTCTTGGGGACTGCAGATGGCTCAGATCTCCTGGGTCTTTCTCCGTCTGCCTCTGGAACACACACACACAAAACAAGCTTTTTTATTCCAGTTACTGTATGGTTTTGTTTTCTGTTATTTTTTCTTACAGTAACACAGAGTAACAGAGTTAAATCTATGTCAGCTTTTGAGAGTAGGGCTTCATAGTGTAAATTAGCCTTTAAAGTTACAGTCCCCTTTAATTATCAAATCTGGGAAATCATAAAATATTTATACTTAGTGTGTCTGCTAAACCACATCACTGATTTACTTTCTTTTTAACAGCTCACTTTTTTTGACATCTTTGGTCAAAATTAAGTCAAGATTAAGGAAAAATGTTATGAATCTAAAAACAAGGTTAAAAACATGATAATGTGAGGTTAGTAATAAGCAAGGATAAGATAAGATAAACCTTTGTTAGTCCCACACGTGGAAAATTTTTTGCTCATGGCAAAAAGTACAAGTTTAAGAGCAGTAAAAGTTAGGAAAAACATAAAAGAATAGGATAAGATGTAGAATAGCATACTATGCAACAACAATAAAATACTATTCAAAGGAGCTTGCAAAGAAAAGCGTCTGGACTTCTTTAAGTTGCTTGAAGACGTTTCACCTCTCATCCGAGAAGCTTCTTCAGTTCTAAGGTCAAATGGTGGGGAGTCCCAGATATAAACCTAGTGGGAGTAACCCCCCACAGAGGGACAAAAGGACCCCCTGATGATCCTCTAATCGCCTGAGCCAAGGTGTGAAACTGGGTGTGGGTCCCAATCAGCCAGAGTTTCGGGTGTGTTCATTGTGAAACCTGGCCCCACCTTATCATGCGAATTCCTGAGGTCAGATGTGCCAGGATGTGAGTGGGCGTTAAGGCGTCTGGGAAGGGATCTCAAAACTGGATTATAGATGGCAGAGAGTTGGTGTCGTAAACCTCCGCCTCTGTTCAAAGATGGTCGCTCACAGTGGACATAGATGGCTTCTTTCACTCCTCTTTCAAACCATCTGTCCTCTCTGTCCAAAATGTGAACATTGGCATCCTCGAAAGAGTGTCCTTTGTCCTTAAGATGCAGATGGACTGCTGAGTCTTGTCCTGTGGAGGTGGCTCTTCTGTGTTGTGCCATGCGCTTGTGAAGTGGCTGTTTGGTTTCTCCAATGTAGAGGTCTGGGCATTCCTCGCTGCACTGTACAGCATACACCACATTGTTAAGTCTGTGTTTTGGCGTTTTGTCTTTCGGGTGAACCAGTTTTTGTCTGAGCGTGTTGCTGGGTCTGAAATACACTGGGATGTCGTGCTTGGAGAAAACTCTCCTGAGTTTTTCTGATACACCGCAGGAGAGTTTTCTCCAAGCATGACATCCCGGTGCATTTCAGACCCAGCAACACGCTCAGACAAAAACTGGTTCACCCGAAAGACAAAACGCCAAAACACAGACTTAACAATGTGGTGTATGCTGTACAGTGCAGCGAGGAATGCCCAGACCTCTACATTGGAGAGACCAAACAGCCACTTCACAAGCGCATGGCACAACACAGAAGAGCCACCTCCACAGGACAAGACTCAGCAGTCCATCTGCATCTTAAGGACAAAGGACACTCTTTTGAGGATGCCAATGTTCACATTTTGGACAGAGAGGACAGATGGTTTGAAAGAGGAGTGAAAGAAGCCATCTATGTCCACTGTGAGCGACCATCTTTGAACAGAGGCGGGGGTTTACGACACCAACTCTCTGCCATCTATAATCCAGTTTTGAGATCCCTTCCCAGACGCCTTAACGCCCACTCACATCCTGGGCCATCTGACCTCAGGAATTCGCATGATAAGGTGGGGCCAGGTTTTACAATGAACACACCCGAAACTCTGGCTGATTGGGACCCACACCCAGTTTCACACCTTGGCTCAGGCGATTAGAGGATCATCAGGGGGTCCTTTTGTCCCTCTGTGGGGGGTCACTCCCACTAGGTTTATATCTGGGACTCTCCACCATTTGACCTTAGAACTGAAGAAGCTTCTCGGATAAGAGGTGAAACGTCTTCAAGCAACTTAAAGAAGTCCAGACGCTTTTCTTTGCAAGCTCCTTTGACTACGATGACCTGGATGACTGAGAACCTTCACAGACAAATAAAATACTATATACAATAGTAGTACTATACAAAAGTACTATGCAAAATATAATATCAAATATTGGTGAATTGGCGAAATATAAATACTTTAATAGAACACAATCAGTAATAATGACCCAGGATACAAAGGATATATAAGTTCATTTTGCTGATAATACTTAATACTATAATATTATTTAATGAGCTCCAGTTTAACCAGTTTAACTAGTAAATGAAAACTATTCTGCTTGTGTCACACTGATTTAAAATCTACTGCTGTTTCATTACATGCAGTCCCTCTCCCTGTAGTTAGTGCTAGACGGGGATATTGTAAAAATGATAAGATTCATTGCCTATGGGGTAAAATCATATTCATCCATCCATCCATCCATCCATTCACTTCCGCTTATCCTTTTCAGGGTCGCGGGGGTCGCTGGAACCTATCCCAGCTGTCATAGGGCGAGAGGCGGGGTACACCCTGGACAGGTCGCCAGTCTGTCGCAGGGCAAACACATAGAGACAGACAACCATTCACACTCACATTCACTCCCGCATTCACACCTATGGGCAATTTAGATTTTTCAATTAACCTATCCCCACAAATCATATTCTCATTCTATTAAACACCCACCTGATTTCAGTGACTCCATCCTAAATGCACTATACAGGCATTTATGTCAGCACTCTTTTGAGCAGGAAGGTCAATTAGATGGCACTGTGAATGGTGTCACCATCACTTTTTGATGTACTAGCAGCAGTAGTTCTTTTTCTTTTTTCACATTCAAGCAATCATTTTGTCTTTACTTTAAACACAATATCACCTCGAAAGCATGAAAAAGACACACATGCATGCAGCAGTCTCAAAATTGCAACGCTTCTGAAGCGTGATCATCGAACAATCAAGCGTTTCATTCAAAATAGTCAACAGGGTCGCAAGAAGCGTGTGGAAAAACCAAGGCGCAAAATAACTGCCCATGAACTGAGAAAAGTCAAGCGTGCAGCTGCCAAGATGCCACTTGCCACCAGTTTGGCCATATTTCAGAGCTGCAACATCACTGGAGTGCCCAAAAGCACAAGGTGTGCAATACTCAGAGACATGGCCAAGGTAAGAAAGGCTGAAAGACGACCACCACTGAACAAGAGACACAAGCTGAAACGTCAAGACTGGGCCAAGAAATATCTCAAGACTGGTTTTTCTAAGGTTTTATGGACTGATGAAATGAGAGTGAGTCTTGATGGGCCAGATGGATAGGCCCGTGGCTGGATTGGTAAAGGACAGAGAGCTCCAGTCCGACTCAGACGGTAGCAAGGTGAAGGTGGAGTACTGGTTTGGGCTGGTATCATCAAAGATGAGCTTGTGGGGCCTTTTCGGGTTGAGGATGGAGTCAAGCTCAACTCCCAGTCCTACTGCCAGTTTCTGGAAGACACCTTCTTCAAGCAGTGGTACAGGAAGAAGTCTGCATCCTTCAAGAAAAACATGATTTTCATGCAGGACAATGATCCATCACACGCGTCCAAGTACTCCACAGCGTGGCTGGCAAGAAAGGGTATAAAAGAAGAAAAACTAATGACATGGCCTCCTTGTTCACCTGATCTGAACCCCATTGAGAACCTGTGGTCCATCATCAAATGTGAGATTTACAAGGAGGGAAAACAGTACACCTCTCTGAACAGTGTCTGGGAGGCTGCGGTTGCTGCTGCACGCAATGTTGATGGTGAACAGATCAAAACACTGACAGAATCCATGGATGGCAGGCTTTTGAGTGTCCTTGCAAAGAAAGGTGGCTATATTGGTCGCTGATTTGTTTTTGTTTTGTTTTTGAATGTCAGAAATGTATATTTGTGAATGTGGAGATGTTATATTGGTTTCACTGGTAAAAATAAATAATTGAAATGGGTATATATTTGGTTTTTGTTAAGTTGCCTAATAATTATGCACAGTAATAGTCACCTGCACACACAGATATCCCCCTAAAATAGCTAAAACTAAAAACAAACTAAAAACTACTTCCAAAAACATTCAGCTTTGAGATTAATGAGTTTTTTGGGTTCATTGAGAACATGGTTGTTGTTCAATAATAAAATTATTCCTCAAAAATACAACTTGCCTAATAATTCTGCACTCCCTGTAAACCGCCCAGCTTTATCATTTCTGCTGATTAAGGACCCTGGAATGTATGTTTTTGTTCACTACCAACCTTTTGGCTTTAAACATATTATTTCCTCCTGGTGGTAATGCAGCTGCATGCAGCAACACAGCTTCATGTTTTGGGGAGGCAAAGCATGAAATGGAAATGGCAGACCGGTGTTACATATTTTGCCACCATGCTGGGTTGCATCATAACTTTGGGTCGAAGGGACACAGACAAGATGTGATTCTGTAGTCTTGGAGACTTGGCAGTGAAACCAATGACATGTAGATCGGGAGATCAAAAACTACTACAGATCTTCCCGCTCTCTGTTAGTCAATTTGTATTTTTGTCAAAAGTCCTTTGTTTTTTGCAGCATTTATGTTCAGGTCGGTGCAGTTTTTCTTCACTGGTCAAGAAAAAAAAATACAAAATACTGTTTATAGAAAAATAGAAAAAGGTCTTTTGGAATATGGGGGAAAGATTTAGGTTTACTGCTGGGGCAGTGTCAGCATCCTCCTCTGTCTTCCAGGGCTCAGAGTTATGTATGCCTCTGGTGCCAGAGCCAGCAGAGGGTTCACTTTATAGACCCATCTATATACTTTCATATTTCCATCTTTTACATACATGGATTGTAAGGTTAAAATTGATGTCTGGTAGTTAGATATAAGTTATAACTTAGAGTTAATGCTATGTGTAGTTACTGCAATCAAATGTTTTGCTAATTAATTGCTTTAATCTGCATTTTTGCGAGGAAAGTGTAGGATCATAAAATTATAAATATGATATAGTCTGTGCTCATTAGCCACATTTTCCAATCCATTTTGTTTTGCAAGCCTGAATCATAGAGAAAATGTGAGAAAATGTGAAAATGAGATGTATTTACATATTTACCATCAGTTCTTCTGCATTTTCCAAAAGATATAAATATATAGGCCAGGATGTGATTGGACAAAATTCTTAATTGTCATATTAGAAATGTTAGGCAAA
This sequence comes from Diplotaxodon limnothrissa, assembly GCF_057381915.1. NCBI lineage: Eukaryota > Metazoa > Chordata > Actinopteri > Cichliformes > Cichlidae > Diplotaxodon > Diplotaxodon limnothrissa. The sequence goes on from NC_140605.1 coordinate 5,569,253, forward strand.
AAACAAAGTATTGCACTAATATGGATTCATCTGTTATCTCCTTTCCTCTCTTTCAAATCTTTGATTTCTCCACTTCAGATGATTGCCCCCCAGACTCCCATTTTTTGGCCAAAATGGAGAATGATTTGGGCAATTTGCACACTACCATCTGTGCAGTGTGGGTCAAACAATAGCCTTTTCTGTAAAAAGCAAACATTTTCATGACCTTGAAGATCACTGCAACTCTTTAACAACTGTCTACAGAAAAATCTTACATACAGTAGTTTTGTTCCTGTCTAAGCTGCGGTTGCAGCAAATGTGGAGGGGAGATTATCTTCATATACTAAGATTCTTTCGAGGAGATAAAGCATCACTGGTAGTTCTACCATATTAAGTGAAGATTAGGCCGAAAAAATGTTTTTATTGTCTTTAAAATTGTGTAAATTAAGACGATTTCATATTGACAATAACACAACAACAGAAAATATATTTAATTTATAACTACTGTACACATGCTATTTTGCAGATAGCTGGTAGTTAATGAGCTGCAACAGGTGTTGATTAAACTTGAATGTTCTGACTGTCACTGTAGACACTGGATCAGTAAAGCAGCACTCCGCCTAGATAAGTCACTCCTCAACATATGTGCTGATAGCCTCTCATTGTGTTCATTGATTTAAATGCTTACATTTTCCAGTTTTCTCCAAAGCAAAATATTATGAAATTACTCAAACTAAAAAGCCAATCAACACAACCTTGAGGTGACTGTAAGAAGTTGGTGTCATAATCAGTGATGGGAGTAACAGCATTAAAAGTAACAGCTGATTGTTCTGTAAATAGTTTGAGATGGTTATTAAAAAAAAAAAAAGGGGGTAAACGGTAAATTTAAAAGGTGTATAGTGCAGTAAAAATAATTACACAGTGAAGGCTTTTGTTATTGGCCCTTGAAACCCATTTATTAATACTTGACATTATTTTGTTGTATGTAAGTCCAAGAAGGTGGTGATTTAATTCAAAGAAAGTTTCACTAACGCTGGCAGCAGCTAACAGTAATAACAACAGCAGCACTTACTCACCCTAGCATCACTGTCATTGAGTAAATAGACATGGACACATATTGACAGCTGAGGTAAACAGCAGAGAACAGCCTACACCCGCTACAGATTATCAGAGCCACAATTGTTTGTTCTACAACAACCGCCATAGCAAGGATTATGCTATAAATTGGCATTCATACCACTTTGGATGAAGCAGCTCTCACTTCTAGAAATCTGACCAAATTTATTAAACCTCAAAAAATGTAGACCACAAATCACCAAAAACAATTTAAACATACAAACCCCCCCCCCCCCCAAAAAACTCAGTTCATTTTTATATATACAGCACCAAATCACAACAACAGTTGCCTTGAGGCACTTTATATTGCCGAGGAAAGACCCTACAATAATACAAAGAATGGAAAGAAAGAACAATATAGTATCCACAACAGCACCAAAGAGTAAAACAGAATTATTAAGTGATCAACAAACTGATTTACTCTGCCTTACAGAAACCTGGTTACAACAGGATGATTATGTTAGTTTAAAGGGAAAGAGGGAGAGTACCCAGTCTGTTGCAGGGCTAATACAGAAAGACAAACATTCACAGTCACATTCACACCTGTTGCAAATTTAGATCCACGAATTAACCTAACCCCACTAACTGCATGTCATGGGGAGAACATGCAAACTCTACATATAATTAGCACAAACGTAGCTACTCTGTGTTAACAGAAAATGAGTAAAAACTAAGAAAAGCGTTAATATAGAAGGAAAAGGAAAAGTAGTGCAGAAATTCTGCAGTACTGCATCTGACAATTCAAAAGGGTTCCATTTGAAATTGAGCTTTTTAATTATCTTATAGGCTTGACAGGCTGCCTCTCTCTCCAACAATAACACCCCTCAACAGAAACGGCCCTAACCAATCTGGCGCCCTAGGCAAGATTTTAGGTGGCGCCCCCCTACATCAGCAGTGTAGTGTAATGTTGTAACAAATAATATTTCTATTAAATAAGCTTTACTTTGCATTTTAATTAACGTCGGATTATTTTTTGTATTTAGAAATAATAGTACCAACGTTTTGTTTTTTTTTCAACATTTGTGGCACTGGCGTGGCGCCCCCTGATGGACGGCACCCTTAGCATTTGCCTATACGGCCTATGCCACGGGCCGGCCCTGCCCCTCAATAAATGATAATCCTGCACACTTAATTAGCCAATATCCAGCTGCCTTATTAAAACTTATAATATCCACTATAATGTTAGCACAAGTGCTTATTCTAATGTAGCTCCTCCTTTAAGATATTGCTGATAAGGACACAATTTGTTTTGGTATATTCTCTCCTAATTATCTATGAAATCATATTAAGATTAGCAATTGCATTCCATAACAGACAAATATTTTTAGCAGAGCATTAAGCTGTCAGTACAATAATAATAATAGCCACTATTTCTGCATAGAATGAATTGGTTAGGAAAATTATCAAGAAGTGGAGTGCACAGTTTTAAATTCAACAAAACATTAATAGAACCCAGGAGTCCAATTACTCAGTCATACTGGTAATGTTATGAGTGTGATGTGTGTTGAATGAAAACACCAACAATTTTGGGATGGCGTCACTGTTTTTGTGCTGGACTAAAAGATTGAGTGTGAGCTAAATGGTAAAGAGGCTGGTCCTTACATAGTGTTTTTCTACTCTACCAGAGCACTCAAAGCACTTTCTTCAATCTAACATTCACACTCTGATGAATGCTTGAAAGAGCAACTTGGGGTGAATATTTTGCCTAAGGATATCTGGCACCAGACTGCAGTAGCCAGGGATTGCACAACCAACCTTTTGATTAGTAGATAATCTGCCCTATCTCCTGATCTATGGCAAGGCGGGTACTTGAGGAAGCCAACAGAACAAGGCATCTAAGCTAAAAGCCTTCCACCACTTGGCACTGTGTAAAACTTCTGCCCATAATAATTATGAACAGAATTGGTGACAAAAGGAATCCCTCTTGAAGTCCACAACCCACCACAAATGAGTCCAACCAAATTCTCCCCTCTGTCTCTCTCACTTTCTTCTTCTTCTTCTTCGTATTATTGGCGGGTGGCAAACAACTGCATGGTGCATTACCGCCACCACTGGTATGGAGTGTGGACAGAAATCACGCTAAAAAAACAAACAAAACAAAAAACACTTCATATCCTCCCAAACAACCTTACTTCTCTCAAAAACTGAAACAATGTCTGATAACATTTATCCCCAGACTCCTTCTGTACTAACCCTACAAGATCAAGTTTCATATCAATGCTACTGAGATTTCGGACCAACCGTCTCCTCTCTACCGTATATTTCCGACACTTCAAAATAACATGCTCCAAAGTTCCATCCGCTCCACAATAATCACATTTCCCTGAGGCATGCTTCCCTATCAAGAACAGTGTGGAATTCAAACCCGTATGCCCAAATCTCAGTCGTGTGACCACCACCTCCTCTCGCCTACTCCTTCTTGTGGATCTCCTCACTCCCACCCCCCTTTGAATTTTATATAACCACCTTCCCCTCCTGTCTTCGTCCCACTGTTTCTGCCATCTACCCCTCATTTCTAGCTTAATAATACTCTTTACTTCCTCCTGACCAAAATTCACCGCCAGATCAACTATCTCATGATTAGTGGCTGCCTTTGCTAACCTGTCCGCTGCTTCATTCCCCCTTACCCCACAATGAGCCGGGACCCATACAAACACTACTGATAGACCCATCATATGTATCCTGTAAAGAGTTTGCTGAACCTCTAATAAAATATCTGACCTACCTTTCGAATGACAATTCTGTAGACTAACCAAGGCTGCACTGGAATCTGAACAAATAATTGTGTTCAATGGCCTCAAATCTTCCACCCACTGCACTGCTAATAGAATCGCTATCATTTCTCCTGTAAACACAGACAATCCATTATTAATCCTCTTCCCAATTTTTACCATAAAGTGAAATTTCGTATTCAATTTAAAATTCTGTTGCTTACTTTTAAAATTACTAATAACACAGGACCAAGCTATCTTAAGGAACTCTTAAACTCATATGCTCCTGCGAGGGCTTTAAGATCATCCTCACAGTTATTGTTGGTTCAGCCCAGATCTCGTTTGAAGTCTAGAGGTGATCGAGCGTTTGCTCTAGCTGCACCTGAGCTGTGGAACAATCTCCCGATTGGCATCCGGGCGTCTGATTCTATTCAATCTTTTAAATCACGGCTTAAAACATATCTGTTTGAACTTGCTTTTTCTACCAGTTAAATCCTGGCCTTGTTTGCAGTGAGTTATTCTATTAATTTTTCTGTTTGTCTTGCGTTGTCTTGCGTTGTCTATGTTCTCTATCACTGTGTTTGATGGTACAGCTTTACTTTGCTATAGCTATGTGCTATAGTTTACTCTTATTAGTGGTTTTTACCTGTGAACATAATTCCACACTTATATGACTCTGATGTTATAGTGTTAATTGTTTTATTGTTTTATTCTTTTATGTAAAGCACTTTGGCATGCCCTTGGCTTTTAAATGTGCTCTATAAATAAAGATTGTTGTTGTTGTTGTGCATTACCGCCACCAACTGGTATGGAGTATGGTCTGATTGCAGGCCTCGGCACTTGCCGACATATGTCTAAGTGGTCCAATTCTCTCCTCTCTCTTTCTTCTTTCTTTCTTACAGTTATATTGGCGGTTGGCAAACAATTGAAAGGTGCATTACCGCCACCAACTGCTCTCCTCTCTCTCCCCAGGGCAGCTGCTTTTGATTAGCCTCGTTTGCCACCTGGGCCCAGTCAGCAATCATCTCTGAGGCTATATAAGCTGGGGATGAGCTGTGAGCAGTGTGGTTTTTCCCCTCTGTGGCGCTACATGGTTTTCTGCTAGGTTTTGGACAGACAGCGTCCTTGCGAGTAGTGAGTAGATGGGCTTGTGGGCCCTGGAAATGTCTCCCTGTGGTGAGAAGTAAAATATGAAGTGGGAGGTGCCTCCCTTATTTGTTTGGTAGTTTTTCCTTTGTTGCTGTGATTATTTCCTTTGGCGTTATTGGTAGAACCAAATCCAAGAGTTTCAGGCCACAGAAAGCTGAGGAGGTGAATCTGCAGACTGAGGTGAAGCAGTGTGGAAGCTTGTTGATGGGCTACAGATGTGGATGAGATTATAATGTTTTACTGTTTGACTTTTACAAAAAATATTTTAAAATGTGTTTATGTTTTTGTAGCTAGCTGTGAGGTCACTTTTAACATGCAGGCAATCGGCTGCTTAATCTTATTCCATAGTGAGCATACTGTTTTACACTATCGTTATTTTAGCTCTCCTGAGTTTTCTCCAAGCACGACATCCCAGTGTATTTCAGACCCAGCAACACGCTCAGACAAAAACTGGTTCACCCGAAAGACAAAACGCCAAAACACAGACTTAACAATGTGGTGTATGCTGTACAGTGCAGCGAGGAATGCCCAGACCTCTACATTGGAGAGACCAAACAGCCACTTCACAAGCGCATGGCACAACACAGAAGAGCCACCTCCACAGGACAAGACTCAGCAGTCCATCTGCATCTTAAGGATAAAGGACACTCTTTCGAGGATGCCAATGTTCACATTTTGGACAGAGAGGACAGATGGTTTGAAAGAGACCATCTTTGAACAGAGGCGGTGGTTTACGACACCAACTCTCTGCCATCTATAATCTAGTTTTGAGATCCCTTCCCAGACGCCTTAACGCCCACTCACATCCTGGGCCATCTGATCTCAGGAATTCGCATGATAAGGTGGGGCCAGGTTTCACAATGAACACACCCGAAACTCTGGCTGATTGGGACCCACGCCCAGTTTCACACCATGGCTCAGGCGATTAGAGGATCATCAGGGGGTCCTTTTGTCCCTCTGTGGGGGGTTATTCCCACTAGGTTTATATCTGGGACTCTCCACCATTTGACCTTAGAACTGAAGAAGCTTCTCGGATGAGAGGTGAAACGTCTTCAAGCAACTTAAAGAAGTCCAGACGCTTTTCTTTGCAAGCTCCTTTGACTACGATGACCTGGATGACTGAGAACCTTCACAGACATATGACTTGTATACCTTTACAGCTGTTGTTGCAGCAGCTCTTGGAAGTTTGGAATTCTGGAGATCCTAGTGTTAAGCCCCAGATTGTACGTAATGGGTTTTTTTCTTCTTCTCTCTACTTAACCCTCTGACTGAATTATAAAATCCTTGGTCAAGATTTTTTTTTTTTTCTTAAGTGCTTTTATTCTTCTCAGGACATGAAAAAAATGTTCAAGTGTTTTGTTTGTTTTTGTATTTTTTTTTTCCAAAATATGTTTTTTTTTTTTAATTTATTTTTTTATAAAGTTATAGATCTGTCCAATCCAGTGGACTACATGCACCTGAGCACTCAGCATGAAATACTGTGAACTTACTGTAAAAATGAATTACCTTGTGTTCTATTGTAAATATACAAACACTTGTTTGCTTGTATGCTTTGAAAAACATCTCAGCAATTTTTTGGAACTTTTAACTCATATAGCCCCAATGTTTAGGCGTAAACAACAAAACCAATCAACAGTCCTAGCTGTGAATCCTACACCTGAATATGGCAAATTATCTCCAACAAGACAAACATTTGAGTCTACACAGTTCTATAACGATGCAGGACAGTATTACCAAGCCCTTATTAGCATGCTGGAAGAAAACACAAACTGACATCTTAGTCTCTGCATCTCCGAACTCTTCTATGTTCATCACACTTAGGCTGTGTGAAATTTTGCAAAGCATCCAGGGCACAATGGCACACAGCATTGCATGCAGATGTATTTGGTCTTCCGTGTGCACGCAACATCATGGCATTTGTTTGCATTTTTCACCTCGGTCACTTGGGGCCATTGATATCCTGTGGCAAACCTGACCTCACGGGCTACTTTGGTGACTGCTCTCCGCTTCACGGGTTGTGGGGTCCCACTAGGTCTCCCTCTTTTGCATTGCTGGAGGGTGCCACTATTTATCAGTGCACGAGCCACAGATGCTTTGAAGAGGAGTCTCATCATCTTTTCCAAACCAGACATCTGGTAGAGGTGCCAGGCATTTACAATGGTCACATCCAAAAAATTAAAAAAATACTCAGATGTACCACCTCTTGTTTTGACGTCTGTGGAGGTACATTGCCAGACATTGGTCAACAAGATCAACACCCACCCATGTGCTGATTGAAAAGGGCCACAGAGAAGGGCTTTTGGACCATCATCTTTTTTTTCTTCTTGTTATATATTGTATGTTATATTATCAATTAGATCTGCTGGAAACAGATGTCTGAAGAAATCTGTTATCCTTCCCCTCCACATTCAATTTCCACTCTGCTAGAAAAGGAGGCAAGTCTCCATCAAAGTCATTCTCTTGGACTTTCCAAATATTTTTGCAAGCTCGAGTATGGTCAGGTGCCATGTGCCCATCTGCGGAACTTCCTCTTCATCCTGCCCCTCATCATTCTCACTTTCTGTATCCTGACTGTCTGTGTCTTCATCATCCGTTGTTCCTATGTCTCTGTTCGTCTCTGGCAGCCACCCATCATCACTGGACTAATCACTGAACTCATCATCACTGCACTCATCAATGAAATCATCATCACTGGAGCTGGATGGAATTTCCTGGATTATTCTGTACGCTGCCTTATTCTTTGCTGCATTTGAAGTCTACAAAATATGATAAAATAATTATTACAGTAACTCAACCTACAGCTGATCTGCTCAAAAATATATATATTTTAAATGAGTAGCTTATAAATGTAACAATTATACGCTTACTTAGAACCAAAACAGTCCCAAGAAATAGTGAAGCAATTTATGACTAATCTTAAAAAAATATAGTGGGTAATGCATGATGTCCACTTTATTTGACACATGGTTACTCGTAGTTTTCATAACAATTTCTTATTCCAAAAAGATAATATCATTCCCTAGATGTTACTGCATATCATCATATTTTTTTTAACCTGTTGGGCTCTTCTAGCATAGAAGCACTGATAGGATATGCCAGCAGTGGTCGGCAGGGGTGGCAGTTTGTCTGCCATCTTTGATTCAGAGGAAATTTACTTGCAGTTGCACTAACTGAACACTGAATTGACCTCAATGGAGTATGGCAGCAGAGAGCACTCTAGAGGCTAATATGCAGTTCCACCATAGAAACCAATGCATTAAAGAGATATGTACGTTTTAGTAGCTGTCCACTCCAGTGACCGCTATGCATCAGAGGGTTAATCCAAGTTCCTCATACCTCATTATTTTCCAGCTGAAGACTTTAGCATGATTTTTCTGTTCTTTTGCTCCACTGTGGTTGCACCGATTCTAGCCTGGACACATTGCAATAGACATAACACACAATTTACCTCAGTTCTCCAGACATCTAGAAGGTATAATTTTACAGGAGACAGCCTTTACATTTTGCATTTATATTACACTTTTAACTCTGACAAGCGGAAAACAGCAATGCCGCTTCTGCTGTTTCTCTGCTTCCATCTTTCTATTCCTCTCATATATTTCTTTTCTTTTCACCAGTATCTGCTACCCAGTTTACTCTGATACCTTTAGACTTGTCTTTTTCAGACCATCAAACTTGTTTTTGTTACTGTGCCATGCTCTTGTACTGCTGAGGCCTTATTGCAAGTGTAAAAGGAACTGAGAAATATGTACTAATTTCTGTCATTCCCTATTTTTGCTTGATTCTTTGTTTGAATTTATATTACATCTGAAGTAATATCTGTTTGTGTGTGTGTGTGTGTGTGTGTGTGTGTGTGTGTGTGTGTGTGTGTCTACAAGTGTAATTAGATTTGTGTGTATCTCGTTGTCTCTGTCTGGATGTTAAAGATGTCAAGACGTGTATGTATACTACCATTTTACCTGTGGACTGTCTTTTTCTCCTTCAAGCTTAGGTCCGCTACCAGTTCAGTTCAATTTCATTTTATTTATATAGCACCAAATCACAACAGTTGCATTACGGCACTTTATATTGTAAGGTAAAGAACTTAAAATAATAAAGGAAAACAAAGAACACCATAACAATCAGATGACCACCTATGAGTAAGCGCTTTGGCAACAGTGGGATGGAAAATCTCCCTTTTAACCGGAAGACACCTCCAGCAGAACTAGCCGTGGGAGCAGTGGCTATCTCTTGTAACTGATAAAGCGGATAAAGGACAGGACAGAAACATGCCGTGAAAGAGAGCCAGAGACAACTAATAATTAAATGCAGAACAATATATAAACACATGAGTAAAAACAGGGACTTCACCCTCCACATCTTCTTGAGTGCCTCTCTCAGCCCTTGGTATTTCTTGAGCTTCTCATGTTCCTCCATCCTGATGTTGCTTTTCATTTGGTATAGCCACATCTATTATTATGGCTGTCTTCTTCTGCTTGTTACTCCTCCTTCCTGATCTACTGGTGGATGTTCGTTGTCTCATCCTGGACTGTGGTACTGCCACTCATTAGTCCCCAGCCTCATTCTTTTCGCTTAACATACAGCCTCAGGGTGCTGGACTCGCAGTGAAACCCTCCATGTTTGGTCAGGAGCTTCCTTGTCTTGATGTCAGTGGCTTCTACCTCCTCCTTTGTCAGGTTATTATCCCAGCAGGGGACCTGATCAAGGGCTGGGTGTAGGCGTTGAAAGCTCGAATCTTGTTCTTACCATTCACTCCTCAGGACTTGCCGGACCCTCTGCAAGTACTTAGTGGTTGCAGCTTTCCCAGCGGCCTCTTCGTGGTTCCCATTTGCCTGTGGGATTCTCAGGTTGTAGCTGTCCTCGATGTCTGCAATCCCTTCAGTTCTGACTACCTTCCATCTCTTTGTTATCATCTGACTACGCTTTTCCAGTCTGAACAACATTCCAATGTCATTGCTGTATGTCCTCGTTGTGGCGATCAGTGAATCAATGTCCCGTTCACTCTTGGCATACAGCTTGATGTCATCCATGTAGAGGAGGTGGGTGCCATTCCATAGTCGATATCCGTAGCCAGTCTGGTTAATGATTCGACTAAGGTGGTTTATGCCTATGCAGAACAGCAATGGGGACAGAGCATCTCCTTGATAGATCCCACACTTGATGGCAATCTGTGCTATAGGCTTGAAGCTGGCCTATAATGTTGTATGCCACATCCCCAGTTCCTGAGTTCCTGATGAAGGGTCTTAGGGTCCTGTTGATTTTGTACAGTTACAGGCATTTCAGGATTTGTGTGTGGGGCATCAAGTCATAGGCCTTGCAGTCTCCAGAGACTGCTCTGTCTATCAGCAGCTGGTGTTTCGCTCCTCTGATATTCTTGCCAATACCTTCCTATGCCCCACTCATGTATTGAGCCATATGCCTATTCATCTTAGTCGCTATGATGCCTAACAGGAGTTTCAATGTGGTACTGAGGCAGGTTATCGGCAGGTAGCTGGATGGGACCGATCCCGTGTGGTGGTCCTTGGGGATCAGGATCGTCCGGCCTTCAGTTAGCGATTCTGGGTGTCTCTCATTGACTAGCAGCTGGTTCATTTATACTGCTAGGTGCTCATGGAGTGTCAACTTGACATAACACCATTGGGAACAAAGACTTAGAGCAAAGACTGCAAGCCAGGCCTTCTTATCCACACTTATCCATCTCATGCACTTCTAGAAGAATGGTCAAAAATTCTCATCAACACCCCTAAACTTTGTGGAAGGCCCTTCCAGAAGAGCTGAACCTGGAAAGAGTGGGCTGACGTTATCTTAAAACCTATGGGATGTCATCCAAGTTCATATGCATGTGAAGGCAGACAAATGAATACATTTGGCAATATAGTGTATAAAGTGTTGAACAGAGGAAGGTACTTCAATTATTATAGGTGCTATAACACTCCTAGGCCATAACTATGACTCTGAAAAGCAATGCCAAATATCAGAATGGCATATGCGATGTACTGTAAAAGGTGTGAACATTTTTAATTAACCTGTTAACAAGCTTGTTGGTGAGATACAATAAACATCAATCTAATTATTACGGTGGCCCCTAGAGACAAAACACTTGCAAACTCCAAAACACTTGCAAACTCCAAAACACTTGCAAACTCCAAAACACATGCAAATTCCAAAACACAACGGAAGTGCTCCAGGACGCTAGGGGCAGTGTTGAGCTCGATTTGCAAAATAAATGGCAAGTTTGTCTGTATGGGACGGTCTAGTCTCCGTCTCGCTTCCCAGGTTGCCTAGCAACCATGATACTAACCACTGGAAACGTGTCATACAACTTTGTTTGACAGAAATGAAGGAGAACATATTTTGTTAATTTGTTTGTTTGTTTCTACAAGAGCTTTGTGTGATTTGATAAGTATCTGAGGCTGAGACCACAGGACAGTAAAACATGATTTTTGGGCTTCATTTCTGTACTGAACAGTCATTTAAGATTAGTTAGTAAATAACAATTAGCTAATGTTGTTCATGAGACTAAAGTCATATCACTTTGGTAATGTAAATATAATATGGCCAATATTCTAGTTATTATATTAATCATTATTAGCTATTACAGCAGTGTGAATCATTCCTTTATTGGGTGAGAAAATCAGACCATGTCATAACTGCTTTAAGTCATACAGAATAGATATCAGAGCCTTAAACAGGCTGACTTCTGCTAAATGGGTCAAACTGGGCAGAAAGTATACAAACACATAACATCCTTATAAAATATGATATAACACTATAGATCAACTTACCTCAGAATATATAAAGCATATAAACAATTACAGCAATATGATGCAACAAACACAGCAGTACTACTAATCCAAAATACACCCTAAAAAATTATTCAGGGGCTTAGTAAATATCATTATAATTCTAAGTTAGATGACCTTGATTAAATCTTTGAAAATCACAAAAGTGTTATCTTGAGTTGAAAATACTGAAAAGAATGCTTAAATTTTCAACACCAGTTTTTGAGTTGAACTGAGCTCTTTTGTTCAAGTTTATTTAAAAGAAAAAATTCTGTATTTGAAACACAGGGTGCATTATTTAAATCTACTCAATATATCTCATAGAAAGTACTCATAATAACTGAGACACTGGTATTCATACTTATCATTGTCTTTAACTTTAATTATTAATGGTTCAAAAATCAATATAATTTTGTCCCCCAATACTAACTTAAAACTTTGAGTAAGACTAATGACCTTTGGCATGTACCGCACGCGAGGAGCATGGCCTCATGGGAGATTTTCTGCACGTTGAACGAGACAGACACACATCCACTGCAGACTTGGTAACGTTTTCAGGTAAGTGACCAATTCTTACATTAGCTGTCTTTATCCACACCGTTCTTTTATAACATGTTCTGAAGAAAGCGTTTGTCATGGTGGCTCACTTTTCGCAGCGTGTTTGTGCACGTTAATTTAAGTTTTCAACCCGTCTTCCAGTCAAGGCGGCGGGAAACCGCACCCTTTTATCCTTTTACGTTCTGAGTCGCTATCTGCGTTCCGGGTAATTTGACCGGAATGTCCCGGTACCAGCGACCTGACCGTTTAATTGGGGGCATTTTAGGAACCACGTGAAAGCAGGTGTGCTCAGACATTTCTAGAAAATGGCCCTGTTGAGTCGCGGTGCGGGAGCTGCGGTAGTCACGCGGCCTGACTCACTCTGTCAGGTTGTTCAGGAGGAGATGAACAGACGTCATCAATGGCTTTGGTAACTAAGAAGACCTGCCCGCGGAACAGTTCATAGCAGCAACCATGCTGCTTAGCTTTCTTGTTCTATGTGGGGTCTTTCAGAGCATATAAGACGCTGCTTTCAGCTTTGTCCCGAACAGGGCCAGTTTTTGAGAGAACACTGACAGGACCGCCCGGGTCAGCAGATTACCTCATCCAGGGCCGGTCCAAAGTACTATGGGGCCTTAAGTAAATTTAGACTGGGGGCCCTACTTCCTTTCAGATCCCAGAAAATAATGAAAAAAAAAAGCTTTGGTCCTTTTGGTCAAGCCAAAAGTACCATCATTTCCAGTATAGTTAGTATATAGTTAGTATAGTATAGTTCCAGAAACACTCAGTTTATTTAAATCCAGGTTGAAGACTCACCTATTCTCTGCTGCATTTGAATAAAGCACCAAATCCACACTTTTAAGCTTAAATTTCAAAACTTACATTTAACTACTGATTTTATCTACTGTTGTGATTTTATGTTTTGATTTTATATACTGTTTTGTTTGTTAGTTTGTTTGTTTGCTTGCTTTAATCAATTTTAAATCATGCTTTTTATTTGTTTTTGTTTCTCTGTAAAGCACTTTGAATCACCTTGTTGTTGAATTGTGCTATACAAATAAATTTGCCTTGCCTTGCCTAGTTACTCCCAATTTACATAAATAAATGTTTATTTCAATCCAAGCTAAACTTTCTTATAAGAGATTGGTGTTATGGCAGATTACTCAGTGACATGTTTTGTAATGATAAAGTTTTGATTTGTATTTTTTCAGCACCATCTTCACCACCAGGAAAAAAATCTGCATCAACTACAAAGTAAAGCAGGTAATTTTACTCAGAGGACTTGATGTGTTAAATTTTGGAAGGATATGATATTGTTTTATACAAGCTGAGTAGTGGATGGTGATACCACCTAAATATTTATACTGGTTTTGTGGTGGGTTATTTTAGTCATACAAATGCCAAATCTAAATTTTGAGAATTTTTCAGTTCGGTAAATATATTGATGAGTTCATGGCCTGTCATCCAGTGTCACCATGAGTATAGGCGCAGCCCTTTAAGTGGGTATTCCCCTTGTGCGCGCAGCACTGAAGTATTTTAGTCCACGCCCACCTGCTGTGTGGGCCTCACCCTGGTCTAGTATAAGTTACGGTGAGACCAGGAAATCGGCTCTACCGTTTTTCTTCAGCCAGCCAGAAGATGTCCAGCGAGACCATCCGTCTGTGTCCATCCTGCCAGACCGGCTACATCATGTCGTATGACCGACATGCCGTCTGCGTGGGCTGCCTCGGTCCTCACCATGCGGACCTTGCCCTCACACCTTAATCCTATTGCTGCTCCTGTTAGCTCCTCCCGCCAGAGGAAAAGCAGCGGAGGTCAGCCTTTTTCAAGGCTGATGCTGAGGAGGCGTTCCCACTAAGAGAGGCACTCGCTGGAAGAAGCCATCGAGTTCTTCGATGGTGGGCCGGAATTGGATGATTCCACCCACCGTGAGGAAAACGGCAGTGGTGGCAGCTCCACTGCCTCCCAGCTGGGCAGCCTGGTGACAGAAGGGTGGATGAGCCGACGCTCATCCACCCCTGGCCTTCACATGTCGGCAAGGACGCCGCTCCCAGTTGTTGGTGCGCTGCTCCTGGATCTGCCTGGCATCATCCAGGAGGCAGCTGGTGAGAAGGAACTTCCCGTCCCTCAGCCTGCTCCACCCCCATCTGATGATCGTGGCTCAAGAGTTGGGAGTTCGCCTTGTAATCGGAAGGTTGCCGGTTTGAGCCCCGGCTTGGACAGTCTCGGTCGTTGTGTCCTTGGGCAAGACACTTCACCCGTTGCCTACTGGTGGTGGTCAGAGGGCCCGGTGGCGCCAGTGTCCGGCAGCCTCGCCTCTGTCAGTGCGCCCCAGGGTGGCTGTGGCTACAATGTAGCTTCCCATCACCAGTGTGTGAATGTGTGTGTGAATGGGTGGATGACTGGATATGTAAAGCGCTTTGGGGTCCTTAGGGACTAGTAAAGCGCTATATAAATACAGGCCATGATCTGGCGGGAAGGTATGGCTCCACTCACTCTCGTTGCCCAGATCCCATCTGGCCTCAGTTCCCAGGGATGATGACCAACCTCTCTGAGGCAGCAGCAGAGCCAGCGAAGATTAGAGCGCCGGTCTCTACCTAGGGCTTCACAGAGGGCTTCACAGACCGGAGTTTTCCGCCTGTTCCCCCTCTGGAGCCGAGCCTCGCTTCAGTTTTCGGCACCAAAATGACCAAGGTCGTTGGACAGCGACCGGCCCATCCCGCCAAACTTGACCAGCTGATAGCAAGGTTCACTGATCACGCACATCAATGCACTGTTCAGTCAGCTGCATTGACTAACAACACTGATTTGCTAGCGTTTGTCATCTCCAGGAAGGTGGAGGAAGCAGAGCTGCCAGAGGAGCTGAAAGGCTTTCTCTGTAAAGCCGCTGACACGATTCTGAATATGTGCGCCACTTCAGCGGTGTGTTCCTCTCGCATCGCTGCCTGGCAGACGATGGTTCAGAGGGCAACCTGGCTCCGCCTCTTCCCTCTAAGATTATACAATCTCACAGGGAAATAGTGCAAGCAATTCATAACATAAAATTTAGAAGCTTAGTGGAAGATAATACTTTATGTTGAGGGTTTAGTCTGCATACTGAACAACTCCACTTATATGGATTTATGTCTGGATGTGTAAATTAATCTTTTGCATGTTAGAAAATAAGGTCCAGGTTGCAAAAAATGGTAGATTTTTTTTTTTTTTTTTTTTGATTGAATCAGAATTTTGGCCTTCAGATTTTTTGTCCTCTCCCATCCAGGTCAGTGCAGCGTTTCATAGGATCACGACCCTGAACCTTGAACCAAAGTTCATGTCATCGTTGGACTTGTATTCATCCAAACTCCTGTCCTTGTTTCAAGCCAAGAAAGGTGCTGCTGGACAACGCCACAGGGCACAGTTAAACCTTCTGCTTCAGGTAAGGAAGATTGCATTTTCTAACCACAAAAACGTTCCAACACAGCATTGAAGAGGCCCTTCCACTAAAAACGGCTTTTCTTAGGTTTCTGTTCAATATTTTAGCTCCACAGGTGTTCTTACCTTGATGGTGGGTGTGAAAACAGGTCAACAACAGAAAAAAAATAGTTATGTTTAAGCTAGAAATGGTAAGTCATGTTTTAAATGTGCAAATTTTGCCTCAGTTGAGACTTCCTGTTTTACAGAGTGGAAATTCCATCGAGAAAAAACGAGAAGTCATCATCAGATGTTTCATTGACCATCTGGGAGAGGATCCAAGTGCCTTAATCAAAACCTTTGAGGTTGGTGCAATAAATCTGTTTTAGGAATATTAGTACCGTATTTCCCGGACTACAAAGCGCACCTGAATATTAGCCGCACAAGCTAAAATCAGGGGAAAATCCTGGTTTGTACATACATTAGCCGCACCTGACCAAAAGCCGCAGGTGTTTCAATGTTGACTTATCATATGTAAGAGAATATGCACAAAGGGAATTGTCAGGAAAGAGATGGCTGTTTGGAGACACACCCCTTTTATTAATATCTTGAAAAACAAGTTATGGGTACATATTTGCATAACTTTTTAGGTATATGTACAAGTAGCGGTAATTACAAGTAGGACACATGTACTGTGCTTCATAAATGAGTAACAAATGTAGTACATAACAATAACCTGCAGCACACCAGAAAAATAGATTCAGACTACCTTTTAGGCTCAGGTGCAGCGACACGGCTTTAACAAGAAGAAAAGTCAGTCATTCAGCACCATCTTTCTCTTCTTCCTGCGCACTGAAACCACCAAAGTCCTCTTCTCCAGTGTCGGAAACGAACAGGCTCAGGATGGCTTCGTCATCCACTCTCCGCTTCTCTCCTTCGTTGTCACTTTCAAAACCAAAGAAATCCTCATTGTCAGTGTCAGAGTCGAACACCCTCAGAAGGGCCGTGGCGGTGTCCTCCTCTCCATCATGCAACAGTCCAGCCCTTCAAATCCGTTGGTGATCGTGGATGTTTTCACACTTTTCCACGCTGTCAGAATCCACCGGTGGAATTGAGCATAACTTGCTTTTCGCAAGTTTATCACCGCTCGTCATCCACGCCTCCCGCTGAACGCGTAGCGCTACTTTGACGTTTGTTTTTCGCGCTACTTGTACGGCACTGTGTTGCCTGGCGGATGGACATGTGACCAACATACCACTCTTGAACCCCGATACTGTGTGTCTGATCACATGCCCTTCCGCCAGGCAACAGCGGAACAAACAAAACAAATCTTACGATATGACAAAAATCATGGACAATCCAGAGAAAAGCCGCACCTGACTAAAAGCCGCAGGGTTCAAAGCTGGTGCAAAAAGTAGCGGCTTATAGCCCGACAATTACGGTAGTTTATTTTAGCTTGTGAGATCATAGAAAAGTTTTAAGATACTGTTCTAAAGAAAAAAAAAAACACTTCAAAGCATACAAAAGAATAGCATTTGCATTTGCTATTGCTATAAGATTTTGGAGCACAGTGTCTACATATTATGAGTACCGGTGATGTCATACAAATGAAACTTTTTGTTTCAATGTTTGGAAATATGTGAGCTTAAAACAGTTGTTTCTCTTTTTAAAGGACGGTGCTGATGCTGTCTTTGTTGAAGAGGCTTTGGCTGAGGAGGTGATGAAGATTTACCTGCTGCAGAATCAAGACAGGTCAGGCGAACCTACTGATGTGGGTATTGTTATTGAAGGCGTTACTGTTCTGGGCAAACTTGGGAATCTGAGCAAAGCCTGTTGCTATCTTTTGGGACTGTGCTATGCTCTGGATCTGAAATACCCCAAGAATTTCAAATGCACATTTGAAGCATTTCGAAAAGTGTTCATGGAGCTGGATCCAGGAAACCTTTCTGTCAAGGTTCAAAGACTGAAAAATGACCTCTGTTCATTGTAGACAAAATTTCACAGGGCTGTTCTTAAAGTGTTAGACTTGTTAAGTGACATGTAATGCTCATCAAAAGGTTCAGTTGCGACATTACATTGTTTTGACATTCCTGTTCATAAATAATGTTTGTACCATAAACTGTGTTTTTGTATTAACTTTCCAGATTCACATTAAGGTGTAAATGGGAGAGTATCATTATGGATGTTTTTTGGTCACTCTTTAGTTATAATCTTCCCAATTTTTTGGAATCAAAATAAGATGTTCAAAAACTATGTCACAGTGCAAATGGTTTTTTTTTTCAGGATTTATATCTTTTTGGGATCTTAATTTTATTTTTGTCATTTGACCTTTTCTGAAAAGGTAAAGCACTGCGTTCACTTGAGCCACTTTTATTCTTTGTATGGCAGGTACATTTTTCTTGTTGTTAGCATCAATATGCCAGTTTTACAGAGTTTTATCAAGCATGCCAATTTGGATGCAATTTTATTATATAAGGCTGTTGTGACTGAAATTTTATCCAAGTTTTATCCACTGAATGTAGAACAGATTTCAGCTCACTGTGTTCAGAGAAGGAATCTGCTAAATGTGTGATTCACAAAAAAGCTGTTTAAAATAAATCATTGTGAACAATGTTGAATTGACGTGGTTCTTTTTTCCTGTGTGTGTGTGTGTGTGTGTGTGTGTGTATAAATAAAATAAACACTTAATTGTAATTAACGTTTTTGCTTAAATTAACTTAAAAATATTAAGTAAATTGCACCATTATTTAAAAACAAATAATTGTAATGGTGTAGGTTAAATGTGCCAAGCATTTCAGCATTTCCTAATTAATATTTTATGTAGTTTGAACTTTTGGTTACTGTTGTTTTAACTTAGATGTTCAATTGTATTTACTCAATTTTGTATGTTACTGTAACATCTTTAATTGTTCATAACAACTTATTCCATTTTAGTTGGATTTACTCAATTAATAAGGTGTATTTAAGAGATGTGATTGTTTTTGCATTTACTCATTATTTTTGAGTGTAAAAGTGTTGCACCAAAATATTTAAGTAATTATCAGTTTTAGTTCTTAGAGTGTACTCAAAGCTTCATAGAACTGAAACAAACATTTATTTTTAGGTCCATTCTGCTGCTGATACATACTTTAGGTTTCTGAATATTAAACTTGTTGCTGCCTTTCATAGTGTGTAACTTGAAGGCCCTGAGTACTTTCTCCCACACTGAAAACACTGGGAGGATAAAATTATTTGAACATTACCTAATAAGACTGATTCAGGACAGACAATTAGTGATTCTAAACTTTTCTAGCAGTCCTTCACAAACAGGGAACAGTCTGTCTATTCTCTCCATCTGTCAGCTGCTGCTGGCTCTTCCTCCTCCTCTTCCTCTTTTTTTTTTTTTTTGTGTCCCGTTTGGATCTTTAGCCATCAGAATTGTTGTCTTAAGGCCAAGAAAGATGCCAAGCGGATTTATTTTACCAAGTGGATCATCATGGCCTTGCCATATTGGTCCATTTGATTGACCTTTATTATAATTATGAATTTATTTTATTTTCAGTTGCTACAAACGGGACAGACATGACTGGGGGATAGGACAGGGAGAAAGAATGAAAGAAAGAGAGGGAGAGAAAGAAAACCAAAGGGGAGAAGAGACGGTGAGAAGGGGGGGAAGAAAGAAGAAAAAAAACAAACAACAAAAAAAAACAAAACACCTGGGTCACCTGTATGGAGAAAAAAACAGAAGAGAAAGCAAACAACAAAGAGCAACATAATAAAAAAAACGGCACCATCACAATAAACTAGCTAGCAGTAAATATCAGTAGATACTAAGTAATAAACGATATTGTGCAGCACGCAAGATAGACAGCGCACAATGTGCTTTGAGGCAGCAGCCAAGAAAGCTGTAGTCCGCGTCTGTGAATACCCGTGTGTACACCTGTGTGCATACCTGTGTGGATCAGCATGCTTGCATTCCAAAGGTTTCTCCATGTAACGATCTGCTAGGGAGTGTGGGGAGCCACAGCCCCGTCCTCCAGGGTATGAAGCAGGTATGGAGGAGATCAAAACTCCAGACATCCAGAGGCCCCCAGAACACAAGAGACCAAGGAAGACCAACAGAGGGGCAGCCGCGTCACTGTCTCAGTAAGAGCTGAGGAGAGTCCCAGATGAGGGCTCACTCAGCAGCCGCGGAGCAGAAGCCAGGGGGAGTTGCAGTGACGCGCCCGTGAGCTCCGCCGGCAGCCAGCTGTGCCTGAGTGACCGAGCCCCAGGCCGAGAGGCCGGGGGCACCCCACCTCCGAAGTGGCCCGAGCGAGCCCCAGGCTCCAGGCCCCGATAAGTGGCCGCCAAGGAGTGAGCCGGTGTGTACCCGGACGCCCACCCCCAGACACAAAGACCCACCAACGCACCGACACCTGAGGGAGTCCGCCACTGGCAGGGGAAGTGGTGGTGGGTGGAGATAGGCCTCCAAACCTTGGAGGGCCTGAGATGTCCACAGAGAGGTGGCGTCTGATACCCAACCTGACATATAGACACAGACATACAGGCACACACAGACACAAACATCCATTCCCACCCTCATGCTCTCATATGCACTTACTCCACACTCAACCAACGTGGAGACAGACATAAAGAGATGCTGTACACACAATCACACTCCCCAAGCGTACTCTACGAACCGGGTCTAGGTACCCTTGCCCCTGGAGGGGGGAACTGCACCCAGACCCAGGTGGTGTTACCCTTTTCCCTGCGGTGGGGAGAGGCAGACCGCCCCGACTCCGCAGCAGCAGGGAGGCCCCACACTCCAGACCGCAGTCGGACGGCCAACTCCTCCTAGCCCCCCCGCTCCAGCAGGCCGCAGAGAACAGGGTGAGAGAAGACTCCAAACCTCCCTCCACCCGCTCATTGTAGTGTTGATGCATGTGTGTTCTCCCTCCTCTTCCTCACACACTGCTGAGTTTGTCCTGGTGGATCATCATGGGTGCAAAGCCTCACAGATGATGTACAGCAGTGGGTCCCTCAGTCTGTCCTCACTCTAGACACTTGCAGTTGTCACACATGGAAATCAAATGTGTGATAAGCTGCAGGATTCAAACACAAGTGTAACTTATAAATGAATGTTCATACTTTTATTCCACAATCAGAGAGAAAGAAACAGAGAGAGAGTGCAGGACAGACAGACAGGTGACAGTCTCAGGTGTACACACTGCTACAAAACAGCACAAAAGAAGAAGGATTTAGTGTTTGTGTTATTACGAAACAAAAAGAGTTCCCAGATGGTACAGTGGACACGTGTGGCTCCTGTGATTAAAACATCTTTCTTTCAGCTTAATGAGTGAACCATCAGCTCGTTCAAACACACGTTAAAGTCCGTTTGGCTCGACACCACCGAACAGAGGCAGCAATATAACAGTGATGCTGCAAACCGAGCAGCATCACTGACTTTCAGCTTGTTGTTTTTGTGGATATATGACTGACTTTAATTATCCATAAAATCATCACATTCTCTGTAAGATTAAAGTCAACTATTGAACGGCGTATATTTTGAAGTAAAGGCTTTAAAACCAAGTTAGTACAAACATTGCTAATGTCACATAACTTTCCCAACATGTGGCCAACAGTAATGTTTTAATGTTCTTCATTATAAAAACATTTGCGCATAAATAAGTGACATAATATTCAGTACTTACTTCTGAAAGCTTACTCTTCGGCGGCTCCGTTTCTGCCGTTTTTTTCGGCAAAATTATCCACACCACCACCGCACTATGAAATCTGGGATATGTTGGGCCCATCCTTAAAATTCAGGGAAATTAAGGACGCATTTGAGGGCCGCATTTCGAGCAGCCTTTGAATTGGGACAGCCTTCGTCGTGTCGCTGTGCCGTAATCGGCCTTAAAATGCGGCCTTTAAGGCTGCAGACCCTGAATTGGGATACAGCCCAAATCCGGTCATTGGTACTTCCTGGCTTGTGTAGTTACTAGGTAACAAAAGCTCAACACTGCCCCTAGCGTCCTGGAGCACTTCCGTTGTGTTTTGGAATTTGCATGTGTTTTGGATTTTGCAAGTGTTTTGGATTTTGCAAGTGTTTTGGATTTTGCAAGTGTTTTGGAGTTTGCATGTGTTTTGGAGTTTGCAAGTGTTTTCGAGTTTGCAAGTGTTTTCGAGTTTGTATGTGCTTAGTCTCTAGGGGCCACCGTAAATTATTAATCTCAGCACAAAAAATGCTAACAGAGAGTTCATTCCACAGGGAAAAATCAATGTTTCTAGAAAAGCGCACAGGGATCAACAGCAGAGTAAGAGAGGTTTTAAATCCGGTTTTAGTTAGGTGACTGTAACTCTGTTTTGACTGTTTGCTGGTTTTATCTGTTTTATGGCCACTTTCAATGTATTTTCTTCATAATGAGAGTCACAGTTGAAGAATCTTGAACAGTGTTTGCAAACTATAATGCATGTCTGGACAGAGTGATCCGGGTTTATATTGTATGCTCTTCAAAAGCACACTAAAGAATGCACAGTTACTGCTTAGCCATTTATGTAAAAATTACCAGCGCTTAATGCATGAAAAAAAAAACAGTTCTACATTTTATAGATGTGAGAAACGTGTATTTGAAATGTGGCATAAATTAATGCATAAAGATGCAATAATTCTTTATTCTCATTTTCTTATGCTCTTACAGTTGAGAATGGCATAAAACAACTGGAGAGTTGAATGAGAGGAGGTGCTGATCTAGCAAAGTTAGAATCGTAATCATCACCTTTATTAATGTGGTATGAAAATCATTCTGCTGTAGTGATGTTTCATAAAAGATGAAGGATGCCTCAGTGCTTCCCTGGAAACATTTTGTTTACTTCAGACTGATAATCAGCTGCATTCAGCTGCAAAATTGGACCCAATTGATCTGTAGTGCTGTATTTAGATGGTTGCCCAATTGTCCTGTCTAATTTGTCATTGATAGCCTCATACTAATGCAAAGGAAAATTGCTCTAGTTGTCTTACAACCTTCATGAACAATTAAAACTGGAGATGGAACAAATACAGACAATACATGACACTCTCAGATGCAGTTTATATTGCCAGCCAGAACATAATTGAAATTTATAGATAATAACTTATAACTAATCCAGTAATATTCAGACTGACTGTACTGACCTCAAAATTTTGTTATTTCAGTGTAAAACATGTTTTATGTTCTGTGATATTACCAAGTTTTTGCATAAGTAAATGAGAATAATTCATTTTTTAACAGACTAATTAAAGTAATACATCTAGAATGTAAATGTAGACGTCTTTTGGAAATAAAATAGTCTTTGTGCTAATGGCATAATCAATTATTTTTGTTCTTGCAACGACATGCCATGGTTCCTGACCAGTGCTGGTCAAGTTACTTGAAAAAAGTAATCAGTAACTAATTACTAATTATTTCACCCAAAAAGTAATCCCGTTACTTTACTGATTACTTATTTTCAAAAGTAATTAGTTACTTAGTTACTTAGTTGTGCCTGAGATGTGCGCAATCCTAATGTTTTGTGTCATGTGCCTTCCTAACTTTTATGTGTTTTTTTTTCTAAATTTGTGAATTATATTGTGTCTCTTTCCATTAAAATGAAACTATCATAAAAATTAGAGAAGGTTAGAGACTTTTCTTTGTAAGTGATCATACTTAGAAATTCAGTACAGATTAAATAATTACAGCATTTCCCACACTACAGGTAATGATTAACAGTTTAAACATAAAAATCATCTCATGCTACTCCATGCACATCTCTGGCCACATCAATAAACACTTCCTTGGTTCCTTCCCAAATTTCTCGGCCTCCAAGTAGTCACACTGTCCAGGAATTTCCTTAATTTATCTCGATTTGCTTTTCCCCATCTTTTCTTATTGCCCACCCTCAGTGTTGGGGAGTAACGAATACATGTACCGCCGTTACGTATTTAAAATACAAAATATGAGTAACTGTATTCCGTTACAGTTACCGTTTAAAAAGGTGGTATTCAGAATACAGTTACTTTGTTGAAATAAATGGATTACACTGCGGTACTTTCCTGTTTCATTTTGTTGCGAGCCAGGACTGTTTGGGTTTCGTTTGACAGCTGTTGTTCCAGGCGGCAGCGTTACGGTTGCCATGGTTACAGGGCAACGCTCTCTCTCTCTCTCTGCGACTGTGTGTTTCCTGGGTGAGAGAGCGCCTTTTCCTTGTTGTTGTTGTTGTGCTAAGCTAACAGGCAGAATGCTACAAGCATAGCTCTAAAGAATGTAGCATCATGGGCAGTGTAGTCCGTGTTGCAGGGAGAATGGATTGCCATACACGTTATGTGTCTGTGAGCGAGGAGGGAGAAAAAGGGGAGTGGAAAGGTACGAGCTGTCATCGAGGAAAAACGGGAGCTGGAAGCATGTAAATATAATAATAACCACTGCAGCCAAGAAGAGTGCCTGACGAGCCCAGTTGTAAGTAAGCTATTAAGACTCGACTGTACGCCGTGTTCGTGTTTTCCTCCGAAAACAATAAGTTCCGTTGGAGCAGCCTTTCAACGCCTCTCTCTGTCTCTCGCAAGAAAAGTTGACCCACACAACAAAGTAAAGCTAGTTTTCGGCTACGAGCCGACAGGGACCCCGCCGTATTAGCCAGAGGTCCCTTTACTACAGTTCGGAGTCGCGGATCTTCAGTAACAGTAATAAATCACACAGCAATAGTACATTCACGTTGTTGTAAAAAGCATGATAATATATTAAGTAATCCAAAGTATTCAGAATACGTTACTGTCATTGAGTAACGTAATGGAATACGTTACAGAATACATTTTGGGGCATGTAATCTGTATTCTGTAATGGAATACATTTTAAAAGTAACCTTCCCAACACTGCCCACTCTATATGCCCTCAGCCTCCTGGTAAAAGATTTGGATTTTCCTTGGTTTACTGCACCGGCTAATTCCTTCTGTGACCATTACATTAAACCGTGCTATCCAAGTAGACAACTGTGTACTGTATGAAGAACTATAGTGTATCCTTTGAATCCAAGTTTATTTATTGGTGATGCTCAAATCTACTAAATAAAGAGATGAAAGAGGACTTAGATATAGGAGGTAAGAAATAAAAGTAGGTGGGGGGGGGGGTGAGGAAATGAAATGAGCCAGCCAGTTTGTGTTTGTGAAAAAGACACAAATTAGTTAATATAATATGATAAAATATGATATAATATAATATAATATAATATAATGCTTTTTACAACTACGTGAATGAATGAAAAAATAACATTTCAAATTAATTAACAATAATTCTAATTTGGTTGGTCTTGGTTAAACACATTGGGAACAACTTGGTATTCAGGTTCAATTCAAGGATACTTTGGGATGCAAACTGGAGCAACCAGGGGTCGAATCACAAACCTTCCAATTAGTAGACAACTCACTCTATCTCAACCACAGCCACCCAAAAATACACATCAAAACTGGTTTTGGAATCAGTGAAGCAGGCTACACCAAGCAGTAGTCTGCTCCAGGAAAATATGCAAACTCTACCAAGTTTTCCTAGAACACTGTAACTATATTTAACTAAATATTAGTAGAGGTGGATAGATAGATTTATACAGACATTTTGAATGCACCACAACTGTACCTTGTTTTGCTAAATGATGATACTAAGTCTATTGCCATCCATTCAACTGTGTTGCTGTGAGCTGTGTGAATTTCACAGACAAAGACTTAAATGGGTGGGGTTTTCAGTGAAGAAACAGTTAGAAGACAATATTAACTATGTGACAGGAGGCCTGAACTTCACCACCCAAAGAATAAGTGCATCTGATATTATGAAAAAGGCTTTGACTCAAAATATGCTAATTTATTTCTCCAGATAATCAGCTTCTGGAACCAAATGAGCTTCCCAATGAAAAGACAGAGATAATAATCTATTAGACTAATTGTGAAGACCTAGACATCCCCTGTAGTCAGTTCTGACTCGATATCTGACAGATTAAATTCTGCAGGCATTCTCTATTGAACCAAAGATAATCTCTCCTCTAATTGCATCACTTGATGTTTGATATCCCCCGTGGGAAACCAGCTAATTTGCACAGTGGTCACTTTTGTATGTTTATTTTGCAGCACTTTGTTCTTACTTGGGTTTAAGACCAAGAAATATGTCACTTGCACTACAGCAGATGGGCAACAGTTTGATGCCATGCCAGGAAAAAAAGCAAAACTGTTCTCAGACAAGTTCATATTACTTGGGGCTAGTAATGTCTTTAAATTGGTGCCGATCTACCACAACTGCCATAACCAAAAAACAAAAAAACCCAATCAGTTTTTGAATAAAATTAACACTAATCTGAAGAAGTCACTTGGATGAGTGACGAAACGTTTCTCCCACAAAACGCGACGTCCAGATGAACAGAATCAACTTTTGGAGATTAACGCTCCTCTGTTGATAACAGGTCAAAAATATATTTTTGATCACCAAAATCAAAAGCAAGTATATGTATTATGTACTTTACTTTTACTTTAACTGTAGCAGGTATGCAGTAAAAATGCATTGTGTGCAATTAGCTAAACCATTGTAATAATAATGTATACTTTATTAATCCCCATAGGGAAATAAGTCCTCTGCATTTAACCCATTCACTCAGTGAAGCAGTGGGCAGCCACCAATCCAGCGCCTGGGAAGCAGCGTGTAGGGACTGTACCTCCCTCAGGGGTACCTTAGGGTAGCCGTTCAGTGAATTCGAACTCCAGACCTTCCGATCATGGGGCGACTACTATAACTACTGAGCTATCCCTGCCCTCTTGTTGTTGTGATCCTACTGTTTTACATAGATGCTGTTGCAATGGATGACATTGCTCTTGCATTAGCACCTAGTATAGAACTCTCAATACATAACTTCATCCATAACTCCTTACTACCTCTAGATTTAAAGCATAATAAAATCCATAAGTGAATATGAATATTTACATGTGACAGGTTATAGCAGGCCTCTCTTTTATTGTTGGCTTGTAAATATAGTCAGTGAACACTAAATATAATGCAATGAAAGTTTAGAGATTTTAACAAAATCAGGAAAAAAAATCCAAGGTATCAAAGGTTTACAATAACACTATAGACTCTGGGTTATCAGGTTGACTATGGTCCAGATCCTGGCTCAGAAGCCATTTTGGACTTATTAGAGTCTGACAGACCTTTCCTATTTTAATTTGCACACATTTTCTCATATTTTTGGCTGGGTTATTCCAGGCTACATAGTTCTTTCCCTGCACATTTGAAACACACCAACCAGTCACGTGCATTCTAACTCATCCCAAGTGAACAGTAGGGTTAAAGCTGCTGTTTGTCATAAACCTGGCAGTTTTGCCCAAGGGATGGACTCAAACACAGACTCTGGTGAACTATTTACAGAGATTTTATTCAACCGGGGAACCAAACAAACACAAGGAGGGAGACTTAGGGGGAAGGAAATAACTGAGGTGACAAGACGGCGACTGACACTGGATTTACGGAGAGGAGTGTGGCGACAAGGGAAGGAGGGACAAGGGGGGTTCTGCAAGGAGACGGAGAAACAGCTATTTGTTGGGTGTGTAATCAGGCAGCGGAGGCAACGTCTGGGTTCAACACTTTATTTTAGGCTTTACAGCGGAGCTCCATCTTGTTCTCGCTCTCTACTTTCTTCTTTCCTCTTTCTCTTACCCAGCCTCATTAGCGACACCCCTGGTCTGACAGGGTAACAGCATGTACTAATTTTCTTCCCTTATTATAGAACCTTGTAAACACAACACTATTGTCTTGTGGTTAGGAGCAACTGACTGAAGGGAGTTTGCTGGTGAGCTTTGTTCTCCTTAATTTGCAGATCCAGTTTTAGAGAGTCCTAAGGAGGGTAGGTCAGTGGAAGTCAGCTCACAGTCCGAGAATGTGGGGTGTAGTGGCAGGTTGGAGGGCAGGCAACCAGGTAGGAGAAGGAGCCAGAGATCACCAGGGCAGGTAAGTTCACTCCTGATGGTTTGATTTATGGATACGTCAACCCTAGGGAGGATAAGGTTACTCAAGGAAAAGGCAATTATTTTAACTACAAGAAAGAGTGATCTAATTACTGCCAGATGGCACACAAGAGACTAGCAAGGTATGGCAGACTGCTCTGGGTTTAAGAAGCCCTCCGGCTGATTGCACGTACACGAGGTCCAGGTGAGACATAGGAGGGTCCACCCTAAAGGGGTGGACAGGAGACCGACAGCCACAAAACACAAACACCGTGGACACTCCCATGGACCATGAACATTTTAATACTTGCAGACACTGTTTACATTTGAATTGTAAAGGGAGAAAGAAGAAAACGGAAAGTGAAACTACCCCTTTTCTTTTTTGTTTTAAATTGAGCACTTTATTTGAAGACAACTTTCTCAAAAGGTCTTTATTTTCAAAAGTAAAAGAATCTGTTTTATAATGATATCGTTATTATTTAATTTGACAATTCAAGTTTATATATACTTGAGACCCTGTTGCTGAATACATACAGAGATCAATAAAACTATTAGGCTACTTCAAAATATACAGCTGAAAAAAATTTAAGAACTTAGGGATAAAACACTTGGGAATCAGATCAGAGTTCAATGGGTGAAAAAAAATCATACTGAATATCTATACTGATATGGACTGTGTACTGGGTTAGGAACATAAGGATGCTACATCGGTTGATGAAAATGAAAATGATCAACCAACAGAGGGCTGAGTTCAAAAACACTCAAAAATGATCAAAAACAATTCAGCTCAAAACTATTATTGCAGCAGCAGATTTTCTCTAACTTGAACTCCTTAAATTGTAATTAAATACCCCTGGTCTCAGGGGCACTCCATCACGACATGCAAATCTAAAAATAGACATAAATTAATACTTTCCAAACTAAAGCAGTCTTTCGCCTTCATGAAACTCATTACCTGTCAAATAACATTTGCATCCATCCTTTACATAACTGAAATTTTGTGACTGCATTCAGTTATTGTCATTGAAAGCAGTCCTTGTTTCAAAGCTCTACAAGTACGTGAGGCAAGCTACCACTGGTTTCATTTTCACTGCTCTGACATCACTTATGGCCAACAATTGGTATGTAAACACAGCTAGCTTTACCAAGTAAATGAGCTTCAGTGATTTAGAATAGTAACAGATGTAACAGACACTTTCCTTTCTCTAGCCACCTTGATCAACATGTGTGATGTATATAAGACGAAAGATGAAAAAGTTGTCAATAATGTATTTCGTACATTAGCAAGGAACGGTGGGATGATAATGATGGAGATCGATGTCTCGTTCACTCTTGGCATACAGCTTGATGTCATCCATGTACAGGAGGTGGCTGACAACTGCTCCGTTCCGTAGTCGGTATCCGTAGCCAGTCTTGTTAATGATCTCACTGAGGGGGTTCAGGCCTATGCAGAACAGCAGTGGGGACAGAGCATCTCCTTGGTAGATCCCGCACTTGATGGTGACTTGTGCTATGGGCTTGGAGTTGGCCTCTAGTGTTGTACGCCACATCCCCATTGAGTTCCTGATGAAGGCTCTTAGGGTCCCATTGATCTTGTACAATTCTAGGCATTCCAGTATCCAGCTGTGGGGCATTGAGTCATAGGCCTTCTTGTAATCAATCCAGGCAGTGCACAGGTTGGTCAGTCTGGTCTTGCAGTCTTGGCTGATTGTTCTGTCTACCAGTAGCTGGTGTTTTGCGCCTCTGGTATTCTTGCCAGAGGCGCAAGTGTTAGAAAGCCCACTGTTTACACATTATTTGCTTGGTTGAAGTGTAGTGGTTTGTTTATAGATAGTGTTTGCGCTGCGGAAATTGATATGTCCTACGTCATTGAACTCACCATATCTATGCTGACGCTCCTTGAATGCACCACTCTGTGCCGTGTGCTGCTAGTCTGCCTTGTAGCTGCTGATAGCCAGCATTGCTCCTTGTGTCCTCTCATCAGCATTTCGTGGGTTTTGGTTTATTGCTGTGTGTGAATGCCGGAAGGTGGGTTCTGTTTACATGATGTTCCGTATGTCAGATGCTATTGTGTGTATTTGTTCCCTCGTGACTATGCTAATGTTATCTTATGCTAATGCGCTAAGACGCTATGTAAGCTACTAAGCTAGTTAATGCTAATTATAAATCTTGTGTAATTATTGAAGTTGTTATAGATGTGAGTGTTGAATACAGTTCCTTGTGCTATCTCTGTGCTAGAATAATGTCTGGGCATGTTGAATGTTTTATGTGTGCTGTACTGATAGTTGCTTTATGTATCGTTACTACAGACCACAGCTGAATAAATCTCCTAAACTTGGAAGCTGCCTCCGTGTTCTTTAACCGGAACACACCCACCATACCTTGCCGCTCTAAATCAAATCAGCTAAACTCCCGGAGACAACATTCTCTCCATTTTATGGTCCTTCGAGCCGGAGTAGAGTACTGATTAAGGTATGGAACAGACAGATGTCCAGGCTGACTCAGCACCCCCACGTGTTTCGCAGAGAGAGCGACGGCCACCTACTTACCTGACCGATTATGAGGTTTCAACACTCCCTCTTGAGGGACAAACTCAAACCAGGCAACCTGCTACTGCTTCTCAGTGTTCACATAGTGGTAAAACACGCTCATCCCAGAGGAGCTCCAGCTCCAGATCCACAAGAGCATCACGCTCGTCGATAGGCAGATTCCCTTCCCACGCATTATCAGACCTGGAAACAGCCCAGCTCGAAGAGCGAGTGAAGCAGATGGAACTTGAGGAATTCCAACAGCACCTAGAAGAGGATCAACAAGTCGAATATGAGTGTCAACGACTTCAAGCTCAAGCCAGAGAGGCCCAGCAGCTACAGGAAGAAGCCATTAGAACCAAAGAGTCATTGAGCAGACAGCTGGAGAGGCGACGACAGCTAAAGAAGAGGGTAAACGAGTTGGAGATAGCCAAGATGGTTACTTCTCTCCTTAAAGAGAAGGCACAAGAACCCAGTGGTTCCAGAGTCTCATCATGCCCATCGGAGAATAGTAATTCGAGCACCCATGCAGCTCTACCTTCAGTCGGTCCCGTGGGTCATCCTCCTGTACCGCTAATCGCTCCACCCTCAACACTTACTGTGGCTCAGCCTCCAGCGCCTGTGGTAGCTCCACCTCCAGTAACCATGGCCTCGCATCCATTGCATTCTCAATGCATGCCCCAAGCGCTGCACCCAACTGTTCCAGGTGGACCTCGGTCTACTACCTTTGCACCTGATATCTCTTACCAGGCATCTACTCTATTCTCAGTTCAGCCATCGCAGTACGCTCGTGCAGCCTGCACTAACCCTGCCAAAGCAGAGTTATCTTGCACTCCCACCCGGACTAAGTCCGAGCTACATCAACTACCGACAGCTAATGCCTACCCTTTCCTCGCCACAGGTCATGGCATTCCCAAACCTATGATTCCCTCCTTTGAGAGTGGCCGTGGAAGTGACTTTGCCTTATTGAAAATGGCCCTTGACAACCTGTTGAACAGTCATCCACACCTGAATGAGCAGTATAAATATCAAGTGCTGCTTGGGCACCTACGGCTACCTAGTGCAATCCAGCTAGCTAAGGCATACATGCACGACCCAACGCCGTACACCACAGCCATGCACGCCCTGCAGGACAAGTATGGGCAACCCCGTCAGCTCGTCCAAAGCGAATTGGGCATAATTCTGAATGCTCCAGCTATCAAATTCGGCGACGCAGAAGCCTTTGATGCATTTGCCTTGTCTATCCAATCTCTAGTAGGGATGCTTAGGACACTGGAGGGCCAGAACGGCTTTGAGCTAAGATGTGGGTCTCATGTCGACCGACTACTGAGTAAGATGCCACCCAGTTATCGCGATGGGTTTGTAGAGCATTGCCTGAACCAAGGCATTCTTCGGACAGGTACTGACCAAACCTATACCCTGCCTGATCTGAGTTCCTGGCTGCAGATGAAATCCCAAGCGAAGCGCATCGCAGGTAGAGCTGCTTCACTCTATAGTCCTGAAGCTTATAAGCTGACAAAGAAAGACCAGCGTCTTCCCAATAAACCAAAGGAGAAATCTACAGCCTTCTTCCTGACTTCCCAGGAAACCCCCAGCGCAGAAGGGAGTTCTTTCCGACCAAAGACCTCATCCAGACCAAAACCATATTGCCCGCGCTGCGAGAATAAGGAGCATTTCCTGAACGCTTGTGTAGAGTTTAAGAAACTGACCACCGACCAGATGGTGAGGTGGTTAACTGATGAACAGCGGTGCTGGAAATGTGGAAGAACTCACCAGCCGGAGGTTTGCACCCTCAAACGACCTTGTAATACCTGCAGAGAACAACACCTGACTGTACTGCATGATGCTGTCCAGCAGATCCAGAAGAGTGTGCTCATGATGACTGCTCCGACTACAACAGTGTACTTGGATAGGCCGAACCGTTCCCCCAAGGTGATGCTGAAGGTTGTAAAGGTCTTGCTGTACAACAGGGACCAAACATTGGAGACTCATGCAATACTTGATGATGGCTCAGAACGAAGCATCATTTTACCACAAGCTGTTCGACGCTTAAAACTCACCCCAGAGCCCGAGACGCTTACCCTGCGGACTGTCCACCAAGAGGTAGTGCAGCTTCGTGGCGCCTCAGTCTCCTTCCAAGTGTCTTCCCCCTACAAACCTGGGGAGAAGTATCATATACAAAAGGCATTCACCGCCGATGCCCTTGGTCTCTCAGAACATTCCTATCCGGTGAGGATTCTCCAACGCCGCTATAAACACCTGCGTGACTTACCTCTGCCTTTGGTAGACCATGTTCAACCTCTGCTGCTTATCGGCTCTGACATGCCTCATCTCCTGGCCCCCACAGAACCAGTTCATCTGGGCCCGACAGGGGGACCCATCGCTGTCCATACCAAGCTTGGTTGGTCGCTCCAAGGTCCCATCAGTATCGACCAGACTCCTGCAACTGAGCAGCAGTGCCTGTTCACAACAACCGTTGTGCCAACCAGTGAGCTTTTCAGGAATGTTGAGCGTCTCTGGCAGATTGATACGCTCCCTTATGTGAGCGAGAAGCAGGTAACCCGATCAAAGCAAGATCAGCAAGCTCTGAACCTACTCCAGACATCCACTATCAGGGTCACTGTCGATGGGACACAGAGGTATGCCACACCACTGCTTCGTCACGCCAACTCCGCCACGCTTCAAGCTCCTATGGAAGCAGTCTTGCCAAGTCTGCGCAGTACAGAGAGGAGACTTGTCAAAGACCCACAACGTGCTGAAGTGTATTGTCAGGAGATTCAGAAACTAGAGAAGTTGGGCTATGTAGCTGTGGTGCCACATGAGATAGCTAGAACCACTGCAGAATCCTGGTTCATACCTCACCACATGGTGCGACACAATAACAAGGACAGGATCGTCTTTAACTGCTCTTTCCAGTACGAAGGGAAGTCCCTCAACTCTATTCTCCTCCCTGGACCTGCCCTAGGTCCATCTTTGCTAGGAGTTCTTCTTCGGTTTCGACAGTATCCAGTTGCTGTGAGTGGCGACATCAAAGGTATGTTCCACCAGATACGCCTGTTGCCAGCAGACAAACCAGTGCTGCGCTTCCTCTGGCGGGACATGAAGAGGAATGAAGAGCCGAAGATCTATGAATGGCAAGTGCTACCATTTGGCACTACATGCAGTCCTTGCTGCGCCATCTATGCACTGCAGCAGCACGTCCGGGACACTTGTAGGTCCAATCATGACCTCGTCCATTGTGTAGAGCAGTCGTTCTATGTGGATAACTGTCTCCGCAGCACCCACTCCCAAGAGGAGGCTAAGGCCCTAGTCGACAGTCTGCGCCAGCTGCTCCACACCGGGGGGCTTTGAGATACATCAATGGGCCAGCAACATCCCTGCTGTCATTGAACATCTTCCATCCAATGTCAGATCTGAGAGTAGTGATCTATGGCTCTCTCAGTCTAGCACGGACCTTTGGGAGCCAACTCTGGGATTGACATGGGATTGCCTTCGTGACTCCTTCAAATACAGACATCGACTGGGGGAGAGAACTGAACCCATACTGAGGAACGTCTACAAAAAACTTGCGTGTCAGTATGATCCGCTAGGTTATATAGTACCGTTCACCACACGGGCCAAGATTCTGGTACAGGATCTTTGGAAGGACCAGCTCGGCTGGGACGACCCGATCCAGCCACCTAGCCTTCGTGACAGATGGCTTGCCTGGGAAAAGGAGATTCCTGATCTTATCCAAATGGAAATCCCCAGATGTTATGCACCAGCGTCTGCTGATTCATCTGCCTCGAGCAGAGATCTCCACATCTTTTGCGACGCTTCCGAGAGAGCGTATGGGTCTGTCGCTTACCTACGGACAGAAACTGCTCAGAAGGAAGTCTATGTTGCCTTTGTAATGGCTAGATCCCGAGTGGCCCCAAAGAAACAGTTGTCCATGCCACGGTTGGAGCTAAGTGCCGCTCTCACTGGTGCACAACCAGCTGGTCTCCTTCAAGCTGAGCTCACGCTGCCCATTCGGAAGGTTGTTCTCTGGTCGGACTCTACTACCGTCCTCCACTG
Source organism: Diplotaxodon limnothrissa (assembly GCF_057381915.1). Lineage (NCBI taxonomy): Eukaryota > Metazoa > Chordata > Actinopteri > Cichliformes > Cichlidae > Diplotaxodon > Diplotaxodon limnothrissa. The sequence continues at coordinate 5,603,448 of NC_140605.1, forward strand.
GATCAAGTCAGAATCTTGCAGCTATAAAGTTTTTGTGGGCACGCGGGTGGCAGAGATCCAGAGTCTTACAGATGGGAGTACCTGGAGATATGTGGATAGCGCGAATAACCCTGCCGATGACATTACCCGGGGCAAGACCTTAAAGGAGCTGTCACGACCACACCGGTGGCACCAAGGCCCTGAGTTTTTACGTCAATCCGAGGAACATTGGCCGACCAGCCCACCAGTATATCCAGAGCCAGAGGATGGTGAGCTGAAGAAATCATATTTCTGTGGACAGGTTAGGGTTAACTCCTGCCCTCAACTTCCTGAAATCAGCATGTTCTCTACCTGGAAGGATCTCATGAAGACAACAGCGCGGTCCCTACATGGGGCGGCTGACCCAAATTCAAGCTCGCACAGTGAAGCAGATGATTACATCAAAGCCGAGAAACTCCTCCTGATGAAGGCCCAGTCAGAGTCATTCCCAGATGAGGCCAATGCACTCAGGTCTGGCAGACCATTGCCAACCAACAGCCGTTTGAACTCCTTATCACCCGAATATGATAAGGATACGGAACTCATCAGAGTTGGTGGAAGGTTACGAAGAGTTGAGCAGCTGGAGCTAGACACGATCCACCCGATCATACTGGACCCAAAACATCCTCTGACTAAGCTCATCATCCAAGATTTTGATGAGACCCTCCTTCATCCTGGACCAGAAAGAGTGTTGGCTGAATTACGTCGCCGGTTCTGGATCCTCCGGGGGAGGGAAGCAGTCAGACGGTATCAGAGGGACTGCAGGCAGTGTCAGGCTTGGCGTGCCAATCCATCCATCCCAAAGATGGCAGATCTGCCACCAGCTCGTCTGCGTCTGTATAAACCACCCTTTTACTCGACTGGAGTCGATTGTTTTGGACCCTTTACCGTGAAAATTGGACGTCGAACAGAGAAGCGTTGGGGCATAGTCTTCAAATGCATGACGACCCGCTGTGTGCATCTAGACCTCCTCGAGAGCCTTGACACTGACTCCTTTCTCTTGTCGTTAAGGCGCTTTATTGCCAGAAGAGGCAAACCCTTTGAGCTCCTGTGTGACAATGGGACAAATTTTGTCGGTGGAGCCCGAGAGCTCCATGAGGCCTTTGAGACCATGGCGCCTCAGTTGAGGGAGCGTTTGGCAGAGCAGCAGATTGCTTTCCGTTTCAACCCTCCCAGTGCTCCTCACTTCGGTGGTGCCTGGGAGAGAGAGGTCAGGTCCGTAAAAACCGCTCTTAAGGTCGTACTCAAGGAGCAGACGGTCCCTGAAACTGTGCTTCGTACGGTCTTTGTGGAAGTGGAAGGCATCGTAAATGCTAAGCCTCTCGGCTACGTCTCATCAGACATAGCAGATCCAGACCCCATCACACCTAACATCCTGCTGATGGGACGCTATGATGCATCACTCCCTCAAGTGGTTTACGATCCCAGTAACCTTATTGGGAGTCGGAGATGGAGACATAGTCAAGTTCTTGTCGACCATTTCTGGTCCCGATTCATCCGTCACTACCTGCCTAACTTGCAAGAGAGACAGAAGTGGCAGAAGGATTCGGAGTGCCTCAAACCGGACCAAGTGGTGCTCATAGTTGATCCTCAGCTCCCAAGAGCTTTATGGCCTGTTGGTAAGGTAGCGACTACTTACCCTGGAGCTGATGGACGCATCCGGACTGCTGCCGTTAAGGTCGAAGATCGAACGTATATTCGACCGGTAGCCCGCTTGGTCTCACTCCCTATGCTTGAAGATGATAAGGATCCACGTACCTGAGTGGCTTTCTACCTTGGATTCGACTGTCTGTGCAGACAGTCGGGGGCGGCTGTATTAGAAAGCCCACTGTTTACACATTATTTGCTTGGTTGAAGTGTAGTGGTTTGTTTATAGATAGTGTTTGCGCTGCGGAAATTGATATGTCCTACGTCATTGAACTCACCATATCTATGCTGACGCTCCTTGAATGCACCACTCTGTGCCGTGTGCTGCTAGTCTGCCTTGTAGCTGCTGATAGCCAGCATTGCTCCTTGTGTCCTCTCATCAGCATTTCGTGGGTTTTGGTTTATTGCTGTGTGTGAATGCCGGAAGGTGGGTTCTGTTTACATGATGTTCCGTATGTCAGATGCTATTGTGTGTATTTGTTCCCTCGTGACTATGCTAATGTTATCTTATGCTAATGCGCTAAGACGCTATGTAAGCTACTAAGCTAGTTAATGCTAATTATAAATCTTGTGTAATTATTGAAGTTGTTATAGATGTGAGTGTTGAATACAGTTCCTTGTGCTATCTCTGTGCTAGAATAATGTCTGGGCATGTTGAATGTTTTATGTGTGCTGTACTGATAGTTGCTTTATGTATCGTTACTACAGACCACAGCTGAATAAATCTCCTAAACTTGGAAGCTGCCTCCGTGTTCTTTAACCGGAACACACCCACCATACCTTGCCGCTCTAAATCAAATCAGCTAAACTCCCGGAGACAACATTCTCTCCATTTTAGCAAGAATACACTTGTGTGTATATATATATATATATATATATATATATATATATATATATATATATATAAATATGAGTGTTTGTGTATTAATACAAAAACAATAGACATATGAATTCGATTGTGTAATTTAAGTGATCTAGGTAGCTCTGTTTTGGAAGTTCAGTTAACGCTAGAAATGTGTTTTGGAGTTTGTACGTGTTTCGTCTCTAGGGGCCCCCATAAATATTTATATATAAACATACATAAAGAGAACCACGTTTTTTTACATTACTAATTCCTTTTGTGCAGAATTTTATATTGTTGTTGATAATTAATTAATTAAAGCAACAAATCAACCTGAAGATCCGGTTGGGAGCCGAAAGAGCCAGCTCTTTTTAGTGATCCGAGCCGAAAGAGCCGGTTCTCTAAAAAGAGCCGGAAATCCCATCACTACTATCAACAGGTCCAATCTAGTGAAACAGACAAATTGATTTCAGATTAGCAGCTATGTGAATATCAGAAAGTAATCTAATTAACAAGCTGTTTTGCCAAAACTCCACGTTCATTTTTTCATTAATATTTTGAATTCGCCTTGTAGATATTGACAGTTAACCCTGTCACACGCTCCTCAAGCCTTTTAATTCATCTGCCTTTTTAAAAATTATTAATATTGTAATATTGTTATTATTATTTTAGAGCGAGGCTGTCCCCTAGGGACAGCCACTAAAAACATATCCTTTATATTTTATGATGCTAGATGTTATGCTGAATAGCGTTTCAAATGAGCTCTATCATAAACACATTAATCCCTATAACAGTGATGCAGAATGATTATCTTTACTTTTGATATTTCTTTTGCACAATTTTCCATTAGCATAGTTTTATGTGTGGTGAGTTGTGTTTTATTGCTTCTTCTTATTGCTTCAAAGGGAATGGTTAAAAAAATTCCACACCACTTATAGCAAATCAGGCAAAACAATGGTATGAGTCTGGAGAATTTTTCTGTCATAAGAACTGCACAGTCATGAAGACATCTAAAATTTGATTTTTGTCACACTGGTTCAATAGCATCTACATTGTTGTATATTATACATATTACTTGAAGGTTACTACTGGAGGTAATTTAATTAATTTAGTAATTATGGCAGATAGCTGAATAATTGTAGGAAGTTCAAATTTGGATAGAGAAGATGACAGTTGAGTAGGAGAAAAAATGCAGATAGAACAACTGACCATATCACAAGAAGAGGGCAATTGTTGATGAAAATTCACAATCTTGGTATAAAAAAAGTCCATAAATTTGTTACAGGCTGCAGCAGAGTGTGTATGTGTGGCTAAGGTATCTGGAGGTTTAACAATATTGTGTAATGTAGAAAACAAAGTGCAACTGTTTCCTTCAATTTTCTTCGATTCAATAATCGAAGTGTAGTAAGCATGACAGCATGACAAATAGCGTCTTTATAATGTTGTGTATGACTGAGAAACATGTCCTTTTGAATAGTAAGTCCCGTTTTCCTGAAGAGACGTTCCAGGCAGCCAAGGTATCTAAGAGGTTGATAAGTCCTTTGTTATAATGAGGTACCAGGTTGTGGTGGGGCGTGGTCTGCGGTGCAGTGCGGACGCACCTGCACGGCATCTGCAATCACGCCCGCCGTGCTAAAACACGGGGACTCGGGTTGGTGTGGGGTTGTGGTGGTGTGATGCAAATGTTAAATAAAGATGGCTCAAACATCCATATATTAGTGGTAAATGGTAAACGGACTGGTTCTTATATAGTGCTTTTCTACTCTTCTGAGCACTCAAAGCGCTTTGCACAACTTGTGCATTCACCCATTCACACCCATTCACACAAGCACATTGTTCTAAGTGCTTTCTAAGAAGCATTCACACACATTCATACTCCGATGGATGCATCGGAGAGCAATTTGGGGTTAATATCTTACCCAAGGATATTTGGCATGCAGACTAGGGGAAGCCAGGAATCGAACTACCAACCTTCCGATCAGTGGATGACCTGCGCTACCGCCTGAGCTACAGCCACCCCCTATTAGTGTTAACTTATCAACTATTGGGGCAATGCCACGTAATGTGTCCAAAGGGATAGCTCAGTAGGTAGAGTGGTGGCCCCATGATCGGAAGGTCGGGGGTTCGACTCCACTGAACGGCTACCCTGAGGTACCCCTGAGCAAGGTACCGTCCCTACACACTGCTCCCCGGGCGCTGCACTGGTGGCTGCCCACTGCTTCACTGGGTGAATGGGTTAAATGCAGAGGAACTATTTCCCTATGGGGACACTTTACACTTTACACTTTAAATACACTAGTCCAGATAAAGAGCCATCAGATTTGGCTGCATCAGGTCACAAAGTTCTCTTAGGTTCTGGGGTCTTATTTGACACCCTAGGAAAACGTTCAAGTCTCTCAAGGAGTGACTTCTAAATTGCCTCTGGAATGCTATAACGTTCTGTAGCCGTGTCCAAACTTGCCGTTGGCCCTCTGCTGAATTGTTGAGATGGATAGAGTGTATACGTTTGGCGTTTTTGGACAACTCTTCTCCTAGCCACTGGGTGAGCACATGTAACTTTTCTCTAGGCTTTAAACTTAACCCTTCAATAGCATTACAAAAGAAAGCTCTCCATGCCCAGTAGTTCTCTGCTCTGTCTGTAAACTTTGTTAGACCATCTGCAACTAAGTTGCTTTTTGCCAGAAATTTAGCAAGATTATCAAAGACACTGTTCCAATTGTTGTATGTTTCTAATTGTAAAAAATGTTTGCACATGTCAGCTCACACATGATATTTTGTGTCTTGTTTACAGTTTAACGATTCATTCTTTCATTAAATCCATACCATGCATCAAATGGAATAAATCTTGCAGAAAGGAACAACGGTGTGTTTTTTTTCTTTGCAAGATGATGGTTATTTACCTGCCTAGTTAAATGTGAGGGATTAAATGTGTGTAGATTTGAAAATGGTAATTGCACATGTACCTACACAAGGGTTGTTTTACTCAATGTGGTCCTCCGATTGAACTTATGGAGAGAACGTGATCTGACCTTGAACCAACCAAACTTACTATAGAGCTTCAAAATACACAAACTGTAGCATTGAGCTGTAGAACAATAGCCATAGCCATAGAACAATGATAGAAGCTTGTAGATGAAGACTAGGGGAAGGGCAATATGGACGATAGATGACCTCCGCAGAGCCACATATTTCCAACAAATCTTAAATTCATAAAATTATATAGAGAAATACAACGCTTATGGAGCATATCTTGAAGGGTCATTTTTGTCTGGCTATGCTTTTGTATGCATTATGGCCCCTCATTCAAATAAATGTCACATCACTTGAAATATAACATCACATTTCTTGAAGATACTGCATCCAAGATTACCCACTCCCAGATTACCTTTTGCATGTGGAGGCAGCTTTGTTTTTTATGTATTAAATAGCAGTCCTTTATTATCTTTTATCCTTTTTTGTAAATATCTCATCTTATCTTTTTATCTTTATATTTTAATCTACTCTGATTATTTCATAAAAAGAAAAAAGAACTGGGGATAGAAGATTCAAAGTGAGGAAATACAAACCCCACGGAGCTACAACTGAGTGCTGTTGATCGGCAGAGGTATCAGCCAATTATGGATGAGCAGAGGCTGCTGTCCTCCCCCCCCCCCCCCCCCCCCTCTTCACCCAGTCTTGTAGAGTAGTGATCCTTGTATGCGCTGTAGTATGAGGAAGAGGGGGAGAGCGATCATTGCTTGAAGAACCAGCCTCTCTCTTTCTCTCTCTCTCACTGCCTCCCTACATGAGGGCGCCAACTAGTATTTGCAGTGAATCTTCAGTACAACCTGCAAATGGGGATGAAAAGCTATTCTGACTGACAGTCAAAGAAAAGGCAGAGGGGAAAAAAAGCAAAGTGGGCAGCTTTCTGAAAGCTTTGTTGTCGGAAGATACAAAAAGAGTGTCTACATAAGAACCAAAGAGATCAGAATCAGCGCTGTTTGGGAAGCATGTATAATTCGGTATGCTTCATCATCCTGTCATGGGTGTTTGCTGCGCTTGTGTTCCCAGGTAAGGCACCTTCTTTTTCTCCAGTTTTCCGTATGTCTTTACATGCTGCTGTTTTTTATGTGGCTTTCCTATTCCTGTCAACACACAGGTGTCCACTGTTCAGTCATAGCCCCTTTCTCTCTTGCTTTCTTACTCATCTTTGTCAATAAATTCTGTCAGTAAAACTTTTTGTAAGGTTTTTTTATGTGGAAGTCTAAAGATCAGAAATTTAGAAAAAAAATTCCTGCATTCCTTCAAGAATACTCATGCACAAAGAGCGAAAAAGTTCCCTCCACCACAGACACTTATGATTCTTTACACGTATAAGACTGAGTTGAACAGAGAATTTTTTTTACACTCACCAATAAAATTACATTTTTTGTGTTTGTTTTTTATATTTGTTCAGCTGAAATAATTAGTACATCCAAAGAATGTATGCAGACGTCAATATTTTTAATGTTTGGAGATGTTTGGAGTGGATCTGCAGTATTATTAGACTGCAGAAGTTGTTGTTGTCTTAGAGTGTCTTAAATAGCTGCAGGGGTATTAGGCAAACATGTAGTTTTTTAGTGCGTTGACACATGACACTTTCCTGTCAGCGAACCCTGGACATGGTCCCACTGACTGAACTTCCTTGTGATGTCAGGAAACGTGATGTAGTAAAATTATGTTAAATCAGCCTGACATCTCAAAATGCAAATATGCTCCCAAAGCACCTGTAGTGAGAGAAATGTTTTTCCCCCCTCAAAGGGATTATGTGAACTGGATTATGCGAGGTATTTGACAGGGGAAATATGTGATATATGACTAAGTGCATTTGCATTTTATTAAGAAAAAAAATCATTTTAGGTTCTACAACATTTTAAAGAAACCTCTCTCTGGCACACCAGAATAATCAGAATGCATTTCTTTAAATAGAAGAATCACATTACAGTTATTCATCAAATATTACTGTCACTGGCTTTACATTAGCTTTTAAAAAAGATTAAAAAAAATTTTTTTAAACCATAGCTGAATGAAATCTGTATCTCTGTTTGTCCAGCCTCTTTGCATCCTTGTTTCCGATGCTGCCTCCCCAGCACACTGCAGAATAAAAAAGCAGATTTGCCACCACAGACCATAGAACATATGCAGCAATTTACTGCAGATGTCAAGAGATCTTAAATGGTAGATGCAAATAGCATGAGAAAAGGTTTATGTCAGAATGTTAGTTGAGATAAAAGGGCAGAGATTTCTTTCACTGTGATATGTTTTAATCAATATCTATTTTTAGATTTCATCTGACAGGCACTGCTCGCCTCACTTGCCCTGATGTTAATTGGATTATTGTGTATGTGGAAATAATGTAATACATAAACAAACAAGCAACAACAAAAAGTGTGTGTGTGTGTGTGTGTGTGTGTGTGTGTGTGTGTGTGTTAAAAAGATACAAATATAAATATAAAAAAAATACATCATTGCTGATATGATATAGCTTTACTGGATAGTGCATAAAAAACAACAACAACAAAAAACTCATCCCACAAACGCCCCCCACCATACTTCTTTCCCCACTTTATTCATCCAGAGCTGGGTTTTGCTGAATATACATGTCTTTTTAAAGTATTGCCCTGGTTCAATTTCATATGTATTCTCTACATACCCGTATCAGAATCAGCTATTTGACTGTCAGTATTGATAGAGACAGCTATGTTGAATTTGAAAAGTGTTGTGTTGTTGTGTTTTGGTCAGAAAATTGTTTACAGAATTTATGGTATGTGTGTGTGTGTGTGTGTCACTGTGACTGTGTGAGAGAGGATAGTGTTACATTATTAATATGCCTTGCTGAAAAACTCATTCTGTTGCTGGCTTTGTTTACTTTTTTTTTTTTTTTTGGCTGAAACTATCTGGAACGTCACTCTTTGAACCTGTGATGACTATCTTTGCATTTAGATTGAGCGAAAAACTGCAAATTCTGTCTCGAATTCACCAAAGATCTAAAACCGTTTCTCAAACTCACACAGCAATCCTGAAATCTCTTCTTTATACTATTTCATGTCATCATTAATCCCTTTTACACATACCTTTCTTAGGCAAGGGAAATGTGCAGGGTCACCACTTGACAGCTGTGTCTCCCACAAAGTCAGTGTGGCGGGGCGCCACTGCAGGGTAGGTGAACGCACCTGCCGGGCATCCACAATCACGTCTCCCCGGGACAAAAGACTAAATGGGGTTCTATCATGTTGTTGTTGTTGTTTTTGGTGTATGGCTGGCAGCTGGAATGCTGCAGCTGAGTTGTGTGAACAAGCAACCAGGCTGCAAAGCATGAACGTGCACCCGGGTCTACTGTGGGTTTGTTACAGTCACCTTCAGTTTGAATGTCATGTATGCTCTCATAAACTGTGTGACAACTTTTTTGCGGCCTTGGAACATTTTCTTCAGAATATTCAAGTGCTCTGTAATATCCATCAGAAATGCAAGATCCTGCAGCCATTCCTGACGCTGTAATTCCATCACTTGATTTCCTTTTTTTCTCCATGAATTGTCCGATTTCCTCCGACTTTTATGAACTTTTACTTTCAAAATTGATCCAGCAGACTGGCCCACGGGCTGTATGTTTGGACACCTCTGCCACAGACCGACCAGAATGTCCTAAAAAATGTCACAAGAAGCAGCTTGATCAACTAATTTTTAATTTAATATAGCTCTATTAAGAAACACGTTTGCTTTTAACTCAATGTGATTAACTGTGTAGATCAGTGACCCAGCATTTTGAGTGGTTTTTGTATTTTAATTCCTATTTTGCTGTAGTAGAGAAATGTTAAGTTCTAGTGTTTACTGTTAGCATGTCTTAGTTATGTTTTAGGTTATCCCATCATGCGTGTTTGCTTGTTTATGTGTCATTCCCTGTTTCCTGTGTAGGTCTGTCTTGTCCTCTGTGTATGTCTCTTAAATTATGCTCGTGTCTCCCTCTGTCTCGTCTCCCTTGTGATTTACATAATCTTCCACGTCTACCCTGCTTCATGTACTTTCTCCCCAGCCCGTCATGTGTCTCCTCCCGTTGTCTTCCAAGTCCATCTAGTTTCCCTGAGTGTTCTTTCTTCCCGTTCCCTGTGTCATGTTGTGTGAATTAGTCTGTGTCTTGGTATTTCCTGTTATACTTTGACAGTGTCCCGTCCTCTGTTCAGTCTGTGTAGTTTTGCTTCCTCTGTGTTGTCAGGTCAACTCATTCCACCTTTGTCCGGCGTGTGTGTCCACTCTCCCTAATTACTCTTGCTTATATTGTTTCTGTTTTCTGCTGTCCTTTGTCAGGTGTTGTATTATCCCAGTGTCTCCCGCGTAATGGTCTACTTCCCTCGTCTTGGTTTCCTTGCATTTTGTGTGTTTGTTTTGCTTTAGTTTTCCCAATTTAGTCAATTAGTCTAGTCTTGGTTTCACATTTTGAATGTTATTGCGCGTCTCCCTCTTCTAAGTCCCTGTTAGTAAATTAATTAACTGATCACCATATATTGATTTTATGTCTTACAAAAACGTGGTTACAGCAGGATGACTATGTTAGTTTCAATGAATCAACACCCAGAGACCCAAAAGATTGAAAACCTCAACACAAATTTAATATATTATTAGACTCAATTGGCTTCTCTCAAAATGTAAAAGAATTAACTCCTAAAGCTGTTTTTGTGGTTTAAATTACATATAATAGACTCTAATTTGTTCTTGATAATGGCTAGCCCCCTTCACACAGTAAGGTTAATTATGGAGTTCCACAGGGTTCATAGCAAGGACCAAGTCTGTCTAGACTATACATGCTTCCCTTAAGGATATGTCATTTATCATGCATATTAAACAAATATGTGGGACTGCTTTCTTCCATTTTGCAATATCTCTAAGATTAGAAACATCTGCCTCGGAGTGAGGCTGAAAAATTAGTTTAAGCATTTATTACTTCTTGGATGGACTACTATAATTTATTATGTCCTAAAATTTTATTTGACCCTAACCCTACTGACAGGGACAACAAAGAGAGATTTTGGAGACAGACCCTGAAGCCTCCCTCAGTTACACTGCAATAGTCCTGTCTTCCCCCCTCACCCCAAACAGTCATTGCAAGAACGTTTTCTTTAGTCAACATTAGTTTTCTATGTTACAACTGCACATTTTTAATTGTTAAATTAACATGATTCTTACACGGATTTTTTGTTTTTCATTTATGTCAAGGCTTTTTATATTGAATTAATGAGATAATTAGAAGTATTTATGTTTACATATCAATTTCTTTTTAGTTTATTAAGTTGCCTTATGATGAACCAATATAATTGTTGCCTTTAAATAAATATATTATATATTATATTATTATATCAGAACCACTGTTTGCATTACATGTTTAGGTTGTAGTTTGACATTAATTATAATTAGTTCAATTAGTACTGTTGATTATATAAAAAATATTAATTACAAGCGCCTTTGAAACAGTACTTTGTTAACCAAGTATCTGTATTTTGTGAGTGTTGCAGATTTACAAATGTGAACACAGAACATGTGGCTAGTTCTCTGAGAGACTCTCTCTCCATTCCGTTACGTATTGCATATGTACGCAGTGTTGCCAACTTAGCGACTTTGTCGCTATATTTAGCGAGTTTTCAGACCCCTTTTTTTAGAAAAAAAGTCGCTAAAAAATGACGTGAAAGTGCGTATCGCTTTTACTCTCAACAAGCAGCGGGTGCTGTAACGCAGTCAGTTCTTCTTTTACTCTTATGCTATTTTGTGGATCACAAGGTTTAAAACTACTTATAAACACACACACACAAAGTAACTCCACCAGAGTGCCTATTTCGGGTCACTTTTGCCAGTCCAAGCCCGGGTAATGGAGCAGGGTTGGAATTGTGACATTAAAAAAACAATAATTGCTAAAAGAAATTTAATTTGTAGTTCTAAATAAACTCTAAATGCATTTAGGACGTTTTTTACTCACTTTATGTCTCTTCCACGATGTTATTTCTCTCTCCAACAACATAGGTTACAATTAGATTAGCATGACCAATTATGCAAATTAGGCAATGACGTCATTTGGCGACTTCTAGCGACTTTTAGGATAGCGATTTTCCTTACTGAGGAGTTGGCAACACTGTATGTACGGGGAATGTATATCCAGTAAAGGTCGATCAATGACCATGTTGTCACATCAAAAATGGCCCCTTGACAATGCCAAACGGGGTGGAGTGGGCACGCACTCCAGAGGGAAGGGGAGCCCTGTAGAGGGATTAACTTGCTGAATGGCCTTTAAAACCCAGTGGGACAACCAAGACCAAGACAGGGGTCTTCCCTGGATACCAGAGGACAATAAACAGCTGGTCTTTCCTCCTAATCAGCCTGCTGTATGCCGCCAAGGCACAACTGGGGCACAGGGGTGCCTGCCACTGAGCCACCTACCAGTCCAAGCCCTTAAGGGAAGCCGATCGTAGCTCAACTGACTGGGATAGGTGGAACTGGGACAGGGCTTTTGGCAGAGGAGCTGCGTTGGGCCGGAAGACCATCCCTTTCCTGTCTGTCAAAAATCCCTGTGGATTGCAGAATGCAGAAACTACAGGATATCATGCACTGTAGCCTTATGGGTTCCAACCCCTGGACCGCGCACCAGGAAGTAAACAGTCCCCAGCCCCATTGAATGGTGGGCGAGACTCGTGCATTGTACAGGCGACTGGGGCAGGCAGCCCTAATGCGTGGAGCTTCTCCCTCTCAGGGATAAGGCCATCAGCTGGAGCTCTGCAGGGAAGGGGTGGAACAGTGACTCACTCAGAGATAGACAGTAACGTGTTACTGTAAACCCTTTACTTTTTTCAAGTAACGAGTAATGTAAGGGATTACTATAGCAAAAAAAGTAGTTAGATTACTATTGCTTTCCCATAAGCAAGCTGCGTTACTGCGTTAATAAAATGTCGTGATTTTGTTTGTGAGAGTGTCTCATGACAATGACATAAGAATGTGCAATTTCGTGGCAGCAACAAACGTGTGTAGATCAACAATGGCTAATAATAACAATAATATGTAGTGTGGGAGAGAGTACGACTATCAGGGTCTGGGAAACACAAAGCCTTCACACTCGCGCCACTCCTCGTCCACACAAACTCCACATCAAGCATCTCCTCTAACGCTCAGGAGTCCAGGGTCACGGTACAAGATAGTTGCAGGAAACCTATTCAAAGAAACGAGGGTTACAATGAGAAACGACTGAATTCTGCAGAGCCGGGCAATACTAACTGGAGTTGCTCAATATTCCAGCGACGAGTTGCTCAGCGCCCCTGCCTTAAGAAGAGCCAGCAAAAAAATGCAGAATTGCAGGTGATCAGCTGCAGGTGCTGGGGCCAAGGGTGGGAGCTCAATCTGAGCCAGGCAGAGAGACAGGAGAGAAGGAGAGCAAATCGAGCTGGAGAAGGGAGAGAAAAGACAGAGCAAAAACAAAAACATTTGTGGCCACACTGGGCCAGGCACAAGGACCATAACAGTTTTAGTCTGTAAAAAGTGACAAAAACATTAGTGTCTGCTGTACACTCTACGTGGGAAGAAAACTTCTTTCTACAGCAAAAAATGAAACTTCAAATCTGAGCAGGCTGAAAGGTTTATTGCTTTATTACTTATCCAAGGAGGTCCCTCTGTCCAAAAGCAGCGGGATGGCTGAAAATCAGGGCATGTGGGGCCAGAGGGGCCACCAGGCCTTCTCCGTCTGTGTGTTTACTCCCTGGAGGCAAAGAGACCGTCCTCGCCCTCTGGAAGTAGGGCCAGATCTTGTCGACCACTTGCTACCCTGAGCTCAGAGCCATTTCCGTGCCAGGGCCCTCAACATCTCATGTTGAGAGGGGCTTAACGGAAGCGGAGCAAGGTCACCCCTGTCCCACTGCCACATGCCTGTCCTGTAAAAGAGAGGCAAGGGCCTGGGCAGCACCGCAACCGTGCTGTCCATCCCGATGATAACATGGATCCCCTGAAGTCGAGGCAGAAGCTGGTCCATGAGGTCCATAGGGTCTTGTGGACTGGGTTCTGGGCATTCCGCTAGATCAATTTGTTGGAACTGCAGGCATCCTACCCTACTGGGGAGGTGTTTGTGGAAATTAACTAGTTACTGGACTTATTCAACAGGTCCTGTTCCAGATTGGACAGGTCCCTCCACCAACTGAGAGCCCAGTGGAGCCCTCGGAAGACCACCACTGTAGCCTGTGAGGAACAGACCCAGGTTCAGTAGAGGATGTTGAATTGTTTTATGTGCAGGAGCGCCAGTGGTACCACCTGCATCGTGTTGGCCATGCAGCTCATGAGGTGTAGGCACAATCCCCAGCTGACCCGAGAGCGGAGTCGAAACTGGCCTAGTCATGGCCTGAGAACCTGTCGTCATTCTGCAGTGAGGGACACAGAGGCCGTAATGGAGTCCAGGGACTTGCCCAGAAAGGTCATGACTTGCGAAGGATGCAGCTTGCACTTCCTGGGATTTGTGCGCAGGCCTAGAGCCGGATCATGAGATACTAGCAGTGATCAGGGGTTTAAAATCCAGGGGTCTGCCAAGACAGGCTCTCCACCACATGGGTTAGTCTTCAGCAGATTAGTCTAAACTAAATCCAAAATCCAAAACTTTTACCCTACGTGTGTGAATTTCTCATATTGGGATTTGCTTCCACAAGAAATCATATTCCTCACCTTGGGTCAGTAGCGGTTTTAGATACGGGCGACACGGGCGGTTGCCCGGGGCGGCATCGTGGTGGGGGGCGGCATCATGGGTATTGGCAAAAAATAAATTAAAAAAAGATTGTACTCATGTTGCCCCGACGTCAGCCAGTGCATATTGGGAATGGCATAGGCACCGATCGGTTTTCTATTGCCCATTTAGTGGAAGTAGGGGCACCCTTCGTTTGCGAGGTGCGCCTGCTGCTTGCGGTGCAGAGAGGAGGGGGCGAGGCGGCGGGGGGATTCTCTGACCGGCCGGAGCAGCATCTGATAACCAAAATAAAACAAAATAAAAACAAACCAACAAACACGAAAACACCAGACATAATACAGACTTATAATTTGCACCGATGTTTTTTTGAAATTCTATACACGAAAAGTGAGCGTGAGAGCCCTCGGTGCGCCTGCTTGCTGCTGAAGTCAAAGTAAACTTTATTGTCATCTCCGCTACAGTCCAGTATATAGAGAGACGAGACGACGATTCTCCAGTTACAGCAGTGCAAGTAAACAAACAATATATATATGAAGAGTAAGAAAATAAATATACACTTTAGGACTCGGGGTAAAGGGATCAATAACAATTTAAAATTTACAGTTTGATGATTTAAAGTCTCACACACAACCTGTCGAAAGGGGAGGGGGGGGCTGCTTCCACATAGAGCACATTTCATTTATAATGTTGTAAATCCAAGTCCATTATGTATTCATGATTTGAATCCTGGGTTGTGTGAAATCTCAAAAATGCACCCTAGACAAAGTGAATCTGTGAACTAAGGTGTAGGTGTGTTAGGTTATGTGGTGATCCTTGGGTTGAGGGATGGGTGTTCATACTGGAGTGAAAAATTAAAACCAACAGAAGATGGACAAGAAAAGTTCAAAGCCATCAGGTCCTCAGTTCAGAAAAAAGAGAAAAGAAGAGGAAGAGGAACGACCCTCAACCTGCTGGGGCAGCAGGTTGAGGGTTGCAGATGTTAACAGACTCAATAAACTGATCTGCAAGGCCAGTAATGTTGTGGGGATGGAGCTGGACTCCCTTAGAGTGGTGTCTGAGAGGAGGATGTTGTCCAAGATAAGGACAATGCTGGATAATACCTCCCACCCACTCTATGATGTGCTGGCTATTTACAGGAGCACGTTCAGTGAGAGACTGAGATTACTAAAAGCACCACTGAATGACACATGAAATCATTCCTCTCCTTGGCCATCTCCCTGTACATCTCCTCCGTCTAATACACTCTAAACACGTGTTTACACTACTACGATAGTTACACCCTTTTGCATATGCTCTACTGTAAAATAATACATTTCACATAAAGTTCAAAAGTTAGCAGCGGTCCCCGCAAAAAAAGGTTGTCCGACAATATTTTCACGGACCGGTCTTTAAGGTGTCGCAGATAAATACAACAAAATAAAACCAGTACTGTTACCAAAAAAGAAGAAGATTTATTCATAACACACGGGAAAAGACCCAGGGACACTGAGTTAATGATGAAAATGATTAAAAAAAATTAAGACTGAAAACCATAAATTTCATACCCGAGTCTCAACTGTTGTGGCCTAGTACCAAATGAGTCACGGACCAGTATGGGTCCGTGGCCTGGGGACCGCTGGGTTAGTGATAAATGTCAATCATGTATATTTTACCTGTGTAAGATTCTCATCTCAGTAATATTCTTGATATTTATAATTGAGCGATTTGTTTATATTAGTGCTATTTCTTAAATTTGTAAACTTTGTAATATATTGTATTATTTAATTAGTTTAGTGTGTTATTGTCTTGGAGTGACTGTAACCCACATAATTTCCTTGGGGATTATTAAAGTATTAGTAGTCTGTATTAGTAGTATATGGTGGAAAAACAGTCTTGCAGTGCCTCTAAGGACCCTTCTGGCCACACACTCACCTGCTTACAAAGTGGTTTGGTGACTTTGACCAGGAGCCTGCATGCTGGCATTAGCATAACAGTGATGTGATCACAGGCACCAAAGTAGGGGAGGGGGAGGGCTTTGTAATTTCTTCTCTGGGTAGTGAAAACATTATCCAGCATGTTGTTTCCCCCGTATAGGAAATTTAATGTTTGTGTAGTTTAGGAAGCACAGTTTTTGGGTCTGCATTACTGAAATCGCCTGCCAGGACAAGAAACGCATCTGAGTGGGCCGTCTGCTGCTCACTGACATGCTGATACAGTTCATTCAGTCCTTCACTCCTGAAGAAGTCACGTTGATGAGCGATAAAGCGTTTCTTCCAATGAAAACACTACGTCCAGATGAACAGAATCAACTTTTGGGGCCTCACTCCTGTTGTTGTTATTGGAGCAAGGAAGGATATAGACAGCAACAAACAGTATGGCTGAAAATTCCCGGGGTAGGTAGAACGGTCTGCACTTTATGATCATAAGTTCCAGCAGTGGTGAACAGTGTTTGCAAGCGACAACAGCATCGTGACACCAGGCATCGTTGATGTAAACACAGAATCCCCCTCCACAAGCCTTAACCCCTTCGGCGAGAGCTCTGTCTGCCTGGAAGCATGCTAACGAGTTGAATGGCAGTGTCGGGAATGTTATTGTTAAGCCATACGTATATACATGTGATATATACATATCACATTCGATAAGTGTTTATGCTCAACATAATTCTAAAGAGGTGCCATCTCCAACCAGACCTTTCTCAACAAGGCATTTCAGTCCAAATAGCAACTTCTCTTTGGATGTTCAGATATTAGTACCTTTTTGAATAAACTCTAAAGCGTGCTCTGTCACCTGATTTGATGATGAAGACCACTATATTTCACCATTTTTTGATGTGATTGCCTTGATATGAATAGTAGTTCCTACATTAATTCATTTAATTCATAATCAGAATCATCACATTCTGAATTGACCTCAAGATGTTCTTCATCTTCAGACACAACTTTAATCACAAAGGAGAAGGATGGTTTCAGAGCCTCTGGGGCTGTCAACCGTTAACTTCTGCTGCGCATTTTGTAAAATTCTGACAGGCGAGTATATAATATGAAGCTGTCAATTGCGATGTTGTTAGAACTCCCTTGCAGAGAATCTTCATATGTTTTGTTCCTTTACTGCTGAGTGTTCACGCAGTGTGGGTGGAGTTTACAGAAGTGACATTTCAGTGACTCTTTAAACTATTTGTGTTTCTTTCGCAGTTTTACAGCATCCTCAAAAAATATCACAACATATTTAAATGACACCTCTGTTTTCTTTTTTTAATTTTGATGGAAACGCCTTTCGTTTCCAGTTGTGTTCTTGAACACAACTGTGCTATTTCATGAGGAGCTACATATCTTAATTGTAAAACAAATTTGTAAAGTTGAAAAAAAATGGACAGCATTTTGCTAACTGCCCTACAGAAACACAGCCAAAGCGGGCAGAATTCCACCCAACTGCCCATTTCTGCCAGACCTGACCTATACAGCTGAATGCAATCTCTTCAGGCAACAGATTAATCAGATTCAAAAAATAAAGATCTCATTAAAATAATCTGGAAGTTTTTTTCAGTATTTGATGAAGACACTATCTAGGCTTTTCAGACAGAACTCTGCTTTTGCTTTTTGGGTGAAACAGCATCCAGTTCATGGAGGCAGTGAAACAATAACATGGCCTTACAGTGACTCCATTCAGAAACTAATTACTTGCAGTTTACTAGAGTGAATGCCTTTGACGGACATACAGAGATCCTTTTGTAAAAAGCAGCACACTATTTTGTTGTTACGCAGGTCCAACACTAACTGGCACACATACAGCATTATAACTGGGGGCTTGGTGTCAAATTTACAGCCCATGAGTCACATCTGGCTGAAATGATATTGATGACTTAAAGCCGACTGAAGAACTGATAAAATTAGGAGCTGGCTAATGTGATACCCATTTTCCATTGTGGAGGACGAAAGGCCAGGCCATGCATAAAAATAAGGCTTTCATGAAAAACTGAATTGTTTGCTTACTTGGTAGCAGATAAACTTCAGTTCATCTGTTGTAAGCCAAGAGGGCAAGAAAGCAAAGTGGAGAAGAACTCAATGTTGAAAAGGTTTATTGCAAAACAACAAGTAAACACAGATGAGCATGTCAGGCGAGGGAATTCCTGGTGACTGTTTGCATTATGGGAACAGGAGGCTCCAGAGCTTTTATTTCTCTCTCTCAAAGGAATACGTTTGAGGTGAGTGTGGCAGCTCACTTAGTTAATTCAGTATTCTTACTGAATTACCTAGAGTGGGACTATTGGTTTGTTTGATACAAACCAATAGTCGACACAGTCGTAGAAAGTTTGGCAGGTGGGTGAGTTGAAGTGGTGAATTCTCTAATAATGGATTACTGAGGGAATGGACCATCTTGGTGGCAAGAGGTCGGTCATACCTACCTACATAATCCAAATTAGATTTGGACAGAGTGGCAGGGGCAGATCTAGAGGGGTGGCATGGGGTGGCTTGTGCCACCCTAGTTTTGCATATGGCAGTGTTGTTTATTAAAATAGGATAGCATTAACACTTTGAGCCCAGCAACACCCGTGGAAAGGGGAAGAGATCCTCCTGGACCCTCTTTGAACAAGACTCAGTGGTCCATCTGCATCTAAAGGACAAAGGTCACTCCTTCGAGGACACCAGTGTTCACATTTTGGACAGAGAAGACAGATGGTTTGAAAGAGGAGTGAAAAGAAGCCATTCACTGTGAATGACCCTCTTTGAACAGAGGAGTTGGCTCACGACACCAACTGTTTGCCATCTATAATCCAGTTTTGAGATCCCTTTCCCAGACGCCTTAATGCCTTCTGACCTCAGGAAATCACATGATAGGGTGGGGGTAGGGTTTCACAATGAGTTCACCCGAAACCTTGGCTGATTGTGACCTACACCTGTTTTCACATATTGCCTCGTGTGATTAAGGTAGAGGATCATTAGGGGGTCCATTGTCCCTCTTGGTGGGACACTCCCATAGGGCTTAAATCTGGGACTCTCCACCATTTGACCGTCGAAGTGAAGAAGCTTCTTGGATGAGAGGTTGAACTTCTTCAAGCAACTTAAAGAAGTCCAGACACCTTTCGTTTCCAGGCTCCTTAGAAAATGCTTTTTTTTTTTTTAAGTTTTGGGAGTGCCAGCAACAAAAGCCATTGAGCGAGAGTTACACTCGAAGTAGCACAGGAATAGAGCTGGAGGGAAAGAGAGAGAAAGAGAGCCAGGGACAACAGCGTCACATTATATTAATCATTATAGTAATCATCCACAACTATTTTCAGTTGCGGATGATAAAGGATTCAGAAAGTTTATTCATGCAGGCCTATATGACAGAGAATGTGCATCTTCTTTTTGTTTTCATATTATAATTTATATTTAATTGTGTTGTGGTTTGCAGTGTTTTGTGTTGTTTCACTTTAAATTTGTAAAAGGAAAAAGCTGAAAATTTAAATAGTTAAAAGTTGGTTTTTGTATTATATGATTTATTTATTACATTTTATGTGGAGTGAATAAATAAAAGTATATTTATGGTGGCCTCTAGAGACAAAGTACGTACAAACTCCAAAACATGTTCAAAACACAACAGAAGTGCTCCAGAATGCTAGGCCCAGTGTTGAGCTTTTGTTACCTAGTGGCTACACAAGCCAGGAAGTACCAGCGATTTGGTGTGTGGTAGCAACAGGTAAATGAACATTTTTTTTTAATTTTTTGAAAATATATATGAGTGCTTGTAATACACGTATGCTTTCAATTGTGTAATTTAAGTGATCTAGGTAGCTCTGTTTTGGAAGTTCAGTTAACGCTAGAAATGTGTTTTGGAGTTTGTACGTGCTTTGTCTCTAGGGGCCACTGTATATATTTATATATAAACATATATAAATAAAACCACGTTTTTTTTTTACATTAGTAATTCCTTTTGTACATAATTTTATGTTGTTTTTAATAATAAATTAATTAAAGCAACAAAACAACCTGAAGAGCTGGTTGGAAGCCGAAAGAGTTTTTAGTGAGCCGGAATTCCCATCACTAATGGTTGTGTCAGTGAGGGTACTAATGTAGGGTACTAATGCATGTCACAAAGGCAGACTGCAGTGTAAACACTGTCTGCCGGTGGAAAACAGGAGGAATAACACATGTTGTCAGGCCTGCAGGGTTTATCCCTGTGGTATGCTCAGTCTTCGGCTGGACAAATATTTTTTGTTTAGTGGCATAAATAATTTGTGGAGCATCTTATTGTGACTCCTGATTGTTCTCTCATTTTATTTATACTAGTATTTTTAAATTGTTGTATATATTTAAAAAACATCCATCCATCCATCCATTCGCTTCCGCTTATCCTTTTCAGGGTCGCGGGGGGCGCTGGAGCCTATCCCAGCTGTCATAGGGCGAAAGGCGGGGTACATCCTGGAGAGGTCGCCAGTCTGTCGCAGGGCTAACACATAGGGACAGACAACCATTCACACTCACATTCACACCTAGTGGCAATTTGGATTATCCAATTAACCTATCCCCACAAGCTGCATGTCTTTGGACGGTGGGAGGAAGCCAGAGTACCCGGAGAGAACCCACGCAAACACGGGGAGAACATGCAAACTCCACACAGAAAGACCCCGGCCTGATGTTGGAATTGAACTCAGGACCTTCTTGCTGTGAGGCAACAGTGCTAACCACCGTGCCGCCTATATTTAAAAAACAAACAAACAAAATGCCAGATGCATTGGCTGCATTTTTAGATAAATAATTGTATAAAACTTCATTGTGTGCATAGGTTTTCAAAATTTACAATTTATCTTTGCATTTCAAGTTATGAAAATAATCTACTAAACATTTCTGTGGTTTTTACAGTAAAAATATAACTACTAATATGATTATATATATTTTTGTGTGATTTCAGGTCACTTGTGTTAATACAGTATGCCAGTGAAAATAAAAGCAAATTCAGATATGTGAGGTTGAGCTGAAAAGAAGGATACCAAGCAAGGGAAGTGAAAACAAAAACATTTGAAGGTGAAATATAAATGTAAAATCAAAAATAGTAAAAAATGGCCCATCATATTTGGGGCCTCAGAGGGTTAACCCAACAAATCATGAAAAATTAGGTTACATTTTTATTCATGACAGTGCCAATTCCTGACTTTTGTGTAAATTTAAGCATGTTACAATTTAATTTTTTCAAACAAAAAAAGCATGATATGTAAGTTAGACTCGTGTTTGCAAATGAAATGCCCCATGTTGTGCAGGTTTCTGGATTTTATACTTATTGGTAGTGGTGGGCGGATCAATCCAAATATCGATAGTATCTATCCCAAGTCGGGATCGGTATCGGATCGATACTAGCCTGGTTAGATCGATTCTTTACTTTGAGTTCTGCTTGTTTGCTATGCTGTGCTTTTGGCAAAAACGAAACAGCCAGGTCGCTGGACTCGCTGCTCCTGTGTCAGCGGAGAGCAGGCACTTTGCTCCCCCCCACCCCCCTCTTATGTTTCGGTGTTGCGCCGACACGTCACGTGACTTGGACATTTTCGGGGTTATTAAGTTGTTTACATATTAATTATATTTTTACCAATTGTTTTTGTTGTTGAGAATTTTAATTGTAATTTTTGTATTATAGTTTATCAACAGTATTTGTTTTAATTTGTTTACTGGTTTGCGTGCACTTAAGATTAACAAAAAAAAAAAGATCGCCACCACGGCATTTTCATGCTTCGCCGCATCATTTATTCTTACAATAATCACACGGTTGCTGTAACTACATTCAACGGCTGCAGCTTTCCCGCTCTCCCAGCTCACCACCACCAAACCTGCAGCGGCATCGCAGAACACGCCCTGCCACTAACCCCCATTGCCCGCTTCACCCCACCCCGCGAGCAGGCGAGGGAATCGGCCCAGACCATCGGTGCTAGTGATGGGATTTCCGGCTCTTTTTAGAGATCCGGCTCTTTCGGTTCGGCTCACTAAAAAGAGCCGGCTCTTTCGACGCCGAACCGGCTCTTCAGGTTGTTTTGTTGCTTTAATTAATTTATTATTAACAATAATATAAAATTATGCACAAAAGTAATAACTAACGTAAAAAAAAAGTGGTTTTATTTATATATGTTTACATTTAAATATACGGTGGCCCCTAGAGACAAAACACGAACAAACTCCAAAACACATTTCTAGCATGAACTGAACTTCCAAAACAGAGCTACTAGATCACTTAAATTACACAATTGAAAGCATGTGTGTATTGTTTGTGTATTTATACACAGGCACTCATATATATTCAAATAATTAAAAAAAAAAGTTCATTTACCTGTTACTACCACACACCAAATCCAGTCGTTGGTACTTGCTGGCTTGTGTAGCCACAAGATAACAAAAGCTCAACACTGCGCCCAGCATCCTGGAGCACTTCTGTTGTCTTTTGTACATGTTTTGAGTTTTTACGTGCTTCGGAGTTTGTACATGCTTCAGAGTTCGTATGTGATTTGAAGTTTGTATGTGCTTTGTCTCTAGGGGCCACCGTAAATATACTTTTATTTATTCACTCCACATAAAATGTAATAAATAAATCATACAATACAAAAATCAACTATTCACATTTCAACTTTTAACTATTTAAATTTTCAGCTTTTTCCTTTTACAAATTTAAAGTGAAACAACACAAAACACTGCAAACCACAACACAATTAAATATAAATTATAATATGAAAACAAAAAGAAGATTCATATTCTCTGTCATATGGGCCCGCATGAATAAACTTTCTGAATCCTTCATCATCTGCAACCAAAAATAGTTGTGGATGATTACTATACCTTTCTAATGTGACGTTGTTGTCCCTGGCTCTCTTTCTCTCTCTCTCCCTCTGGCTCTGTTCCTGTGTGTAACTACCGCCCCTCCCCCCTCTGCCCAGGGAGAGAGAGGGTGAGAGAAAAAAAAACCACATGGCGGCTCGCCATAAGGAGCCGGCTCGCGTCGTTCACGTCAAAGAGTCGGCTCTAAGAGCCATTGCGTTCGCGAACGACCCATCACTAATCGGCGCTCCATGCCCCGGCCCAGCGACACCACCTGGTGGAGGCGCAGGCAACCACTCTGGCGGTCGCCTGCGCCCCCAGCGGAAGCCCGGGAGCTGGCCTGATGGCCACCCATATGGCAAGCAGCGGCGGCGCAGCAGGAGTGGAAGTGAGCTGGGGCTCACAGGCAGCTGGGCAGACGACCATGCAGCCTGCGTGCCGAAGCGGACAGCATGCCGCCCTCAGATAGCATGCCGCCCTCAGGCAGGACCCCCGCGCACCTCGACCTCCATCTCGGGGTGAGCCTCTGAGTGATCCACCCTTACAGTGATCACCCGGTTGCTGTAACAATAGCCTACATTCAACGGCTGCAGCCCTCCTGCTGTCAGCTGTACACATCAGCACCAAAAACAAGTATAGCACAAGCAGCGTACAGGTTTTAAGCCGGTGAGGCATGATTGTAGATGCAGTGAAGGTGAGTCCATCTCATCTGCAGCAGCATCGCAGACCACGGCCCTCCACAATAATAAAGGATTTTTTATTTAATTTCAAATAAATTATTTCTCCTTGGCTAAATTCATGTGTTATGTAACTGAAATGTTTAATTATGTGGGCTGCAAAAAATAATTAATTTTCTATATCTATATCGTCTATAACATTAATATTTATATAGTCTATAACTATATTTATGTGAAATATTTATACTTATTGCATTTGAATCATTTCGCCATATATAACACCTGCGTATGTCTTTTTAAAAAAGGCTTTGATTTTACCACCCCATCTGATTTCCATGTCACCCTAAGAAAATTTTCCTAGATCCGCTCCTGCAGAGTGGAACACCAAAACAGCAACAGACCAGTGCAGTACTATGACAGTGACTGCTTAGCTTTGATGGCAAATCTCTTGTGTTGGAGAGTGGACTAGATATCATCATCATCATCATCATCATCATTTATTTATTTATATAGCACTTTAAAAACACACCTGGTAGACCAAAGTGCTGTACAATACCAATATGCACATAGTAATAAAACCAGACATAGCAATAAAGTTAAAAAAAACAATAAAAAAATGTCAGTTACCCACAGAGTTAAAAGCCAGGGAATAAAAATAGGTTTTTAATAAAGACTTAAAAACTGGCACTGATGTAGCCTGTCTAATATGGAGAGGAAGGTTATTCCAAAGCATCGGCGCGGCAACAGAGAACGCTCGGTCTCCTCTAAGTTTCAGCCGTGACTGGACCGAAAGCAGCAACTGCTCAGCTGACCGAAGGGAACGAGTGGGGACGTGGGGCTTCAACAAGTCAGACAAATAGATATGTACCTTCTAACTTTAAAAAATGATTTAGATTTTTAAAAACGTTTTATTTTCAGACATATTTCAGCTGACATTTTCAGATTTCTACTTTAAACTATCAAAACTATTCGTCATTGATAAAGAGTCAGAGCTCTTGAATCATATCTATCTGATTGATTCCAGGCAGTTTTTGCATGTAAATGGGGAGTAACAGTTAGTCATGAGTTCCACAGTGTTCTCTGCTAGGACAAATACTTCGATTGGAGTTAATCTAATTATATTATTACTATATACTCATGTATAATCTAAATAAAGCACAGTCATGGATAACCCCTAATCTCCTACTTCTGAATTCAGATAAAACAGATATTTTACTCAGTTCTAAAGATCTTAGAAGATGGCACTACCTTGCCCCCAAGTAAGACAGGAATTTTGAAGTAGCTTTTAATCAGGATATGTTCTTCAGCAGGCACATTTGAGAAATGATAACCAAAAAATCACCAAGTCTCTAATCCTCATTATTCTCAGCTATTCTTTAACCAACAACCACATTATCTCAAGCACCAAAATAATATTGTGTAGTTTCCCTCATACTTTGAGAGCAACTGTGACCCACTGGGCCCTGGACACTGGACCTGTGGGTGTTCTCTGCTCTCTGGCTCTGAAATGTTGGGAGCTTTGGGTCCTGTAGTATGTACGGCAAACCCAATGCGGACCAGTTTTGTTCCAGCACATCCTGCAGATATGCAACTGGATGCAAATCTGAGCACTTTTAAGCTGGTCTTGTTGTGTTTTTAAAGTAATTCCTTTGCATTATGTGTCAAAGTAACATCCACATAAATAACTCCCTTAAAACTCTATTGTCACACACAAATGTTACTTACTTCATCTGTCACTGGTTTTAAATGTTGAACCTATTTCTAGATATCTCAATTTCTTCTTGTTTTCTCTGTCCACATTTAATCGAATGTCTCTATTAGTGATGGGATTTCCGGCTCTTTTTAGAGAACCTTTTTAGAGAACCTTTTTAGAGAAATTAATTAAAGCAACAAAACAACCTGAAGAGCCGGTTCGGAACCGAAAGAGCCGGCTCTTTTAAGATAAGATAAGATAACTCTTTATTGTCATTGCACAGTCATACATAGTACAGTAGTACAATGAAATTGGAAAACTGTTCTACGTCGGCACTACATATAACACAACACGACACGATATGACACATCACAACGCAACAAACAACACAACACAGTATATTAACTTAGTATAAAAAAGAAGAAGTGTATGTGTATTGCACACTGTTAATATTGCACATTAATTATTATTGCACCTTGTTATAAATATAAATATTATTATTGTTATTGTTTTAAACATTGTTACCTCCCCCCTAAAAAAGTCCAGGGAGGTAGCCAGTCAGGTCAGCTATTTACATTGATCAGGGCCATTGCTCTGTTGTAAAAGCTGTCCTTGAGTCTATTTGTTCGGGACCTCAGCAGCCTGAACCTCCTGCCAGACGGCAGCAGCTTAAACACCCGGTGTCCTGGGTGTGTGCAGTCCCGTAGGATGCTGAGTGCCCTCTTGAGACAGCGAGTGCTGTACAGGTCCTTCAGGGAGGGAAGAGGATGTCCAGTGATTTTTTGGGCCATATTGATGACCCTCTGGAGTGCCTTTATGTGTGCTGTGGTGTGTGCTGCGCTGCAAACTTGATGACTGTGTTGTCTGGGTGGGAACTAACACAGTCATGTGTGTACAGAGTGTACAGTAGGGGACTCAGTACACAGCCTTGTGGAGAGCCGGTGTTGAGGCTGAGGGCTGAGGAAAGATGAGGCCCCACTCTAACTCTCTGTACACGGTCTGAGAGGAAGTCTCTGATTCAGCGGCAGGTGGTAGAAGGATTTGGCTCTGAACCGGCTCTTCAGGTTGTTTTGTTGCTTTAATTAATTTATTATTAACAACAATATAAAATTATGCACAAAAGGAATTACTAATGTAAAAAATGGTGGTTTTATTTATATATGTTTATATATAAATATATACAGTGGCCCCTAGAGACAAAACACGTACAAACTCCAAAACACATTTCTAGCGTTAACTGAACTTCAAAACAGAGCTACCTAGATCACTTAAATTACGCGATTGAAAGCATATGTGTAATGTTTGTGTATTTATACACAAGCACTCATATATATTCAAATAATTTAAAAAAAAATTTCATTTACCTGTTACTACCACACACCAAATCCGGTCCTTGGTACTTGCTGGCTTGTGTAGCCTCTAGGTAACAAAAGCTCAACACTGGGCCTAGCATTCTGGAGCACTTCTGTTGTGTTTTGTACTTGCTTGTGACTTTGTACATGTTTTGGAGTTTTTACGTGCTTCTCTAGGGGCCACCGTAAATATACTTTTATTTATTCACTCCACATAAAATGTAATCAGAATCAGAATCAGAATACTTTATTGATCCCTGGGAGAAATTATTTTTTGTTACAGTGCTCCATTATAAACCAACATTAAGACAAGACAGACAATACACTAACTAAGAATAGTACAATATATACATATATATACATACATACATAAGTCACTCATAAATAAATAGCTGAAAAAGAAACATGTGTAGTTGTAGCAGCAAACAGTGTGTTAAGTGGATGCGTTGTACAGGGAGATGGCCACAGGCAGGAAAGATTTCCTGTGTCGTTTAGTGGTGCTTTTTGGTAATCTCAGTCTCTCACTGAACGAGCTCCTGTGACTGACCAGCATGTCATGGAGTGGGTGGGAGGTGTTATCCAACATATAATAATATAATATACCGTATTTCCCGGACTACAAAGCGCACCTGAATATTAGCCGCACAAGCTAAAATCAGGGGAAAATCCTGTTTTGTACATACATTAGCCGCACCTGACTAAAAGCCGCAGGTGTTTCAATGTTGACTTATCATATGTAAGAGAATATGCACAAAGGGAATTGTCAGGAAAGAGATGGCTGTTTGGAGACACACCCCTTTTATTAATATTTTGAAAAACAAGTTATGGGTACATATTTGCACATGTAGTACATAACAGTAACCTATAGCACACCAGAAAAATAGATTCGGACTACCTTTTAGGCTCAGGTGCAGTGACACAGCTTTAACAAGAAGAAAAGTCAGTCATTCACCACCATCTTTCTCTTCTTCCTGCGCAAAAAACCACCAAAGTCCTCTTCTCCAGTGTCGGAAACGAACAGGCTCAGGATGGCTTCGTCATCCACTCTCCGCTTCTCTCCTTCGTTGTCACTTTCAAAACAAAAGAAATCCTCGTTGTCAGTGTCGGAGTTGAACACCCTCAGAAGGGCCGTGGCAGTGTCCTCCTCTCCATCATGCAGCAGTCCAGCCCTTCAAAATCCGTTGGTGATCGTGGATGTTTTCACACTTTTCCACGCTGTCAGAATCCACCGGTGGAGTTGAGCATAACTTGCTTTTCGCAAGTTTATCGCCACTCATCATCCACGCCTCTCGCTGAACGCGTAGCGCTACTTTGAAGTTTGTTTTTCGCGCTACTTCGTACGGCACTACGTTGCCTGGCGGACGGACATGTGACTAACATACCACTCTTGAACCCCGATCCTTCCGCTAGGCAACGTAGTGCCGTACAACAGCGGAACAAACAAAACAAATCGTCTTACGATATGACAAAAATCATGGACAATCCATAGAAAAGCCGCACCTGACTAAAAGCCGCAGGGTTCAAAGCTTGTGCAAAAAGTAGCGGCTTATAGCCCGACAATTACGGTAATATAATATAATAATAAATAAATCGTATAATACAAAAACCAACTATTCACAGTTCAACTTTTAACTATTTAAATTTTCAGCTTTTTCCTTTTAAACAAATTTAAAATGAAACAACACAAAATGCTGCAAACCACAACACAATTAAAAATAAATTAAAATATGAAAACAAAAAGAACATGCATATTCTCTGTCATATAGGCCTGCATGAATAAACTTTCTGAATCGTTTATCATCCGCAACTGAAAATAGTTGTGGATGATTACTATACCTTTCTAATGTGAGGTTGTTGCCCTGGCTCTCTTTCTATCTCTCTCCCTCCCGCTCTGTTCCTGTGCTACTCAGTTTAACTACCGCCCCTCCCCCCTCTGCCCAGCGCAAAGCACAAGGCTCGCGTGCGGAGTGAAGCGGGGAAAAAAGTGCAAGAGAGAGGGTGAGAGAAAGATTTTTAAAAAAAAGCACCACGGCTCGCGATAAGGAGCCGGCTCGTGTCGTTCACGTTAAAGATCCGGCTCTAAGAGCCATTTCGTTCGCGACCGACACATCACTAGTCTCTATATATCTTTATCTATATGGATAATCTATATAACTAGATACATTATCCACAGCTATATTTGAATTACATCACTGTGATTGTGCACTTATAAATGGTCTTTGAGTAGGCTGTATAACTTAGAAGTAAATTAAAACTAAATGTCTTTACGACTTCTCTTTCAGAGACATTTTAAAGGTCAGGAAATATGTATATTTCTTATTTAACTCAAAGTCTGCCCTGTTCATTTGCATTTTCTATAAAAGAAGTAGCATAATATGATGTACAAATACTGCAGGGATACTGCTACACAGTCAAAGCAGAGCATGTTTTTTTTTTTCATGTGCACAGCTTTATGAGAGACTCCAAAAGGTCAAGAACATCAAACTTTTCAGAGCTGAACAGAAATGTGAAAAGGATAAAGGATAAAGATTTGCTTCAGGAAGTTACCACATAAAGGAAAACTGACAATAGAAACAAGAAAAAGAAGTCAAAAGAACAGGTGTCAGCTGGAGTTCAGTTACACACTGTTGGTGTCATACAAAATATTAAAGTACTATATGTAAAACTGGAGGCACCACCTTGACTTTGTAGCCTTCAAATAGCCTTAGTCATTTGAAATAAATTGTGGTGGTTTTAACATTGATACTCAAACCTCTACAAGCACCAATGTCAGAGAGATATAAAAATATCTAACATCTATCTTTCATAAACAGTATTCATATTGAATCAGGAACACCATCTACAAAGCTGTATAAAAAAATTACCCACAGCAATGCTTCTGTTCGGATGCACAAAAGCTAGAGAGGTGACGAGGTGAAAAAGTCAGTTATATCAGCAGTGAGCAGTACAAACACTATGCGCCAGAGCTTCATTACTGAGAACCCTTTTTTAACACAAATCATGAAACAGCTCTAAAGGTATGTTTTAAGGGAGAGCAGGGAGGATGGACAGGGATATTACCCAGTCACCTAACTGAAGTATTAAAAATTATGATGAAATAAGAATTTTACCACTATACATAAATTTGCTTACAGGGTAGTTATTAATTGTTATCTTTTTAAGAAAAGAATATATACCCAAAGTTAATTAAGAAATCCAGTAATGTTATTATGGAGATAGAGAGGAAAATGGAGAGAACAGTCTCAACAACACCAAAATGAATTTTTTACATGAGAGAATACTGTAAATTTCCACTTACAAAGTTGGTCTGGTTGTTTGCTTTACTCTATCTTTTCAGTTATTGCAATCGAAATCATTGTATTTCAGTAATATTTAGAAAACTTTTTTTTCATGCCATAAAATCTGAAAAAAGGGTGAGCAAGATAGTGGTGCATGAGGATGCAGTGGCTGTAAGCTGTCTGTTTAACAAAATATTCCAGCCGTCTCACAACCTACTGTTGGATTTTGCAAGACCACTGTGCTCTGCCTGGAGTGCTGTCATGTCTGGGAGACTGCGGCACTGGAGATGAGAGCGTGTGGGTCCAGGTCTGGCTTACCTCAGAATCAGAGAAACTTTAGTAATCCCAGAGGGAAATGTGCAAATATACATTGGGGGGGACGTGAGGTAAGGAAACAGGAGTGCAGTAAAGCGTGTTTAGTCCGGTTCAGTATGTGTAGGTCTGACCCAAGTGGATTAAAGAGTCTGATGACAGTAGGAAGGAACGGCCTCCTGTGTTGTTTCCTTAGACAGCAAGATTGAAGGAATCTTTTGTGGAAACTGCTCTTCAGATTGCCCAGTGTATTATGGAGGGGATGGGAGTCATTGTCCATGAATACCAGCAGTCTTGCCAGCATTCTGTCACTGACCACCTCCTCCAGGGTGGCAAGTTTCATGCCAACAACAGACTTGGCCTTCCTGATAAGTTTATCCAGTCTGGTTGCATTCTTTGCTTTGATGCTGGCACTTGAGAATGGCACAGCAAAGAAGATGATGCTCGCTAAAGACTGATAAAACTTATGAAGCAGGCTGCTGTGTTTGCTGAAGGACCTGAGCCTCTAAAGGAATTGAAGCAGGCCCAGACCCTTTTTATAGACAGCGTCTTTGTTGGTAAACCACTTCAACTTGTCATCCAACTGGACTCCCAACTAGCTGTAGGATGTGACTATTTTCAAATTAGTCCCACCAATGCAGATATGGGAGGGCAGGGATTTGTTCCTGCCAAAATCCAACACCAACAACTCCTTTGTTTTTTGCCATATTCAGCTGCGGGTGCTTGCTAGGCTAGTGAATGTGACTGTAGCTCAGGTAGTAGAGTGGGTCACCTACTAACCAGAAGGTTGTTGCTTCGATCCCAGTCTGTTGCAGTCTGCATGCCAAATATCCTTGGGCAAGATACTAACCCCAGGTTGCTCTCCGATGCATCCATCGGAGTGTGAATGTGTATGAATGTTAGTTAGGTAGCACTAAAAACCTAGCAAAGTGCTTGTGTGAATGGGTGTGATTGGGTGAATGAATTAGTTGTATAAAGCGCTTTGAGTGCTCAGATAGGAGTAGAAAAGTGCTATATAAGAACCAGTCCATTTACCATTTTCAAATCCCTGTTACCAAGAATCTTCCTTACAAACATGTGATCCATCATTCACAAATCAAATGCAAAAATGACGTGCTGATGGTCAAAAACAAGTGCATTTGTGACTGTCATCATGGAAACTTGCCTATATCTGCTTGTTTCAGATATGACAGTTCAGCTAACTGGCCGCTCCTTGCAACGGCGAATACAGTAAGAGAAGGGCAGGCGATCTTTGAATCTATGAACGTAACAACTGGTGCACTAACACCACCACATTTAGAGCAACCAAAAGTAGGTGTGGCAGGGATTATAACACAATACAGAGTACAGATGCAATGCTCCGGTGGCTATCAATATTGATGCCCTGCTGCATAAAGAATTAAACAATTTCTTTGAGACACCCTGCTGACTCCACACCGCTAATCTTCCCCCACAGACCTCCAACCCTCATCCACTTATTTTACATGAACACCAATAAAAAAATATTTCAGTTTCTGAGAACCAAGACAAGAGAAGTTTTCAAGCACTCACTTGGCTCCTGAGTGCCTAAAAGCTAGCTGGAGCTCTCAAATCTACCTGTTGGGGGAAAAAAAGCTTTGTGATAACTACAGTCAGTGGAAAGCTTGGGGCAGCAAATAAAGCAGGAAAGCAACTGTCTGCTAAAAGCAGAAATCCATGGAAGGCAGTGATGGTGCAATCAACAGGAAAAAAACACCCCACTTGAAATTTTAAAGGGTTTGTTAAGTCGAGTGAGTCTTCAGTTTGGTAAAAGTAGCACGTGTTTATGTGTGTCCATGTGTGTGTGTTTGATGTATGGTGTATAGCTGTATTTGTGCTCTGTGAGCAGGACAGTCATCTTGTGTTTGATCATATCAGGAGCACTGCATGGCCATTTTTCACTGTCTGCCATTATTCATTGATGAAACAACAATTTCCGGGAGCCAACTCCACCACCTCCCCCTACATCACCAAGACAGCTCTGATCTTTTGCTAACAGGAGACCCCTGAGCCGAATGTGAAACCTGCTGGTTTCTTATAAAGTTCACAACAACAATGTCATCAAAGGGCACTAATAGCTACACACTAGATACATACAGTCATTATCTCACATGACTGGTAAAACTCTCTACAGGATGATTTAACCAGTTTAATCTGAAATTATTTACAGAAACTCGGCCATATTTTTCATGTGTAACCTCAGTGCAGCTACAGTGAAAGTACGCATGATTCACAGGACCCTCTGTTCTCATTTTAGTCCCATCAGCTGGCCCTATTTTCTCTTTCAGCTGTCATATCTCATTTGGTATATCTTGCCCTTGCCAGGCACTGTCCCCTTGACACAGTGTCACTGCTGTTGGAGCTTTTCTGACATCCTCCAAGCAATGATGAGGTCATAGTTGCTAAAGAGGAACATTTTTCCAGTGGGCAAAGTCAGAGAGGGTGACCCAGCTGATTGTAAGGCTTTGAAAAACATGCTCCTTGTTTTGGTACATGTACTAGCTCAGGCTTATTTTAGATATAGTACAGTCCAATTGATAATAATAATAAGTTTGACATGCACCAGCAAAGCACTTACAAAGTGGCATTAAAACTTTTTGAAAATATTTATGAATTATATACAGATAAGGATGCAATTATTAGCTCCCCTATGAAATTTAAAGTTTTGTCCAAATTTTCCCAAGTGTGTTATTTTTCTGAGCAAGGGAATTTAAACATAGCTTTTCTAAACATACTAGTTTTCCAGTATGCTTAGAATTCTGCAGTTTTTCTTGAATTCTTCAGAATTATTTCTAATTGCACACAATAACAAAAACAATTACCAGGGTCAATATTATTGACAGACTGGAAAACAGACTTTTTCTTGATGCATAACACAAACCACTGCTATGCAATGATATGCTTTACCTTAATAATGCTCAATGCTTGTAAAATCAAGCATCATTTGAAAAACAAGCTTGGCAGAAGCAAGAAGCAAATGATTTCAAAGACTCTGGAAAGAAAACTATTAAGCGATATGACTAAAGACCCCAGAACAACTGCCAAGACACTAGTTAATGACTTAGCCAAGTCAGGAACTGTAGTCTCATAGAAGATAATCACTAGAACCCTAGAATGGACTGCGAGGTGGCGAACCAAGAAAAACTTCTTCTGCAGAAGAGACAACTTCAAGCCATGAGTATTTTAAGGACAACATGATGTACACTGAAAGTGTGTCCTTTGAGTTTGAATATATCTCTCCCTTCTTTTTTCAAACATAAGTTCTCATTTCATTTCATCTGACCAAAGATGTTGTTATACTCGACTGTGTATCTAAATCTCTTTTACAGTGGTGGTATTGCAGTTGTTAGAGTACAGGACACACATGTAGAGTACCTGTTCAATAAAGCCAATTTAACTTATTTTAACTGATTTGCTAAAAACAAAAGTGATTTCTGTTTCTCCTAATACACATTAGAATGATTTACTAAACACAGGTTGCAACAAATAACACAGTAGCTAATACGTCAAATAATGTAATTATTATAGAAGACCTTTATGAAAATGTGTGGTATTAGTTGAGCTAAAATAAAGAAGGTAAAAAAAACAGAGAGCTCACTGTGAAACACACTGAACAACTCATTGTTTATATTTTAAAATTCACCTCACAGGTTTCTACAAAAATAGAGGAAACACATTTTAAATACATTAACCTCCTAAACCCGAACTCTTCAATGGCATGCATTTTTAATTTATCTTTGATATTTGGGCTGATTGGCACCTGATGAATGTAAAAATAAAGAATTACCAGATTTTTTTACCTAATTTTTGTTTCTGAGAAAAATGAGATCCACATATGAGCATATTTGTTTAAAATTTCAATAGAACAGTGGCAGTATAATGTCCTCGTAAGTGGATATCAGGCCCTTGTAGAGCAAAATGTAGTATTTTGGTCTAGACAACCCAAAATGTGATGTCCACATTTGTGGACGCCAGGTGCTAGGAGGTTAATTATTGTGGAACTAGAACAGTTAAAGTTTATCATATTGTCCACATCTGCCTCCAATCACCAGACCTGCCGTACGATGCGCCAGACTGCAGCCCTTCACCTCCTCCGCTCTGCTCTGCAGGTCTGAAAATTATCCGATTTCACTTTTTATTTACTCAGATTAATTCTGGACTCTGTGCTCAATTCAGCTATGCTGCACAGCCATCAATCTGCTTGGTTCTGCATGCACACTCCCTATTCTGATCCACTATTTTGCCAAAAAGTCGAGGTTTGCTAAACAATGATATTTTGGGGTGTTTAGTGTGCGTATGAAGGCTTACCTTGAAGCACAGGCTACAGGCTAGTGCTTAAACAATGGAAAAAACAGAAACTTTATCCAAAAACCTCTCATGCTGCTTTCCACTTTTTCTTTGGTCATTTTAGCCTTTTTGGCCAGGGTGAAAGGAGTATCTGCCATCAAACAAGAAGACAGCATGTAACTACGACGGTGTTTGCTAGTTCACCTTACATGCATTAATGTAATAACGTGGTTAGCCTACTCAACGTAAATTACACACGAACAACATTAAGCCACTCACCCAGAGAAGAACGGCTGCTGCTACCATCATCATCCATCATCATTTCTGCTACACTGGCAGGACTAGGGGCCAGGACTCTCCTCTTCGGGTTCTTGGGGGATGTTGCTAACTCCGGGTCCGCTAACAGGCACCACACCCACAGTAGATGTGCTCGGTGTGAGGTCTTGCAGCAAGCTATCAAATCCGGTGCATTTCTCGGCTTTTAAAAAAACGCTATGTGTCGCCAGGTGTTTCATGAGATTCGAGGTGTTACCTCCTTTGCACAGTATCACCTTAAAGCACTTGTTGCAGGCTGCTGAGATTGCATCTTTTGCTGTGAAGTACAGCCAGACTTTTGACCGCTTCGTCTTGGGCATTTTTAATCTGTAGCTCTGCTCTAAAAGAATGTATGTACCTGGGCCCGCCTACTATCCTTGGAAAGGTAAAATGATTGGCTAGAATTCAAAGTGTATGACATCTCAGGGAAAAAAAAGCACCGAAATAAAGCACCGAAATATGCGCTGCTTTTCAGCCTGGTTACTACCGTTTATGTCAGAACCGGTACCCATCCCTACAGGTTGCTGGTAAACAAGATCTTTGTGTTAAACTAATTTTTCTCTGCCACGAGTGTTGACGCTCTTTTTTGATGGAGACCTGGATTCGCTCTGGTGAGTCTCTTCCCTTTTCTGAGCTTCTCCCACCGGACTGTGCCTTTTTTAGCTCCCCAAGGCTTACTGGTACAGGCGGCGGTTTAGCCTCGGTCTCTAAATGTATATACAAAGTCCGACAGCTACCCTCTCCTTTCTACCTCAGCTATGAGGTTCAACTTCAGGAGATGACTGCCTCGCGAACTACTGTTTGTTGTGGTTTACCGGCCACCTAAATATAATAAGACTTTTATTCATGAATTTGCTGACCTTCTTGGTTTAGTTATTTTTAAATATGACTGTGTGCTTATTGTTGGTGATTTTAACATTCATATATCTGCTGTAATGACGATTCGTTAGCCAAAGACTTCCTTGCATTAAGAGATTCTTTTAATCTCGCCCAGTGGGTTAACCAACCAACCCACGCTAAGGGCCATACTCTCAATTTGTTTTTTTCATATGGCTTGGACATTTGCATTAAGGATATAAGCAATGTTAGGATTTCTGATCACTTTCCTGTTATCTTTGATGTTAACTTATGTAATTATGAACCTCACCCTGAGGCTCTCTTACACCCTACATGTATAATTAATTCTGGAACTGTGCAGAAGTTTTCTATGTCTACTCTTAAAAGCCTTATCTCTACTTTTAAGATTACGCTTAAAACTTTCCTTTTTGCTAAAGCATATAGTTAGGGCTGGACCAGGTGACCCTGAATCCTCCCTTAGTTATGCTGCAATAGACATAGGCTGCCGGGGGATTCCCATGATGCATTGAGTTTTTTCCTTTCCAGTCACCTTTCTCACTCACTATGTATTAACAGACCTCTGCATTGAATCATATCTGTTATTAACCTCTGTCTCTCTTCCACAGCATGTCTTTATCCTGTCTTCCTTCTCTCACCCCAACCGGTCGCAGCAGATGGCCGCCCCTCCCTGAGCCTGGTTCTGCCGGAGGTTTCTTCCTGTTAAAAGGGAGTTTTTCCTTCCCACTGTTGCCAAAGTGCTTGCTCATAGGGGGTCATATGATTGTTGGTTTTTTCTCTGTATCTATGAAGCGCCTTGAGGCGACTTATGTTGTGATTTGGCGCTATATAAATAAAATTGAATTGAATTGAATATGTCTTTTCCGAAACTTGCCGCCTCCATTCCCGACTGCTCCCTATTTCCCATGGTTGATGAATTTGCTAGCACCATTTTTTCCACATGCTCCTCCATCCTCAATACTGTTGCCCCTGTTAAAATGAAGCGCCCTAGATCCTTTTGTTTAATATTGTTTAATATTTTCAATTCATTGGTTAACCCCTGTCCTGATATGCCACTGTCGTGCTCTCCTACTCTCTGCGAACAATTTCTAACTCACTTTATTCATAAAGTTCTATATCTTAAGTCCTCGCTCCCTTTAGTGTCAAGTTTTATTCCCACCTCTGCTTGTTCATCATCATTCCAAAAGTTTGGCCGGTGTCACTCCATACTCTCAAGCGACTTATTGACCAATCAAAGAATACCTCTCCTGCCTACGATATCCTTCCATCTCGTATAGCTACCATTACTGTCCAAAATACTTGAGAGGATCATTCTTTCACAACTCCAGCCGTATTTGGATGCGAATGCCAATAATGATAAATTTTGGTCCGCTTACAAACCCTGTTATAGTACTGAAACAGCGAGTCCTCAATGACAGCCTTCTGATTGCTGACTCTGTACGCTCTTCAGTCCTGGTCCTACTAGAGCTATCCTCGGCCTTTGATATGGTAGATCATAACATCCTATTAGCGAGGCTTGAACACACAGTTGGCATTATAGGTGCCACCCTAGATTGGTTTAAATCACATCTTTCTAATAGATCTTTCTCGATCAATTTCGGCCCCATTTCTCCTCTGCTGCACCCATCTCCTGTAGCATGCCTCAAGGATCTGTCCTTGGCCCCCTGCTCTTCTCACTGTACATGCTCCCCTTAGGCGCAATCTTTGAGAAGTACAACATTGCACATCATTGTTTTGCTGACAACATACAGATCGATTTCGAGTTAACTGATGATCCTGCTATGTCTTTGCACGTTTTTGTGAGTGCAAAGACATAGCAGGATCAATGCGAGGTGAAAAATTGTCTTGCAGGTAACTCACTTATCCTAAATGACAGGAAAACTGAAATCATCATGTTTGACAGTAGTATCCCCCGTGGCCAACTCCAAGATGCCTTTGGTTCCATTGATAGTTTCCTCTCCGACACTGTTAGTGACCTGGGTGTTTTTTTTAAATTCGACAAACAAGTGTCTGCTGTTGTCAAATCTTGCTTCTATCAATTGTGTCTTAATAGCAAAGCCAGACATTATGTCCCGCATAGAGACCTCGAAAAGCTTATCCACGCCTTTGTGACATCTAGGTTCAATTATTGCAACTCCCTTCACTTTGGTCTTGAATGCGGCTGCTCATCTCCTTACTGGTAGTGGGCGGCATGTCTCTATCACCCCTGTCCTTGCCGACCTGCATTGGCTTCCCGTTAAGTTTCGCATTCAATTCAAAATCCTGCTGCTCATCTTCCAATTTATTAACAATATAGCTCCAAGCTACCTCATTGAGCTACTTAGATTATACACCCCCGCTAGATTACTAAGATCATCTTCCCAGTCACTTTTGTCACAGACGAGATTCCGGCTGAAGACTAGAGGTGACCGAGCATTTGCCTTGGCTGCACCCGATCTATGGAATAACCTCCCCATCGCTATCCGCGAGTCTTATTCCATTCAATTCTTCAAATCGCGGTTAAAAACCCACCTATTTAGCCACGCCTTTTTAACTAATGATTGTTTGTTAGTTAGTTTAATGCTTATTTCTATCTTTGGTCTATTCTTAACTACTTTTAATCATTTTTTAAAAAATTTACTGTTTTATCCTTTACATATATTGTTCTTTTATACTTTTATATGCATTTCTTTTGCTTCTGTGTTTTTAATGCCATTTAACCCTTTAAGACCTACCATATAACCAAGTCCGCCAGAGCTTATCTTTATATTTTTATATACTGTAGTGCCATTTTTGGGAGCATTTCAAGTTGCTTTACATCAATACAACCGCTATAGCCCAAACTTTATTAATATGTATGCATTAAATGCATAATAACAACACAAATTGCAAAAAAGTGCAATAAACTACAAAAAAATTTTAATTATTATTTTTTTTTTACATATATGTCTAGTTAGAGAAATTTAAGAGGTTTATCCCTCAAAACTGTAAATACAAAAAGTTGCACAAAATAGTTCCCAACAACAGGAAATTTATTTTGAGTGTCTTCATAGTTTTATTTTTGAGATACACCAATTTTTATATACTGCAGGAAAAACTAAAATAAATATTGTGATGCAAATTTGCAAAAAAACAGCATGTGCATCAAAATAAACTATTACCAGCAGTGCAATTTGAGTTTTAAGCATCCTAGAAACTATACAGAAAAGCATAAACATGACTTTTAAAAATAGCAGTGTTGGCTAATAAGTAAGAAAAATTACATTAATGTTTATATATCCTTTCCTAAAAAGTTGTACATGCCTCCACCACTGTCCTCCTCCCTGCACCCAAACTGTAATTGCTAATTGCGGTGCACAGGATGGAAAAAAAAAAGAAGAAAAAAACACATTTCTATTTCTTTCTCTATGGCAGGCATGTACCTTTAGAAGCTTTGTAACACAAGTATCAACATAAGTGTTTGTTGCTCTTTGTAAGCTCTGTGATAAACTAGTAACTTGTTTAGGGTCTATCTTACTCCTCATCCAGTTCTATGCCAGACAGGCTTCTCTGTCACATAACACAACAATCGCAAAAGGTTGAACCAATGTATACATGATATAATAAATAATATTACGCTCAAAGTAGCAGAATTATCCTAAATGTTGATCTTGTATACCTTATCCAAAATTAGTATAGCAATATTCCTGTTACAGACATTCACAAACTAGTCCTTTGGCTGCAGAAGCTGTGTTGCTTTTAGCTTGTAGTATATTTAAATTCTACAATTAGAAATACATGTGAACTACATATCCATCCAAATAACAGATAGGAATGGTAGGAAGGTAGGTAGGAATGTTGTGTATGCCAACGGCATGCCCCTATCTGCTAATAAAATTAGAGGCCAAATGCTTCTCTTGGAGGACACTGCATACTTTTATTATTACATGGCTGTGAGAAACTCTACTCTCAATAATACAAAGATTGTACCAAATGGAGAGAGCTTCACTTTTGACAAGTCTTTTATATCTGTTATTCAAAAATTTGTTATTACAGACCACAGTTGACCATAGAAGTGATATAGGAATAATTATTAACATTTAATTAATATAATAAGTTACACAATAAATTACAACAGAATACATAACACTTACTTTTTTTTAAGATCAGGACATTATTAAATATATATAGTTCGTGGTTTATCTTGTTATCGGTTATTAGCTTTGTTAGTAATATATTAAGGTATGAATTGAGAGCTAAACAACTAAAAGGTTTACCAAATATCTATTAATCTTTAAACGTGGATTTGTTCAATGATCCGACCATATGTGTGTATTTGCCTCAGCTCATACAACTTCTCTTCTAGTCAGAAATATAGTCATTATTTTTTTTAAAAACAAAACAGTCTGGAAAACCACAACAGTTATTTCTGTTGATTCATAACTTTAAGCAAAAAATGAAGTAAGATTACTCAGTCTATATTTAGTCCACATATGTAGTATTATTCTCCTGGGGGGTAGATGGCTAATGCCCTTGTCTTGTGTGGTGAGCTCCTCTGAATGACTGATAGATCACAAGGGAAACATCAACTGTCAACTTGGGCTGTCACACTTGTCAGGAAGTCAGTTCATTAATCATCTAAGATGGCCATGGGAGAGCAGTCTCCATTTGGCTGAGGTCTAAAACACCTGTGGCACTGGGCCAAGCTCTCTGCTGAGAACTGAAATAAAATCTGGAAGTGCTATATGTCAGAAACCTGCTTTTGAAGGGGCACATTAGAGAGGATGGATGTCCATCATCTTTCTTCAAAGCTGGTTGACATGAAACATTCAGAATAATATTCCAGGTAACGGAAGAATTGTATCTGTTTTGAAAGAAAAAATATTTCTGAGGTTGATAAAAACTGTTGAGATTGTGCTTAAATCCCAATTTCATCAATACGTTTTGTGGGGAAAAAATTAAAAAAAACTAAATTAAAAGAACAAAAAAAAACCCCCTTAAAATATAATTAATAAAGGTATAGTCAAATAAATTAGAACTCATATGAATAGAAGTTTCAGGGTGAGAAAAAGTCTTTTTCATCTGTCTTAAAGACTACAGTGCCTCCCCACTGAGTCAATGACTATGTAAGCAACAGATGATGCAAATAATATGGGAAAAATCCCCTTTGAAAAAGTATGCAATGCCCCAATAGGCAAATGGAGACTGGAAACAAGTGTGACTGCTCATCACTGATTTTGTTACCTATTGAAATCCAGGCTCTGGCTGCTGGGCTGGGAGACTACTCCAGCCCAGAGTTCAGGGTGATGTTAACACTTAAGTGTTAACATCACCCTGAACTCTTTGCTAGCTTTGTGTTAGCATATGTATGCACAGATGCTTGTGAGCCCAAGTTGTGTTAGCAATATAATGCAGCTGTTTCTGGTAAAGGACACTGTACCTTTGTGCAAGAAAAATTACATTAATGTTTATATATCCTTTCCTAAAAAGTTGTACATGCCCCCACCACTGTCCTCCTCCCTGCACCCAAACTGTAATTGCTAATTGCGGTGCACAGGATGGAAAAAAAAAGAAGAAAAAAACACATTTCTATTTCTTTCTCTATGGCAGGCATGTACCTTTAGAAGCTTTGTAACACAAGTATCAACATAAGTGTAACACAAGTTAGTGAAGTACTAAAATTAGAGAATTACATTACTTTAACACGTTGCTTTGGAACACATTACACCCCAACACTGCACAATGCTTTGAGGAACCACATGTAAGCCAGCATTCTGAAAACAAAGTGCTCTATTGGTGATATGACACAAAGAGGTCTTTTAAGATGGGACCTGCGTCACAGTCTGCAGAGCAGACCGAGTGGGGTGAGTGAGGTAGACCCAAGAGCAGACACAGGTGAGGAGACAGTATTGAATCTCAAACTGAAGATGAGCCTTTATTTGGGCTGATAACCAGAGTACAAACAAATGACACAATCAGAGCAGAGGCGAGGACTATACCAAAACCTAAACTGGGAAATACTAGAAATGTCTATGAGAAACGACTATGGGAAAATAACCATGACTATGACGACTATGAACAAGACTTTGTGCAGGTGCATGAAGAAACTCATGAATTAGCAAACATGAACATGACCTGCACAAAATCCTGAAAAACACTTAACCTGTCATGAGGGATCGAACACAGACGACATGACCCTGTACACAGGAAGACAGAGGACTTAAATACACACATGAGGTGATCTGGGGAAGTGGAGACACATGAGGAAACAGCTGACTAGAATGAACCAAATGACACCACAGTGGAAGTGAAACTAAGGCAATGGACGTCTTGATGCATGCTCAATCATCCAGGTAAGTAAATCTCCAAAAGTTGATTCTGTTCATCTGGACGTAGCATTTTGTGACACTCATCCAAGTGACTTCTTCAATCTCAACTGACTGCAGGTTAAGGCAATGAACATTGAACGCAAGACCCCTTCAAAGTAAAACAGGAACCCTAAATAAGACGCAGATGTGACATGAGCTAGACAACATGAACTATTCAGACAGGAGACATGACAGATAAGACTCACTAACCTCTAAGGGAGGAGAATTAGCACAGGGATGAGACACAAAGGGAACCCGATACACTATGAAATATAACTGCAAACTAAGTATGACAGAATATAACTAGATAAACTGCAAAGAAACTAGAATACAGATGAATAGCAAAATATCATGAAACTCAGAAACACTGGGTCGCATAACCAAGGACCATGATAATCTGATCTCTATCTCTTAAATAGGACCTTTTGTGTTAAGTTGGGGTCGGCTTCATCCTCTGTGGCCCCTCTGCTTCGGGGTGTGCCACAGGGATTTATTCTTGGGTCGTTATTGTTTTCACTGTACCTTTTGCCTCTTGGCGCGATTTTCCGGAAACATAAAGTGCCGTTCCATCTATGACTGCCAGCTCTACTTACCTTTTAGTCATTCTGATAGTCTCCCAACTCGACCTCTGCTTGACTGCCTTACTGATGTCAAAGCATGGATGGCAAAAAACTTTTTAAATTTTAATGATGGGAAGACAGAAGCAATTTTATTTGGCCCAAATTGTTCTTCTCATACTCCAGATATTGATCTTGCAGCTTTGACTTCCCAACTAAAGAGTTCGATCACAAATCTCAGAGTTAAAATAGATTCTGCACTT
Organism: Diplotaxodon limnothrissa; assembly: GCF_057381915.1. Taxonomy (NCBI): domain Eukaryota; kingdom Metazoa; phylum Chordata; class Actinopteri; order Cichliformes; family Cichlidae; genus Diplotaxodon; species Diplotaxodon limnothrissa. Next base: position 5,646,350 of record NC_140605.1, read on the forward strand.
ACCTTTAATGACCATGTAAACGGGGTGGTAAAATCAGCATTTTATCACCTCAGACGTTTATCAAAGGTTAAGCCCTTTCTTTCCAAGCGTGACTTGGAAAGTGTTATTCATGCCTTTATTACCTCACATTTAGATTATTGTAATTCTCTTTTAATAGGGGTTGGGCAGGGCACTTTGTCACGCTTGCAATTAGTGCAAAATGCTGAGGCACGATTTTTAACTGGCAAAAGAAAATTTGATCACATCACTCCGATTTTGGCCTCTTTACACTGGCTTCCAATTGAATTCAGGATCTGTTTTAAAGTCCTTTTATTGGTTTTTAAATCTCTAAATGGTCTGGCACCTGTTTATTTGTCTGACTTGTTGAAGCCGTTGAAGACGTCCCCACTCGTTCCCTTCGGTCAGCTGAGCAGTTGCTGCTTTCGGTCCAGTCACGGCTGAAACTTAGAGGAGACCGAGCGTTCTCTGTTGCAGTGCCAATGCTTTGGAATAACCTTCCTCTCCATATTAGACAGGCTACATCAGTGCCAGTTTTTAAGTCTTTATTAAAAAACTATTTTTATTTTCTGGCTTTTAACTCTGTGGGTAACTGATATTTTTTTATTTTATTTTATTGCTATGTCTGGTTTTATTACTATGTGCATATTAGTATTGTACAGCACTTTGGTCTACCAGGTGTGTTTTTAAAGTGCTATATAAATAAATAAATGATGATGATGATTATTCAAGACCTTGTATGCAAGGAAAAGGATTTTAAACTTGATTCTGGATTTAACAGGGAGCCAATGACAACAAGTCAATATCAGCTTGGGATTCTTGCTGCATCATCTTGGATAAACTGGAGAGTTTTCATGGAGCTTTTAGAGCAACCTGATCATAAATATTGAGTGTAGTAGAAGGGATGCTTCTCATTTTAGAGATATTGCACAAATGCGTAGGGCTTATCTGAAATCCAAGGTTGGCTTGAATCAGTTCTTCAGGCAACCACAAATAGCAGCTAGCATCACACCTAGCATCAGCAGTAAAGCATCTGTAGCTTAGAACATTCAACACTTATAACACACTGTAAGGAACAACAAGATAAGTAAAACCACACACCAGATTCTGATAGCTCCCGATTGGCTTTTTTTCTTCAAATGTTTCTGAGCTCAATTGGCTAGTAAAATATATTATCTAAACTTAACTTTTAGCTAACAAAAACATGTGACTCACCGGGATTTTTCAACACAAATAACTCAACAGATGTTAATCTTTTTGTGGTCAGAGTTCAGGGCCTAATAAAAGAGTAGCTTATTAGCATTTATATGTAATACAATTTGGTCTCATTAACTGGTTTGCAGCACTGCATACTGAGATATTTTTCCATTGCGCTCTAACACACACTTGACCGCCATTAGACGGAAGATCACACAGGAAGAGACAGGTAATGCTTCCTGCGCACAAGACGCAAGGTTGTAGTAACACAAGACTGCATCAAAGCGCCCCCTTGTACCAATAATAGGCTATAGCTTTAGATAATGAAAAGGGATTTTGTAGCCCTGTATTTCGCATGGGTTACACAAATATTCCGAAAGTTGCAAATCACATGATTAAATTGTTGGAAAAATCAATGTTTCGCCTTAAAGTGGAAGTGAACTACAGGCCCCAATTTCTGATGGCTCCAGGATAATGTAGCATGAAATGTTATTTGGATTTCAAGTGTTTATCAGGAAAGAGCTCCAAATAAAATGAAGGAGAAAAAAAAACTCCATATAGCTAAGTAATAAAATCAGTAACTCCCAGTATTGATTTCCCTCTGCAACTAAATCCCAAATAATGAAGGGTAGCAGTCTCAGTAAGCACCATGTTTGCCTAAATGCAGGTTCAGGATTTTTAAGTCATTGACTTACTTTTGACAGGATTATTCATCCAGAATTGCTGTGCGTTGCTGACCTACAGCAGACAAGAGCTTCTGGACATTTGGACTCATAACTCCAACAGTTTTATCACTGATCTCCGACTCATCCCAGAGATCTCCAGAACACCGGAGGCTGCCCACTCTCCCCAGCTGGGTGGAAGTGCACACAGACGGCGCCGAGAATGTAAACAAAGGCGAGGTAGGTGCGGAGGGCTACGGGCTAAGCTAAAGCTAACAGCACAACGGCTGCCTTTACCCAGCATTTTCCTCGCCAGTGTCCGTTCTCTGGTAAACAAAATGGATGAGATACGGCTCTCCATCACTAACAACAGACGGATTATGGACTTAAATGTCATGTTTTTCACTGAAACATGGTTGAACAACAGCTGCCCGGATATTGCTATTGAGTTAGCAGGACACCACACACACCGAGCCGACAGGCTAGCAGATGACTCCGGCAAGACCAGAGGTGGAGGTTTGTGCATTTATATTAAAAATGCTTGGTGCATGAACTCCACTACTACTGAGAGTCACTGCTCACCTAATGCGGAGTTTTTAATGGTCAAATGCAGACCTTATTATCTCCCCAGAGAACTCACTTCTTTCATACTCACTGCAGTGTATATCCCCCCTGATGCTAGGTTGGCCATGAAAGAACTTTATGCAGCCATTAACAAACACCTGACTAAACACCTCGAGGCGCCTTTTAGTGTTGCTGACGACTTCAATCACACCAACTTAAAGACAGTCCCCAGATTCCACCAACATGTCTCCTGCCACACCAGAGGGAACAAGACTTTAGACCATGTTTATTCCAATCTGGCTGGAGCCTAGAAAGCAACACCCCTCCCCCACATTCGACAATCGGACCTTCTCTCCCTGTTCCATACACCTCGGTACCTCACCACTCATCCAGCGTGTGAAACCTGCTGTGAGGACAATTAAAATGTGGCCAGAGGGGACAGATGCAGTGCTCCAGGACAGATTCAAAAACACAGACTGGAATACGTTCACCCACACAGACTTGGACCAGTACGCCTCATCTGTACTGGATTACATCTCCAAAACTACAGACAGTGTCACCGCCCAGGAACGGATCACCATGTACCCCAACCAGAAGCCTTGGATAAACCAGAATCTTCAACTCCTCCTGAAGGTTTGCAACACCACCTTCAGGTCAGGAGATGCACAGGCCTACAATACAGCCAGGGCTAAGCTAAAGAGGGGTATCAAAAAAGCCAAATACCATTACAAAAAGAAGGTAGAAGAATACTTCTCCAACTCCAACCCCCGACGCATGTGGCAAAGACTCCAGACCATTACAGACTACAGGATGTCTCCTTCCTCAACAAGCTCAACAGCTTTGATGCTTGTTTTGAGCAAGGGAGTCCAACAACTGCAACCAAAGCAGATGTGACTCCGGACCACCAACCACTGACTCTCTCCTCCACCGATTTAGGAGCGGTGCTGAGCAGGATTAATGTCCACAAGGCTGCATGTCCCGATGGCATCCCCGGCGTGTTCTCAGAGCGTGTTCTGGGGAGCTTGCAGAAGTGCTGATAGACATATTCAACCTGTCATTGGCCCACGCTGTGGTACTGGCCTGCTCCAAATCCACCTCCATTGTCCAATGTAGCTTGCCATCGCCAGTGTGTGAATGTGTGTGTGAATGGGTGAATGACTGAATGTAGTGTGAAGCGCTTTGGGGTCCTTAGGGACTAGAAAAGCGCTATACAAATGCAGGCCATTTACCATTTACCATTGTCCCGATACCCAAAAACTCCAACCCACCAAGCCTCAATGACTACCGCCCAGTAGCCCTCACCTCCATCATTACAAAGTGCTTAGGGCGGCTGGTCCTAGCACACTTCAAATCCTGTCTGTCTCCCACCCTGGACCCCCACCTATTCGCATACTATCAGAACAGGAGCACAGTTGATGCAGTCTCCATTGCGCTGCACTCTGTCCTCTCACAATAACAACACCTACACCAGAATGCTGTTTATAGACTTCAGTTCAGTGTTCAATACAATCCTCCCCTCACAACTCACCAGGAAGCTGACAGACCTAGGCATCAGTTCCCTCATGTGTAAATGGTTACTGGACTTCCTGACCAACTGGCCCCAACATGTCCGGCTGGGTAACCACTGCTCATCTACCATCACAATGAACACCGGTGTACTACAAGGCTGTGTGATTAGCCCTTTCCTCTACTCCTTCTTCACCCACAATTGCAGACCTGCCGATGGTTCCAACACCATCATTAAGTTTGCAGATGACACCATGGTGCTTGGCCTCAACAATGAGGCCACCTACAGGGAGGAGGTGGATCGTCTGGCTGAGTGCGACACAAACAACCTGCTGCTCAACACCGAAAAGACCAAGGAGCTCATCGTGGACTACAGGAGGAATGCTGATCCACATTCACCCATCTACATTAAAGGTATGGCTGTGGGTTCCTGGGTGTCCACATCTCCGAGGATCTCATCTGGACGACCAACTACTCCAAGCTGGTCAAGAAGGCTCACCAGCACCTCTTCTTCCTGAGGACTCTGAAGAAGAACCACCTGTGCTCAGACATCCTGGTGAACTTTTATCGCTCTACCATCGAGAGCACCCTGACCAACTGTATAACAGTCTGTTATGGGAACTGCTCTGCCTCGGATGGGAAGGTGTTGCAGAGGGTCATGAAACAGGAAGCGGTGTCTGAAAAGGGCTGGGAAAATTATCAAAGACCCCAGTCACCCAGCACATGGACTCTTCACACTCCTGCCCTCTGGGAGGCGCTACAGGAGCCTCCGGACTAAGACCACCAGGTACCGAAACAGCTTCTTCCCTACAACTGTCAGACTCCTGAACTGTGCGTCCTGACATCTGACCCACATTAAACTCATGGACTGAACATACACAGACCCACAACCACCTATAACTGAACACACACACAATGGACAAAAACAAACAAAAGGACAACTGTACCCTCATACGCACAATAGTAACCTGGACTGAACCACCACTCACAACCACTAGCACTTTATATAACCTCTGTATAAATTTTCCACATATTTCACTTATCTTAACTGCACTACTGCAAATGGTGTATAGATAATCATTCTGTACAATACAATAATTATAATCCTACAACTGTTTATAACTTGCATAGTTTATATTTCTGTATGATTTATGATGATTTATTTTGAGGCTATATTTAGGTGCACAATAATCCCTATTATGAGTGCAAAAACATTTAATCGCTATTGGAAATATAAATAAAGCAATCACTAAAAAATTATTCATAAACAATGACATGACCAAAAAATAAATAAATCAATATTAATCCAATAAACACCAATGCCAGTTGTTTATTATCCCAAAGAAAAGCACTTTGTAGGATTATGCAAGGCAGCTTACAGACTAATATTTCTACAGATATGTATTTTTCAAAGGTTAGGCTGTTTTATGCTTATATTAAATCTTGTGTCATCTTTACAGAGTGTGGTAGCGACAAAGTCCTTTAACGTTATTCATCTCTTTGGCTCAGTCTAACTCTGCAGTGAGTAATGCTTGAATATTGTGGAGAGAGGTTTGCTTGTAAGTGTGCATTCTTGCTAAAATAACTGACATTAACAGGTGTTGCGCTAATGAGTATTTTCTTGAATGTATTTATAAAGACATCCTATTTGACTTAATTGTTAGCTAGGGATGTGTATGTCCTTTGTGCAATCTAGTGAACAATGCCTGGGATAAAAGGGGTCAAAGTATTAGCGCGATCTATCTTTTTTTCTTTTTTAGCTAAATGTGATCAGTTATCCTTGCCTTTAGCTTTTATAACGAAAAGCCGTTACGTTTCTAACATACATAATTTAGGATAAATTAAACAGTTAAATAGTTTAGATTGACTATGGCTTCTTTTCTTTTTTTAAACCTTTTTCAACAAATGGTGTAGAGCAACACATAATCTCATACTGTCTTTGTTACAGACACAGTGATCTCTAAAGAGAGCAACTTAAGCCTACTTTCAAATAATAACTTATAAGATGCTTCATGTCATTTTTTAAAGTAGAAATACCTACAGCTTTTGTCATCAAAACCTAACTGGTGTTATCTGTTAAAAGGCCTTTCATGAGTAGGTAAAATTCTACTATAAATCAATAAACTGTAATGATCCAAAATAACCCTATCACTTTTATCACCCAATATTTAATCAAAGCTACCAAACCTATGACCCAACAGAATTAGTCAAGCTGTGGAGTTAATTGAAAGACCCAGCAAATCACCAACCCTGAGTCATGACTTTTTAACCAATATTTGGTCATATTAACCCAACCTACAACCCTTCGACTTCTAAACTGAGTTATGAAAATAACCCAGCATTTTTTAGTGTGTAGATTTGCACAATAGAGCAAAAACAGTACATACAGTGTGCTTTAATACAGCAGCAGGTATGGTGGATGTTTTAAGTACAGACAAACTCTGTGCTCTTGATGGAGGCGGTCGCATCTTTTCCCTCTCCCTATCCCTTATCTTTCCTTCTTGGCTTCTCATGTCATTGTCTAGTCTCATGTAACTTCCCCTCAGAGAGTCTCTCAGTCTTGTTCTCTAAAACCAAAATAATTCTTGTCCTTGATAATGGGATTGTGTTTTGACTCTCTGCCCCTATCCCTCACACTCACCCCCCTCTCCATTCCAAACGCCTCCGATGCTTGCTACCCACCCGATGCAGACGGCGGGTCTGTCTAGAGCTGAAAACCCATATGGAAAAGATATATATAAATCTTATAAAGTTTGTATCTGTCTTGTGTGAAACTTGTATGAAAAGGATACAAGAGTGAAAACAGATATAAGATCCCTTGAAAAATTCTATAAATAAAACTTGTATGTTTTGGATACTTATTAAAACAATATATGAAAGTAATGAGAAAGTGGCCACTTTCATGAGTAAATCATATAAGTTTTTACTATTTATTTTCCATATGGGAAGGGCTGCAGGACAAGATAGTTGCTCTCTATCTGGATCATTCCTTACCCCATACCCTCCCCCGTTGCATATCATGTTGCATATCAAACCAGGACAAACAGATTCAGGGATAGCTTCTTTCCCAGAGCTATCACCGTAGTAAATAAGCACAACAATTGAACCTATTCCATACCGTCACTGTCATTATATTATGCTGCTATTCATACTGTCATTATATTAATGCTGCTATCCTGTATATATTGTACATACTATTGTTTGAGTACTTACGATTGTTCTTTTTTGTACTTTTTATATTTTACATTTATATTTATTATTGAAACTTGCACCAAGGGAGTGGCACTCCAATTTCGTTGTACTCTGTACAATGACAATAAAGGCTATTCTATTCTATTCTATTCTATTCTATGTTCTTTTATTCATGTGCTTTTTTGTGCTGAGGTGTTTTCTTTTAGTGTCCTCAAACTGGTCTCCCAGTAGGAGCCCAGCTTGAGTAGAGTTCTTTTTTTTCTCCTCTTGTCCCTGAAGCGCATACGTTCACATTTCTTTTTGGTGCAGCCATATCTGCAGTCCACTGTCCTCTTTACAGTTTTAGCATATTCAGCTCTAGGTAGTTCTGACTGCCACACTTAACTGACTGCCAGCTATTCTGTATGCAGACTCATCACCATCTTTGATGAATCCAGTGACCCTAATATCATCTTCACAATTTGGTCTTTTGAGTGCAGTGAATAGAGGTGTCGTTTCAGTTCTCTTTTAGCATATCTGCCATCTTTGGCTCTTATGTGTTCCTTATGATTTGGCACTATATAGCTGAACTGAATCAAACTGAATTGAATAATGCAGGGCTCGCAAAATCGCTAGCCCGTCGGGCTATCATGGGCAGGGCTGAGATAGATTTTGGTAGTCTGACCGGAGAAATCGCTAGCCCCAACGTCCTGGGGCTAGCGATTTTGCGAGCCCTGCAATGACACACTTGCTTTGACTAATGGAGCCTTTAGTCACTATAATTGCTAATTAAGCAGATTGGAACATCTACAATTTTTTTTAATAACTTGCTGTTTCTACACATATTTTAATGCTTTCTTTGAGCTGGAATCTGAATTTTTATGATCACATTTAGGCACATTCCCCAAATATGTTGTGCTCTGTTATTCCTTTCCCACTCCAAGCTGTTTCCAGTGAGACCAATGTATAAAGCGATACAAAGAGTAGAGCTAGAGATACTTGTGCTCCACATTCCGTTTCTGAAATTACTAGCAATGGTTGTGAACTCGTAGTCTAGGGCTACATCCTGCAAATCCTCTCTGCAAGTGACATCCGATTTCTTCCTGGGGCATTGAAAGCCACTTTAACCAAACCTGCTGAACTGTAAAGGAATTTAAATGAATGTATGACTCAAGCCTGCTTCAATTCTCTCCACCTCCCTTTTTTGTTGTTGGTTTTTTGCAGTGTGCGTATTAATATTCATAAGAAGAAACCATTTTCAATCACTATCAGGGAGTTCTTCTCCAACTGAAAAATTTTATATATGTAATGCCTGGAGTCAACAATGACACAGATTGAGTATTTTGGTCACAGAGCTGCACCTGATTCTATTTCAGAATGACTTCCATTCCTTAAAAATCTATATAAATGGTATCTCACATGAGGAACCCATTTCTGTAGTGGAAATAAGTGGCTCACAATATAGGTTTTTTAATACAATAGCATTCAGCTGTCAAACTGAGTTCTGTGTGAATTCAATATGTCCCTGGTGCCAAAAGAAACATAAAACTTATCCAATCCCAGCTATTAAAAGACAGCAAAAGACAACAGAGTTATTCCCTACATAAATGTTGTGATTTAGCACTCTATCAATGAAACTGAATTGAATTGAACAAGTCATTCCCAATGGAGTTTGCATTTATTCCCTGCATCATTAAAGATATAGGATCTTATTTCTCTCTTCATTAGAGCAATTTGAGTTTTAATTTTTACTGATGCAACTGCAAATGGAATTCTGCTCAAGCAAAATCGAATCTGTGTACGTCTAGTGACGTGAAAGTGCCATAGCTATGTTGTATATCAATGATTTTGTAGATTTAGTAGTGCAGATGTGACAGCTGTTATTTCACACTGTTAATGTTCAGGGAATTCATTAGTCAGCTGTGCACTCACTATTGCTGACCTAATACGCATGAAGAGCTGAGGTAGAAAGTAAAGCATCAAAGCAGGTTTAGCACACTGTCAAAAGCAGCAGGCAGGTAAAACAGGGTAAGAGTGATGCATATGGAGAGGCAGCCTGAGGAGAGCAAAAGGCTTTTGAAAGAGTCTAACATTACTTTCTGCCTGGCACACTTGGAGGCAGGTTTGGAAAGCACAGTTCATTTCAAACTTGTATGCTGAGAAGGGTTTTTCTTTCAGTTACTTATTTTTTTTACTCCCCTCAGTAAAGGTGCTAAGCTGTTATTGCCTATTTAAATATGACTTGATTCACAACTGATCTTTCAGTGTGCTTTATTTGCCTGCAACATTCTGTAACACTGTATATTTAACCCCTACATAATATAAAATGAGCTAAGATCTTCTCTAAGTAAAATATTTACTTTTTAAAAAAAGAACAAAATACAGTAATTCAGCATTAAAACAATAAAGGTTTTTTTTTAGTTTTTTTTTTTTTTTTTTAGCTATTTCTAGTTTTTTGAGGCTTTTTCATTTCAGGTGTGTAATATGTGTATAGGCTGGATACTCTTCCTGCATCACAGCTTTGGATCTTGAATCCTGGCTCTCCACAAGTGGATTAACTCATCTCACTCAGAAAAAATGTCAGAAATAATAATAATAATAATAATAATAATAATAATGATAATAATAATAAAAATTAAAAACATAAACATACCTCATAATATATTTTCACAACAGCAACAATAATCCAGGTCTTACTAAAGTGTGAGAATGCATCTCATTGCTATATCACGGATTATACAAAATGTGGTTTTCGATGCTACTTATCCAAAATCTGTTTCTCTTTCCAGGAGACCAGAAAATAAAGCTAATTTTCTACACTTAAAGATAATCATCTATAATACACTTAAGCAAACAGCAAGCATCCACAACCTCCATGTTGTTTGGACGCTTTCTCTATGGTGTCTCAAGTTCACAAGCACTATAGTTGTTCAATCAAAGACACTGAGTAAAAGACACATTGGAGCCTGAATATTAAATGGCATTGTCAGTGAGCTGCATTGGGATCATTTGAAGTGATTTGATCCAGCCCTGAATATAAGCTTTATCAAAAAGGACAGTTTTAAGCCTGATCTTAAAAGTAGAGAGGCTGTCTGTCAACCAAGTCCAAACTGGGAGCTGGTTCGTTCTACAGAAAAGGCTCCGCCTCCTCTTCTTCTTTAGGGATCACAAATAAGTCAGTGAATGAAGAACTTTGTTTGGTGAATATGGTACTGTGAGGTTTTTAAGATATGACAGGGCTGACTGTTCAAGACTTTGTATGTGAGGAGGATTTTAAAATTAATTCTGGATTTGTCTCAGCTAGCTGTAAACCTAGCTACAATGCTGAATAAAAACCTGGGGTTATTTTTGTTATGAATATTAAGATATCATAGCTTTATGGAGAGCTTATATAGAGCAACAAACAATTTTTTAAAGTCATATAAAGTTCTTTTAAATTAGTGAATCACTATTTTCTTTCTCTAGTTAATGGGTTATTTGATTCAAGGATTACATAGGTCAGTTACACAAGGAAGTCAAAACACCTGTGATTTATAGCTGTTTTTCAGAGGAGAAAAAAAAATCAACTTTTAGTTTCTATGCATTATGTCAGGACAAGGTCCAAAGCGTGATTAAAGCAGTTGGTGGGCTCATTTATATTTTGAGAGAAGCCAGGTGAGTCTGATAATATATTAAATGCAATGTTGAGGGTGTTGTTTTCAGTGGTTTAATTAAAGTTAAGCGCATCCACTATAATAGAGCAGGCTGACAAAAGTCAAGTCATCACTTGACCCAGCTGTCTTAGCTAATTATAGGCAAACCTTAGACCTTTCTTTTATTTAAAAAATTCTTGGAACTGATCATCTGCAAAGGAATGGTTTATTGTATGCGTTTCAGACTGCATTATAGGACAGAAACAACATTAGTGAGCATTACAAATGATCTTCTCATGGCCTCTGACAGTGGACTCATCACTGTGCTTGCCCTCCTGACCTCAGTGAAGAGTTCAGTACTCTTAACCATAATATTTTATCACAGCAATTAGAGCACTGTGTAGGTATTAAAGGTATTGTGCTGCAGTTTGAAACATGTTTTTTTGTTTGAATCATATCTAATAGATTCCAATTTGTTCATGTAAGTGGGGAGTCTTCTTTACACACTACTGGTCTACTACTACTACTACTGCAATTCATTATTATCAAGATGATTTAAAAACTCACTGAAAAGCCGTCACTATATCCAAAATAAGGCACAAGAAACATGTTTCTCCCATATTGGCTTCTAATTGTCCCTTTCCTATTTAATCCACAATTGAATTTAAAATCCTTCTCATCACATACAAGATCTTATCTTAAAGACCTCATGGCAGTGGCGTGTCTAGAAAATTTTTGTTGGGGGGGCCAGGTAGGGGCACAGATTTGGAGAAGGGTGGCAGATGTAATTGGCAGATAATTATTAAAAAAATGTCTACCAACCGTTAACCATAATTCAATAATCCTATAAACCTAATAACCGAATGCGCTTTTAACTCTTATTAGAATGAGATTTTAACCACTATGGTGCAAAGTTTTTAGATACTGCGTTGATAAAGTACAAGAGATACAATCAGTGCTTTGTCAGTGTTTACTCAGCATTCAAGGAGAGCAATATTTGCATAGTATTTTTACTGACATATAGTGCACATATGTTTTGGGCAAAAACATTTTTGAATATTAAAATACGAACATTTGTAACAAACAATTGACAAATTAGCCAATGCCAATGTAAAACTTTATCTGCCTATTAAAAAAAGAAGATAATCTTCTCACAAACTGGTGTTTGAGTTTGAAACAGGAAAAAAGTGGGGAAACAACTGAAAAGACTAACATTTGAATAAAACCTGCAAGCAAGTAAATACTTTATATGCTGCCTTATGGTCAACTTTGGTAATATTGATAAAGAACAACACTGGCTGATGATGAAATCCAGTCAGCTGGCATGGTGACACTGCCAGTATTAACCTGCAGGGCTGGACTGGGACAGAAAATCGGGCATTTTGACTAGAGACCGGCCCACCAGGTATTAAAGCCATAAAGCCTTTGAATGAAAACAAATGCTGTTGTGACAGTGATGTACAGTCTTGTTGGTATATGTATGATTTCTATACATTTTACGTCAGATAAAAACTTTGGTTGTAAGATTTAGATAATTATTTAATAAAAGCGAGATATTTTAAATGAGAATAAGAAAGAAAAGTATTTCTTTGTGCCCCCCTCTCCCTGTTAATGCCCTACCTGGCCCCCTGGCAAAACTTTGCTAGATCCACCCCTGCACAATTACAGCTGTCAGCTACATAAAAAAGGATCCTGGTGTTATTTGTCTCTCAGAAACAGTTCATAACTTCCCTTCAACTCATTCATGTCACCTAAAAGGTAAACCTGTTTCTCCATCACCTGTTCAGCTTTGATGATTCAGTAAGGACATCTCCTGGTTTCATCTTCATGTTTCCCTCTCACCACATATCCAAACCGATATCATGACCAGCAGCTTTACAGCTGTGGCTCCAGCAAACATCAGCTGATACTAGAAATTAATATTAAATAAATTCTAACAACAGCTTATCAAGCTTAAACATGCTGCTGTTGTTTGGCGCGACATCCGCTGGTTCCCTCTTTCTGGCGCAAAGTGGGCGATAAATAAACAAGAGAGAAAAGCCGATCAGCTGATCACTGATCAGTTTCATGATTGAAGTAGCAACAGGAGAGAGAGGAGGAGAGAATGAGAGAAGAAGAGGCAGCTGTGCAGCGTAACGACAGAATAACTCCAGCTTTGTGTCTTTTTTTCATTATAGCGAAAGTCCGGGACAAACTGTGTTCCTTCTCAGCTCAATACGAAACGCGTAATATTTTCTCTGAATGAGGGAGACAGACACTATCTCTACTTTTAAGATTAGGTTTAAAACTTTCCTTTTGCTTTTTTGAGAAAGCATATAGTTAGGGCTGGATCAGGTGACCCTGAATCCTGCCTTAGTTATGCTGCAATAGGTGTAGACTGCTGAGGGCTTCCCATGATGGACTGAGTAAGTGGGAAAAAAAGTAGGTAAAGAAGAAATACTATGTGGGCATAAACAACTCTGCATTTAATTATTAGCTATTAACCTCTGGCTCTTTGCTGCGGCATGTCTTTCTCCTGTCAGCCTCACCCCCCCAGGCAGCCACGTCAAATGTTCTGGCTGAGGTTTCTGTCTGTCTTAGTATGAGAATATTTTTTTAGATAAAAATACTACAGAATTACTGTATTTTTTCACTAGAATCCATCATGCATAAGGATAAGTAGTATCATTACTTATGATAATGTAACTTTTAATTATTTTGATTATTTTTTTGTGTAAAAGTACACATTAAGTGTATGAGTATACTTCCACAACTTCACACTACAATTAAAGACTGCGAGTTATTTTCTGAATTCAAAAGAAAAAAAAAACATTGTCAAATTTATGGCTTAATTTGACTATCAGCTTTCAGGAAATATTCACACTGACAAGCGCACTTGTCTGTCTTCATAATTACAAGGAAAATCAAGAGTCCATCAGCAATCAGCACTGATTGCTGTACAGAGTTATTGCCCCTCCTTGATGCAGCAGAGAAATTTACATTTTTGAGTGCACATAGATTGCTGGATTGCTTTATTTTACTTAGGCTGAAATCATCAGTGTCTAGCAGAAACAGCTGTGTTAGTGCAGGTGAGAAGATTTAGTCTTGCTTGTGGCAAATAATTTGTGTGGTTTATTTTAGTGCAAACTTAAAATCACTGTCAAGTGCATTACGTATGTTAATTACAAGAAGAACAGTGCATGACTTACAAATTGTCCAACTTGTAACTTCAAATTGCTCTACCTCCTGAGAGCAATTTGGTCTACCTCCTGCTCAGCATGTCAAATAACCTTGGGTTGCTCTTTGAAGCATCCATCAAAATGGGAATGTGTGTGAATTTGAGATAGAAAGCACTTAAGCATAGAAAAAAGACCATGTATGAATGAGTGTGAATGGGTGAATAAGGGATGTTGTAAAAAGCGATTTGAGTGCTCAGGTAGAGTAGAAAAGTGCTCCAAAGAAGTGAGAAAAAAGGTATATTTCAGTTTAACTTTTTCTGTGATTTCCTGTCTCTTTGGAGCTAAAAGAGACCACCCAAACACATTAGAAATATCATTAGAATGACCAGAGTGTCTTCTACTGAGCACATCTAAGTAGGGTAACTCAAATAAGTCAAAAGATATAGACTAAAGTATGGGGTATGGAGAAAAGTAAGGCTACTCACAATAATTTCTGTTGTGAACTCCAGTAGATTTTGTCAAGTCTGTGCCAGCAGACGATGAGGAGTGGAGAGAAAGAGACTGAACTGAACCAAAGGGGAAAGGGGGAAAAAAAGGCATCCACAACAAGAGAAAACAGTTCTGGGGGTACGGGGGAAAACAAAACAGATCTTGAGGCCAGGAAAACTGTCCAAAAACTAAGAAGATCTGGGAGGCTGACCGCAGGTCCAGTAGTGATGAACAAGATGTAGCAGCTCTGGGGGCTGGCTGCGGAACCAGCAGCAACGCCAAAACAGTTTTGAGGGCCAACAATGATGGCGAAGATCCTCAGCCAACACATTAAGAGGATGAAGACAGCTACAAAGAAGGGAACCTTCAGGACCCAGGCAGGGCATGCAGGATGTGGCTTGGTAGATGAAATAAGAGACACACACTAAGACGTGACTTGACACTGTGAGATGAAGACATGGCTATAGACTTGTAGTCAAGACCGCCTAAACCAAGACCAAGACAATACCAAGACCAAGACCAAGACAGACCGAGTCAAGACCAAGACAAAGTCGAGCCGAGATTGAGACTGAGACAAAAAAGTCTTTAAACTGCAGCCAGATGCTGCTTCGTTTACGGGTGTCAGGCATATTTATGTGTTTTTGCGATGCACTCGTACAGCCCTCCTCACCGCTGTCTAGTGTCTCACTCACTTACTGAGAGGACAGACGCACACTCCACTTGACTGTCACGTCTCTCACCCTCTCTGTTTTTCACATAATGATATTATCCTATATCTTCGCATGTGATTGCCCACAATATGGAGGGATTGGAGCACAGCTGAGCCACTGTGTAAGAGCCGAGCAGTGAAAGGAAATTAAGTGAGGAGCGGCTCTCGCTCAATGGGAGTCAACTCTGATTCACTACAACGCACTCTCTAAGCACGGCTCTTAGAGCTGATGCTTTTGCGCATGACACATTATCGAATGTTATGTTGTGTGTTATGGATACTATTGACTCCAAATCTCCTGACCATTATGTCGATCTGAGACAGAAAGACCGAGACAGCGAGACCAAGACAAGACCGAGGGATCCGAGACCAAGACAAGACCAAAGTCTGTCGAGACCAAGACAAGATCAAGACCACGTATAAGTGGTCTCGAGACAACCAACTCTACATGACTGACTGGAGAGACAGAGGGAAGATGGATCACCTAAACAAGAGTAGCTAAATGAGAAACCTGGGACAGAGGGAAGGCACGGAGACAGAAACCTAAAGTCTAGAAACTGTCATGTAATTAATATATCCTTAGTATCCTTATTTTCCTGTTATATTGTTTTATGTACTTTAATAATGAAGGTTTGTAGAGCAAGGCCACTTTTGACTCATAAACTAAGTGCTTAGCCAGACTGAAAACAGGAAGTGAAGAGCTGTACAGTATATTAATAAATACAGGAAGCCAGACAGAAAAGAGGAACTTTGCCAAATAAGCAATGGTTGTATTGAAACTGTGACATGTAAAGTACCAAAATAATACCTATATGAGACACAGTTTATGATTCTAATGTTAGAGATCCTGCAACTGGCGTTTTGGGCTGTGAAGGGGTTTCTCTCTTCTGGAAGATGATTGAATAAAAAGAAGTCCAAAGTTTTATGCCCTGGAGGTCAAGAGTTGTGTGTAGAGAAGAACATGACTTAGAAAAGGGCATTTATGGTCATATTTTGTCTAATTTGGGGAGAATTGTCTCATATGTGTTTATTATTCTCTTCTCTTTAAAATTACATACGCAGTTACTGGGTGTTGTCTACTTCCTCTTTCTGATTCTGAACAGCATGTTTGATAAAATATTCTTATGAAGGCGTATTTTGAGTGATTCTAAGTGTGTGAATGTTGTGAGTACTGGATTTGAGTGATTCTGTGTGATTCGTACCAAATAATAAATAAGTAATAATAACACTGCGTGGGTTCATAGCAGAGTGCGGGAAAAAGAGGAAGTCTGAGAGAAGAGAGTGTGTGTATGTGTGTCAAACAGGATGTGAACCACCAAGTCTGAATATAGCTTGTGAGCTGGTGAGAGACATTGCAACATGAAAACAGAGGAATTAGAGACTGAATGTCTTAAAAAAGTAATAAAATGATATTAATTACATGTTTTAGTGTGTCAATACAGGTGGACTCTTCTCAACCTAAAAACATGAGTACAGCGGCAAAAGGATAAATTAACTGAATTGGGATGAGAAACAGGCCAGCCTTTGGCTTAACATTTTACAGCTTGACCTCTCATTCTGTCCTTATCCTGAGAAGAAGCTTAAAGGACAGTCAATCTCCTGATGAAGACAGAAGACAGACAGAACACCGTGGACTTGAAGAGTTAACAGCAGGCAAAAGACGGTGCAACTGACCTGTAGGTTTAGGTTTAGGATTGTCCACCACATCACAAGAAAAGAAAAAGAGAGTAAGATAAATACAGACTGACAATTACGTGAATAAATAGAAAACACACATACACAAATTGTTACATGTGAAATTATTTTTGGAAAGAATCAGAAGTGAGATAGTTTGAATCCACAGCTCAGTGCAAAGAGGCATGAATTAAACCTGATTATAAAATACACATGCAATGAAGAAGCAGCTTACACTCAATTAATATGACCACATAACATAAATGCAATGAAGAACACGCTTACACTTAGGAATGTGAATACATGACATAAATTAGTGTTTCTGGCCGGAAAGAGAGAAGCGGGTCGTTTAAGTTTGTCACTTTTAGGTGCAAAGCTGACCTGGATCAATTTTCCACATGCAGCAGTCGGAAGAAAGTTATAGGTTAACATCACTGGAAACGTTCAGGCCAAGTTTCTGGTTGAATTGTTCACAGCGCCATGTGTTACTAAACCTCACCAGTGAGCTCTCACTTCTGCCTGAAGACAAGTAATGCAGTTCCAAAGAGCAATAACATGGATGAGGAAAAGAAATCTAAACTCAAAAGGTCTTTGCCCGAAAATCAAACTTGCAGCGTAACATCTCACAGTCCATGTCCACACTGGGGGCGCTGCCTGAGAAGGATTCATCTCTGAGTGGCAGCCGCTGATCTGGTCTCAATGTCAACTCTCCTGATGTTAAGAAGAAATTCAAATTGGGACACAAACGAACCGGGGGCTCTGACAGCAAGGTGTCTTTGGGTCCTTTCTCCCTGATGGGCCGCTCCAAGCAGAGCAACAGTGACCTGAACAACCTGTGCATTAACCCTTTAAGACCTACCATAGAACCAAGTCCGCCAGAGCTTATATTTATATTTTTACATGCTGTAGTGCCATTTTTGGGAGCATTTCAAGTTGCTATACATCAATACAACCATTATAGCCCAAATTTTAATAGTATGTATGCATTAAGTGCATAGAAATTACATAAATTGCAAGAAAGTGCAATAAACTACAAAAAAAATTGAAAATCGTGTTTGTTTTTGTTAACATATATTTCTAGTTAGAGAAATTTAAGAGGCTTATCCCTCAAAACTGTAAATACAAAAAAATTCCACAAAATAGTTTCCTATCACAGGAAATTTATTTTGAGTGTCTTCATAGTTTTATTTTTGAAATACACCAATTTTTATATAGTGCAAGAAAAACGAAAATAAATATTATAATGCAAATTTGAAAAAAGCAGCATATGCATCAAAATAAACTATTTCCAGCAGTGCAATTTTAGTTCTAAGCATCCCAGAAACGACACAGAAAGTCATAAAGTCAAATATAATGCCCTGATGGTAAAAAACTAAATTTCCGTGAAAATGACGTCACTTCCGGCTTCGGGCAGGTAATGGCGGACATGCGATAGTTCACGCTGACGTCTATTCTAACGTAGGAAGTGTTACAAACAGCTGATCGGATCAGCAAAGCGTGTTTCTGGAATATAATGTTTTTGTTGCTGCAAGTGCTTTTTATGCAGTTTTTGCAAAGCTATATGTGGAAGGAAACCGTGACCTAGGACAAGCTGATGGCATAAGATGTAAGTACAACTCCTCCGGTTTCATATGCAAAAAAAATTATTGCGCTAGTTTACGTGGTTGCAGTTCTACAGGGATTTAAAACTATTTGCGCAAAACGGAGCGTGCCTGCTCTGACCGGTTTTAAAGGGTTAACGGCAGCCATGTGTACACAGAGGAGACCAAACCCAAGAGTGGATTCTGTCTCGGAAAGAGAACTGCCCGGTACTGGACTGTTGAAGTGAGAGAGGACAACGGAGTGGGAGCAGTAGGTGAGAACACAGAGGAATGCTGTTATTTAATGTGGGAAATCAAAATTTGGGTTAGCAAACCTGGGAAAGAAAACTGACTGTTTAAGTGGAAAAATTGTGAAGGAGTCTGAAACGCTGCAAAAAGAAACATATACAAAATCACACACACAAACAGAAAATGCATTAACCTTAGAAATACAAGAGAGGTCATGTAGATTAGACAGTATCTTGAGCATGTGAGTCTGTTTATCATCTTGTCCAAGTCGCTTAGTGTGTAGTAGTTTTTAGAATAGCGAATTTGATGTGCTCTTGTACAGATTGATCAAAACAAGTGATTACTGTAGAAAGAAATAAAATAATTCAATAAGGTGGTAATGTTTAAACATGCATTTCTCTTGTCACGGCAACTTCTTGAGAGATGACTCAGTATGCAAATTAGTTGAATGACTGGGGACTGGAAAAGAAAAAAGAGTAACTTAGGTTTCCTATCTAATTGTATGCGTGAAGCTTGCACTGGAAGAGACACGGTGACTGTGTGGCTTTTAACAAGATTTTCTGTGTATTGAGCAGGTGAAATTATGTCAGTTGACCTCAGAGTCTCAGGATGCTGAAGAACCTGAGGCCACTGAAATATGATGTGGGGAAAATGAACAGAGGGAGTGATTTAAGTCTGATTTCAGACTATGTAAGTATTAGTTAAGCCAAAAGTAGGGCAAAACTTTTGTGGCCCTGAAGCTCTCCCCCCGAAAGTTCTATTCCCAACAACATATGGATAGATTAATAAGCAAAATTTTCTGTGTTTAAGACTTTTGAGGTTGTTGTTTTTGTGATGGGTTGATTCGGTCGGTTAGGTTTGGGTGGTCTTCTCATTTTAATAGAGGGAGTTTTATTAAACATGGACATGTCTAAGGTGGCCCATTATTTTTGTAACAGTGCACTTAGAAAACCTGTCAGGTGATATTGTTTTGTGTTTTGATGAGCTAATAATCAGCTCTCTTTTTCTCATTTTTGTTCTAAGCAGGCCTGAAAGATTGAATTAATAGCGCTGTAAAAATTTCCAGGAGAACAAATATAAGGTGACCTTTTCCAGATTACAACTGGCTGAGGAGAAGGCTACGTGTGGGAACCTGATCAGGTTGTAAGTCCCTGTCTAAAAGGATTGCAGTCAATCCAGTCCAAGAGCATAAAGAACTCTTTTCCTAAAAAACAAAAAACAAAATAAAATAAAACAAATGAATGAGCTCATGTTGCGCGGGAGTCTCCACTATCAGCAATATCTCGTGTGAATGCGTGTGAGTGAATGTGTGTGACTGGACCAAGGTTAGGATGAATGAATGTGGACAACATTACCATGCCAGCAAGAGAAAGGGGATGCTTTGCTTTGCTTTGTTTTGCTTTTGCCATAAGCAGGAGGAGTGGAAGACTTAATTCTGGGGATGCTGGTTTTGGGTTGCAGATGTTTCCTTTGAGAAAATTTCTGTTTTATTGACTGGGGTTAGATTATGGTATTACATTATACTGTTGGGAAAATGCCAAATGCTAAAGGGGAAACATTTTTTGATATTACTCATGTTACCATTAACCAAAGAAACACATGACTGATAACTGTTCTGTTTTAAGTTTTCTTTCTTATAACACAGATTAGATCATAAGTGGGGAAAACTGAGTATGAAATGTGAAGTTCAGGTTAACACACAGGTTTTGTTTCTATGAAGTTCCAAGGATGCAGGCTCTGGATGGAGCCAGGAGTTCGAAAAGATTTGACATGATGATTAAATTGATTTCATCTCTTAAACACAGGTTTGCAGGCCCGGAGCAGATATGCCTGAGAGGAGGATCGCTGAGGTGTTTTGAGAAATAATATGACTAACCTTTTTTCTTTTAATTTCCTAAGCCCTGGTGAAGCATTTTCAGTTTGTGACACATAAGAGGTGTCAAAAGGGGGAATTTTAGGTTGAAGTTGAAATAATGGGTTTTGGGATCATTTTATGACTTGTTGGGTGATTGATAATTTAAGTACGGTAAAACTTATGCATAAGAGATTGCTTATAGGCTTAAGCCTAACTGATTGAAAATCTCTGACTTGGGTTGGATGTATTTTAGTAGAATAACCGTTTATAATCATTTTATACACACATTGCATATTTGGGCTCATTAAGAGTTGATGCTCAGACTCAGTCTATTAAAGGTTTCAAGCTTTGTTTGGTGTTATGTCCAGACAATCTATTGTGTAAGTGACTTGGAGCTCTGTCAGTGCGCCCCAGGGCAGCTGTGGCTACAATGTAGCTTGCCATCGCCAGTGTGTGAATGTGTGTGTGAATGGGTGAATGACTGAATGTAGTGTGAAGCGCTTTGGGGTCCTTAGGGACTAGAAAAGCGCTATACAAATGCAGGCCATTTACCATTTACCATAGAAGGATAAACTGCATACACGCTTACAAACACATGATTTAAACATAGGCCAAGCCAAAGGCCTGGAATTCATTTAGCTTTTAACTGCACAACTTTTAACTTGCAGGGATGGCGTGGAGTGTAGTGAATGAATGCATAACATGCTTACATACACGAACATCACATAGATGTATTTTCTAGGGTAAAGGTGGAACACATCTTGCTTTATCTTTGCTTAGCAACTAGTGGGCTGTGCAGGGGTCTCTCTCTTCCGGAAGATGGTTGAATAAAAAGAAGTCCAAAGTTTTATGCCCTGGAGGCCAAGAGTTGTGTGTAGAGAAGAACATGACTTAGAAAAGGGCATTTATGGTCATATTTTGTCTAATTTGGGGAGAATTGTCCCATATGTGTTTATTTCTCTTAAATGTTCTAACACACTATGGGTCAGTTTTCTCTGTTCTATCATGGGGACAAGAGATTCGGGGTTAATAAAACTATAAATAAAACACAAGCAGAAAACAATAAAGAGAACCAAACCATTAATAACAATAAAGAATATTTACTTATTGACCTGTACTGTCACTGCTCTGGGGTTTACTTTTGTTTGTGGATTTATATACAAAAGAATTTAAGAGGATTTAACCCAATAATTTTTTTACAAGCAATCTTGACGGATTTTACGTCCCTACACTGGCAGTAGGCTATACTGTTTATACTAACTTTATACTAGACAGTATACAGTTGGTGTTAAGATGGAAGTCAGTGAATTAATCTTACCACTGTTAGCTTAAATTCAAATGTGTGTTTGCTGAGCTCATAGAAAATGTATTTATTTGAAAATACCTCCCGCTTCAATAAAAGTTACTTCTTTTATACTCGCTCCTCTTCTGTAGCTCTAGCTTGATGCTGCACCAAAATAGTCCTGCCCACTTAAACTTCAGAGCATGGAGCTATAGATTATCCATATTTTTTTGTCTCATTCATCAGTTTGTACATGATAAGCACTGGTGATATTATACATCAAAAGGACTTTTATGTGCCATTGTTACCTTCATTTAGGCTCAGAGAAGTTTGACGTTTCAATGCACATGGAGGTTGGGGGAAAAAAAACTTCCCTCAAATGCATTAAACCTGAAGTAACAATCCTGTTTTGGATGTAAACTGTAAGGGAGTAGAAAGTACAGTATTTGTGAAAATTCTACTTAACCACAGTAATGAAATATTTGCATATTCTTACTTCCTGTCTCTACAAATCTCGACTGAAGGGTTGAAAAATGCATGTGATCACCCCAGTTTATTTATGGGAGCTACTTTAGGGTATTGTGCATGCAGACTCACTATTATGACTTACTTCAGACATTGATTTAAATGAACCATTTTTTCCTCACAAATAGAAACCAAAACTTATTTACTTCAGAATTTGTAATAGGAATAATAATAATACACTACGCTGAGACAGATAACACAGTAACAACCAGTGTTGGGAAGGTTACTTTTAAAATGTATTCCGTTACAGAATACAGAATACATGCCCCAAAATGTATTCTGTAACGTATTCCATTACGTTACTCAATGACAGTAACGTATTCTGAATACTTTGGATTACTTAATATATTATCATGCTTTTTACAACAACGTGAATGTACTATTGCTGTGTGATTTATTACTATTACTGAAGGTCCGCGACTCCGAACTGTAGTAAAGGGACCTCTGGCTAATACGGCGGGGTCCCTGTCGGCTCATAGCCGAAAAATAGCTTTACTTTGTTGTGTGGGTCAATTTTTCTTGCGAGAGACAGAGAGAGGCGTTGAAAGGCTGCTCCAACGGAACTTATTGTTTTCGGAGGAAAACACGAACACGGTGTACAGTCGAGTCTTAATAGCTTACTTACAACTGGGCTCGTCAGGCACTCTTCTTGGCTGAAGTGGTTATTATTATATTTACATGCTTCCAGCTCCCGTTTTTCCTCGACGACAGCTCGTACCTTTCCACTCGCCTTTTTCTCCCTCCTGGCGCTCACAGACCCATAACGTGTATGGCAGTCCATTCTCCCTGTAACACGGACTACACTGCCCATGATGCTACATTCTTTAGAGCTATGCTTGTAGCATTCTGCCTGTTAGCTTAGCACAACAACAACAACGAAAAGGCGCTCTCTCACCCAGGAAACACACAGTCGCAGAAAGAGAGAGAGAGCGAGCTGTAACCATGGCAACTGTAACGCTGCCGCCTGGAACTACAGAACGTAGCTGTCAAACAAAATCCAAACAGTCCTGACCCGCGACAATATGAAACAGGAAAGTACCGCAGTGTAATCCATTTATTTCAACAAAGTAACTGTATTCTGAATACCACCTTTTTAAACGGTAACTGTAACGGAATACAGTTACTAATATTTTGTATTCTAAATACGTAACGGCGGTACATGTATTCCGTTACTCCCCAACACTGGTAACAACACATGCTGAGATTATGTTTTATATTCCATTCAATTGAGATTATTTAAATTCTTTTCATAAAGTGCCAATGAATACATCAATACATACATATAAATTAAATGGCAAGGCTGCAAGGCAATGGAAAGTAAAGGCTGTGCAAAACCTGCATAGCCTTCACTTTCCATTGATTGCTCATCACCACTCCACAAACCATAAAAGTGACTTAAAATATAACTCTCCTTCAGTTTACATCGGTGGCAGCATGTAATACCTTACATTTTCTTGAAAGGAGTGATTTGTCTTTCAATTTGATGGAGGGTACATGAGTCATCAGGCATCACTCAGTTGGGAAAGATATGCTAACAAATGGAGTCATGCTTGCCAGTAAAACTCTATCTTGTGAATATATTTTTTTATTTTCAGTATACCTACAATTGCCATGAATGTTTTTGTAGGATTAGCAACAGTGTGGTAGATAGGTAATATTAGCCAAGTGGTTAGAATACATATCACATGGCTGCTCTTTAAATGTGCAACATACACTTTTTTCATTACAAAACATTAATACCAACACTTTTTTTGTGACACATATAGTTGACATACCATAGAATGCAAGGATAATGTAACAAAGTGGGGAACATAAAACACAACATAAAACACAACAGAAGAGGTACATTATAACTAGTGTAGAGCTGTGGGTTTGTGTGTGTTTCATTATATAGATAGATACTGTTTTAGGGAGAAAAAAATAGTTGTTTAGTATTACTACAACAACAACAATAATAAAAACAATAACATAACATGACAGACTACGTAATACATTTTTTTAAGTGTACATTTGGCAGAAAGCATCTGTTAAATAACATGTAATTATGAGGATGGATATGTAGATTTGTCCTAAGGTGCTAAAGAAAAAAGAGAAGAAGAAGAGCCACTGGGACCAGCATAGAAGCAGAAAATGGTTGGCCAGGTCAACAATATTTATCTTTTGTTATTATTTTCCATTTAGTTTGAATTCTTTTGTCTCTCCTCTTCTTTTCATAGAGTTTACTCTTAGATTTAGCGTGAGTGTGCCATACTTATTAGTGCCATTAGACTCGTGCTTTATATGCTTGACAGACACGTACTAAATAAAATATCAAATAAAGTATATAAGAAAGTTTTATTTTCATTATTAAACCTAAATTTATACTGCATGAAGTCCAGATCTCTTTTAAAACTGTATTTAGTCCTAAATGTTGAGACAGTGTAGGGAAGCACATAATGATGTCGAACCCCAGCCACAATCCTCCCTTTCTTGTAATGAACAGCTTCTACATACAGTATCACTTTCATGCTTGGATGGTAATTACCTTCTTTTCAATTTTAAAATTAATTATATAGTTATAAATCGGCAGTTTACCCACTGAGGCAATGCTTACACCTGTTTTAATATAATTCCCTGTCAAAAGGTGGATGGTGCCTCAAGCATCTGCCAGACTAATTTCATAATTTTGCCTTCCCTGAAGGTCAGACTGCCTACTGTCTGCCATGAAGATCAATGCGTAGAATCATCTGGTCGTTGCTGGTTAGTCTCAAGTGTTTTCTTAGGACCTGCAATGTATTACTTGGATGACACTGGGAAAAAAAAACACTGGGAGAAGCACTGCATCAAAACAGTTACAGGTCATCCAAATACAGATCATCCTTAAAAGACAGCTGCAAGACAGCTGAAACAATTTCCTGTACATTTTTTCTTAATTTGTTGTCAGACATATACAGTGGGGCAAAAAAGTATTTAGTCAGCCACCGATTGTGCAAGTTCCCCCACTTAAAATGATGACAGAGGTCAGTAATTTGCACCAGAGGTACACTTCAACTGTGAGAGACAGAATGTGAAAAAAAAATCCATGAATCCACATGGTAGGATTTGTAAAGAATTTATTCGTAAATCAGGGTGGAAAATAAGTATTTGGTCAATAACAAAAATACAACTCAATACTTTGTAACATAACCTTTGTTGGCAATAACAGAGGTCAAACGTTTACTATAGGTCTTTACCAGGTTTGCACACACAATAGCTGGTATTTTGGCCCATTCCTCCATGCAGATCTTCTCGAGAGCAGTGATGTTTTGGGGCTGTTGCCGAGCAACACGGACTTTCAACTCCCGCCACAGATTTTTTATGGGGTTGAGGTCTGGAGACTGGCTAGGCCACTCCAGGACTTTCAAATGCTTCTTACGGAGCCACTCCTTTGTTGCCCAGGCAGTGTGTTTTGGATCATTGTCATGTTGGAAGACCCAGCCTCGTTTCATCTTCAAAGTTCTCACTGATGGAAGGAGGTTTTGGCTCAAAATCTCACGATACATGGCCCCATTCATTCTGTCCTTAACACGGATCAGTCGTCCTGTCCCCTTGGCAGAAAAACAGCCCCATAGCATGATGTTTCCACCCCCATGCTTCACAGTAGGTATGGTGTTCTTGGGATGCAACTCAGTATTCTTCGTCCTCCAAACACGACGAGTTGAGTTTATACCAAAAAGTTCTACTTTGGTTTCATCTGACCACATGACATTCTCCCAATCCTCTGCTGTATCATCCATGTGCTCTCTGGCAAACTTCAGACGGGCCTGGACATGCACTGGCTTCAGCAGCGGAACATGTCTGGCACTGCGGGATTTGATTCCCTGCCGTTGTAGTGTGTTACTGATGGTGACCTTTGTTACTTTGGTCCCAGCTCTCTGCAGGTCATTCACCAGGTCCCCCCATGTGGTTCTGGGATCTTTGCTCACCGTTCTCATGATCATTTTGATCCCACGGGATGAGATCTTGCGTGGAGCCCCAGATCAAGGGAGATTATCAGTGGTCTTGTATGTCTTCCATTTTCTGATGATTGCTCCCACAGTTGATTTTTTCACACCAAGCTGCTTGCCTATTGTAGATTCACTCTTCCCAGTCTGGTGCAGGTCTACAATACTTTTCCTGGTGTCCTTCGAAAGCTCTTTGGTCTTGGCCATGGCGGAGTTTGGAGTCTGACTGTTTGAGGCTGTGGACAGGTGTCTTTTATACAGATGATGAGTTCAAACAGGTGCCATTCATACAGGTAACGAGTGGGGGACAGAAAAGCTTCTTACAGAAGACGTTACAGGTCTGTGAGAGCCAGAGATTTTCCTTGTTTGAGGTGACCAAATACTTATTTTCCACCCTAATTTACGAATCAATTCTTTACAAATCCTACCATGTGGATTCATGGATTTTTTTTTTCACATTCTGTCTCTCACAGTTGAAGTGTACCTCTGGTGCAAATTACTGACCTCTGTCATCATTTTAAGTGGGGGAACTTGTACAATCGGTGGCTGACTAAATACTTTTTTGCCCCACTGGACATGTTGTTTCAGTCTTTTGGACAATATTTTTTCTTTTATTTTACTGTGGCATCAACTCTACACTACTTGCTATATGTAAAACTGGACTATATTTATATATGTCTAACATAGGGTGGTGGCCAGTGCTCTATTTTTTGCTGTGGTCTTCTGGGGAGAAGGCATTTGCACAGGAATCAGGGACAGAGTAGATAAACTTGTAAAGAGGGCCAGCAGATGGCAGAGAGAAGAATGCTCTTAAAGCTGGAGTTAGTTATGATCCACCCCACACACCCACATCATGCCCTGCAAATTATCAGCAACAACACCTTCAGTGAAAGACTGATTGCACCAAAGTGCAAGTCAGAACACCTCAGCAGTTTCTTTATAGCAGATGTTCTGAGGCTATCTACTTCACTTTTCAATTCAGTTCAATTCAATTCAATTTTATTTTTTATAGTGCCTCAACAACAGTTGCCTCAAGATGCTTGAAACTATAAGGTAAATACCCATGCAATAAGGAAGGAAACAGTGAAAACCCCAACAATCATATGACCCCCTATGAGCAATACCGGATTTAACAGGGAGCCAATGAAGAGAAGTCAATGAAGGTTAAAGATGCTATCTCTTTCGAATCCCTGTCAGTACTCTTGAAGCAGCATTTTGGACTAACTGAAGGATTTTCAGGGAGTTTTTATTTATTTATTTTTTTTTAGGACATCCTGATAATAATGAATTACATTACATACATGCATGAGCTAATTTTTCTAGCATCACTCTGATACAGATTCTAATTTTGGAGATATTTCACAAATGGCAGAAAGCAGTCCTAAAGATTTGTTTAATATGTGCATTGAAGGACATATCCTGGTCAATAATGACTCCAATGTTCCTCACGGTGTTACTAGAGGCCAAGGTAATGCCATCCAGAGAAAGAATCTGGTTAGGTATGAGATTTCTAGGATTTTCAGGGGCATGTTTATCTGAATTTAGAAGCAGAAAATTAGAGGTCATCCAGGTCCTTCTGTCTTTAAGACATTCCTGCAATTTAAGTAATTATTGTGTGCTATTTGGCTTCATGGATAGATGAAGTTGTGTGTCATCTGCATAGCAGTAAAAATTTATGCAATGCCTTCTGATGATACTGTTTAACAGAAGCATGTAAACAGGATTGGTCCTGGCACTGAATCCTGTGGAACTCCCTAATTAGCCTTAGTGTGTGAAGAGGACTCTCCATTTACATGAAAAAATTGCAGTCTATTGGATAAATATGATCCAAACTACTGCATCGCAGCACCTTTAATATATATAGCATCCTCTAATTGCTGACAAGCACAGACATGAGTCCACCATTATTTATAATCTTCACTAAGCTGATTTACAACTACTCTTTCAAGAATTTTTGAGATAAAATGAAGGTTTGAGATTGCCCTACAATTACTTAAGACAACTGGGTCAAGTGATGTTTTTTTAAGTAATGGTTTACTCCAGCTTGATGGCCTGTTGTACATACAGCAGATTAATAGAGTTTTGTAGAAATGGGGTGTAAAAGAAATGTTGATTCTTTTGAAGAAATAATTACTGAAGATCAACTGGAGAAAAAAAAGTCTAAATAAATATTATTGGTACTGAAAGTAGCTGTAGATAATGTTGTGACTGTGAGATGGTTCCGAGTATCTTTTTCTCTAATTGGAGATAAAGTATCTAAATTTTGGGAGTGGGACCACACCTATAAACACACTCCTTCTGGTTCTCATCTATATATGTTACCCAGTTCTACAAGCTGTTCCTTCTCGTTTATTAAAATTATTAACGATAATCCAACCTCTGTGGGTGTAGTTTTCAGGTAGCTACTGTGCTCTGTGTTGGCAAAAGGAATTGAAGAAGATAACAATGGATGAATTTTATCCTTAAAATTTAGTTAAAACAGCTTCAGAAAGACATCTACTGTGATGGAATCTATTCCCCACTGCTGTGTAACTGATTATTGTATTTGCTTGTAGATGTATTTTGTTTCATATAAAACACCCAGCACGCCCCTGCGGGCGGTTTATCCGTCAAGCTCGGGTCCTCTACCAGAGGCCTGGGAGCTTGAGGGTCCTGCGCAGTATCTTAGCTGTTCCCAGGACTGCGCTCTTCTGGACAGAGATCTCCGATGTTGTTCCCGGGATCTGCTGGAGCCACTCGCCTAGCTTGGGAGTCACCGCACCTAGTGCTCCGATTACCACGGGGACCACCGTTACCTTCACCCTCCACATCCTCTCGAGCTCTTCTCTGAGCCCTTGGTATTTCTCCAGCTTCTCGTGTTCCTTCTTCCTGATATTGCTGTCATTCGGAACCGCTACATCGATCACTACGGCCGTCTTCTTCTGTTTGTCTACCACCACTATGTCCGGTTGGTTAGCCACCACCATTTTGTCCGTCTGTATCTGGAAGTCCCACAGGATCTTAGCTCGGTCATTCTCCACCACCCTTGGGGGCATCTCCCATTTTGACCTCGGGACTTCCAGGTTATACTCGGCACAGATGTTCCTGTACACTATGCCGGCCACTTGGTTATGGCGTTCCATGTATGCCTTGCCTGCTAGCATCTTGCACCCTGCTGTTATGTGCTGGATTGTCTCTGGGGCATCTTTACACAGCCTGCACCTGGGGTCTTGCCTGGTGTGATAGACCCCAGCCTCTATGGATCTTGTGCTCAGAGCTTGTTCTTGTGCTGCCATGATTAGTGCCTCTGTGCTGTCTTTCAGTCCAGCTTTGTCCAGCCACTGGTAGGATTTCTGGATATCAGCCACCTCCTCTATCTGCCGGTGGTACATACCGTGCAGGGGCCTGTCCTTCCATGATGGTTCCTCGTCTCCCTCCTCTTTCTTGGGTTTCTGCTGCCTGAGGTATTCACTGAGCACTCGGTCAGTTGGGGCCATCTTCCCAATGTATTCTTGGATGTTCTTTGTCTCATCCTGGACTGTGGTGCTGACACTCACCAGTCCCCGGCCCCCTTCCTTCCGCTTAGCGTACAGCCTCAGGGTGCTGGACTTGGGGTGAAACCCTCCATGCATGGTAAGGAGCTTCCTTGTCTTTATGTCAGTGGCTTCTATCTCCTCCTTTGGCCAGCCTATTACCCCAGCAGGGTACCTGATCACGGGCAGGGCGTACGTGTTGATGGCCCGGATCTTGTTCTTACCATTCAGCTGACTCCTCAGGACTTGCCTGACCCTCTGCAGGTACTTGGTGGTTGCAGCTTTTCTAGCGACCTCTTCATGGTTCCCATTCGCCTGCGGGATCCCCAGGTACTTGTAACTGTCCTCTATGTCTGCAATGTTGCCTTCTGGTAGTTCAATCCCCTCAGTTCTGACTACCTTCCCTCTCTTTGTTACCATCCGACTACACTTCTCCAGTCCGAACGACATTCCAATGTCATTGCTGTATAGCCTGGTAGTGTGGATCAGTGAATCGATGTCTCGTTCACTCTTGGCATACAGCTTGATGTCATCCATGTACAGGAGGTGGCTGACAACTGCTCCGTTCCGTAGTCGGTATCCGTAGCCAGTCTTGTTAATGATCTCACTGAGGGGGTTCAGGCCTATGCAGAACAGCAGTGGGGACAGAGCATCTCCTTGGTAGATCCCGCACTTGATGGTGACTTGTGCTATGGGCTTGGAGTTGGCCTCTAGTGTTGTATGCCACATCCCCATTGAGTTCCTGATGAAGGTTCTTAGGGTCCCATTGATCTTGTACAATTCTAGGCATTCCAGTACCCAGCTGTGGGGCATTGAGTCATAGGCCTTCTTGTAATCAATCCAGGCAGTGCACAGGTTGGTCAGTCTGGTCTTGCAGTCTCGGCTGACTGTTCTGTTTACCAGTAGCTAGTGTTTTGCGCCTCTGGTATTCTTGCCAATTCCTTTCTGTGTCCCGCTCATGTATTGACCCATGTGCCTGTTCATCTTAGCCGATATGATGCCTGACAGGAGCTTCCATGTAGTACTGAGGCAGGTTATTGGTCGGTAGTTGGAGGGGACCAATAATGCAGCACTACAGGCAATATATATCTATATATATATCTATATCTATATCTATATCTATATCTATATCTATATCTATATATATCTATATATATCTATATATCTATATATATCTATATATCTATATATATCTATATATCTATATCTATCCATATCTATCTATCTATCTATCTATCTATCTATCTATCTATCTATCTATCTATATCTATATATATATATATATATATATATATATATATATATATATATATATATATATATGAAGAAAAATTTCATTTCATGCTACATAAAAATTGACACTGGAGCTGATATAAAAACAAAGATGTTAATAGACTACATTCACACAGAGACATTATGGCTTAAAGAGTTCTGAAAATTGCATCAAATACAATCCTTCATAATGTAGATTATCAATACAGCAGCATTTAATAACTATGCTGTTCTAACAAGCACACAAACTCCCTCTGAAATTACATTTATTTAATTAAACCTTCTCTTATTGGCTTCCCTATAAAAAAGATTGAGCTTGCTGTATGGAACTGCCTCTCTTGCTGTTTGTGCCTCCTTATCGTGATCTCCTTCTTTACCATATTTGCTCATAAAGTTGTTGTTCATACACTTAGAATACTGGTTCTTTAGCATATGTGTCTGTAATTTGAAAGTATTTGTACCATTGAAAGCATTTTGCCAAGCTACTCAGATAAACATTGGTTCCTTTTTGTTTAGCTATATACAGAGCTTTAAAAATAGCAACACTGACATCTGCTGGGACAGCATGTTGCAACTGGCCAGAGAGGGACCATGCTTAAATACTCACAGGCTGTACACAAACACAGGCTTAGGGATTAGTGTGCTTTCTCCTTGAGGTGATAATGGAATAAATTGAAATGGCTGAGTATTCAAATAATGAAAGTGAGATGGGTAATTAAAAGTGAGAGAGACATTTCCCAGACTTTTCTGTGATGCAGTGTGATGCATCATCAGTCAGCATGATGCTGTCTCTGGGAGGGATTAACATCAACACACTTGAAGCAGCTGCTGCTGCATTATAACAATAATGTCCTCAAAGTTTTAAAAACTACTCTGTGCAAAAATGAAGTGCAGCCCTGTTTACAAGAACTCTGTCTTGCCAGTTCCCAAACTTATTGCACTCTTTCTTTCTTTCCAGGTAAGAAATCTTTTTGTGTCTTCATTACTGCAGACAAGATTTGCCTCTAAGGGTACTGTAAGATCTGGTAACTATGTCTTGTTTGTGTGTGTGTCTTTAGAGAGACAGACTGATTTTTATTCCGATTCATTCGGTCTCTCTTGATATTCATCTTGCTATTTTAAAATTCACTCACTTCTGCAAAGACTCTCAACTTGTGCTGACCTTAGTTGTTGCCCAGAGACGTAGAGAGAATGTATTTTTATTAATGATTTGGTTCTTCTTCTGTCAGTGAGTGTGTGTGCATGCGTGCACTAACACTTGTGAGCTTTTGCATGTTTGGGTATTTGAGTGATCAGGTGCCATTAAAACCTAATTACATCCAAATTGCTGTTTGTAACTCCCTGAATGCCAATAACCCCGCCCTGACTAACACAACTCCACTCCTCAGAAGCCATGACATGCCACTTGATTAGCTGAGGCTGAGCGATCACAGCTGAAGATCGACTTCACTGAGAATTGCTTAAAATGTTGGGCCAGTCTATAAAGAAGGAATACAACTCAGTGAGTGCAAGCTACAGAATGAATCATGCTGACTTCACTGTCAAGGCAAAGACCATGTCATACTATCTACCTTCGAACAAAGCACTTCTTTTTCCTTTTTCTTCCTTCTTACTGGGGCCAATATGAAGAGAAGCAGATGGATCCTGCCTCCCTCACCACGATGGCATTTTGATTTCAGTTTCCCATTTCCAGCTTATCACAGTTTGATAAGGTCACCTCATGCCATCACCTGCAATATCCAACTCCATTTACTCAAGCGCCACGAAACACCATTATCAATATGAAATATTGTCCAGACATGCTGTGGCTCTTTCGGCAGCAAAGCATCAGTGTTTACTGTTCAGAAATCAAGCCCTTGCCTCAGGTGCCAATGACTAGTTGTCTACCCTGGGGGAAGAAATCTCCAACAGGGATTACTAATCCCCTGCTTGTTTGTACTGTTGCTACAATTCAGCAAAACAAGATTATCATCGCTGCTCAAATTTTAACCCCCAGATGAAATGATAAATGCCAAGCAATATTTATTTTGTTAAATAAACTCCTACTTCATTCCAGTAGACTGTGCTTGTTTTAGTAATTTCATAGTAATAGCTCTTCTCTATGCAAACCTTCCAGACTGTCAACACTTGAATTGGAGTTTGCTTGCCAGCTGTGAGATATTATGACCCAGATTCTTTTTCTCTTCCTCCTTAATGAGGTGCTCAGTCATGTTGAGGCAGAAATTTTACATTTATTTGTATTTATGATAGCCTCGGAATATTTCTATAGTGTAGATTAGATGTCATATTTGAAAACAGATGGATATGTCATATACAGGACTTACAGTATGTGGGATGGAAAATGCAAATGAAAGGACTTAATCAACTGAAACACATTTTGTTAATTCATTCAAATGAAATTCTTTTAAAATAGGTGTTACCATTCTTAGTAAGACACAGGATTGCATTTTGCAAGTTCTCAAAAAAATTAAGAATGACAATTGAAATTCACTTAATGAAAATACTTTCCATTTTATATGCATGACAGTCTCTGAATTACTTGAGGCCACAGAAAAGTCCCCCAGGATGGCCTGCAAGGAATAAAGCAATTCTTCCAAGCCTGAAGAAGAGATCTTTAACATGCCTAACTATTATGTGCAAGCTAGCTTGCCTTGCTTCAGCAAATAAGGTGCAAATGCAGCCAACAAATCACTTTAACTGATTCACTGATGGAATATTAGTTGATTGTACTATACAGGTGAGAAACATGTATATGGATACTTGTTTTAAACAATAGTTATGGCTATTGACACATAAACATGAAACACAAAACATCAATATTCATTTTTAAAGGAGTTTAATGCCCAACCTTGTTAAAAAACCTTGTTTGGCTGGCAGATTTTTCACATGACCGAAACCTTTGGTGATATGCCTCAGGAACTAGCTCATAAGCCCTTAAAATAGTGGATTTCACAATTTCAAAATCCAGACTGTCATCAATGGATAAGCTTGCACAAACTTCCTGCGCTTTCCCCACCAATTTACACTGCAACAACAAACTCCACACATCCTTGGGCCATTTTAAAGTAGTTGCGATGCGTTCAAAGGCATAAAAGTAAGAGTCAACCTCACTTTCTCTGAAAAGTGGCACTAAAGCAATTTGCTTGCTTGCATCACACTGGTCAAAGGAGAATGAATCAGAAGCTTTACTCACAATTTTACTCACAGGGGTAGAGGTAACAATGCGTTGTCTGGAGGGATCCAGCTCCATAGCCCTTATGCGGAAATGCATAAGCTGAACTTCTTTGGCTTTCGCCTCAAGCTCCACCTCTTTCAGGCGAAGGGCGAGCCTGAGATCCTCTGTAACCAATCCTGCTAATTGTGCGGCTGGGCTAACGCCTGGGACCTGAATGGCAGCAGGAGCCTCCGCCCCTGGCGTCACCCGTCCACTGGCAGCTTGTGGGATGGTTGCAGCAGCTTCTGCTCCCACATCCACCACCAAACCTCCAGTCGCATCAACCGGCCAAGGTTTCGACTTTGCAATTACCCCCTTTTCCAACAGCTGTGCTGTCAGACACTGCTTAATTTCTGCCTTTTTAGCATTCAAAGGCACACTAACATTAAACAAATTTGCCACCAACAACAAATCTGCCTTTGTGCATCGATCCAACTTATCCATGGTGGGTTGCAGTGCAAAATCATCCACGTCAAAAGTCATTGTGGATAGCTTACCCCCAAGACTACAAGAAAACTGCCAACCAAAAACTGTAGGCAGCCTACAAAACACAATGAGCAAAAAGAATGGCAAAAGAAAAGAGCGGACGAGCCCCCACTTTATGTTACGCCCCAGTCTAGGGGTACAGGAACGTAACATAAGAGTTAAAAAAGGAAGTGACCCCGCCCTGGGCCCCAAAACCATACACAGAAAAACCAATTTCTTAGTGAACGGTGGTTTATTTGTCTACACTGAAAATGAAGCTCCGGGGTGAACAAAGGCCAAAATAACAAACAAAACAAGCTAAGTCAGGTGAGGAGGTGCTATCTAAAACTCTATGTGAAACAAAAACCAAACAAAAGACAAACACTACACCTACTCCCTAACAGAAATAAACAGGAGAAAACAGTACAAGGAAAAATAATAAGGCTATTTACAATGTGGTATTTACAAGTGAAAACTAATGTACACACTATATACAAAGCTCGGTAAGTCACGAGAATCTCAAACATAAAAGTCACAGGTTTTGGAAGCCAGGGTCAGGTCTGCTGCTGCTGTCAGTGGCTGCCCTGGGACAACTGCTGGTGAGGGATTTTGAAAGCAACCACATGATCAGGGGACCAATCAGCAGCCATCAGCTTATCCAATCAGGGACCTGCAGAGACTTAAAGACACAGACAGAACAAGAAACAGCCACCAAGACACATTATGGCCAGGGTCGTAACACAACAAAAAACAAAGACCCAGGATTTTTTTTCCTGTTTCTATTGGCACCGTGTATATATATATATATATATATATATATATAAAAAATATATATATATATATATATATATTAGGGGTGCAACGATACACAAAATTCACGGTTCGGTTCGGTTCGATACTTTGGTGTCACGGTTCGATATTTTTTCAATACAAAAAAAAAATGTTCATGCCTTTTTAATTTGTCATTTATTAAAATTATAAATATATATTTTAACACAAAAGTACAGTTTTTAAATTTAACCCTAACCCTTGTGCGTGTTGTTTTTTAGCTCGTCATATTGCAGCCACAGAAATTCTTTTGTCCATGAAACCATAAAGCTGCACTTTCTTTTTGCCTTATAGTCTGATTTGTCATAACTTCTCCGTTTTGTGGTAAGCTTTTCTTTGGCTGTCACTTCTTCACCCTGACCTGTCTTATTTGGCTCAGCAGAACTAAAATATATATCTGTCTGTGAAGGTTCTCAATCATCCAGGTCATCGTAGTGAAATATATATCCTGCCGCACTCACATAAGCTCAGCGATTCTCTGCGCGATCAACCTCTCCCATGTTTAAGCTGCGGGAGATTTCACTTGTCATGTTTGCATAGTAAGCTAACAATTAATAAGACGATGTCAGAGGAATTGGTGCACAAATTATCATCACTCACAGATCAGTGCTGTCGCTCTCTATACACAGTTCGCGCGATTGCAAAGTGAAAGCAAAAAAACAAGCGCAAATTCAAACACGATTTCAATATGTCACATATTGACAGTGGCTCACCCAATGACATAATTACCCAGCTACATTTCTGAAAGAATGCAAAAGCATTGACATATATTTTTCCTTCCTACAATAGCCCGACAGGCAGGGCAGAGATAGCCCCGGGACGTCGGGCTAGCGATATTGCGAGCCCTGTATCTGATTGAGGAATCACTCATCTTTGGAAAAGAGAGTTTATTACAGAGAAATGTCTCTTTCCAAAATAAAAGCTATACTATCCGCTTCTTCTGGGCTATATTCTCAGCAGCATATTAAACATATCAGGTCTCCATAAGGAGAATCCTGTGCTAACAGCTGTCTAAATGACTCGGCTAAAGTTTGTAGCATGCATGCTTGTTGTTTTTGTCTTTGCACTAGGATGATGTCGGTGTAAATGTGCAGTCATATTCGTTGTGTTCCCACTAGTGCTTTCAGGTTAATCTCGTTGAAATAACCTTAACGCCACAACACGGCAAATCTCCGTTAACGAGCTACCCTATACAGAGGGGCTAGACGGCCAACACGTTAACGAGCTAACTGCGCTAACACACTAGCTCCCACCCATGTAATTGAGCATTGCATGGCACATCCAACATACTGTTTTACTTTAGTCCATGACTCGCTTACCTTCAGGGTCATACGTCACATGAAAACCAAAATAATTCCAAACGCCAGATCTGAATGAGGGTGGGGAGGTCCACTTCTGTCTCGCTAGCTTGCCCTGCGCTCTTCCTTCTGACCATGCTGTCTGTGTTGAGTGCTCAGTGAATCTGCGTTCGACTACTCCGCCTAGGCTGCACTCTCGAGCCTAGGCGGAGTAGTCAAATGCAGATTCACTGAGCGCTCAACACAGACAGCATGGTCAGAAGGAAAGTTGATAAAATAAATTACAAATTTTGTATTGTTCTTTTTTTTTTTCTCCCCTTTGGTTTTCTTTCTTTCTCTCCCCCTCTTTCTTTCATTCTTTCCCCCTGTCCTTTCCCACAGTCATGTCTGTCCCGTTTGCAACTGAAAATAAAATAAATTCATAATTATAATAAAGGTCAATCAAATGGACCAATATGATGATCCACTTAAAATAAATCCTCTTGGCATCTTTCTTGGCCTCAAGACAACAATTCTGATGGCTATAGATCCAAACGGGACACAAAAAAAAAAAAAAAAAAAAAAAAAATTGAAAAAAAAAAAAAATTGAAAAAAATTGTATTGTTCGATACATATGCGTACCGAACCGAAAGCACTGTATCGAACGGTTCAATATCGATACGAATATCGTTGCACCCCTAATAAATATATATATATATATATATATATATATATATATATATATATATATATATATATATATATATATATATATTCATAAAGTAATAATTCACATCAGCAGTAATGACACCCGATTATATCAAATGTTTAGCTATGTGTTCTTATACTAATACATTATACACTATCCTTCCAGATTAGAAGCCACAGCATGCATTTTCTTTGAGACGTATCATCTGGATATTATCTGCACTTTCATGCATGATACCTAACTTTATCTATCCATGATACCAGGTGACATATAACAATTAGTTAAACTGCAGGAATGTCTTAAAATCATAAAGATCTCGATGACCTCTAAATTCCTGCTTCTAAATTCAGATAAAACTGAGGTTATTAAACTTAACTTTGCCTCTAGTAATGATGCAAGGAATTATAGGAGTCATTTCTGGTCAGAATGTGCTGTTCAATGCGCACAGTAACCAAATATGTAGGAGTGCTTACTTGGAATTTAATTTTAGTTCAATTGTATTTATATAGCAATAACAAAAGCAGTGGCATCAATATCTCTAAGGCTGGACAATGTTACCTCCTTATTATCAGGCTGTTCTAAAAACTCAATGAAAAGTTTTCATTTGACTCAAAATGCTGCAGCAAGAGTGCTAACAGGAACAAGGAGCATATTTCTTCTTATTGGCTGCTCTTCACTCTCTCCCCATTAAACAAATTTAAAATCATCTTCACATACAACGTCTTTAATTATCAGACTCAATCCTATTTTACGTTTTTTAATATATTTTATATTAAAAACGTCATTTATTTATTTTGTGGACGTCTGGGAAATGACAAGCTATGTATAAGGACGCTGAATCAGATAAATCCTTTAAAAGATAACACGTGGTTTGTATAGCACTATTTGTGAAAGAAATGCAGCTCAGAGTTCCCTATAATAAAATAAATGATATGGACAAAATGCTTTACATGAAAACAGACAAAGCAGAGAAGAGTCAAGTCTTTATTAATATAATGGCTCATAGGAAAAAGCACTAGACAACTTTAAAGTTACTTGTCACAATAAATCTGTGAGACGACTGCTAATTTCCATAATACATCACTGCACATTTGAACACAGCAAGATCCTTCCAACAAATACACCCATGTATTCATCAACTGAATAAATAGATCTCTAAGGTCACTTTTCATGCACCTCATAATTAAAGCATTATTTGGAGCTTGCTATAGAAATATAGCCAACAGTGTTTGGTGGCATTACAAAAAAGGTAAGGAGAGTAAATGAGAATTATCCAAACAGTCTACTATGAATTATAAACTGCTTCTATGTGTTTCTGTCAGCCAGGCTCCAGCATTTGTTTAAATATCCCAAATCCTTTACTGTGTGCTGCTTCTGCAGTCTTCAAGCTATAATTATCCAAGGAGGTGATATACAGGGAAGTCGTTTCCTGCAGGTTTTCATATCTACAAGGCAAATATCAAGCCAATTCATTTTATACACAAAAATGACTCATCAATTCCTGCTGTCACTGGAAGAGCCTGTTGAATTTTAGGCACGGTGAATGGATTATTTTTCTATGTTCTCCACTGCAGGATATATCTGATATGGAGAGATACACCCCTGCCTGGGACATGTGCCTTAACCCAAAGCCTGGTAACCTGTGAGGATGCGATAAAACATACATTTTTTAGCAGATACACTGAAAAAAAGAGAGTAGGTTTAACAGCAGCTCCTGAGATGGTATGCCAAGTAAATTTAACATGTGAGTCATCCCTTACAGCAGCTTGGAAATGACTCACTGGAGCAAAAAGATGTGTGATGAAAAAAACTGTTTATCCTTCAATTCCAACCGCAAGACTGTAGTCGAGACAGAAAGACAGATTTGTAGTATGTCAAAAAAAATGTTTGTATGAAATTAAATCCACATATCTTATTAGAGCATATATGGAGCCTATCTATATCCCCCCAACTCTGAAAGTCAACAGCCTGAAGGTTATGATTATGAAACACTCATCTGCACTGAGTACATGTGCCACTGGGGGGCAAAGTAGCACTATCAACATTTAGCAGCAGTGACCCATTTTTCCAAAATGCTGGACTGGTTTCATACATTTGCTGCTGCTCCTTTGAAATGAAAATATGTATGTGCGCATAAACATATAATACATTTCCATATCAAATGGCAGTGCTGAATGCTGTGTCACTGCAGCAGAGGCCAAGCATATTATTAACAAACTGTGGACATCAAATTA
This sequence comes from Diplotaxodon limnothrissa, assembly GCF_057381915.1. Lineage (NCBI taxonomy): Eukaryota > Metazoa > Chordata > Actinopteri > Cichliformes > Cichlidae > Diplotaxodon > Diplotaxodon limnothrissa. The sequence goes on from NC_140605.1 coordinate 5,686,073, forward strand.
GGACCCTGCAATTGTCCTTTGTTGTCATTAGTAGAAACATGGAGAGCGGGGGATTGGGGGGTAGGGCAGTAGGTTCTAAGGGTTCAGACACGTTGTAATACGGCGACACACCACCACAACGTGTTTATTTATCTTTCGGGCATCCAATATTGCAGTGAGGGCTTCTCTGCAGAATTAACAGGATTTAAGACTACAGCTATGTGGCCACAAATAATCCACCTCACCCCTTTGCATTTCAAAGAGATGCTGGATGAAGATTAGCATTTTACTTACACTGTTGGGGGAAGTAGCTAAAAATAATTGTCTTCCTGGGGGAAAATGTTCCTTGGTTTCAGGCCCTGTGTGGTTGTTGTCGTCTGGGTGTTCAGAAGTGCATCGGTGGAGAATATTTGAGCGCCTCGTCCTAGTCTTCTGTCAAGTTATGTATGTCCAGTAATAACTGCATGTGTCCTTGGGTGAAGTGCTGATGAAGCCCCCAGCAAACCCTGGGAGGTTAAGCGAAATGGATTCCACTACTGCAAAGAAATCAGGATGACAAACCAGAAGAAAAGCAGCAGATAGGGTGTTCATTTTTTTCCCACTGATACGGTATCTAGCCCGTCCTGTTTCAGGAAAACATTGTTGTCCTTATCAGCATTTTCTAAGCAGTCAAGGCTGTGGAATCTTTTGTTTGTTTGTACTGAGAGAGTGGACTGGAAAAGCATAGAAATCAGACTAAAAATATCAACATATTTCACAACAGACGCACAAAACGAATGAAAATTTTAAGAAGAAATAATCAATATAAAAATATATTTTAAACAACTTTCAACTGAGAAAAGAATGACAGTGGATTTCTACTTTCTCAGGTATTGCAATTTTTTTCCAAATTTTAATCTAAGCAGTTTGTGAGGTTTGGACATAAAAATATAATAGACAGACTTTTATCTGGATTATGTTAGGATTCAAAAAATTCTTCCCACTATTAAATAGTATATTTATGTTTAACTTTATTTATTTATGTGTGTGTGCTGCATATCTGTCAGAATGTAAGGTTGGGCTATGACAGAAAGGTTTTTCAGGCAGTTATGTGAACATTTTTAGTGGGCTCAGACTGTGTTTAATCTGTATTTTCACTGGAAAATCAGTCCATCACTGGTTCTGACAGATGCTATTTCTGACTGCTAGGTGCACACGGAAAGCGTGTTGCATTTCCATGACAACTGGCAATTGTGAGATGTCATCACCAGTCTTAGCAGAAAAATATCTGCACAGTGAACGGGCATTTAAATGTGGTGATTTTTCTTTCTTTGTTTGGGTTTTATGTTTCGAGATGTTTGCAATCATAATACAATACACACAAAATATTAAGTGTGTTGTATTCTATTGTACTAAGCCTAGATTGCAATAAGTCTTCTCTTCAATAGATCCAGCTGTTAATGTCTCCCTTTTCAAAACATATGATCACTGGCTAGGATTTTTTTTTAAATGCTAAAATCTCTAGGTGCTTCAGCGTCAGAATCAAAGATTTTAGGTCATCTCTATTTGATTTCTTGCTCCTCCAGTCCGCATACCATACAAGAAAAATGCTCCCAGTGCGCATCATATAAACCACCCAATTGTGTCTTTTTAGTGGTCTGAAACAGCAGAAAGAAATTTTGTAAAGCACTTCATTTTGCTTTCTTTGTAATCATTATTGTTTTCAATAAGAGTAAGACCAACATTAATAAAAAAGATGACATGCAGCAGCTGCTTGTCATGTTTCTTTCAGCACCACAGAGGCATGGAGCAGCAAAGAGACAAAGAAAGAGAGTGAGAGAAAGTTTTATTTCAGATTTTGCTGATAGAAAATACCTTCAACAAAAAAAAAGGTATTTTATTTTCTGTTTTACAAAAGCCAAAGGCATCCGAACAACTGAGGGTAATGCACTGAGTGTGGAGAAGTACCTCATAAAAACCCTCTTCAAAGAAACTGAACAATCTCTTTAACAACCAGTTGGACAGTACTCAAATATGATTTAGTCTACAGCATTAGTGATGTGTCTGTTTCATGCTCTCCTCTCTTCTCATCCCAACTGATTGAGGCAGACAGCAGCCGACCTATAAAGACCTTACTATGAAGGTCTATTGATAACATATAGAATAATGGATAGAAATTAATTGGTGCCAAAATGTAATGCACAGTTATGTATAGAAATTAAATGTGATTATAATGTTATGGGACTTGTGGATCTTGTTGATTTTGTAGGACTCAAAAAGACCATGAGGCAAGTTTAGGATTTAACAGACAAGAAGTAAGATATTGGCATTAGTGCTGAAACCAACTGATAACTACAAAGGAATTTGACAATACCAATCTTTAGTGATGACTAGCTGTAGTCAGAGTTTCTCTGTGTAGACAATATCTGAAGCAACTGAGCACTAAAACTACAGTTCTTGTTACTTTATTTTCTCTTTTAATTTCCTGATTCTATTTTTGACATTTCATACACGTTATGCTTTTGATTAGCATAATCTTGCACATTAAAACAGAAAGGGAAACAATTTCACTGATGAAGTGTGCAATCTGTATTAAAAGCTACTTTTCCAGAGTGCAGATATGAGCAGAGCAGGATTTTCTCATTTGTCTGTGACAGCAGCACAGCTAATGAAAAGACTGTGTGAGTTAAGCAACACTTGGACGACCACATTCATATTCATTAATGCAAAAATTGAATGTTAATACAAACACTGGGAGTGTAAACAAAGATCATTTACAAATTCAGTATACCAGCACTTGAAGATTACACACATATACACACACAGCCAAAAATAAATTATTGTGCAGCCTTTTAATAATATATTTCCAAATATTAGCAAGTGATTCATAATTTAGCTCAGTGGTAGGTAGAGACTCTGCCAAAAAATGTAACTTTTCACATGCACAGCAGGTTATAAAGAAGCAGCCATTATTAAAACGTGGGAGGTTTGTATATTTCCGTACTGCTGAGATAACTTGAGGGACTTCCTTAAGTCCTCGGCCTACTTTGCTTCTAGTCTGGGTGAGGTGAAGAGTAGGAGGAGGAGAAGAAGAAAAGCAGATGAGCTGCCAAGCAGATGGTATGTGGTGGTGTCTGATTCAAGCAACAAAATCTTTACTTGATACACAAAGCCCATGATCTCTGGAGCTGTTAAAGGTCTGCGATCTTTCATCCATGTTTTTGGAGTTCTTGTCAGCTCTAATGACATACTGCAAAGTACCAACAGGATCCAGGAGTCAAAAATATTTTTTAGTCAGTTACCGGCAAACATATTTTCCAAGGCAGGGCCAGACAGTCTAGATTGGGAAAAAATAGTCTCCAAAGTAAAGACTTTTGGATCTGAATTGTTCATTCTGCCACTTGCACATCACTGATAATAAGCTGGGATGTAAGTCATTTGATGCCTGGATCCCCACTGGTTTAAGAAATATTGAGTGTACCAAAGATGATGTTATCTGGCTTCCATCACAGTCAGGTGCTCAGCTATCTACAGTGTTGCAGATGTACTGTATGGAGTGGGCAAAGGACCTTAAACGAAGGTCTGAAGCCTGAATTGCACCCAGATTTAGAAGATGAAAAATCAAAATGCTGCCCATCACATTTTAATAGTGAGGGACAGACATCTTTAGAATATTTCCATATTAAAAATGAATGATATTATGTTGAATGCGAAAGAAATCACATTATATTGTTCAACTAAATAAGTTGAGACTGTTTTCATTAGTGGTTTTAAAATGCTAATGTTTCTGGGTCCCATGGAACTCCAGTCAAAAGCACCCCAAAGCTGAAGTATTTATTAAGTTTATAGTTGCCATGGATCCTAGGTCAGAGTAAAACAAGGGCCTAGGGGCACTCTGTCAGTCATTTTAAAGAACAAAGAATCACATGTCAGTGTTGTATTCATTATCTGTATGAGTGGAAGTTACCAGAATGCTGGCAATCATGCCCTGGTTATCAGGAGAAAGGAGAACTGATGGTGCTATATTATTGTGCACATGACTATGACTAGGAGTGAGGAAAAACTTCACCTATTGACTGCTCAAAGCTCAGCTTGAAGATCAAAGGTGTTTGCTTTGCTTCAGAAATACAGACAGGAAGGCAGCAACTGTTTGCTCCCCCTGTCACATGCCAGTATACCTAGGTGTAGCATGAGGCGAGTACCTGTTATTGCTGATTAGCTTTACCTGTTTCTAGTCATTTCTCACCCCCACGTTTCTTGCCAAAGAGTGCAGGCATGGCTGCTCTTTGTGACATATTATGCACATAATATTTATGGTTAGAATTTCAAGGGGCATCCAAGGTGTGAAAGGTAGAGGGTTTGGTGGTTTCAGGATCTCTTTTTTGTGCAAATGTTATGGCTTCTGTTGGCTTCATCGAGTCATGACCTAAAGTGTGAAGTGGCCACGATTCTTAGCTGGAAAGCGGTGGAGTGGCCACTCCAGTTAAGGGAGGAGTTGCTGGCTGAAATGGAAAGGTTGATGTTTCTTGGGTTCTTGTTCATGATTGAATGGAGAGTTGAACTGGAGACTAATGGACTGGTGCTGTGTCGCAATAATGTGGACAGTAATGGTCTGCTGTGAAGAGAGACCTGACCTTGAAGCTGTCAGTTTTTAAGGTGATATACTGTTTGACCCTCACCTGTGGGTAATCACTGAACCAATTATTATCGATACAAGCTTCCTTTAAAGTATATCTGGGTTCTCCCTTAGTGAGAGGGTGAGGAGGTTGGTCATCTGTGAAAGGCTCAGAGAGCCTACTCCTCCACACAAAAAGCAACTAGTTTAAGAGATGGGACTGACCAAGAAGGCACCAGTGCAGACCCAGGATACACCCAGAGATTTCTCTTCTTGGGCAGGCTGGTAGTGTGTTTAATACAGTTATTTTATTTTGTCAAAATTACCCTGAAATTTGGATCATGGCATTTAGTAAAATGGTTAAGAAACATAAGAACAGCAAATCAACAAATGAAGTAGCAAGGATATGTTCATTTAATTAAATTGCTGGATACTATTGACTACTGTCTTAACTGTCAGTGGTTATTACCATGAATGTATTAAGGGCAATGGTTTCAAAATTATTATCGATTAGTTAAAAGCAGCCTGAGTTAGTGCGTGAGGTCGAGGGGTATCGGCTAGATATAGTCGGTCTCACCTCTCCGCATGACTTGGGCTCTGGAACCAGTCTCCTGGAGAGGGGCTGGACTCTGTCTCAGTCTGGAGTTGCCCCAGGTGAGAGGCGGCGGGCTGGGGTGGGTATTCTAATATTCCCTCGGCTTGCTGCCTGTACGTTGGGGTTCTTCCCGGTGGATGAGAGGGTTTGTTCCCTGCGCCTTAGGGTCGGGGAATGGGTCCTGACTGTCATCTGTGCTTATGCGCCGAGTGGCAGTTCAGAGTACCCAGCATTCTTAGAGTCCCTGGGTGGGGTGCTGGAAGGTGCTCCACCTGGAGAATCTGTTGTCCTACTGGGAGACTTCAATGCTCACGTGGGTAACGACAGCGAGACCTGGAGGGGCGTGATTGGGAGGAACGGCCTCCCTGATCTGAACCCGAGCGGTGTTTTGTTATTGCACTTCTGTGCAAATCACAGTTTGGCCATAACGAACACCTTGTTCGAACATAAGAGTTCGAACAAGGACACTCTAGGCCGCAAGTTGATGATCGATTTTGTAATCGTATCACCAGACCTGCGACCATATGTTCTGGACACTTGGGTAAAGAGAGGGGCTGAGCTGTCAACTGATCACCACCTGGTGGTGAGTTGGATCACGTGGCGGGGGAGGACGCTGGACAGACCCGGTGCACCTAAACGCGTAGTGAGGGTGTGCTGGGAACGCCTAGCAAAGGCCCCAGTCCGTGAGATCTTCAACGCACACCTCCGGCAGAGCTTCCGAATGGACCATGTTCAGCGTCTCAATTGCCGAAGCTGCTGCATTGAGCTGCGGCCGCAAGGTGGTTAGTGCCTGTCGTGGTGATAATCCCCGAACCAAATGGTGGACACCAGAGGTGAAGGAAGCCACCAGGCTGAAGAAGGAGTCCTATCGGGCTTGGTTAGCCTGTGGGATTTCGGAGGCAGCTGACAGGTACCGACAGGCCAAGCAAAATGCGGCTTGGGCAGTGGCTGAAGCAAAAATTTGGGTGTGGGAGGAGTTCAGAGAGGCCATGGAAAAAGACTTTCGGACTGCCTCAAAGAGATTCTGGCAAACCGTCAGGCGTCTCAGGAGGGGAAAGCGGTGCTATACCTGCACTGTGTATAGTGCTGGCGAAGCGCTGCTGACTTAGACTGAGAAAATTGTCGGGCGGTGGAAGGAATACTTCGAAGACCTTCTTAACACTTACACCCCCGGAGAGCAGTCATTTCGGGGTAGTACCTTAGACCCCCGCGGAGTCATCATTTTGCGTTTCTACCTTTAAAAGCCGGAGAGCAGTCAAATGCTGGAAGTGGAAGCTAAATTGGCTAGTCATTCATATGTATATTGGGTCGTTACCTAGGAATTCTGGAGGGAGGGGATTGGGGGAGAAATCAACACACATGAGTCTAGGTCCTTTGTTGCTGACATTTATTGATAAAAACAGTAGTTTCATTTCATGTTATTTCCTTTTTCATTTCAAGCAAGGAAGTGGATGTAGTTAGTAAGTAAGATATTTCAGACATTATTCTGACACAGAGGAGGAGATACTGGAATTATAATTAGTATCTATGCATGCATTTGTGATTTTGTTTGACCTTCCCATTGCTCACAATTTGAATTTGTTCACACTGCAGATGAGTGTCTCAGTCCCCAAACAAGCTCTCTTTTTCGGTGGAGAAGCAGTCTCCTCATCCGCAGTGAGTGTGGAGAAATCAACACACATGAGTCTAGGTCCTTTGTTGCTGACATTTATTGATAAAAACAGTAGTTTCATTTCATGTTATTTCCTTTTTCATTTCAAGCAAGGAAGTGGATGTAGTTAGTAAGTAAGATATTTCAGACATTATTCTGACACAGAGGAGGAGATACTGGAATTATAATTAGTATCTATGCATGCATTTGTGATTTTGTTTGACCTTCCCATTGCTTACAGTACAAAAAACCAACCATTTGTACACATATGTACTAATAATAATAAAAAGTGAGTGCAACACTGCAACCCGTCACCCCGTCGTTCAGTGGTCGTTGATCAGTGGTGCCACAATGGACCACAGAACGACGGGGTGACGGGTTTCCTGCAGTATATTGCAAGTAAACCTGACAAGTTTGGGATCAAGTTTTGGGTGGCTTGCAACCTAAAATCCAAGTACATTTGCAATGTCTTCCCATATCTTGCTGGTACTATTGTACCAGTGCTCTGAATGGTGCCACAATGGACCACTGATCAACGACGGGGGTGTGACCACATAACAATGCAACCCGTCACCCCGTCGTTCAGTGGTCGTTGATCAGTGGTGCCACAATGGACCACAGAACGACGGGGTGACGGGTTTCCTGCAGTATATTGCAAGTAAACCTGACAAGTTTGGGATCAAGTTTTGGGTGGCTTGCAACCTAAAATCCAAGTACATTTGCAATGTCTTCCCATATCTTGCTGGTACTATTGTACCAGTGCTCTGAATGGTGCCACAATGGACCACTGATCAACGACCACTGAACGACGGGGTGATGGGTTGCAGTGTTGCACTCACTTTTTATTATTATTAGTACATATGTGTACAAATGGTTGGTTTTTTGTACTGTAAGCAATGGGAAGGTCAAACAAAATCACAAATGCATGCATAGATACTAATTATAATTCCAGTATCTCCTCCTCTGTGTCAGAATAATGTCTGAAATATCTTACTTACTAACTACATCCACTTCCTTGCTTGAAATGAAAAAGGAAATAACATGAAATGAAACTACTGTTTTTATCAATAAATGTCAGCAACAAAGGACCTAGACTCATGTGTGTTGATTTCTCCACACTCACTGCGGATGAGGAGACTGCTTCTCCACCGAAAAAGAGAGCTTGTTTGGGGACTGAGACACTCATCTGCAGTGTGAACAAATTCAAATTGTGAGCAATGGGAAGGTCAAACAAAATCACAAATGCATGCATAGATACTAATTATAATTCCAGTATCTCCTCCTCTGTGTCAGAATAATGTCTGAAATATCTTACTTACTAACTACATCCACTTCCTTGCTTGAAATGAAAAAGGAAATAACATGAAATGAAACTACTGTTTTTATCAATAAATGTCAGCAACAAAGGACCTAGACTCATGTGTGTTGATTTCTCCCCCAATCCCCTCCCTCCAGAATTCCTAGGTAACGACCCAATATACATATGAATGACTAGCCAATTTAGCTTCCACTTCCAGCATTTGACTGCTCTCCGGCTTTTAAAGGTAGAAACGCAAAATGATGACTCCGCGGGGGTCTCAGGTAGAAGCCTTCTTGACTTGACTGCTCTCCGGCTTTTAAAGGTAGAACGGTAGAAGCTGGGAATTCCAGTGTTAATCCCACTGACACGTCTTCCGAGGAGGAAGCAGTGTCTGGGGATGACCCGCCAGTTTCCGGGAGCGAGGTCACTGAGGCAGTTAAACAACTCCTTGGTGGCAGAGCCCCTGGTGTGGATGAGGTCCGCCTGAAGGCTCTGGACGTTGTAGGACTGTCCTGGTTGACACGCCTCTGCAATGTTGCGTGGAGGTCAGGGGCAGTACCCCTGGACTGGTAGACCGGGTGGTGGTCCCCATCTTTAAGAAGGGGGACCGGAGGGTGTGTTCCAACTACTGGGGGATCACACTCCTCAGCCTCCCTGGGAAAGTCTATGCCAGGGTGCGGGAAAGGAGAGTTCGTCCGCTAGTCGAACCTCAGATATAGGAGGAACAATGCGGTTTTCGTCCTGGTCGCGGAACACTGGATCAGCTCTTGATCCTCTCAAGGATACTTGAGGGCGCATGGGAGTTTGCCCAACCAGTCTACATGTGTTTTGTGGACTTGGAGAAGGCATTCGACCGTGTCCCTTGGGGTGTCCTGTGGGAGGTGCTACGGGAGGATGGGGTGTCTGGCCCATTGCTACAGGCCATTCGATCCCTATACAACCGTTGCAAGAGCTTGGTTCGCATTGCCGGCAATAAGTCGGACTCGTTCCCGGTGGGTGATGGGCTCCACCAGGTCTGCCCTTTGTCACCGATTCTGTTCATAATTTTTATGGACAGGATTTCTAGGCACAGCCAAGTGGCGGAGGGCTTTCACTTCGGTGGCCTCAGAATCTCATTTCTGCTTTTCGCGGATGATGTGGTTCTGTTAAATAAAATAAATAGATAAATAAAATTTTATTTATATAGCACCTTTCTAGACAGAATCACAAAGTGCTACACATAAGATAACAAATAATAAATGGGTAAAACAGACAATATAAAACAGGCAGAAATTTAACCAAAAACAGTTTAAAAAGGTGCGTTTTGAGTTGTTTTTTAAAAACAACTACCGAGTTCACAGTTCCCGAGACTGTGGCCCCGAGCTCTGTCACCCTTAGTTCTCATCTTAGTCTGTTTTATAGCAAGTAAGCCCTGATCAGATGACCTTAGGGACCTGCTAGGGCAGTGGTTCCCAAACTTTTTTTGCTGGGCCCCCCTTTGTTTTACAAAAAAATATTCGCTGCCCCGCACCCCCACCCTGCTCGCGCGCGCACGGACGCACACACGCACAAACACATCCTCCAACCACACACACCCATATTTTGCTCCATTGCGGTTTATTTCACACCTCAAACATTTAGTAAACAATTAAGCAAATACAAGTAATCTGCAGGTAGTAATAAAATAAACTACTAACTCTTTTACGCTGCGTCCGCATGTACACGGGTGATTTTGAAAACGCAGCTGTTTCTATGTGTTTGGACCTTTCGTCCACACGTAAACGGCGTTTGGAATCACCGAAAATGGAGATTTTTTAAAACTCCTTTTTTGGGTTTATGTGTGGACGAGGAATACAGAGTTCGTCACGCAACATTAAAGGTATGTGCCTTTTTCCACGTCACGCTGTGCGCCATGTTATTGTTTACAGGAGATGAATTGCAGAATGGCAGCTAGTCAGATTAACAGTATTTTGTCTCTATCTTCAGGTTTTACACGCTTACATTTACACACGCAGTTACTGTCCCTCTATTTAGAAAGGCAGAGGCATCACGGTGTAATTATTTTACATGTAGTTGTTTTTTTTCCTGTGTAATAATATTCAACATTGCTATCGATACATTTTTCGATGTGCCTCTCTGTGCAAAATGGGTTTAAAAACATAAACAACTGTGGGATACTGTTTTTCCGTGATTTGAACCGGGGGAACAAATCGTGGCAGGATCAGCCTGATATTATTCGTATCCCACTGTAACTTTACTGTATAAAGGGCTAATATCTCCAAAATGTCAGGAGTAGTTATTTATTACAACAAGTGTTTGTGAACTAAAAATCAAGAATGGGGGATACTGTTTGTCCGTGATTTGAAGAGCCCAGCGCGTGCTCTCGACGCAGGGAAAACCAATTCCTACCTTGGCACTTGTGCAGGTGAAGCCAAAGGGAAGATATGCTTCACCATATTTTCTAGTCATTGGCTTAGAATGAAGTTGGTTTGGAAACATATTCAGCTATGCTTCATCTCCTGCTTTGCGTTTGTGTGGGCGCCCCGTGCTAGCAGTGTCCAAGCGTTGTTTTGTTTTTTCCCTGTTTATGCCGCGCCCCTCCGGCAATGGCTCTGCAACACCCCTAGGGGGCAGGCCCCACACTTTGGGAAGGTCTGTGCTAGGGACATAGGGCTGTAGCAGATCGGAGATGTAAGGTGGTGCCAGTCCATGCAAGGCTCTAAATGTCAAGACCAGGACCTTAAAATGTACTCTAAATTCAACAGGAAGCCAGTGTAGCTGAAATAGCAGTGGTGTCACATGTGAGTACTTGGAGGATTTTTAGCTGCAATGTTTTGCACAACCTGCAGACGATCCAGAGAACCTTTGCTTAGACACTGTTGTGGAAGTTTTCCATTAAATAAAGCCTGCAGACGAGTGGTGAGCGGTAGCTAACATTCTTTAATCCAAACACACAAAGACAACAGACAACCAAGCTTGTGGAGAGCCTACATGACCGCGGGGCAGGGTCAGCAGAGTCTCCCTGAGCCTAACACGGCTCTCAGTTAAATACCTTCTTCAGGAACAAAAGGCAGTACACAGCTGTTTCACACCTTAAGGTTCACACTCCCTTGCTACCTCCCAGAGTCCTCGGAGAGACAAAAGATTCTTCCTGCGGAGTGGTCTGCTTCCCCCAACTTCCTTACTACACCCCCACCATTTGTCTTACAGTATGGGTGTCAGACATGTTAAAATCCAGTGGCACCAAGGCATCATACAATAAAATAATGTCCATGTCCAAGCGTGAGGAAATAAATGCATGTATAACGATCTCCAGTTCAGGGCGAGATAAAATAGGGCTTAACTTAGCCACATTTCTTAAATGATAAAAACAAGACCGAACCAGAGATTTCGTGTGCCCATCCAATGTGAGAGTCGAGTCAAAAGTGACACGTAAATTCCTGATAGAAAATTTAACATACACAGAGAGAGGACCAAGGGCTTTCACTATCTGGGATACAAATCTGTCCGGAGCACATATGAGGGCTTCAGTTTTCCCCTCGTTGAGTTGGAGTAAATTTACAGCCATCCAACATTTGATGGAATCTAAGCAGTCATTTAAAAGCTGAAGCTTAGATGAATCCTGGGGCTTAAAAGAGATGTACAACTGAATATCATCAGCATAACAGTGATAAGAAATGTCCTCAAAAGAGCCCACTAAGGGGAGAAGATATATTAAGAACAATAAAGGCCCCTAAACCAAACCCTGAGAGACACCACAAGTAAGGGAGGAAGAAGATGACCTAAAATCGGAGACCACCACAGAAAAAGATTGGTTACTTAGATATGAGGAGAACCACTCCAAGGCAGTACCCGATACCCCAACCCAATGTTTAAGCCTTTTGAGGAGGATGTGGTGGTCATCAGTGTCAAAAGCCGATGTTGGGTCCACCATAAGTAGGACTGAGCATTTTCCTGCATCATTATTCATCAAAATATCACTTGAGACCCTAAGAAGGGCTGTTTCTGTAGAGTGAGCTCTGAGAAAGCCGGACTGAAACTTATCGCAAATGTTATGTTTGTCCAGAGCCGCTAAAAATTGCTTAGCCACAACCTTTTCTAGAATCTTAGCAATTAACGGTAATTTAGAGATAGGTCTGTAGCTGCTCCAAAGAGAGGGGTCTAGCTGAGGTTTTTTTAAAAGTGGGAGAAAAGCAGCATTTTTAAAATAAACTGGAACTATACCAGACGCCAGTGAAGAGTTGATTAGAGTGAGCACAGATGGACCAATAACCTGGAAGACATTTTTGAATAATGATGCAGGTACAATGTCAAGTGGACAAGAGGATGCTTTCACTGAATTAACCAGTTTTACCAGCTCAGGTAGTGAAACAGAAGAGAAAGTATCCAAAATGACAGGGCGCGATGAGGTGTAGATAGACATAACAGGTGCTGAATGAGAAAAATTCATTCTTAAATTATCAATCTTTGCAAGAAGAAAAGAAAGAAAACTAGAAAGAAAACTGTCACAGTCCTCATTAGATGAAATCGGGGCTAGATGAAATCGGAAAAGTGAAGCTCTCAATTTACCGGTTGATCTACGTCCCTACCCTTGCCTATGGCCACGAAGATGGGGCGATCGTGGCTCAAGAGTTGGGATTTCGCCTTGTAATCGGAAGAAGGATAAAGCAGAAGAATATGGATGGAAGCTTATTGACTTGTTGAGCCATTTCTCCTATGACAGTTTCTGCTGCCTTTGGGTATAGTCTGGGTATAGTCTGCAACAGACTGACACTGCACTGATGAGTAAGCTGCCACAATGTATTTGAAAGCTTTTCTGTCTATAAATTATTACAAGTTTCACAATCGTAGATCTGTGATGAAAGCCTTATTAAAGCTTCCATCTGCTCACGTAAGTGAACATTTTTATATGAGTGTGGTCTGGTGGAGATTCATTTTCAGTATGAAAACACTGTGTAGTATCCATTTTCCGTTCATACTCATCCACAGAAATGTATTTTTTTATTAAGAGTTTTCATCATTACTGAGTTCAGTGAACTTTTATCAGCCCGTTGAGGACTCTCCCATTTTCAAAATGTAGTGCTCTCTCTTTGGAGAGTTGATTATTCCATCTCTGCTCTTCTGACATGTTTATTTGTTTGATGAGATAAACAATTCCTCGCTGGTGACAGCCAGGTGATTTGCACCAACAGCATACTTAGGGTTCAAATGAAATGAAGATATCTGTTGTGATGTGTGTAGTGATGAGGAACTGTCATGGTCCTGGCTCTGCTACCCAGTGTTTTGTGCTTTTCTTTCAAGTTCTGTTTATTATTAAATATCTTTTGTATGTTAGGGCTTTCTTGTATTAATCCAGGGCTTTTGATTTTTTTACGTTGAGTTTGTTATTCATAGTAACACTGCATTTTGAGTTCTGTTACTTTCGCTGTGTACGTATAAGGAATACATATGCACTGCTTCGTTTTTTGACCCAGTTTGTCTAAATTTTTTGATGCATCATGTTGTTTGTTACACATCTGCCTTTTAGTTTTCCCTGTTTGTTTGTTTTTTGGACTTTGCCATTTGGAAATTGTACTTCACCAAAATGAAGGTTTGTTTACTGTCTTTAAGTCTGTATTTTGAGTCCACGTTAGCCACTTATGTCAATAACCAGCTAGTAATGTCATCCACCAACCCTTGCGACATTGAAACCAGTGTGCAAGGATATTTTGGCTCTATGACTTTAGATGCTTGGTCTGCTAAATGTGTTATCTCAAAATAAAAGTCCATTGCACAAGCTGTATACAAGAAAATTCAAAACATGGAGCCGATCCATAACATTCACCTATTAGAAAAGCTGGTTCAAGCTTGTATTCACCTGTCAAAAGTGGGCTGAGGCATTTAAATCATCAGCCGTATGCAGAGGCAGATAATGTGGAAGTTCAGAGACTGCCGACCAAATTATTTCTGAGGATTAGCTTCCCGACTGTCATCTCAGCCTGGCATTCAGAGGCTTGCCGACTCCCCGGACAAGCAGCAACCTCTGACTTTCAAAGTGTTAGCCATAGCTCTCTTCTCTTACCCTCCCCTCCCAAAAACTGCTCCTTCTCTCAAATCAGCCTGCAGAAAAAAAACCCCAAAAAACCAACCACAAACCTACCTACGCTCACTATCAATATCATTAATTTTATTTCATTTTCACACTCACCACAATTAAAAGTCTGACTGTGGAAAGCTGCAGAGATAGGATGGAGCTATAGACAAAGAACTACGTTTACTTACTAAAGCAAGGGAAAAAGCACAGGGCAAAAGCAATATCCCCTGAGTTTATTTGTACAAACAGACAATATCATTCTCCGTTCTCTGTAGTGGGTACTAAGGCAGCAGCTACAATGCTGTGATCTCAAAGCACAGTGAGTGTAAAAGTGTGCAGCTAATAAGCTTTTCTGGAAACCAGATTGCTCCCACAAGCCAAACCACTGTTGACCTGCAGCTGACATCCTGCAATCCTGCTCTGTCTGTATCTGTGGGACTGGTACTGTAAAGCAAGATGAAAACTTCATAAGAATCACCCCATCTTGACCATTTGTTTATAATATATTGCTCCCTGATAGCTGCTTGGGGTATTTACTTCATGCACCAGTAGCAGTACATCAAATGCTCAGCCGAGCCCCAGTCTACAAAAGATGCCTTCTACCTGAGCAGGAAGCAGAGGAGGAAGACATAATTTGTGAATTCAGCTGATGCGTAACTAATGCTGACAGATGATATAGAAATAAGTGATGCTTTGAACAACATGTACATTTTATAGCACTCTGCTATCTCTGCTTAAACGGACATTTATGGCAGTGGGTAAATGCACACAAAATTCTTTCTGTCAAATGTGTATATGCTGCATGTGGGATATCACAGGGCAATACAGACATATGGGGACTGTGGTGAGAGGGGAAGAACTAGGATTTTGCAACCATGTGGCACAGATACACCTATGCACCAAAATTTTATTTAGGCTCATATTACATGGCTGCAATTCATGTAACTTGTGGATCCACCACAACTGGAAACTTAGTTAGAAGGTAGAATGAACCAGCCATAATAATCTGATGGGAAAGGAAAACTTGAGAGCCCGAGATAAGATTAGATTCGATAGATGTAAGGAGTAAGCGTGCGTGGGGGTTGTGTATAGGTGATACAATGGCCTGAGAGAGAGAGAAAAGAGATAGATAGTGGGAAGGAGGGAAATTGTCAGATACAGTGCTCACAATATAGTGAGCCTAGACAATATAGCATCTTCTTGTGGCTTTTGGCAGATGTTTAAAGAGCTTCCTAATTGAAGGCTGTTGCCTCTAGAACAATGACACTCGCAGGCACTTGTCATCTATAGCTGATTAAACCCAAGATGTCATGCTGGATGTGCTGTACACAAAGCTATGTTTTATCTTATCACAAAGAAAATAATTTTGTGGTTTGCAACTCCCTTCCTTCTCTCGTGCTTCTTTATTCTCACTCCTGGCTAATTACTGTCTAATGGTAACAGAAACGCCGCAAAAAAAAAAAAGGAGCAGCAAAGGGTGAGCTTCTGAAAGATACTTTGATGAGAACTTCTTTTCTTTCCTTTTCTTTTTTGAAATGTTAAACAAGGTATTTCAGATTTGAGAGTTCTTTTTTTCAATAACTTCTCTGTAATGAGCAATTGCGTTTTAGAAGCCACATAGTGATCACCATTTAAATAATAAACCATTTTCCCAAAACGTGAACAAAAGTAAGCCTCTTTCATTGTCCAAATCCTTTTATGTGGCTCTGTGCTGCTTAATCGCAAAGAATACTTACAGACAGTAAATTAATTGTGTTCTTTCTTGACCAATGGGAACATCCATTAAAAAACTTGTCATCTTTTTTAGGAAGTTAAAAAAAGATGACAATTTAACTCAAAGGACCAAAAGAACAGACATTCCAAGTGCATTTAGAGCAAAAAGCCAAATGTATCCTCAGTTCCTTTGCTAACATAAGATTTACAACTATTCAAATGAAAATGTTTTATTGTTTTGTGGTCCAGAAGTTAGTTAGAGAGAGAGAGTTTGTCTTTTGAGTCACCTGGAAACAGTTCCCCGAATCCTAACAAAAATGTTCTTCTGTTACTGCACCACCAAATCTTCAAATATGTCATTTTTCTGCTGGTTTACACCCAAAACAAGAGATTTTCCATGTGGTGTCTGCCATTTAGGCCTGTGTCCAGGAGTAGCTACAAATACGTCTTTTTTTTTTTCTTGCCTGCGAGATCTCGCAAAAGTCCATCTTAATTTTTTTTTCTCCCATGTCCCCTGCGGGGCTCCGTACGGGACAGACTTGAATGATGAAAAGAAAAGGGAGAAAGGAAAAGGGGGAAAAAAACAGCGGAGAAGAGGGACGGGGACAAAGGGCAAAAAAACAAAAACCAACTAAATAAGCAGACAAAAAAAAAATACATATATCAATCACCTGGATCACCTGTTGAGAAAGAAAAAAGAAAAGCAGAAGAAAACGAGAGCAATACAATAAACAACATCACAATGATATATAAGATAAGATAACCTTTATTAGTCCCACACGTGGGAAATTTGTTTTGTCACAGCAGGAAGTGGACAGTGCAAAAGTTATGAGGCAAAAATTAGAATACAATAAGAATAAATACAGTACACAACTGTACAGAATAGAATAAAATAAAATACTATATACAGTAGAATAAAATAAAATAAATATACAATAAGATAAAAATAGAATACAAATACAAATACTATATACAACTGAGTAAAAATACAACGATGACAGAAAGGATTATTGCACTTAGTATTATTGCATATGTATGGATGTGTGTGCTTGATCAGTTAAAGTCTTTATTATGGAGTCTGACAGCAGTGGGGAGGAAAGACCTGCGAAATCTCTCCGTCCCACACCGTGGGTGCCGCAGTCTCCCACTGAAGGAGCTGCTCAGTGCTGTCACAGTCTGCTGCATGGGGTGGGAGATGTTGTCCATCAGGGATGACAGCTTAGCCGCCGTTCTCCTGTCACTCACCACCTCCACTGGGTCCAGAGGGCATCCTAGAACAGAGCTGGCCCTTCGGATCACCCTGTTCAGTCTCTTCCTGTCCCCAGCAGAGATGCTGCCGCCCCAGCAGACCACGCCATAAAAGATAGCAGAAGCCACAACAGAGTCATAGAATTTCTTCAGGAGTGGGCCCTCCACTCCAAACGACCTGAGTCTCCGCAGCAGGTACAGCCTGCTCTGCCCTTTCCTGTAGAGGGTGTCTACGGGAATATAACAGTAAATACTAAATATTAAACATTATTGTGCAGCACGTAAGATCAACAGCGCACAGTGTGCTTTGAGGTAGGAACCAAAAAGGGTGTAGTTTGTGTGTGCGAGCACCCGTGTGTACACCTGTGAGCATGGACGCGCTTGATTTTAAAAGGTTCCTTCATGTAATGATCTGCTAGAGGGTGTGGGGAGAGTCTGAGGGCGCCTGCCACTGGCAGGGGAAGTGGTGAGGGGAGATAGGCCTCCATACCTTAGAGGGCCTGAGATGTCCCCAGAGAGGTGGCTTCTGATACCCAACCTGACATATAGACACAGACATACAGGCACACACAGATACAAACATCCATTCCCACCCTCATGCTCTCATATGCAATTACTCAACACTCAACCAACATGGAGACAGACATAGAGAGACACTGTACACACAATCACACTCCCCAAGCGTACTCTAAGAACCGGGTCTAGGTATCTTTGCCCCTGGAGGGGGAAACTGCACCCAGACCCAGGTGGTGTTACCCTTTTCCCTGCGGTGGGGAGAAGCAGACCGCCCCGACTCTGCAGCAGCAGGGAGGCCCCACACTCCAGAGCCCAGTCGGACGGCCAACTCCTCCTCCTGGCCCCCCGCTACAAATACTTCTTAGACCAGGGGTCGGCAACCCTAGGCACGCGTGCCACAGTTGGCATGCGAAGGGTTAACTGATGGCACGACCCATGCCCGGTAGGCCCGATGGCCTACCGGGCATTTGCTCAGTGGCTCGATGATTTTTTTTTTTAATGGTATAAACAATGAAAGGTGATGGATTGGCCAGATGCTGGTCGATGTGTAAAAATAACTCAGTTGTTTGGTGGTGGCTATGGCGGTGCTTCCACAGATTCAGTAACATTAGCAAGTGGTGGAGGCCAGCAGGTGGATGAGAGAAAGGGGAGGCAGGAGGAGAGCCCCGAGGCAGCCGCTGCTCCGAGTGTCAGGTGAACTGAACTTCAGGTAAGAAGTTATTACCTGCAGTCTATCTGGGTCAGATATAAACCAAGTTTAGGTGTAGTTTATTTTCGTTGTGCTGACTTTTTAACAGTCAGTTACAATAACTCGTACTGCGTACTAGCTAGCATGACGGAGTTTCTATACAGCTGGTTGGGTGCAATGATGTTACTGATAGTGAACTTTATTTAATTTATAAGGTTAGTTAGTAGTCTCTTCAACTGGTGGGGGAGGCTGTTACATCTTGCAGGAGGTCTCCTCTCTTCAGGAACTCTCTGCAGGAGGGGGAGATATAGGAGAGGTGGAGGAAGATCTCAGCCTGGGCGTCTATTGTCTTGTGTAGTCTGCAAGATGAGTGGATGACGGGGTGGGTGCAGTTTTCTCTGTGGTGAGGTCGGGTGGGCTGTCCCAGGCTCTGTGGGGCCGGGCGGCGCTGCTGTTGGGCTGTGGGCCCCGGTCTGGATGGGCCTGGGCCCCCTTTCCCTGGCAGGTTGCGGACTATGGGGGTGCCTACTGGGGTCAGCGGGGGAGCTGGCCCCAGGGAGGGGTCACTTGCCCCTCCCTTCCTTCCCTCCCCATCTCCAGCTGCCTCCCTCTTCCCGCTCCACCATAATCACCCAGACATGCAGGGCCTTGGGGTAAAGGTGTGTCACCAGGGTGCAGGGGAGGCATCCCCCCCTCTGTCCCCTTCTGGCTTCTTGTGCCTCAATTTTATCTCACAACTTGGACATTCACATTACTCACACTCTCATTACACATACATATAGGATCTTGGGGGTGGGCACGCTACACGGACTCCAAAAGAGCATCGGGGTGTACACTTCACCCCTGGCGTCGTTCGCCACCTCTCAATTTTAAATACACGTAGACATTGAGGGCTAGCAGGAGGGACTATGCGCTTACCTGCTGCTCTCTGGCAGGTAGCTCCATGCCCTCCTGGGTTTTAAATGCACCTTAGAACACACATGCATCAACACTACATATGAGCGGGTGGAGGGAGGTTTGGAGTCTTCTCACACCCCCGCTCTCTGCCACCTGCTAGAGCGGGGGGCCAGGAGGAGGAGTTGGCCGTCCAACTGGGGTCTGGAGTGTGGGGCCTCCCTGCTGCTGCGGAGTCGGGGCGGTCTGCTTCTCCCCACCGCAGGGAAAAGGGTAACACCACCTGGGTCTGGGTGCAGTTTCCCCCTCCAGGGGCAAGGGTACCTAGACCCGGTTCTTAGAGTACGCTTGGGGAGTGTGATTGTGTGTACAGTGTCTCTCTATGTCTGTCTCCATGTTGGTTGAGTGTTGAGTAATTGCATATGAGAGCATGAGGGTGGGAATGGATGTTTGTATATGTGTGTGCCTGTATGTCTGTGTCTATATGTCAGGTTGGGTATCAGACGCCACCTCTCTGGGGACATCTCAGGCCCTCTAAGGTATGGAGGCCTATCTCCCCTCACCACTTCCCCTGCCAGTGGCAGGCGCCCTCAGACTCTCTCCACACCCTCTAGCAGATCATTACATGAAGGAACCTTTTAAAATCAAGCGCGTCCATGCTCACAGGTGTACACACGGGTGCTCGCACACACAAACTACACCCTTTTTGGTTCCTACCTCAAAGAACACTGTGCGCTGTCAATATTATGTGCTGCACAATAATGTTTAATATTTAGTATTTACTGTTATATTCCCATATATCATCGTGATGTTGTTTATTGTATTGCTCTCGTTTTCTTCTGCTTGTTTTCTTTTTTCTTTCTCAACAGGTGATCCAGGTGATTGATATATGTATTTTTTTTGTCTGCTTATTTAGTTGGTTTTTGTTTTTTTGCCCTTTATCCCCGTCCCACTTCTCCGCTGTTTTTTTCCCCTTTTCCTTTCTCCCTTTTCTTTTCCTCATTCAAGTCTGTCCCGTATCTAGCAAGTGAAAATAAATCAAATAAATCAAATAAACAATACAAGGTGAATCAAATAGACCATTACGGCAAGGCTGGGATGGTCAATTTGGTAAAGTAAATCCGTTGGGCATCTTTCTTCATCTTTAGACAATAATTCTGATAGCAAAAGAACCAAAAGGGACAGGCAAAAAAAACCCCAAAACAAATACACTGGACATCACTACCTGACAAGTTTAACCGTCTTCAGAACATTGCAGAGGCCTTATTGCCAGTATTTGGCTCTACATATCTGTGTGAGCAGATTTTCTCTCACATGAGTCCTCAGGTAGCCATCTGAATGCTGGACACTCGGAGACCTGTGTCTCTGAGTGGGAGACCAGAGATCACATTAACTCATTCACTGCAATTGACGGCTATAGACGTCAATGGCAGTGAATGAGTTAATGGGTTTAACTCATTCACTGCCAATGGCTGGCAGTGAATGAGTTAACATGTGTGTCTCTGTATTATCAAACATGGCATATTGGCCAAGTTTATTTTTTTTATTGTTGTGAGGAGACCATAAATAGCATTTGTATTTTCTGTTGTACAGTTCATTTGCTGTTATGGATAAAAAGTGTCTTTTGTTGTTTCAAAATAGCTTATAACTATTCGCTGATAGCTGCCAACATCTGCGAACAAATATAATTCTATAAAGTGGTTCTATATATTGTGTAACTGTTCATATAGAGCATTATTAAATTTATTGCTAATGCAATCACATGGCACACTGACTTCTGAGGAAATTTTAAATGGCACTCGTCATCAGAAAGGTTGCCTACCCCTGTCTTAGACAATATGTAAATCAGCTTGTGTCAGATGGATTAAGTGCCTAAAAACTAAAAAGTTGAAAGATGTTTCCAAAAAAT
The DNA here is from genome assembly GCF_057381915.1 of Diplotaxodon limnothrissa. Taxonomy (NCBI): domain Eukaryota; kingdom Metazoa; phylum Chordata; class Actinopteri; order Cichliformes; family Cichlidae; genus Diplotaxodon; species Diplotaxodon limnothrissa. Next base: position 5,707,212 of record NC_140605.1, read on the forward strand.
TACAAAATATATGGGTGCACCTTTCTGTCCTTTCTGTTGAATAGGAATACAACCGTCTATATGTTTGTCTCATTAGCAAGCTGCACTATAAAATCATTCTCCATACAAACAAAGCTAAAGCTTGGTGGCGCACATCTCTGTCGAATTGTCAGAATGTATTCAATTTAGTGCAGTTGTTTAGACCCCAATAGGGCTGTGCCACATAATATCTTCCACAACAATACAGCTATAATATGTTACATAATATAAAAATGTCATTTCATGATAACATAGCAATACCATTCTGGAGTGCAGAACAAGCAGACAAGCCCAGGCATGTCTGAGAGCAAGAGCCAGGTGAAAGACTCTAATTATTCTTTAGTAGTAAAATTGGGAGCTACTTGAACAACCTTCAACAAAACACAGTACTTTCCAAAATATCCAAGAAAATTGGTTCAACCAATGGTGTAAACAACAAACGTGTTTTACGACTTGAGGTAAAAACACGCCACCAAGTACAAACATGCCGCGAAAGAGGGGATAATAGCAGCTGGTGATAAGCAACCAAAAGTAAACTAATAACCAAGTGTCCACCAAGTGTCTCTGAGCAGTCACTATTTGTTATCCACATAAACAGAAGAGTACAGCGAATGAAAATTACTGATGCAGTACTATGGTGGAAAAGCAGGGCTGCAAGCATCAACAAAAATGTTTTTTTCCCCTAAATATCAGAAATGTTTTCATGCATTTTTTTAGAGATATAACTGCCAGGTGGTATCACTCATCTCTACAAAACATGCACAAAATACCACCAATCTTAAAAATTTGTACACAATTTCAAACACTGACTTCCAAGTAGTTCTAATGTCTAACTTGAGGAACAGCCACATTTTGAACAAAGGCAGAATGTTGATTTCCTTAAAAAAAAAAAAGGTAGTTTAAATCCATCTGAGCAACATCAAACACTGCTTCACTAGAGCAATTCAAAGAAATCTGACCTTTCGTTTAAAGGAGTTAAGGTGGCCAGTGGCACTAATCTGCTTGACTTGATGATTTATGGCAGGTGATGAGTGACCTAGAAATAGTTCAGAATATGAAATACTTGCTTTTCATCCTATTAAAAAAATATTCTTCAGTTACTCTTCCCAAATCTTAAAATATGTTTTTTTTGCTGGTTTACATAAAAAAAGGAGGAGATTTTCCATGTGGTGTCTGCCATTTAGGCTTGTGTCCAAGAGTAGCTACAAATACTTCTTAGTCAATGTGTTAATCAGCTTGAAGTACCAGATGGGTTTGCTGCACAAAAGCTGACAAACAAGCTTGTTGCACTTGCTGAAAGTTGTTTCCAAAAATGTATAAAAATTATCGTCCACCTTTCTGTCCTTTATGCTGAATAGGAATACAACTTTCTGTAACATAAATGAGGATTTACACATAAATGAAGCAGGTGTGGGTTTGCTTGCACTTCCAAATTTTAAGGTAAAACTGTCAAACACAGTGACAGTAAACAAAGTTTATTTTGGTTTGTGGAGTTCTTATGAATATTAAGTCACACAAAGAATTTACATACTGAGTCTTAAGAAGACAGTGGTACTGAGAGCCCATCAACTGCCAAACGAGTTTTTTTGTTTTTGTTTTTTCTAATCATTTTCTATATTTTGCAGTGGGTAACCAATAAAGTAATATATTTTAGAGGTTATGTTACAGTATTGGTAAGATGTTAAGTTTAGAAAAACACTAAGTGAACCATGGGTCCCCAGATCATGAGTTAGCTATAACGGTTGTAACGCAAAGTTATAAGGGCTAGTTTTATTGCAATGGATGAGTTTACTGACTGACGTGCAGAAGAAATAGTGTCCCAGGTACTTAAATTTAATAATCTCATATGGACTATTGTTTGACGTCCTGGTCACTTGCTTGTCCAACAACACTTAAAACTATTGAAAACATTTATAAAAGAAGTTTAAAACTACTTGACAAAAAACCGACTTCCCACCACCACTGTCATGTGTTAAAAAAAACATAAATTACTGAACTTCAATAACTTAGTGAAACTTAAAAGAGTGTGTTTAATATATAAAGTCTTACACTCCCTTGCTCCACCACCACTAAAGCAGTTCATTAGGCATAAAGAAAGCTCAGACAGGACCACTCGAGCTACAATCCGAGGAGACTTGTTTATACCCCAGACGGACAGCATTTGGGCAGAACGTCCTTTCTGTCAAGGGTGGCCATCTGTGGAACAGTCTTCCTCAATCCATTAGAGAATGCTCTACATTCAATTTGTTTAAGGCACAGTTAAAAAACTGGTTATGGACAAATCAAGTGTGATCATGTATAAGTTGTATAGTTTTAATGTTTTATTTGGGAACAGAATGGTGTGTACGTGTGAGTTTGGTGATGGAGTTTTTATTATGAATGAATTATGAATTTTTTATGAATTATTATGTCTATTTTTTTATGTTTATGGACAACAGATGGAAATTAGCCCTTGGCTATAATCTGGTATGTTTACATTCATGTAATTTATGTTCATTAACATGCACTGTCCTAAATAAATAAATAAAATAAATAAATAGTTCTTCATGGAGCCTAGATGTTGTGAATGACGAGACCAGAGACTGCAAATTCTTTTTCAGGAAAAAACAAAAATATATTGAATAAATGGGGGGGGGGAATGGAACAAAATATCCATCCATCCATTCGCTTCCGCTTATCCTTTTCAGGGTCGCGGGGGGCGCTGGAGCCTATCCCAGCTGTCATAGGGCGAGAGGCGGGGTACACCCTGGACAGGTCGCCAGTCTGTCGCAGGGCCAACACACAGGGACAGACAACCATTCGCACTCACATTCACTCGCACATTCACACCTAATGGCAATTTGGATTTTCCAATTGACCTATCCCGACAAGCTGCATGTCTTTGGACGGTGGGAGGAAGCCGGAGTACCCGGAGGGAACCCACGCAAACACGGGGAGAACATGTGGAACAAAATAATAAATACAAAATACAAAACACAACATAAATAAATGTACCACAATTAATTAATAAATTTATGTTGTGATTCTCTGTGCAAGAGTCCTTTTGATCCTTTTTTTTTTTTTTAAGTTTCTTTTAAAGTTCAATTTTAAGGAATTCCTCCTTAGGGTCCAGCTTCATGTAATGGGGAAAACATGTCGGTAATCCAAAGACGGCAAAATGGGTGAAAAAAGGGGAAAATAATGGTCCTACCGGCTCGCCACTTCAATATGAAGAAGGTCAATTCAGTGTGGAAAAACAAAACAAAACTGACCTGTAGGCCAGAAAAATGTCCATTAGCACATCAAGTTCAATTCAGTTTACCAGTAAACAAATAAATTTTTCTGCAATTCTATGCAACAATGTGAATCATCATCATCTTTCACAAAGATACAATAGTTAAATTATTAATCATTTTGGCTACGTAGCATAATCTATACATTCCAGTAGTGTTCACTACAAACAAATACAAAAACGACAATAAAGAAAAACAACTGTCTAACAGACAGCATAACTGAATTCAAGGCTTAAAAAGTAGAGTTAAAATTTGTATTCCTGTCAACTGATGTTATTTTTTCATTATGCAGGGTTCAGTTAGCTCTGGACAAAAAGATGAGTACATTTCAGAACCTGTACTTTTTTTTTTTAACTTTACTTGAGTAAAGAAATTGAATCAGTACTTCAACTTCAACAAGTATTTTTAATAGTAGTATTTGTGTTTCTACTCAAGTACAGAATACCATACTTTTGCCAACTCTACTTATATTTATTCCTTAAATTGTGTAATATATTACTTTGTGGAATGGCTTAGATGAAGACAAACTGATATGCACATGCTTTTATGAGTGCTGTGAACACATGGCTACTTTAAGTTGCATTTTTCTATTTCTTTCTTTGAACATCACCTACATAGTTTTCAATTGCACCAAATCCATGAATTTCATAACTTGTGATTTTAAAAAAAAGTTTTGTGTTCACAATACCAAAGACTATGTATGATCCTTATTGATCTTTTTTGCATTGTGCATATATTTTTCTAGAGGATTCTTTTAAGTGTCACCCCAGACTTCTACACAATAATCTAAATATGGCTATAATATAATATACTATACACTCTTTACTGCACATAAAGAGTGTGCAATGTTTTATTGTTCAGGATGTGCCTGTTTCCCCCCAAATCCCTATGATTTTTGCCATCTTATTACGCAAGTGTATTATATGGAGTTTCCAACAGAGCTTGTTGTTCAGAAAACTACACCCAGAAATTTCTTTTCAAATACTCTTTCAATGAATACCTTATCAATTTTCCACAATTGTATAAATTTCGTGATTACCAACCAACATAAATTTGGCTTGCTTAGATAAATGCATAGATTTATTTCTATCAAACCAACATTTATGTTTATCTATTTATTTTCTGAAAACCTCCAAAAGCTGCTTCAAGTCTTCCCCTTAACATGATTGTATCATTTGCAAAGAGGACAAACCTCAGTATGTTGTCACTCTACGGATGTCACGGCTATACACAGTAAACAGTTTGGTACCCAATACCGAACCTTGTGGGTCAACACAGGTAATATTCAAACACACAGATTTTGACTGACCAATTTTCCCAATGGCTGTCAATTGTAGATGGCTATTTAACCACTTGTTTTCTACCCTTCTCACACCATATCGTTCTATTTTCATGTAACAATGTTTTATGGTTCAGTTATGTCAACAGCACTTTTCAGGTCAAATAATATCCCCACTGCATTTTTTTTTTTACCTATATATTCAGGTATATTTTCAACTAAGTCCATCATTTCCATAAATGTTGATCTGGTTGATCTAAAGCCAAACAGCCTCTCTATTAAAAATATGATTTTTTTTTCAATAAAGTTGTCAACTATCTTGAAAAAGTTTGAAAGTCAGGAAACTGGTCTGTAATTAATAAAATTATGTTTGTCTATGACATTATGTAATGGGATAATATTTTGTCTTGGAATGCATGTGTTCTGAATGATAAATTAGCCAGGGTGTGAAAACAGGTGTAGGTCACAATCAGCCACAGTTTTGGCTGAACCCATTGTAAGATCTTTCCCCACCCTATCATGTGATTTTCTGAGGTTAAAAGGCCCAGGATGTGAGTGGGCATTAAGGCGTATGGGAAGGGATCTCAAAACTGGATTACAGATGGCAGACAGTTGGTCACGTATGATAAACCATCTGTCTTCTCTGTCCAAAATGTGAAGATTGGTGTCCTCGAAGGAGTGACCTTTGTCCTTTAGATGCAGATGGACTGCTGAGTCTTGTCCTGTGGAGGTGGCTCTTCTATGTAGTGCAATGCATTTTTGAAGTGGCTATTTGGTCTCTCCAATGTAGAGGTCTGGTTTGAAAGAGAAGTGAAAGAAGCCATCTATGTCCACTGTGAACAACTATCTTTCAACAGAGGCGGTGGCTTACAACATCATGCACAAGACATCCCCTCTGCAGTATCACCAGTAATAATAGCTAACTGTAACATTTACTTGTTTACTGGTCTTACAGACACAGGACTCACTAACACTGCTCCAGTTTCTTCTCCTGAATGACTAGAACTTTGGCCTGCTCAGGGGTTCCATTCAGTTTTATGAAAAGATCCACAACGTGATGTTTGTGGACATCACTTTGTGGACATCAGATGCGGACTTAATTTTTTTCTGCCTTCTCAATAGTTGTGCCTGTCTTGCAATGTCTGCATTTTTCTTAATTAGGTGTTCATTAACATGGACATTAGTTCCTTTCAGTTTTTGTCCATGTTTAAGCAGTTGTTACAAAGTTGTTTCAAAAAAGGTTGTTGTTGTAGGGAAAGTTGTTCTTGCTCTGGAGATTTCCTGCTTTCTGCTGCAATAGCATTTGCATATGATCTGTGTGTGGTTTCCAACCCGCTGTCTTGATTGTCATTGATTCTGGAGTATTGTTCCAGCTTACAAACTGGAGGAACTATTTTGACTGTTTCAGTTACCTCAACCACAGTGATAAATTCAACTCCTCATACCCAGACCTTTTTTCCATGACAGAAGATGTGAGAGTTGGGTGAATGTGACTTCCACTGTTTGACTTCATCACCACTATATTTATAGTGTGAGCAGAAAGCTGCCTCCCTTTTCGCCTGGTGATTTTCCTGCTCAAAGAATCCTTTACACCCTAACAGGCCCCAAGCACCAGATCCATACAAGTACCTACCATAGCCGACAGAACCAAAGTTGCAGTTTGTGCAAAGCAGAAGCACATAGTAGCATGATGTAAGATGTAAGGAAGGAATAGCATACATTGAGAGGCACAACCAAGTGGGTGTGATAGTGTGCAGGAACATATGGACTAAAATTCCCAACTACCAATTAGAGACACAACCAAAGGTGTTTGAGAACAAGAGCCTTTCAGGAACTGAAAGATCCTGTGGGACTTTCAGTTCCTGTCACACAAGCAGCTACTGGCCATCACTATGTCTGGCCAACCAACCAGACATAGTGAACTCTGACAAGGAACAGAAAACCATAGTTATGATAGATGTGGCAATTCTAGTGGACACCAACATAAGGAAGAAGCAGAAAACAGAAGTAACCAGGGCTGAAGGAGCAACTGGTACAAATGTGGAAAGTAGAGTCCAAAGTGGTTCCAGTGATGATAGCCTCCAGCAGATTCCAGGCACAAGTTCAGAGGTCTCTGTTCAGAAGACTCCATCTCTAAGAACAGCTAGGATACTGTGCAGAACCCTCAAACTCCCATCATGATGAAACGGAATACCAGCTTTGATGGCATTTAGGACAGGACCCCCTGGAGTCTAGACACTGAAAATGAATGGACTAGTGTAATGATATCAGTATCAGAATAGAACACTGATTTCTTATTGAACTTGTGCATAAGATACATGACTTAAACATATAGTGGAACTCTTATAATTACTGTAACAATGTGGATGTGAATGTAGAAGGATGGCTTAAATGGGAAGCGGAAAACCCTTTTAACTGGGTGGAGAACAGTGTGTAACCAAGGAGTAGGAGTAGTAGAGGCACTTTTAAAGAAGGCTACAAAAAAAACTATGTACACCCCCCCCCCCCCCCCCCCCCCCAAAAAAAAAAAACAAACAACCAGCCACGGCCAGTGGGCAGAAAAAAGTAAAAGAAAAAGAAAAGAAAAAAGAACAAAATATAATTTATTATATATATTATAAATATAATATCTAAGAATCCAGCAGTGAGTAAAACAGTTCAAACCTGCACAGTTTATTAAATGCACTGTCCAATAAATGTCTGTTTAAAATGACATGACCTCTTCAACCAAGTCCTTGAGGGGAATGAACAGGTGAAAATAATTAGTAATAAGGGTGGGGCTGTCCTGGGGAATATAAACTAAAAACGCAAGTTTTATGCTTAAAGCAGCAAGTAAAATTCATGATTATGAAAACTGAAAACACTGCTGTAAAAGATTTAAAAGAACTCATGCGCAACCAAAATCCAACAAACCACCCTTCCCCAGGATAACGTGAACATTCAGGGTCATAAAGAAGAGGGGCTCTTTGATAGCTCTTTTGACTGGGTCCCTCCCATCTTCTGGGCCTTGGGGCATTGCCTTTGCTTCTCTGTTGTATGTTAAACCTTTGGTACAAAATAACAGACAAATGAAATATTAGATGTTCAACTTCCAAAAACTGATATGCAAATGTCTTATGAGTTGTACCAGATAACAAAACATACTGTTTTTCTTGTAATTCCACTAAAATGCTCCAAAAGACACGAACATGTTTTTAAATGTTGATTTCCTAAACTTTTGGCTACATGTAACTACACAAATTGTGTATCCTTCACAAGTGATGAGGTGGCAGTGCATATAATTGCTGACACATGACAAAAATGACATCACATGAAACCTCTTAACCATAATCATTATAGTGAAAAAAACAAACAAACAACTAAAGTAAATATTAAGTCTAATATAACCTTTTGTCTCTTGTACAAATCCACCTTAAACACTGTGCTGACACACTTCAAATATCATTTTACATTCCACTCAACCATTATATTTATCCATTGCATTTCAGCAAGAACTACCCCTTCAAAATGAAACAGCTGAAGGCTAGAAGATAATACAGAAGGTAGTTGCAGTGAAATGGAGGGATATTTCCCCATTCATCACCCTAGGGTGCAGCTCTGAGTTCACCATTGTGGAGCTATTTGGACAGTACTTAAGCAAGACTTTTGCCATTTAAAATAAAATAAAATAAAGTAACTTCCCTATATTCCATGTCTTCACATGTCACATATCTTGAAACGTTTATTTATATCATTTAAAAGCACCCTTAATCTGTTGTAGGGTCTTGCTATTTCTCCCTCTGTCACATATAATTCATCTCCACAGAATAGGTCTCAGTTTTGGTCTCTTCAAAAACAGAATTTGCAGCAGAGCCAAGGCAAATATTTAAAATAGACTGTGCCTTGGTACTCTTTGCACAGTCACACAGTGTTTTATTTCAGCAAATTATTCACTTGTTGTAGCTTTGAATAAAGATCAGCAGGCTGGCTTGGCTGCTGAGGGTGCAGTTGTGACCTCTGGGCTATTTAGGTGCCATAGCAAAGCAATGAGCCCTTTCAGGGAGGGGTGGTCTTATATACTGAGCAGAGTCTCATTCCCTTCTGCTTACAAAAGAGGTTAATCAATTTGTTAGAGAGAAAAGTGCCTTGTGGAGAAGTGCGTCATGGGTTGCTGTACTTGCATCAACAATGACCCTGATTGATTGTAAATTAATTGTTGTCTAAATCAAAAGATTTGTGAACAGAGTGCAGGTTGGGAAACACACATCTAACATGCAAAAATCACTCTCTCTTCATTCTAATGTAGGCTCATTTAAATAACTTTTGCTTATGTTGATGTGTGTGTGTCACAGAGTCAGCTGTTCAATTACTCTGACCATATAAAGCCACATAAATGCAAGATGGAGAATGTTGTCCATTACATTGAAAACCATGGGAAGTCAAAGGCAGACCAACATGATTCTATTTTTTGCAATATAATCAGCGAAAACTGTGACTGATCTTCCACAAGGATGGGATATGCCAGCAAACCTCAGTGTTACAGGCAGTAATGAGCTGCTGATGTGTAATTTCAATAGCCTGATGTTTTCTTTCCTGTTTGTAACTCCTCGTCAGTGGCCAATCTGTGATCCAAATAGAAATAAATTAGTATTTTCTCAAGCTAAAGCATAGGAATAAGCTTTTGACAGAAGAGCTGGCAGTATTTGATAGCTGACATGACACAAATACATGTAGTTATTACTTTTGTTGTAGTTTCAGGATTCAAAATAGGTTATATTTGAATTAGCTCTGCACACTGGAGTGAAATTGACCTTGACTCCTAAATGCAAAAAGACAAGGATGTTATGCAAAGCTTTTCTGCTTGATGGCACTGTGACTCAGATGTATGCATATGTCCTCACATGGTTTGGTAGTTCTAAATGCCCAGATCTGAGCTTTAAAAAACTGGCTAAACCCCTTGATTTTCCACCAGCAAGTAGAGGAATCCAGTCTCACAAAAGGCAAAAGCTCTCTTCACAAAAAACACACCTGAACACAAAACTGTGATAATATACAGAGAACTCGGAGTAATGCTAAAAAGGTACAAGGTATATTTAATATAAAACAGCAAATTATGATAGCTTTGTTCTTGAACCAGTAATAGTACTTTATAATATTACTATATAATACTTTTCTATTCATACACTATCACCCAAAAATCTGGACACACCATGTATTATCAATTAATTAAGTAATTAAGTAATTAATTCTAATAACTAAAGCAGACAAGTACTGACAAACAAACAATGAAAAATAACTCAATAGCAGCTTTGCATATTTGCATTTTCTCCACTGATTTTGTCAGATCATCAGCTGAAGCTTTTCCAAGTGTTTCAAAGAAGATGCCCATACCAAGCATTTGTTGGCCACTTCGTTCACTCTGGCTCTTCTCAAAACACCTTAGCCAACTGTGTCACAAAAATTGGTCTCTTTTTACTGGGTAAACCACCTTACTAAAGCTACTGAATGAAGCACAAATGCTGCATTGCATTCTCAAAGTAACATAAATGTATTATTTTGGTTATTCAAAAAAAAAGCATATTTTTGTTTTTGACTCTAATTTGCTGCTTAGTCTGTTTTACACTGCAGTCTTGCATGTACTAGAACACAGAATGCCTATTCAGTCAATAAAATAAATTTTCCTTCGATTTCCTTCGCTAAAAATAAAACAATTTCCATATCTCTTTTATAAGGCTATGGGCCAGTAACATTTGATGTTTAAGTGTTTCAGAACTGTAATCTGACAATATCACCTTAGAAAAGACACAGAGAGCGCACCATGATGTTGTTATCTCCAAATGGTGTTTTAGGGTTTGTTGTTGTCAGCTAAGCCAAAGAAAGCCTAGCTATTTTGAAATTCTTTTTGGTAGTATACTACTCGGGAGGTATTTGAGGCTGTCTGATGCAGAATTTTGTCAGTCTTTTATGCTTCATTTCTTCTTTGCAGAAGAGGAATTGTGGAGAGAGCACCTGCCATCCCAGTGCCAGGAATATTTATTGCTGCATTTTGCAAAGTGTAGAAGCAAACTTTTCTGACACTGGGATGCCATTTTTACTCTTCTTTATCCCTACTTCACAAACTGCAGTAGAAAACATTTTAGGTGCTGGGATTCCAGTTCCCTGCAATTGTTCCCTGCTTTGCAAAATGCAGCATTGAACATTACTGGTACGAAGATGCCAAGTTCTCTCTCCACTATTCCTCTTCTGAAAAAAAGTTTTCTGGGACCAGGATGCCCCTTTCTCTGGCATCTGTCTCTCCTTTGCAAACAAAGCAGCTGACTTTCTTGGCACTGGAATGACTGTTTCCTTCATGTCTATCCCTCCTATACAAAATGCAGCTGCTAACCTTCCTGGCACTAGAGTGCCAGTTTTTCTCGCTTCTATCCTCCTTTACTAAATTTTTCAGCTAGTGTTGTTGGCACTAGGCTGCCAGTCATATTTCTCTCTAACTCAAACCCTATCCTCCTCTCAAAAGGGCAAATTCCAGTAACATGTTGAGAAGTTTATAGCTCAGGCATGCTCTTATTAACCAAATGCTTCTCATTCATCCTTGGCTACAGCAAATTATCCTCCCAATTCATCAGAATTTTTATCTGTGTGAAAACAAAACAAACCATGGAGAAAAGCTTACAAAGTCATCAACTAATTCAGACCAGGGTAAACAAACTACAGGTGTGAAAAAGCCCATGGACTCAGGAGGGCTCATTTTTCCACCACTCTGGCCATCCAATCATGGTCTACGCTACTTGTCATTACAAACCTACCAGTTATATATTCGCAACAATCATCAACCTTTGTAAAAACTCAATCATCACTTGTTCTTTGGGGAAGGTGTGAGACAGGACTGGCAGTGGCTCCTGGGGCAGGCAGATCCTCAAAGAAGGCATCCCAAACCTCAATTTATGCTTATCCCATTCAATTCAATTCAATTCAATTTTATTTATATAGCGCCAAATCACAACAAAAGTCACCTCAAGTCCCATCTGCTGTTATCTTCTAGAAATGTCTAATCTAAATGAGGATGTGGTTTTCAGCTTCAAAATTCCGCAGCTCGGGGTCATAACTTGTACTCTGCCAAGAGCTCACATTACCCCAGTTCTTCAGCAGTTTCACTCGTTGCCTATAGAAGCCAGGATAAACTTTAAAATCTTACTTCTCATGTACAAGTGTATCCATAAATCTGCTCCTTCCTATTTGTGTGACCTGCTCCATATCACCACTGTTTCCCGCCCTCTCCAATCCTCATCTGCTATTCATCTTAATGTTCCATCCGCACGTCTTACCACTATGGGGAACAGAGCCTTCAGTCACTCTGCTCCTCGGCTCTGGAACTCTCTTCCTCCAGCCATAAGAAATATAGACTCTCTTCCCGCATTTAAGTCACAGCTCAAAACACATCTGTTCAAACTGGCTTATTCGCTTTAGTGCTGATTTTACCTGTTGTCAAGTTCTGCTTTTCAATTTTAACTTATTTTATGTATTTTATGACTATTGCTTCTTTTATTAATGTTGTTCTTTTGTAAGGTGACCTTGGGTTTTTGAAAGGCGCCCTCAAATAAAATGTATTATTATTATTATTATTATTATTATTATTATTATTATTACTATTATTATTATTATTAGTGAAACTGTTGTTGTGAATTGGTGCTATACAAATGAAGCAGAATGAAATTGAATGAAATTATATATCCAGTGTGATTTGTGTTTGTGTTCTAGTGAGAAAAGAGCAGCTAGCAGGTCTAGCTAGGTGTGCACCCTGGATGTTTACCTTAATTCAGTGGCGACGCAGGCAGCTAGAACACTAGGACTTTATTTGAGATAACAGCAACAAGACAAGCTACATCTCCACAGATCTACGCTCTTCAATCCCACATGTCCCAGTGTCAGAGTAGATACTCAGACCAGCCTGTTACAAGGTTGAGGTCTCCTTCAGGAGGAGGGGAGAAAGGTGTGGCTGGCTGTCTGCAATGAAATCTTCTATCGCATTTATGGAATGGTGCTATACCATAAATGCAGCTGTTACAGGATCTGATATGTTTTCTAAATGTTACTTTTAATTTTTTGAACAGTGTATTATTACTACGCGGCGCAAAGCACCGATATATTGACTTACTGCTTTATCAATGCTTTTGATGATGCTTGTCAAATAAATAATGGGAACAAGAAAAAACAGTACGGGGAAAACACACTGACACTGCAGTGAAGTAAAAATAGACGACTTCTTTCTATTACTCCCTTAGGTTCGCCATAACGGGTCATCTGCCTCCAACTCACCCTACATCTATAGGCAAGGCAAGGCAAGGCAAGGCAAGTTTATTTGTATAGCACAATTCAACAACAAGGTGATTCAAAGTGCTTTACAGAGACATTAGAAACAAAAACAAATAAAAAGCATGATTTAAAATTGATTAAAACAAGCAAACAAACAAACTAATTAACAAACAAACAAACAAAACAGTATATAAAATCAAAACAGATAAAATCAGAACAGTAGATAAAATCAGTAGTTAAAATGTTAGTTTTGAAATTTAAGCTTAAAAGTGGTGCTTTATTCAAATGCAGCTGAAAACAGGTGAGTCTTCAACCTGGATTTAAATAAACTGAGTGTTTCAGCTGATCTGAGGCTTTCTGGGAGTTTGTTCCAGATATAAGGAGCATAAAAGCTGAATGCAGCTTCTCCGTGTCTGGTTCTGACTCTGGGAACTGATAAAAGACCGGATCCAGATGACCTGAGGGATCTGGAAGGTTCATACTGGGTCAGGAAGTCACTGATGTATTTTGGTCCTAAACCATTCAGAGCGTTATAGACCAGCATCAGAACTTTAAAGTCTATCCTCTGACGGACTGGCAGCCAGTGTAAAGACCTCAGAGCTGGACTGATGTAGTCCACTTTTTTGGTCTTAGTGAGGACTCGAGCAGCAGAGTTCTGAATGAGCTGTAGTTGTCTGACTGATTTTTTAGGTAGACCTGTAAAGATGCTGTTACAGTAATCAAGCCTACTAAAGATGAATGCATGGACTAGTTTTTCCAGGTCCTGTTGAGACATCAGATCTTTTATCCTTGATATATTCTTGAGGTGATAGTAAGCTGACTTTGTTATTGTCTTAATGTGTTTTTCTAAGTTTAGGTCTGCATCCATCACTACACCCAAATTTCTCGCCTGGTTTGTGGTTTTTAGGTGTATAGATTGAAGTTCTTTGGTGACCTGTAATCGTTTTTCTTTGGCGTCAAAGACTATTACCTTAGTTTTGTTTTTGTTTAGCTGGAGAAAATTGTGGCACAACCAGTCATTAATTTCCTCAATGCATTTACCAAGAGCCTGAACAGGGCCACAGTGTGTGTCTGACAAGGTGATCAGCAACACAGGGGCACCACAGGGGACTGTCCTCTCCCCCTTCCTCTTCACCCTCTACACCACAGACTTCAGCCACTGCACAGAGACATGCCATCTTCAGAAGTTTTCTGATGACTCTGCGGTGGTTGGATGCATCAGCAGGGATGATGAGACAGAGTACCGGGCTGTGGTCGACTCCTTTGTCACGTGGTGTGAGCAGAATCATCTGCAGCTCAACGTGGCAAAGACCAAGGAACTGATCGTGGACTTCAGGAAGACCAGGAAACACTTGACCCCTGTTTCAATTCAGGGGGTCAGTGTTGACATTGTGGAGGACTATAAATACCTTGGAGTACACATTGACAATAAACTGGACTGGGCTAAAAACACCACAGCACTTTACAGGAAGGGCCAGAGTTGTCTCTATTTTTTGAGGCGACTGAGGTCCTTCAACATCTGCCAGAAAATGCTGAGGATTTTCTATGAGTCTGTTGTGGCCAGTGCGATCCTCTATGCTGTTGCATGCTGGGGGAGCAGGCTGAGGGTTGCAGATGCCAACAGACTTAATAAACTAATCCGTAAGGCCAGCAATGTTGTGGGGATGGAGCTGGACTCCCTCAAGGTGGTGTCGGAGAGGCGGATGCTGTCCAAGATAAAGACAATGTTGGATAACACCTCCCACCCACTCCATGACATGCTGGTCAGTCACAGGAGCACGTTCAGTGAGAGACTGAGATTACCGAAAAGCACCACTGAACGACACAGGAAATCATTCCTGCCTGTGGCCATCTCCCTGTACAACGCATCCACTTAACACACTGGTTACTGCTACAACTACACATGTTTCTTTTCCAACTATTTATTTATGAGTGACTTATGTATGTATGTATGTATATATATGTATATATTGTACTATTCTTAGTTAGTGTATTGTCTGTCTTGTCTTAATGTTGGTTTAAAATGGAGCACTGTAACAAAAAATAATTTCCCCCAGGGATCAATAAAGTATTCTGATTCTGATTCTGATTCTCCTGGTGACATTGTGATATATATTTGTGTGTCATCTGCATAGCTGTGGTAGTTTATTTTGTTGTTCTTTATAATCTGTGCCAGTGGGAGCATGTAAATGTTAAACAGAGGGGGTCCCAAGATGGAACTTTGGGGAACTCCACATGTGATACTTATAGCATCCTCTTCTGTCACACCAAGCGTTTTCATGTCCTTCACTACATCCATGAACCTCTTTTCCTCTTGTCTGTTGCTTACTTTCTTAAAAGTGAGGTCAGTACAGAAGTGACTTGTCTGTCTTTGGGCATGGGACAGCTAATTCAGATTCTCTCCCCCCCCAAAATAAAAATGTTTATTTAAAACCAAAAGGTGATGACTGCATGACACTGGTTTACAAAAAGCTAGTATGCAGAGATGCTAAAAAGTAAAATCTGTGGCTAAAATGAATTATGTGGTAACAAAATAAGGTGCAAATGTGATGGGGAAAGAGTAGTGAGAAATCTAAAATCCAAAACCTTTTTTCATTACAATATTTCATGTATTTCAGGTTTGATATCTTCAGGTTTATCGTAAGAAAGAATATCCTTGAAAGTATACGACTGACAATTTTTTGACTCAAAAGTGAAGTTTAGTTAATAAAAGTTAAGTCAATAACAGTATCTTGTTCACAGCATAGTTTGTTTTATGAACTTCTTTTCCCATTACAGCTTTAATTTTACACTGATTTCACACCAACATGGCTCCACCATGTCTTCTGCCCCAGTCCACTTTTTACCATATACTACAAATAAAAGCTTATTTTGGCTGTTCATTTGACACAAAGAATCACTACAATGGATATATTTGATTTAGCAGTTTTACATTGGATGCTCATCCAGCTGGACCTTTCACTTGCCAAAAGAATGTGTTAACCACTACGCTACAAAGGCAAAAACAAAAATCTCTTGTTCAGATAATGTGATTTTTTTTATCAACTCTAATTGGAAAGAGTGCTTGTATACAGAGAACACATCTGTTATTTGTTACAAAATTTGCATGTATGCAGTTGATATCCTCCAACTCACCCCCATTTAACAACTTTCATGAAAAGCCACTATTACAATCCACTTCCACTGGGAAACTATTGTTAGTATGTTTTCCATGCATTACAATGACTCTGCCACTTGTAATAAAAGAAAACATGTTCATTTAGTAGAAATTAACCTTGAAGTCTTGGTGCCCAGACACAGCTGAAATCCCTTAAAAAACGGTGCTTATCTCAATTCTGGAGCCCAAATCATGTCAGTAAAAGATACATTTCTATTACAAAAAAATAAATTTCACCCCTTAGGGTCTCAAACGTCTGCATCTGTGGCCCACTGCTGGCACTGTCATCACATTGGAGGGCCACTTTAGTGTTCAAGTAGTACAAAAAAATTAACAAACAACAGAACACCCGGGAATATTTCAGAAAATGTAGTGTTTTGTTTTGTTTTTTTGTCTTTTTAATTTAAAATATTAGAGATCAAGATCAAACTGCGAACTTGAACACACATTTTTTCCCACTCTTAACCACCACCTTTCATTGAACTAAAAAATAAACAAATTGGTCCTGTCTTTCTGGACAGACACGTGGCAGGCAGCACAACTGATATATTTTTGTTTGTATTTAACAAGATAAAAATGCAGACATGAGTGTGCACATTAGTTTCGAGTCTTTCACTGAACTAACACAGCCAGTTCCTCAACATTTTTGTACTCTCTGCTCATATTGCCTTCATTAAATAATTTTTTGCTTTTTAAATAACTTATTTAAACATTGCACTCAACAACAAACGAATCCTCCTTAATAAAAAAGTAACTTCAAAGGCTAAATTGAATTATATTTCTTCACATCAATATACGGCAAAGAAGGCGTGACTCAGGCTGCAAGTGGCCTCCGCGCCACAAGTTTGAGAGCACCCGCCCCTTTCCTGATGGGTGCCCAAGGTGCCCTTTTGTTGAGACACCTTTTTTAAAAAAAATATTATTATTATTTTTTAATGTGTGCGTGCGTGCGGAGTCCTGTCTGTGCCCCTCAACAATAATATTTAACTATTAATCACAGTTTTGCTAAATAAAAGGATCTGGCTTGCATCAGTCACATGATCACATTTAACCAATGATCGCCCTTGACGGCAGAACGCGCTGGTTACGAGCCGGGAACAAGCTCACAAAGAGCACGCGCATTTTTTGCGGTCCGGAGCTGCAGGAGAAACACAAGTTAACTCAGAGACACAGACTGATGCGACAAAACCAGTAAGTAGGTGTACAGCGTAAACTGTAGTGTGTAGCAACCAGGAGTATTAGCTTATTATGTACACGTTGGTAAGTTGTCTTGTTGCAAGCAACTGACGAACTGAAACAAACAAGCGTGCTGTGTGTTGAAGGATATAAAAAAAACAACAACAGCAATAGAATAATATTAAACACAAAGTGAACCCGTCTTCCTTCATTAAATAGGTTCTTTTAGATGTTAAGGAGGAATTGACTTAACCAGGCTGGCGGAGAATGAAGACAACCGGACACCTGCAGCAGATGGGGAATCAGTGAACTTTTATTGAGACAGAGACAATCTCTCAACACAGCTCACAACAGGAGATTCCCCCTATTTGCTGTGAGGATGGGTATATATTCTCTAAAACTTACAGGAGGGGGTTGTGAGGAAAGTGCTGCATTAGCAGAAAAACAACTCCATAAAAGGAAAGCGGCCTTGGGTGTTCTAGCCTCTTCGCTTGCAGATATCTTCCACCTGCAGGATGAGGCGATCGCTTCTTATCGCTCTCAAGGCCAAAGTCGTGAGCACACATTTTATTACACAGTTGCACAGTAACTTTAAAGCTGAACAATATTTAAAGCTGAATAATGTTTGATCAGATTATATTTTCTTCAAATCCCCCTTTTGACCCATCTTAAATGGGTCAACACACAAAAATAAGTAACATTCAAAGGAACACAGAGACGTGTCGAAGCCTGGCTCGAAAAACTCCTCGGGTCTTATCATTTGTCTTTATCTGTCATTGCAGATGAGGAGAAAAGAGTCCAGGCACCACCCTGCCCAGGGGTCGGCTGCAAGCAGTCTCGGTTCCCGATGAAAGCAGTAACAGCTGTCCTGCACAAAAGGATACAACGAGTCAGTGCAACCAGGGTAGTGACACAAAATTAACAGTTCCTGTAACTCAGCAACCAAAAAGCATAAGTAATGATAAAAATGTGGAGAGTACAGAGTATACTATAATAATGAGAGATATAAACGTGAAAATGTGAAAGAATAAATCAACCATAAAATAAACCCAGAACGGTAACTGCTAAGGACATTCAAAAGTGAATATGGTAAAACGTGAGGAAGGGGTGTGGAAAAAAAACAATTTATATCCAGTGGTGGGAGTACACATTCGCTCAGGCTTAAGTCCGGAGACCCTGAGAACATCGCTTAACCCTCACAACCCGACCAGACACAGTTCAACCAGATATATCCTTCAAGAGGAAGTGGGTGAGGGAAACAATTAATAACAAACCTAATACAAAACACCACAGAGAAACAACCATTCTAGAAGAATTTAAACAAGAGAAAGACGATAATGGTCGTCACCCTCACGATCAGAGTTTTCATCATCCGTTGGCGAGGAGGTGGGAAGTTGACTAGCCAATAAAGGCATCTGCCGGGCGAGATCCTTATCCTCAGGAGTGAAAGCTGTAACAATCAGTCTCTGGAAGAGGGATCGAATGCATGGAATACAACAGCAACCGCAGGTGACTAGGACAGCAACAAAAACTGAGATGGAAACTAGGATGGAAGCTACAAGGGCCTTATATTTGCCAAACATGTTAAGCCAAGAGTCCCACATGGCAGTATCAACGCCCGAGTGTTCCTTCATTTTAACAGTAAGAGCTGTGAGACCAGTAATAGCTTTAGTGAGGGAACCATCAGGAGCTGTGTTATTGGGGATATAGGTACAGCACTCCTGACCAAAAAGGCTGCAGACTCCGCCTCTTTCTGCGAGGAGAAAATCCGTTGCGACCCTGTTTTGGAAAGCCATTAGGGAAGTGGCAGATAACTGTGCATGCACAGCTTCAAAACCATCTCGAGTGTAATTAGCCAACAGTTGCACATTAAAGTGAATGTAGTTAATTCTGTCTACATTCGCATTTATTTCAACCATCCAAAGTATCGAGGCCCATCCTGCTTTACCCTGGTCTCGCAGTTTATATTCATCGGGGACCCCACGGGGTATACCTACAGCATCAATATAGGTTGGATTATGAGCTGAACCTGGGATTAGAGAACGTTTAGAGCGGCGTTCAGAGGAGGATGGGAGGCCAACTTCGTGTACTTCTATAGAGAGATCTACTGGAGTGACTGAAACAGGTAAAATAAGAGTTATGAGAGCGCAAAGACCTGACGCATCCCGAGGGAAACCATCATATAACTTGTTTTTGCCACACCACCACCACAAATCAGCCCTAGCCGTAGGTCGGAAGTTTGGTTTCATAACCGTCATCTCAGTGCACCAAGAAGAGTTCAAGCTACCTAGTTTTACTGCATTGCCAGTCAGGTTAATACAAGTGAAATTGTTCACAGCTACATCTGAAGAAAAGAAAGGTGGTTTATTAGAGACCGAGCGTTGAGTTTTAGGAAAGTGGTTTTCCAGATATGAGCAATGACCTCGTTTTGTATTGTTCATAAGATGCAGGAGGCATGCACTATTGACTGGCGCCGGTACAACTCTTAAAGTGGGGCGGGCTCCCATACAAACTATGCAGTCGGAAGCCGTCTTGTCAGCAGCCTGTTCAGCTAGTAGTAACCAGTTGTTTGTTGCTCCAGAAATACCGGTTAAAATTTGGAAGAGGTCATCTTTAGACATTTTATCTGTGTCTACAATGCGTATTCGGCCGTTTCTCCCCCCGTTTGTATATGTCACCGGGGGGCCATTAAAGGTGGGGTTATCATCTTTAACTACAGAGCTTGGAGCTGCACCAACGCTAGGGCATATTTCCATTTGCCAATACAGGGCGGTGCGATCAGTCCAAGGGGCAAGTATAAATTGTTGACAGGAGGTCAAGGCCAGATCCTTTAGGGTAAAAATTAAGCCTGAAAGATCCGGTTTTTTTGCTATTCTGAGCATATTTTGGTTTCTCCAGTGCAAAGCCTGACCCCTAGAGTGCTTGGACCAATCGAGGTCCGTTTCTGACACTAAACTGGACCACTTCCACTGATGCCAACCTCCCAGGGTTATATACCACACTGAGGAGGAGAGATGTACTGCAAGGTTAAAAAGATCCCCCCCTTGGTCTTTGGTGACGGGAGTGACTGGGAAGCTAGCGAAATCTATTTCAACTACCCAACTTTTATTGTTGGGGACACAGAGAGTAATCATTCTAGTCGTACTTGGGGTACAGGAGGTAACCGTGTCTCGTTTCTTTCTAAATCGATCGGGCGTGGGCAAAACTGGAGAGGAAGTGGTGGGCAAGACCCTAGGGGCTACATTTGTCAGATTGGGACTGTCAGAAAGGGGCGAAGCTTTTGAACTTGAAGGTGTCAGAAGTGTCGGGGGCCCTTCACAGATCAGGATTATGCCAATGGGAATGAGACCCAGGGCCAGGAAGCAAACAAAGACGCAACATCTTTGCCTGCCTGTCATTTCAGGGGGAAAGGGCCAAGACATGTTTACTTAGCTTGGATGTCGTCTAATAGAGGATGATGGGGCACAGAAAGGTGGTCCAGTTCCCCCCACCTCGCCAAGGGCGTGTTCTAGGAGTTAAAGAGCAACAAAAAGTATCAGTGACACAACTTTAAATGAGCTTTCAGCGGTTAAAACTATTGCAATGTAAAATGTAAATCTTAAAAACTCAAGCCAATATAAAAGCAAAGTCATAAAAGATGTTAAAAATAGAAAAATAAAAATGTTTAGTTCAGTATGAAGAACACCCCCTTTTGTAACCAGCCGGCTTGTAGGTTGAGTTTTGGCTCCCTCAAGTGGTTGGTGATGCTGTTGCAGCTCCTTCTGACAGGTCCTTCTGCACCTCTCTCAAGGTTCTTCCTGGTTCGGTGGCAGCAGCGCACTGTGTGTAATGAAACCAGGTGTCACCTTTCCCTTCGAGCCTGACAGCGTGGGAGGTCCGCTCTGTTATGCGGTAAGGGCCTGTCCAGCGAGGCTCAGCCCACTTTCTCTTTGTGACTTTCAGGAGGACGTAGTCCATTCCAGGTGTAGCCGCCTCTTTCAGCTCTTGCTGGTTTCTTTCAGCGACCTGTGAGGAATACTGGGCAACAAAACTGCGGAGCATGTTATAATATGTCCTCGGATCGAGGTCTGAATCAGCTTCATCCGACATTAACAGGCGAGAGGAGGGGCCAGGAAAAGGCCTGCCATGCTCCAACTCAAATGGAGTGTAACCAGAGGTTTGATTTACTGAGCATCTTATGGACATTAATGCAAGAGGCAATGCCTTAACCCAATCTAATTTGGTCTGTGCACAGATTTTAGCCAATTTAGTTTTTAGAGTTTGATTCATCCTTTCCACTTTCCCCTGGGACTGGGGGTGGTAAACTGAGCCAAACTTGTGTTTCAAACCTAATGCGGCTTCAACCCTCTGCAGATCGTGGTTCCTGAAATGTGAACCATTGTCCGACCTTATGACCTCGGGAAACCCATGCTGTGGTATATAATGATTAATCAGACACTTCACCACAGTTCTACTGTTTTCACTTGCTGTCGGCCAGGCTTCTGGCCAACCTGAAAATGCATCCACAGCCACCAGCAGGTACCTGTAACTACCTACTCTGTCCACCATGTCTGTGTAATCAATGATTATTTCTTTCCCTGGGCAAAGTGGGATGGGGAAGTACCCTGCTATTGGCTTGAAGGCGGGCTTGATTCCAAATTGGTTGCACTCCTTACAGGTTTTAACCATGTATTTTGTCATGTCTTTTAGATAAGGGTGCCACCAGCCAGCTAAGTTCCTCATCATTTGCGAAGGTCCCACATGCCCCACTCCATGTGCCTCTTCCATTGCTGTCTGTCTGACCCCTGGCGGTAGAATGGGCCTTCCATCTGGGCCACGCCAAACATCTGTGTTTGTGGCCCCTCTTGTTACCCATAATGATTTTTCCTGGGGGCTGGCTTTGTCCTGTAACTCTCTGATTGTGGCTAGGCCTAGTTGTATGGGTGGTCTTTCTGGAGGGGGTGTGGCTTCTGGGTCCATTACCATAATCAGGGAGGGTAAGTAACCAGCTGTCTGCTTAGCTACTAAGTCGGCCTGTTTGTTACCTAATGCCACTAAGTCTAGTCCGGCACTGTGTCCTTTGCATTTTACCACTGCCACCTTAACAGGTAACAACAGTGCTTCCGCTAATTCCCTCATTTCTATCTCATGTTTAATAGGCTTTCCGCTGGCTGTCAAAAAACCAGCTCTTAGCCACTGCTTGAGCTCCACATGCACTGCTCCCACAGCATAAGCTGAATCACTGTATATATTCACTTTCTGTCCCTTTCCCATCCTTAAGGCTTCAATCACCGCTCTCAGTTCAGCTCTCTGTGCAGACTGTTGTCCTGTCAACTGCTCTGCCTTCACTGTTTTCCATCTCATGTCTGTCTGTTCCACTATTGCCCATGCAGCCTTCAACATTCCACTTTCAGTTCTGAAACAACATCCATCTGTGAACCAATCTTTTTCTGCATCCATTAGAGGTTCTGCCTGCAAATCTGGCCTGATTTTCTCCTGTACCTGCACAACCTCTTCACACATATGTGGTTCCCCCGATCCCATGTGATCAGCCATGTTTATGCCTTCATGTGAGTAGGTGATGTGTGGTGCTTCCAAAATGGTACTGAGGCGTCTCTGCCTGAGTGAAGTGAGTGTGAAGGCCTGTGAGGAGACGTAGGCCACCACACTGTGTGATGTCAAAATTTTTAGTGGGTGGTTCATCACTATGTGTGCTGTTTTCTGAATGATTTTTGCAAGTCCAGAAACGTGTTGTGTGCACGGTGGGTGGCGTTTTTCAGTGTTGTCAAGCATTACGCTTACATATGTCAACACTTTTCTCTCTCCCCCTTTTTTCTGGAACAGGATACCATTGATATGGGTTCCAGTTCCAGAAACATCAAGATGAAAAGGCAAAGCATAATCTGGCACAGCAAGGTCAGAGGCGACAGAAAGCTGTTGTTTTAACTTTATAAACGCCTGTTCTGTTTCTGTAGTCCATGAGAGGGGAGCAGAGAGGTTTCTCATGCCTTGTTCATTTACCAAAGCGCGCAAAGGGGAAGTAAGGCCAACATAGTCTGGGACATAGGTCCTGCTGTAACCAGTCAGGCCTAAAAATGACAACATGTCTTTTACAGTTAGAGGTTTTGGATGGTGCAAAATGGAGTTCCTGTGTTCTGGGGACAAGGAAATACCGGACTGTGAGACCATGCGGCCTAGAAAAGAAACCTGTTTTCTTGCAATCTGTAGTTTGGTTTTGCTCACTTTAAAACCTGTGTTGGCCAGGTGGTGAAGTACCACTCTGGTGGCCTCCAAACAGATGTCAGCCGTGGGAGCAGACAGCAAAAGGTCATCCACATATTGTATTAACATACAGTCAGATGGTAGTGGGCAGGTTTGTAAAAGTTCTTTCAAACACTGATTAAACAGTCCTGGGGAGAGGGCAAATCCCTGTGGTAAGCGAGTGTAACGCCATTGTCGGCCTCTAAATGTAAATGAGAAAATGTCACGCAGTGACTCACGAAGTGGGAGGCAGAAAAAGGCATTAGCCAAGTCAATGCAGGTGAACCAGGCATGAGATGGTGGGAGGTTGGTCAAGGCAACATAAGGATTAGGCACAGGCAAAGTAGGAGTGCCAAGTAAGGCATTAATCCTTCTCAAATCATGTGCCATTCTGAACTTCCCCGTGCCTTTTTTCTCAACGGGTAGGATGGGCGTGTTCCACTTAGAGCAGGAGGGCTCCAGGACACCGGCAGTGACCAAACCAGAAATTGTTTCTGCAATCCCAGCCTCAGCCTCCGGTCTGTGTGGGTACTGAGGCTGCCACAAAGGGGTAGCAGATGACAGTTGAAAAGAGACTGGCTCCACATCAACTAAACCTACATCTGTGGGTCCATGGGACCACAAACAATCTGGAAGAGAGTCGAGTAAAGGCGCAGCATCACAGTGGTCTGTGTGTTCTCTGCCATGTGACCCGCTGACCACTCTATGTTGCAGTGTTGAGGAATTAAAGCAATCATTTAAAATTTGGTATGTGTTGGTAGATGGAGAAAACAAAACCTGTGGGAGTTTTGTAGGTGTCCAGTCAGTGGCCGCCAGGGAACGTTTAACCATTCCACCCAGCTCCTTAGCCTGGTGTCCAGGATGTAAGGCCAGTGACACATGGGGAGCTGCCTCATCAGACATCATGTACCACTGTAATTGATCTGTTGTAAAAGTAACCGCTGCTGCCACTCCCTCCGGTGCCGCAAAAATGCACGACATGTTCAGAGACCAAGCCCGCCCCTCACACTGCTCTTGGAACATGTGCTGGTACCAGGTGGTGTCATGCCTGTCATAAAACAGTGTAACATGAGGTGGGTCAGGGGGAGGGACATAAGGATGTAGGAGTGAGAGCCACGGCCGCCATTGCTGAAAAGCAGTACAAACTCCTGGTTCAGCAGGTGTTTCAACTTCCAATAATGCCCAGTAGATGTCAGCAGAGTCCGCTAAACAGGAGGAGGGTTGCAGCAGAAACTGACCACCTCCCTCTGGCCCATCAGAACAGGGAAGCACAACCCCAGTAGGGAGAGTCACAGTTAGGCCTTGTGAAGAGCAGAGTATCGTGGCTCCTAATTTAATCAACAAGTCTCTTCCCAGTAAATTCACAGGCGCCTGTTTTGAACAAACATAGGTGTGTAACAAGGTCTGATCTCCAACCGTTGTGGGGAGGGGCACGGTGTAAGGCAGAGTTTTAGGTTCCCCAGATATGCCCACCACTGTAATCACTCTGTCAGTGAGTCTTTCACGAGCAACATCCTTAATGGTGGAGTACGTAGCTCCAGTGTCCACTAAAAAGCTGCTTCTTCTTTTATCTACAGTTATGGACAGCATAGGGTCCGCCGTTGTCCCTTCACCGTCCTGGGCAGTCTGTGGGGTGTCCTATAGCTGGGGACCACCCTCGTAGTACTCCCACCCCATCACAGGCATCTGTGGGGCCGGGGGCACTTCAACTAAAGCACCACGAGGTCCACCTCTGTGGCCAGGATGCTGATAGGGCCCACCACGGGCTCCCCTGCCTCTTCCAGCAGCCGGGTTCAAAGGGCACGCTTTAGCCCAGTGTCCAGGTTGTCCACACCGGAAACAAACATACATCTGGCCTCCCCTACCACCTCCCATCTGACCCCTTCCCCTGAAACCACCTCTGTTTCCTCCAAATGGGGAACCTCTCTGCCCATAAGGGGCCGGGGAGTGATAAGCACCATACTGGGGGGGCTGTGGATCAGTTGGCCATGGGTTCGGATACAAATCAGGGGCAACTGGACCAGGAGGGGGAGCCGCAGCGGCCACAAGCTGCTTTTTAGGCTTGTCACCTTTTCCACCCAGGTCGTTTTTAGCTTTCTGCAGCTGAACCTTCAACAGTTGCAACTGTAAATCTTCGACGCTCTCCGCTTTATCATCAGACTTAATCTGCACTTTGTTAAGATTAAAAATCAAATGTTTCTTCCAGATTGCAAAGTCACAGTCCTGCAAATCAGGATTATCCTCCATTTTCTGGCTTACTGACTCCGGAATGCCCCTCAGCACCGCCCTTCTAAACCACATGCTCTGTGAACAAGTCCTACTGGGGTGATGACCTGTATGGTTCACCCAGTCTTCAACAGCCTGATTTAGATAATTGGTGGGATTTTGCTTTCCCTCCCATTTAAATTTCTGTAAGGTGCCTTGATTTTTGGGTGGGAATTGTTTGCGCAGGGCCGGTCCGATAAACCTCAAGGCCTGCATTAGTGGCACCGCGTTCTCATGCATGGTAGTACCCGCATTTTGTTCCAGGTCCGCTGCCTGAGATCGGGATGTGCACCTAGTTATAATAGCTCTAAAATCTCCCAGTGCGAGGTCCTGTCCAGCTGTGTATTTATCCAAACCAGCCAACCAGGCATTCCCTCCCTCCGTTATGTCAGGGAGTTTGTCCACTAGGGCCTGGACATCTCCGAATGAATAAGGTTGATACACTGGTGTACGTTGCGCTTTAGTCTGGACCAGGGGAAACATGCCTGGAGGCTGAGGCACAGGGCCCTTAGATCTAGTCTGATATCCTAAACTGGGAGAGGTAGAGAGGGGTGTATTGTTAAGGTCACTGAGTTCATCATCAGTATCCTCAGTTTCTTTGCCTGGTGGGTTAGCAGTGTCAGCAAAAACGTGGGCTAAACTCATCTGTGTTTCCGGATCCTGACGGCCCACCAAAGACATGTTAACTGTGACATTTGGTGAAGTGCCAGGCTCAGTTTTTGCAGTAGCGGTCAGATCTCCTTTAACAGCGACAGGAGTGCTGGCAAAGGGGTTGGACCGGGAAAGAGGGGCTGAGGCAACACGATTATTCACCTGGACCACTGACCTATGTTCATTTAAGCAGCTGCGTAATGCTGCTTCTAGATCAGTTAATTGTTGTTCAGTGGGTTCCTGTCTGTTCATTCGAACCGCAAATGGTGCGCTCGCAAATGGGTCAGTTAGGCCCTCAGATCCGGTTCCAGAACAGTGGGATATAGAAGAGGGGGCTCTACTACTAGCTGAGGATGTCGCCGACAGAGAGGAGCTTCCTGGGCAAAAATGCTTGGTATCTATGGGAGTTGGAGCTACGGGCGGTTCTTCTCCAATAGTCATTATTCCACCAGAGATATTAAGTACCGGATATATGCCTGCTGAGGGAGGAGTTGAGGCAGAATAGGGAGGTGGCTGAGACCTATTTTTCTTCATGTGTGGTTTTGCAGTTTCCCATAAACACACCCAGTGATTAAATTTAACTTTGCGGCCTGCGTGCTTATCTGCTTCCTTTCTGTGTCTCACCCCGCTCATCACACCTGCCCCTGCTGCTGCTGAGTTGGCTTCTTCCTCTTTCTCTTTTGCCTGCATAGCCTTATTCTGCCAAATTATTCCCCAATTACCACTACTCCCCTCGTCCTTTCCCTTTTCTTTCATTAACCTTTCAGCTGTTTTCCTCAATGACTCTTTCTGCTTTTTTGCTTCTTTAGGCTGGTGTGTGGAGTTGATGACTGTCTCAACACATGTTAATTGTTCTCCCAATGTGCTAAGAATAACACCGGGACCCCAACCATCATCATTAGTTTCTCGATCTAATTCTCCATCCATTTTACTGTCAATGGAGGAGTGTTCTTTTATTGATTTTAAAGGAGAATTTGGGCCAGCTGGGTTTCTGCCTCTGTTAGGCACTAACAGCTGGGGCGCTGCTTTAAAGGTGAGTCAGCACTGAAATATCCCTTCAGGTGTTACCAAGCTTCTACCAAACCGGAGTCTGGCGGGTAACCTTGCCTAGAGCTTCCTGATAGGGGTGCTAGTTGGTTGTCACCTTGTTCACACGTCTCATTCACACTTCATACATTACCTGCAGTCACTCATTACCCTCCTTATGTATGTAATAAATGTGTAAAAAAATTCTATGTGTGGTGTATTATTTTAACCAAAAGAGGAACCTAGTTCCTTTAATTGTGTAATCTGTGAACAACGGAGAACCAACTGTCCTGCCCAGTGTTCCACAGCAAGCATTCAGCGTGTATTTATGTGTGTCCAATATCAAACAGAACATCAAAACATTTAAAACACTAAAATCATCGGGGTTTTAAGAAGAGATCCGTTTTCTCCTATTGATCAAAGGGACCCCTCCTTTGGACTCCAACCAGTACTTCTCCTTTTTAAGTTTTAGAGGATCTTTTCTAATAAAGTCCTCTGGGCCTTCCTAACCCTTCTGTAGTTTAGAGAATATTACTAAAAAATATTCTCAAGGCCTTTAACCTTTTAATTTGTTTAGAAAGGCGTTACTAATAAACCCTTTCAAGGTCCCAGACCTGCACTGAGGTATTTATCCGACACCGGAGAGCAACCCGTCGGCTGCAACCGTGGTCAGACCTCAGTTCACTCTTATCTTTATTCACTTATTCACTTATTTCTTATTCACTTATCTCTTATTCACTTGTCTGATTCTCAACAAGCCTTAAGTAAGCCAGACAATTTTGGTTATGAATTACTAGGAGTTTGGACACTAAGTATTTTTATAATGTTCAATATAGCAGAAATAAAAGGTCTGCTTACCTTGTTTTTGTGTGCACACAGCTTTTGTCCAAACTCCGTTCACTCAGACCACTGCCGATGTCCTCCCATCCGTTCCAGTTTGGCCTGGAGCGGATCCTGTTCCGTGACGCCAATTGAAGGATATAAAAAAAAACAACAACAGCAATAGAATAATATTAAACACAAAGTGAACCCGTCTTCCTTCATTAAATAGGTTCTTTTAGATGTTAAGGAGGAATTGACTTAACCAGGCTGGCGGAGAATGAAGACAACCGGACACCTGCAGCAGATGGGGAATCAGTGAACTTTTATTGAGACAGAGACAATCTCTCAACACAGCTCACAACAGGAGATTCCCCCTATTTGCTGTGAGGATGGGTATATATTCTCTAAAACTTACAGGAGGGGGTTGTGAGGAAAGTGCTGCATTAGCAGAAAAACAACTCCATAAAAGGAAAGCGGCCTTGGGTGTTCTAGCCTCTTCGCTTGCAGATATCTTCCACCTGCAGGATGAGGCGATCGCTTCTTATCGCTCTCAAGGCCAAAGTCGTGAGCACACATTTTATTACACAGTTGCACAGTAACTTTAAAGCTGAACAATATTTAAAGCTGAATAATGTTTGATCAGATTATATTTTCTTCAGTGTGCAACAGCGCAACAAACATTATCTGTCCTTTTATTAACTGCACATGTAGTGCTGGTCATAGCTGCTGGCTACCTGTATAAGGCTGTCATGGGTCTGTAGCTCTGTCACCGTTTTAAATGGCCTGCATTTGTATAGCGCTTTTCTAGTCCCTAAGGACCCCAAAGCGCTTCACACTACATTCAGTCATCCACCCATTCACACACACATTCACACACTGGCGATGGCAAGCTACATTGTAGCCACAGCTGCCCTGGGGCGCACTGACAGAGGCGAGGCTGCCGGACACTGGCGCCACCGGGCCCTCTGACCACCACCAGTAGGCAAACATGGGGTTAGTATCTTGCCCAAGGATATTTTGCATGCAGCCAGGAGGCAGCCTGGGATCAAACCACCGACCTTCTGATTAGTGGCTGACCTGCTCTGCCACCTGAGCTACAGCCACCCACAGCCACAGTTTTAGGGAACATATTTAGTTTTAAAGTATTTAGAAACATATTTAGTTTTAAAGCAAGTTACAGGGCTTTTCCTGCCTTTCTGGAGGGATTATATTTCACTAAAAAAACGATCTAATATGCATGTCCACATAATTATGCATTATTATAATTATAATATGTTAAAAACACACGCTGTATTTTAAAGAACATACATTAAGAAGCAAATTATATTAGATTTATATTTTAAATAAGACAAAGACAGTTTAAAAATGTAATAATCTTTGCCCCTGCACAGAGAGGATAGTGAAACAAATGGAATCATCATGATGACGTTATGACCGTGGCTCAGGGGGTTGGAAATCGCATCTCTAACCGGAAGGTCGCCGGTTCGATCCCTGGGCTCTCGGTCCTGGTCGTTGTGTCCTTGGGCAAGACACTTTACCCTACTTGCCTACTGGTGTTGGCCAATATGGCAGCCTCGCTTCTGTCAGTCTGCCCCAGGGCAGCTGTGGCTACAACTGTAGCTGCCTCCACCAGTGTATGAATGTGAGAGTGAATGAATAGTGGTATTGTAAAGCGCTTTGGGTGTCTTGAAAAGCACTATATAAATGCAATCCATTATTATTATTTCATATTTATTACTTCCCCCTCCTCATTGCTTTATTATTGTAGCTCTAGTAATAAATAATAAAAAAAAAGATTCTGGATCAGCACCACGATGCCCATAGTATATACAGTATTCTGAAGAAGGTCTAAAATGTCACTGTGTGTGCGTGCATGTGTGTGTTTTATTTAGATGGATTTTTAAAAAAAATATTACTCATGATATAATATCGTCCAGACATGGCTGGTAAGGACATGAGGAGGAAACAGTAGAGCTGTGTGAGGCTACTAAAGGCAGGGCTATAACAGTTTTCTGTCATCATTTTATTATAGATTAAGTGCAAGAGTTGTTAGGTGTGGATAATTAGATTATAGTTTATTGCAATAGCAAGTTGTGCCTTGTTCTCACATAGACAGCAAGTGGAGAGTGATATATGAAATGATGGGATGGAAGGAAGAAGAGAAGCAAAGAGTGATTCACATGCAGAGCCTAAATTATTTCTCACAGTTTTTTGTTGCCTTATGGTTCCAAGTGCTGTCACCAATCTTTGCATTTTGTTATTATCTCATGACACTTGTTTAATCAGCTACCATCTCTCCTATGGACTTTTTAATGTTTACAGTCTCAGATCAACACAGCCCTGCCCTCCAGCACTATCCACAGCAACCCCTCAACAGCAACATTGTACCCATCAGTTAAAGCATCGGCTACGTTTGCTTTGCCTTGTTGCCCATATTAGATTCTTGATAAATGTGTGTTGTTGTTATTCAGCCTGGTTCAATGTGCCCCTTTTTAACTTTGAGCACCCGCCCCTTTAAACCTCTCTGCACAGCCCTGCTTCCAAGCAATTAATGTATCCTTAGAATAATTTCGGTAGGCACACCCTTGGAAGGTTCACCAGTGGTCCAAGTCCAAATGTTCCAAATACTCATAATATTTCCTTTGAAGTGAATTATTTCCTTTAGAAGACTTAATGTGACATTGTTATACAATCACAAATTTTACATTGGTATATTTTCAGTAAGAAGAATGTGATATTAGACTTTGACCTTACTTGGCTCTGTTTATTTTTTGGTTTCTGTGCTTAAGCTTAACCACATCTACAGAATATAGAAATATGACCTAATTTAGGATGGTGACATCAAATTGAAAAGGACTTTAGAAAACCACTGTATATGTTGCTTTTTCATACTGTTGACATATTTTGGCGATCATGGCTCAAGAGTTGGGAGTTCGCCTTGTAATCGGAAGGTTGCCAGTTCGAGCCCCGGCTTGGACAGTCTCGGTCGTTGTGTCCTTGGGCAAGACACTTTACCCGTTGCCTACTGGTGGTGGTCAGAGGGCCCGGTGGCGCCAGTGTCCGGCAGCCTCGCCTCTGTCAGTGCGCCCCAGGGTGGCTGTGGCTACAATGTAGCTTGCCATCACCAGTGTGTGAATGGGTGGATGACTGGATATGTAAAGTGCTTTGGGGTCCTTAGGGACTAGTAAAGCGCTATATAAATACAGGCCATTTACCATTTATGTTTATAAAAAAAACACAGGTAAAGTTATAAAATTATCAGTGTTTAAAAACATAATAAGTTAATCTAGTGGTTTGTGGGGCCTTTATTTAGCTCAGTCAACTTTGCAGTGTTATATCACTGTGACCTTTCTCTCTTCTCCTATTACTTTGTCCACTGAAGAGGTATCTCTTGAAAGTAAATGTATCCATCTATTGGGACATTTCAGACTGTCATTTCTCTGAAACAGAGAATCCACTTTCTATGATATCATACAGTATGTGTATTCATCTGGTTAGAATTGTGAATACACTTCTGTTGTTCATAACTGCTTTGTCAGGAAAATATAATAATATTCTGGATTCTCATTTCCCTGACATGATTTTAAAGTTCCTTTTTTTTATGTTGGTATGAGCAGACTTGTGATTCCATCTTTCTTTTGGTTTCAGCTGTGAGTCAGGCTGTAAGTTTTATAGCCTGTAAAACAAGCTCTAGCTCTCACTCCAACTCCTAAGAAACAGCCCAGTTCTACTAACTTGTGAGAAAAATATCAAACATATTAGGTCCAACTCTTTGATTTATGACTGTGATTGGAATAGCTTGAAACTACAACGATCTGGAAACCTAAAACCAAACTGTACCCAAAGAAAGAAGAAAAGAAATGAAGGGGAGGCGGGAAAACACATACTACCTGACCTGATTTTTAGACCAACAAATAACAAGGCAATATTTCCACACTCTACTTGCTGAATCCTTCATGGTGACAGGTAGATCTGGCGTGAGTGTGTGACTATGATTTATTGGGTTCCATACTGGCCCATCTTTAATGGTGGATGCTATTGCCTGCAGGATTCTGAGTGATTACTGTCTACTAATTTTTCATGGCAAGCTGGGCAGAAAAATGACAGTGAAAGCTGCGCAGAATGACTAATCAATACCATATTTATGCTCGGTAAGGCGAAAGCATTGCTCACTTGCCAGCACAACAGGGCTTCCATTGATACATCCCAGTGAATTTCTGGGGGAAGATAATGAATATTTCTTTACTCAGAGCAACCAAAACAGAGCAGTTGATAGTTACGGTAGGAAACTCAATGTCTTCAAAAGCAATTTTAAATAATTACCACCTGTCAGAAATTGTGTTTTAGTGTTTTGAAGTGCTTTTCGATCAAAATAAACCTCACTCATTGACCCTCTAGGACCATCTAGGCCTTTATATTTTAAACATGAACTCTACTCTCCTTAGCAGAAAATCCTGAAGCATAATGTCCAGCCATGTCAGTTTGTGCCCTGAAGTTGAAGTGCTCTGGGTTATGCAGCAGGACAATGATCACAATGATCTGAAACACATCAGTAAGTGCACGTATGAATAGCTCAGAAAAAAATAGACTGAAAGCTCCAAGTGGCCTAGTCAAAAGTCCAGACTCTGGTATGGCTTTAAACAGGGCATTCATGCTTGAAAACGCTTCAATGTCGCTGACATATGCAATTCTATAAAGAAAAGTCAAAATTCCTGGAACTTTATTATAGTTCTTTCTGCCAGGGTGGTACAACCAGTTAGGGGCAGTTAGATTTTCACATAATGCCAAGCAGGTTTGGTTAGTTTTTTCCCCTCAAGAATTTTAGCTTTTTTTTTTTTAAAGCCCTCACCATGGTGTTGAAGTGTTACTTTTCATCCGTCTACTAATCTAGGCTTTTCACAGGTATCCTTGTTGAACATTTATATCAACATCATGGTATCTCATGGTATGCTGGAAGACAGTAAGAACCACATGCAGCAGAACATAGATTTTGTCAGACTGAAAAATTAACAGTTGTTGCTATGGAGAGAACCTAGAGTTCATGTAATAAAACTTGCACTTGGGTCAGTGTGTCATGCTGGAGACAGCAGGAAATTGCTGTGTGCTAAACATCGAAAACAAATTGCCCGAGTCTAGCTCCTTTGTTATACAGGCACTGCTGTTGTTTCTGGGCATGGAGCAAATTTTCTGGTGATAACCTACCCAAATTGTGTAGCTTTGCTCTCAGGTCCAGAATGTACTGAACTGAACTTTTTGCTGCGCTTGGACTTTCCTCCCAGTTTTCTCCAGCATGCTTGGCATGTACCCCCTTGACACTTCACCGGTATGTTTTTCCTGGACTGAGGGAGGGTGTTGGAGGGCAAGTGACATGGATTCCCACTGCCAACTCCTCTCCTGTCAGCTACTCTGATCAACTGTCTTCCTCCGGCCCTGGCAGCTACTAAAATTGAGAAGGCACCGTTAGATGAGCTAACGGTGCCTTCTCAAGGCACCGTAGATGACGCTTGCTGGCTGTGACAGCTGGCCTCCCCTCACACCACACCCTAAACCCGCTGCTCCACCCCTCCCCTGTAGCTGAACCACACCCTACCACAAACAGAATTATAAGACAACAAAACAAACAACAACAAAAAAAGGTGACAAAAGAAGCATACATAAATTAAAGGTCATAAAACACAACAGAAGAGCTTTAGGGGACACAATAACCTGATGCAACAGTTACAACAATTTCTGTAGTGTTTTTTTCTATTTCTTTTTGCTTTATTAAGTTGTAGTGTTTTGGCCTCCCAGGGCCACTGTAAAAAATGCCCACTGACACATTTTTTGAGACTCTGAAGAAAAGAGATTTCCAAGGTGTATGGAAGGTTACAGAGAATATTAGGATAGACTTTTAAGTGCAGCAGCTCCTCTTGGGAAGATGAAGTGATGGATGCCTCTAGTCATGATAGGGTGGTAGTGTCTTTTAAAAGAGGTTTTGTTGAACAGATGATTGCCTGGTGTGCAGTTGGCAGCAACACTTGCTTTTTAGCAGACCACACCCAGTCCTGCAGAAGGAGGGAGGCCTAGCATCCCAGACACTAGTCTGTGAAATGAAATAACGTTTGTTCCTTTGAATATATTTTTCAAGTATTTAATTTCTTTACAACTCCAATCTGGGAAGTTAATCATATGATTGTTCTGTAGGGTTGTTCTAAATAGCTGTACGTTGGCATGAACACTCTGTCATTTTTAGAAACTCCCACCATGCTGTCAGAGAGGAGCTAATATTGATGCTTTTGAAGCATACATGTTATTTGATGTTTGAGCTGATAAATGGTAGGTCTGAAATCTCTATATTACTGCCTAGTGCCTTTTCTACATCTAGCCAGTGCTCAGAGGGTATATATTTTAACAATCCTGAGATGACTTGTAGCCTGTTGGCTAAGAAGTAGTGTTGAAAGTTAGGCAGATCTAATCCTCATTTAATCTTGGTCCTTTGTAGCATTTTTAATGTGTGTTGGTTTATCTTTCCAAAGAAATTTCTAAAGGATTCCATAGACCTAAACCAATCTGGTGATGGTTTTCTTGGGATCATTGAAAATAAATAATTGATTCTTGGCAAGACCATCATTTTATTGAAGTGACCCTTCCCATGAGTGATATCGGTAGAGATTTCCATCTAGCCAGATAATCTTCTACTTTTTTAAAAAGTGGGATGTGGTTTAATTGAGCTACATCTGTAAGCTTAGGAGAAACGTTAATACCTAAATATTTAATATTTCCAAATTCCAGTTGTGTAGAAAAAGAATGATGGAAGGAGCAATTAATCAGAAGAAGTGTAGATTTTAACCATTTTGTTGAATAATCGGAAACTCTTGAAAAAGAGTTTATTAATGTAATTACCTAAGTGAGAGTGGTTTGTGAGTGTTGAAGGAAACATCATCTGCACAAACACTGATTTTATGTTCTGCATTCTTGCATTTTATGCCCTTAATTACTTTAACCTGTCTAATTGCTGCTGCTAGTGGTTCGATAAAAATTACAAACAGTGAAGGAGAGATTGGGCATCCCTGCCTGGTGCCCCTCAGGAGAAAGAAGCTGGAGCATGTTTGGTCATTTGTGCTGACACAAGCTGTTGGGGAATTATTATAATAATATAATAATACTTTTATTAATAATATTTTTAACCTGTTTATGAAGGCGTTTCCAGAACCAAATTTGTGTAAAGTTGCAAATAAAAAATTCCAGTTAACTGTCAAATGCTTTTTCTACATGTAGAGACAATATTGTGGCTTCAGTTTATTTACTACATAATAGTCTATTAAATTACGTAATCTATATGTATTTGTTGATGAGTCCCTGGCTTTTATGAAACCAGTTTGGTCAGGATGTATTAAGAGGGGGGTTATCTTCTCTAATCTCTTTGAGAGAGCTTTGCAGATTATTTTAAGGTCAAAATAATGAGGGATATTGGACGATAGCTCGTGGGAAATACAGGGTCTTTTCCTGGTTTTAGCAGAAGACTAATGTTGGCAGAATACACATTTGGTGGTGATCTGCTATTTTCCTTCCTTCCTTCCTTTCTTGCATGAATGTAATTTGATATAAACTGTTATACAAAATTCACAAACAAATGAAATGCATAAATTAAGATTTTTATTGATTATGACAAAATAGAATAACTAATCTAATTATCTATAAATATAATTTACTATTATAATGAATAATGAATTATAATAGTATAGTCTTCATAACCATAATTTGTGAAATATATGTGAAATATATCAATTTAAAAGATGTATTCAAATTGATGCTAATTAAATCATCCATCCATTCGCTTCCGCTTCTCCTTTTCAGGGGCGCGGGAGCCTATCCCAGCTGTCATAGGGCGAGAGGCAGGGTACACCCTGGACAGGTTGCCAGTCTGTCGCAGGGCCAACACACAGGGACAGACAACCATTCACACTCACTCGCACGTTCACACCTAGTGGCAATTTGGATTATCCAATTAACCTATCCCCACAAGCTGCATGTCTTCGGACGGTGGGAGGAAGCCGGAGTACCCGGAGAGAACCCACGCGAACACGGGGAGAACATGCAAACTCCACACAGAAAGACCCCGGCCTGATGGTGGAATTGAACTCAGGACCGTCATTGCTGTGCGGCAGCAGTGCTAACCACCGTGCCACCGTGCTGCCTGCTAATTAATTTAAATTAATGTAATTACTTAAATACTAAAATTACAATTTTTTGGAATGCAAAAAAGGCCAACCCTTTACGCTTTACCTAGTGACTGATAAATATACATAGATTTGGGTTGTGGATGGTTCCTGTGAATTGTAGCTTGCTGGCCATCATTTAGGGTTGATGATTTTTTGTTTATTTATAATTTTTTAAAATCAAAATAGTGATGCAAGAAGGCACATGATCGACTGCACTGAAATGCGAAAATCTGCACTTGAGAGTCTTGCACTTGAAGCTAATGCTGTGCAAATGAAAGCATGAGAGGAAGAGAAAGGTCGATTTCTCATATCACCCTAGCCTTAGGATGTTTTAATACAGCTGCAGGCTAGACAAAAAAGGACCATGGATGAGAGGCAAAAAGCACAAAATAGAATATAACAAACTGACAATATAATAACTATGGAGTATCAAGAGCAAACACAGTTTTAAAACTGGCATTAACATCTGCCTTTGACTATTATTGAAGATCTTTCAGTAAAACTGATCACTCTGAGTCTGGTGTGTGTTCTACAACATTGTGGCTTGAAATCAACAATGTTTGCATGTTCTTTGAGCTTTACCTTACTGCACTGATGAGTCAAATCTGTTGCAGAAAGAATTATCAGACTACGTAGGTGTAGTGTAAAAGGTCTTATTGGTTTTCCCAATCAGTCAGTGTGTCAAACCTCTGTTTAACTTTGGTTCAACCCACAAACTGTGATTCAAATGGGTTTGAAGGCCCACAGTTACTGTGTATATTTTGAAACAATCTGGAATGCTGGTTGGAAGAGGTAGAAGACAGAGAATGGTGAAGATTTTATACTTTGTTTACGACCACAATGACATATGCAGTCTTGCAGTCATGAATATAGCTTGGCTGAAACATCTGACTTTAAGCATAAAAGTCTGTAAGTTTAGACTTGTCAGTGTTGGAAACTCTGGCAAAATTACACCGAGCACACAGTAATAACGTAATAATTTCTAATTAGACCATTATTATTACCAAGCTGTATTTCCACATTATTACCTCTGTTTTTGGTGCCCTTATTATCCAGTTATACAAATTTCAGTGTAATATTACCCGACTGTAACCTCTGGTGCTACCATGATATAACTTAAAAATTACAACATTTTTACACTCTTGTTTCCCCCCTTGTTAACCTGATATTGCCGCTTTATTACTGAGCTGTAATGGACAGTGCTACAGAAATGTCTCACCACTGTGTTTGCCAACAAGGGTTTATACACCAAGTACTGACTTGCTTTCTTGTTGGGGATCAAATGCTTATTTCACTGAATTGCATGAAAATCAATTTATAACTTTCATATAACATGCTTTTTCTTGATTTTGGTTAAATTCTGACTCTTCATTAAAATGAAACCGCCATTAAAAATATATTATCAAGACTGTCCATGTGTTGTTGATCAAATTTACGAATGCAGCAGGGATCACATAATTTCCTTTAATAATAACATAAGTATTATAACATAAGTATTGAACACATCATCAATTTTCTAAATTCAAATATTTCTAAAAGTACCATTGACTTGAAATTCTCATCAGATGTCTGTAACAACCCATGCAATCCACACATGCAAAAGAAATAAAACCATAGATGTCCAGAAACTAGAATTAGAAGTTATCAGTAATAATAAGAAATGACACAGGGAAAAGGTATTGAACAAATGAAGAAAGAGAAGTCCAAAAATGCAGGAAAGTCAGGGCACTAACTAAAATCAATCAGTAATTAGAAAGCAATCCTACCAATTACTGCAAAGTAATATCAGCTGGCTCAGTCCCAAATGGTAGCCTATAAAAAAGCTGGAGGTGGGAACATCATAGTGTAGGGCTATTTTTCCAGCATGCAGCCCTGTTACACTTCCTTCACTTATTATATAAGTGAAGGAAGGACAAATTGAAAAATGTACCAAGGCATTTTTAATAAAAATCTGCTGCCATCTACCAGGATGATGAAGATGAAATGAGGGTGGATGTTTCAGCAAAACAATGATCCCAAACAAACAGTCAAGGAAACTCCCAATTGGTTTCAGAAAAAACCTCCCCGTCAGAATGGCCCAGCCAATCACATGACCTGATTTGAAAATCTATGGAAAAAACTAAAGCTCAGAGTTAACAGAAGGGGCCCAGAGAACCTTCAGCATTTCAAGAAGAGTAGGCCAAAATCACACCTGAGCAATGCATGGTACTAGTTTCTCCATACAGGTTGTGTCTTGAAGCTGTCATCACCAACAAAGGTTTTTGTGCAAGTATGAAATAAAGTTTAACAAGCATGTTCAAACTTCTAATTATTACACATAACATCTGAACAGTATGGTTTGATTTGCATAGATTGCATATATATTTGCGTGTATTGAACGTAATGTATCTCTTTACTTTTCTGAAGCTAATATTTGAAAAATAGAACACTTTTCCCCTAAAAGAAATAAGTTCACTTTTCTCCTAAACATTAGTATTATACCACCTAAAATGATGATTACAGTTGAAGTGCAAATCAATAACCTAATTAGGATGAAAAGAAAAGACCCTAGAAAGTTTTGCCAAGCTGTTTGCCTGTTCATTTTCCTTCAAGGCTGCTTGATTGCTCCTTTGTGATTGTATGCCTGTAGACAAATATTCATGGACTTCCTGCTGGGCCTTTGTTTAGGAAACTGTATTTGTACATGTATTTGTACAAGTTAAACTGAAAACTCACACAAAAGTTTGTTGAAATGTAAAAGTGTTGTTTGAAATCATGTCACTTGCTCAATTTGTCTGAAATCAAGACCTGTGCAAAGGACTCTTACATTTTGCCTAAATTTACCTTCCAGTGCAAAGCCCCTTAGGGGAACTGTTGTGATTTTTACCTATATAAATAAAACTGAACTGAAATGTTGTTTTCTACTATAATCACAAGCAGTTTGCCTTCTAGCTTATTGTATTGTATTTATGTTTTAATTTAAACAAAATTGAGTACAGTCCTATATCCACCCCCACAATCTCCTAAATCTTTACAGTGTAAAGATCAAACTAAAATGGTCACCTTGACATTACCATGGTGGATCCTTGGTCGATACTTGATGGCAAATGTAAATTACCATGACAGACCCGGGTGCACCTTCATGCTTTGCAGCATTGTTTATTTGTTGGTTGCTGTATACACACAGTTGGCTGCAGCTCTCTCTCGCTGCCAGCTACACACACTGACAACAACACCATGACAGGACCCTACACCAGCGGTCCCCAACCCCCAGGCCACGGGCAGGTACCGGTCTGTGAGTCGTTTGTTAGGCTACTGGGCCTCCTCCACCTCTGGCTGGTAAACATTTGTATTAACTAGTCAATACGCAAACCGCAGTGCTTTGTGTCCCTCTTGTACAGCAGGTCTTTACTGGTTTCTCCCTGTCCTGTCTCTGTGGTTGTCCGATTTCCCCATATTGACTAGTTAATACAGCTTTAGCTCTGGTCCTCTACTATAGTTAAATCACTGTCTACTATATAACCCAAAAATATTTACTATTAACTGACAATGACAATTTCTTTTGGAAAATAACCCCTGTTATAACACCCTGTACAAATCAACATGGACTATGCCAGGTTGCATAATCCACTGATTTTTCTTTTATGCAGGTCTGCACAACTCACAACTCTGTTGCTTGTGAAGCTCGCACACAAGAATTTCACTCACATGTGCTGTACCAATGTACCTGCACATGTGATGTGACAATAAAAGTGATTTGATTTGATTTGATTTGGTCTGCAGCAAATGACATTGAAGAACTGGCACGACTAATGTGGGTCCCTGGGACATAGTATTATCTAGGCTATTAACTAAATAAGACTATAGGTGTTATTTTATACATAAATGTACCTCTCTGTAGCCTGAGAAAACATTTCAGTAATAAAATTGCAACTCTAAAGAGGGATTACCTTCTAAGTTTTTTAATTTAGATCATTAAAATCAATGACATGCATCAGGAAATGTTCTAGTGTTGTTATGTAACATATTGTTATGTTTTATGAAGAGCCACCAAAATTATGTGCCAGTCTGGGTTTTCTTGCATTTCAATGAATGTGTATATATGGAAGATCAAACAAGCTGCTATATTCATTGCTAGGAACAACGCAATCTGTATTTAATATTTTCATTTCTGTAAATATGGCTTTCATGAAGCATTCACCCCAGGTGACTATAAATTGTCTTACAATATACTACAGCACGCAAAAGTAATGATAATATCCTGCACAAGGGACAACAGGAAAAAAGTAAGTTCTTGAATATGAACAAAAATACTGATTGGATAAGACAGTCTTTGGCAACCAGTTTAGCCTTGGCTGTATTAGCCAAGGTCATTCCACTACAGACATCCTTGACTGATTTTATTTATTTATTTGTTTGGTTGTTTATTTCTGCAAATGCCATGGGGTGATCGTGGCTCAAGAGTTGGGAGTTCGCCTTGTAATTGGAAGGTTGCCGGTTCGAGCCCCGGCTTGGACAGTCTTGGTCGTTGTGTCCTTGGGCAAGACACTTCACCCGTTGCCTACTGGTGGTGGTCAGAGGGCCCGGTGGCGCCAGTGTCCGGCAGCCTCGCCTCTGTTAGTGCACCCCAGGGTGGCTGT
Source organism: Diplotaxodon limnothrissa (assembly GCF_057381915.1). Lineage (NCBI taxonomy): Eukaryota > Metazoa > Chordata > Actinopteri > Cichliformes > Cichlidae > Diplotaxodon > Diplotaxodon limnothrissa. The sequence continues at coordinate 5,748,227 of NC_140605.1, forward strand.
GGCTACTAGCTTTCCATCACCAGTGTGTGAATGGGTGGGAGACTGGATATGTAAAGCGCTTTGGGGTCCTTAGGGACTAAGTAAAGCACTCTACAAATACAGGCCATTTACAGGCCAATGCCATGTTTCTTGTATATAATCTACAGTCTATTAGACCTGAGACTTCATTGAAATTATAGAGCATTTCATTCCTACATTTTAAGAGCTTCAGTTCACCAGCATTGGCTAAACTTAGTGCAACTCTTCTGACAAATGGGGCAGAGAAGTAGGTGTAGGGTTTAATTTCCTTCTTCAGTGAAATGCAGTCTGACTAATGTGAGTATGATGAATGTGATCATATTTTTCTATTTATCTGCTTAACTCCAGTGTTCATTATGATTCATTTTAGTGGTAAAGAGGAAGTGGTAAGAGGAAAACGATCCTTAAAGTTATATTTCTGGACATGTGTAAAGGTGCATGGGTATAACTACTCATTTGCTCAATTACACAGTGATTTTAAATAAGGATTTCAGGCCATGCCTCAGGTGTACTTTGTACTTTGGTGGAGGTGCATGACACACTGGGTTATGCAATGAATGAGACAGAGCTTTTGCTCTCAACTCAAGATGTTGGGAGCGATTATCTTGGACTCCAGTAACACTTTGAGAAATCTTGGAGTCATTTTTAATGAGGATATGTCCTTCAATGTGCATATTAAACACATATGTAGGACTGCTTTCTTCCCTTTGCACAAAATCTCCAAAATTTAAAGCATTCTTTCTCAGAGTGACATTAACAACTACTTTGTTCACTTATTACTTCTAGACTGGACTAGTGTATTTCATTATTATCAGGATGTCCTAAAACTCCCCAAAAAGCCTTTAGTTGATCCAAAATGCTACTGTGTGAATACCGCGGAAGAACCCACCTGAGGGATTAAATCTAATCTAATTTAATCTAATAACTTTAAACTTAGACAAACAGATTAACTCAGGAACAAATAAAACACTGGAAAAAGCCAAACAATAACATTTTTAAGTTATCTAAGTGAGTTATATATCATGTTTAACCTGAGTAGCAAAAGCCCACGAGAGGTCTGAAAACGATGTGCCGGGAATCCACTGTTCTCGCCGGCTCTAGTGACTCTTGAACCCCCAGCTAGCTATCAATCTGTTGAGTAACAGACATCAATTCAATTCAAATTAATTCAATTCAATATCATTTATATAGTGCCAAATCACAACAACAGTCGCCTCAAGGCGCTTTATATTGTACAGTAGATCGTACAATAATAGCTACAGAGAAAAACCCAACAATCATATGACCCCCTATGAGCAAGCACTTTGGCGACAGTGGGAAGGAAAAACTCCCTTTTAACAGGAAGAAACCTCCGGCAGAATCAGGCTCAGGGAGGGGCGGGGCCATCTGCTGCAACTGGTTGGGGTGAGAAGGAAAACAGGATAAAGACATGTTGTGGAAGAGAGACAGAGATTAGTAACAGATATGATTCAATGCAGAGAGGTCTATTAACACATAGTGAGTGAGAAAGGTGACTGGAAAGGAAAGACTCAATGCATCATGGGAATCCCCGGCAGCCTACGTCTATTGCAGCATAACTAAGGGAGGATTCATTGTCACCTGGTCCAGCCCTAGTTATATGCTTTAACAAAAAGGAAAATTTTAAGCCTAATCTTGAAAGTAGAGATAGCGTCTGTCTCCCAAATCCAAACTGGAAGCTGGTTCCACAGAAGAGGGGCCTGAAAACTGAAAGCTCTCCCTCCCATTCTACTTTTAAATGCACAAGGAACAACAACTAAGCCTGCAGAGCGAGAGCGAAGTGCTCTAATAGGGTGATATGGTACTACAAGGTCATTAAGATAAGATGGGGCCTGATTATTTAAGACCTTGTATGTGAGGAGCAGGATTTTGAATTCAATTCTGGATTTAACAGGAAGCCAATGAATGGAAGCCAATACAGAAGAAATATACTCTCTCTTTCGAGTCCCTGTCAGTACTCTTGCTGCAGCATTTTGGATTAACTGAAGGCTTTCCAGGGAGTTTTTAGGATATCCTGATAATAATGAATTACAGTAGTCCAGCCTGGAAGTAATAAATGTGTGAACTAGTTTTTCAGCATCACTCTAAGACAGGATATTTCTAATTTTAGAGATGTTGCGCAAATGGAAGAAAGCAGTCTTACATATTTGTTTAATATGTGCGTTGAAGGACATACCCTGGTCAAAAATGACTCCAAGGTTCCTCACAGAGTTACTGGAGGCCAAGGTAATGCCATCCAGAGTGAGAATCTGGTTAGATACCATATTTCTAAGCTTTTCAGGGCTGAGTACAATAACCTCTGTTTTATCTGAATTAAGAAGCAGAAAGTTAGCAGCCATCCATGTCTTTATGTCTTTAAGACATTCCTGCACTTTAACTAAATAGTGTGTGTTATCTGTGTTATCTGGCTTCATGGACAGATAGAGTTGGGTGTCATCTGCATAGCAGTGAAAATTTATGCTATGTCTTCTAATGATGCTGCCTAAGCTAAGCATGTATAATGTAAAAAGAATTGGTCCTAGCACTGAACCCTGTGGAACTCCATAATTAACCTTAGTGTGTGAAGAGGACTCTCCATTTACATGCACAAATTGGAGTCTATTAGATAGATATGATACAAACCACTGCAGTACAGTACCTGTAATACCTGCAGCATGTTCTAATCGCTCTAATAGGATATTATGGTCAACAGTATCAAATGCTGCACTAAGGTCTAGCAGGACAAGCACAGAGATGAGTCCACTGTCAGAGGCCATAAGAAGATAATTTGTAACCTTCACTAAAGCTGTTTCTGTGCTGTGATGAGCGCTGAAACCTGACTGAAACTCTCCAAATAAGCCGTTCTTCTGCAGGTGATCTGTTAGCTGTTTGACAACTACTCTTTCAAGGATTTCTGATATGAAAGGAAGGTTGGAGATTGGCCTATAATTAGCTAAGACTGCTGGGTCTAGAGATGGTTTTTTATGTAAAGGTTTAACTACTGCCAGCTTGAAGGCATGTAGCACAGCCGATTATTAGAGATAGGTTGATCATATTTAAGATTGAAGCATTAATTAATGGCAGGACTTCTTTGAGCAATTTTGTAGGAATGGGGTCTAAAAGACATGTTGATGGTTTGAAGGAAGTAATTATTGAAGTTAACTCAGAAAGATCAATTGGAGAAAAATAGTCTAATGAATATCAATACTACTAAAAGTAGCTGTAGATAATATTATATCTGTGAGATGATTACTGGAAATTCTTTCTCTAATTATAAAAAAATTTATTTGTGAAGAAGTTCATGAAGTCATTACATCTCACGAAAAGTCAAAGCACTTTTGCAAATATGTGATGTCTTGATAAACCGAGCAGATATTTGAAGTTTACACTAGGGCTGCACGATTAATCGTTAGAAAATCGCGATCTCAATTCATACTTATGTGCGATCTCATTTCCAAATGACAACGATAAAATTTTTTTTTAAAAAGACGACGATTGTACCGCATTTTGATCCGGGAAGTAATCTGCATGAAAACAAGTGCTCACTCTTCCTGCTCAACAAATGACAAGGGCGGAGCCTTATACCACGTGATACAGAAGCTGGCTGCAAAAATTAGCAGGGAAAAAACAACGGAGTGCACGTCAGGGATGACGAGAAAGTGACTGGAGAAAATCCGTCCCGGTCAACCACCCAAACATCAATAACGGGAACCTTATACAGCGCTTCCCTATACCCGTCGAACTCCCACAGGCACAAGAAATTACGGACGCTATTACTTATCACCTGACCAAAGATATGGCTCCCACTGTACACTGTGCAAAACGAGGGATTTAGGAAAATTATCTAAATCATTTTCCTAAATGACAAACGCTACGCAGTGCCGTACCGCAACTATTTTTCTATTGTTGCACTACCTACTCAATACACGCAGTGTCGAGCAACGGTGGAGACGGAATTTCAAACAGTACAACATTTTGCGGCAACGACAAAATGTGAGACATTTGTTGTTTTTATGTTTATTTATTGTTTTTATGTTCAGTCTCAACTGTTACGAAGTTGATGTGCAGTTAATAAGTGCAATAAATATTTATACTGGAAAAGAAAATCGTGAGAGAATCGTGATCTCAATTCTAAGCAAAAAAATTGTGATTCTCATTTTATGCAAAATCGTGCAGCCCTAGTTTACACAGCTACATTCTCGCCTGAAAATATCTTAAAAGTTTATTTTGTGACCCAGAAAGCACAATAAGAGTAATATTAAAACTAAATAGCTGCCGCCATTGTTGGAAACTGGAATTGGCTGGGGCATGCTATGAATTCGGGGATAGGTTGAGCCACAAATGATACACCCAACCCATCCTTCAAATTCGGGGAAATGAAGGACGCATTTGTCTGCTGCGTTTGGAGCAACCTTAGAATTGGGACAGCCTTCATCGCCTGGCTGTAACGTAATCGGTCTACAAATGCGGCATCCAAAGGATAATTTAACACTTACTAATGCTAATTAGGTGTTAAGAGTTTATATATTAATTCTCAAAGAGTATTTTAGTTTAACTACATAAGAGTTATCTTCTAATTAATTCTAAAAAGTGGAAATTTTACTGTTCTGAACTTCTAGAATTTCCTTTGGAAATAAACATTTATTAAAAAGATGCAATGGTTTTTGAAAAACATTTATTCTGAACTGTGCACCACAATTTCAAAACATTTTCTGAAAGATGTAACAGTGTACATGTTCTCACTTTCAATAGAATTTTGTTTATCAAAAGGCATTCTCATCACTTATTTCTTCAATACAATATGCATGTCCTTCATTCATCACTTTGTGGAACTTCAACGCACTTCTGCTGTCCCCCATATTCCACCTTCATATATTCACAGCATATTCTGTGTCGAGATTTATTAAAAATTAGTTGACACTAATTAATTGCACAAATAATCCGGTAATCAATTGCAGCATAGTAAAAAAAAATAAAATCCTTTTTGAGCCATTACTTGTGTAAAGTATTTTCCTAAAAGACAAGGACATAGACAACAATACTGAACTAAATTTAAAACCTCAGCCTTTTTTATTTTTACCTAAACTGTGTGCACAAAACTCTGGAGGGATCTAAATGCTAACGTAGAACCCAGTCAGGACATCTGCTACTGCTGTTTGCTAGTTTTTTTTATGGGAGATCGTTTTCAGGCTTCAAGTAGCACCATTATACCAACATTTCACATTCTAGACATTGCTTTAGGTGTATTTAAGTTGACCAAAAATTTGACTGAAAATTCACATGCAAGCTTTTTTTCAAGGCTGTGGTATTTGCCCGCAAACAATACCTTTCAGCTAGCTAGAACAGAATATTGTGCTATCACCGAGCAACATGGCTAATGCCTTTCACACAGCTTTGTCTCAACTCCAAAGAGCCACAGAAGTAAAAGCTAATAATAATTGAAACAATCTTTGAAAAAATGACTTACCAAGCATGGCAAACAACTCAAATATGTAGAGCAAAATGTTCTGAAACGGCTTCACTTCAGCTTCAGTACAGCACTTTGGTCAGCCTTGGTTGTTTTTAAATGTGCTTTATAAATAAACTTGACTTGACTTGACTTGACTTCGATTGGATCCTATGATGCTGGCGGCGGAGTCTGTGAATTTACTCTATTGGTGTCATAGCCCCTCTAGGAGTTTGGATTTAAGTGGTCAAGAGTTAATGTTTCCATTGTAACACCTCCAGATTTGACATAGAAACACTCATTTTTAACACTCGGTTTTAACTACTATCATTTTACACCTCAGAGTTACATTAAAAGAATGCGACTCTACTTAGAGTAAAATTAACTCTACTTTTGCCTAGTTCTGCCATAGGTTTCTTCATGTTAAAATGGAGTTTTTCCTTCCCAGTGTCACCAAAGCGCTTGCTCATAAAGTGGTCATCTGATTGTTGGGGTTTCTCTGTATTATTGTAGGGCGATATGGCAGCCTCGCTTCTGTCAGTCTGCCCCAGGGCAGCTGTGGCTACAACTGTAGGTCGCCTCCACCAGTGTGTGAATGTGAGAGTGAATGAATAGTGGAATTGTACAGCACTTTGAGGTTCTCGAAAAGGGCTATATAAATGCAATCCATTATTATTATTATTATTTATCTGACAATGTAAAATTTTCAATTTTAAGAACATGAAAACATATAATAGCCATTTTTCCCCATTTTTAATGTTATTTCCAGAAGTGTGCCCCTAGTTAGAAAGCGTAGTGATGCAGTGAATTTAGAGTTATTTTATCATAGCTTTATTTATCTGGACAGTGCTAGTTGAAAATGCCAGACCGAACAAGACAAGAGCTCAGCTTTAGAGACATGATGTTCAGGATTTGAAAGATTAAAATTCTTAAACCCATCTTCCTGCAGTGGAATGGCTGTTTATCTAGGTATGCTAAATCAAATGGCAACATGCTTGAATGGTCTGTTGCAAAAGACTGAGCTTGATTGACTCTGACCCCTAGCTTTTTTACATGGGCAACCTGTCAATTTGTCCAGTCATTGATAAGAGGCAGAAAATCTGCCCTCACTAAGAAAGGCAGCATCACTCCCTATTTTCGCTGAGCCTTATAAACTGTCAGTAGATAGTGGGATTTCAAATGACTGCTGCTTATCTGAGCAAGCTCCAGTCCATTTGCCAAGGGAGGAATTGGTTATACAGCAACTGCATTACTGCTAGTAATTCCGCACCCTATACTCAGACCTCAGGTTCATTTCACGTCAGAGGTGTTTACCTTTTATTATGTCCCAAAGAAGGTTGTGTAAAAATCACGATGTGTGCTGTTGGTATGAATCAGTGTATCTATAACTAAAAGGAAAACTTGTAGATATACTTTTATGATCAATTGCTTATTAAGAGTGGAATGAAAACTTTCCAAAGCATGTAAACATGTAAGCCAAAACAACTTTTTCTGTTGTGTGTATGTATATGTGTATATGTATATATATATATATATATATATATATATATATACACACACACACACACACACACACACACACACACACACACACACACACACACACACACACACACACACACAAAAGATACAAATCATTGCACTTACATCAAACTTCATTAAATTAAAGTAGGCTTTTCCCCTCTATTCCCTTGCGTGTTGTGCAGATCAAAAAGAACTTAAAAGTATGGCATATTGTGGATATGTCAGGGTGTAAATCAAACCTTTTCATCCATCCATCCATCTTCTTCCGCTTTATCCCGGGCCGGGTCGCGGGGGCAGCAGCCTAAGCAGAGATGCCCAGACCTCCCTCTCCCCAGCCACCTCCTCCAGCTTATCCGGGGGAACACCAAGGTGTACCCAGGCCAGCCGAGAGATGTAATCTCTCCAGCGTGTCCTGGGTCTGCCCCGGGGCCTCCTCCCCGTGGTACATGCCACCCAGGAGGTGCCCAGGAGGCATCTTTGTCAGATGCCCGAACCACCTCAGCTGGCTCCTTTCGATGTGGAGGAGCAGAGGCTCTACTCTGAGCCCCTCCCGGATGGCCAAACTTCTCACCTTATCTATAAGGGAGAAGCCAACCACCCTTCGGAGGAAGCTCATTTCCGCCGCTTGTATTCACGATCTCGTTCTTTCGGTCACTACCCACAGCTCGTGGCCATAGGTGAGGGTAGGGACGTAGATTGACCGGTAAATTGAGAGCTTCGCTTTTACACTCAGGTCCCTCTTCACCACGACGGACTGGTGCAGCGTCTGCATCACTGCAGCCGTAGCACCAATCCATCTGTCGATCTCCGGCTCCCTTCTCCCATCACTCGCGAACAAGCACTCCACCCTTTTCTGGCTGAGAACCATGCCCTCAGATTTGGAGGTGCTGATCCTCATTCCCACTGCTTCACACTCGGCTGCGAACCGTTCCAGTGCGAGCTGGAGGCCTTCACTCGATGAAGCCAACAGAACCACATCATCCACGAAAAGCAGAGATAAGATTCTGAGGCCACCGAAGTGAAAGCCCTCCGCCACTTGGCTGCGCCTAGAAATCCTGTCCATAAAAATTAGGAACAGAATCGGTGACAAAGGGCAGCCCTGGCGGAGCCATTCACCCACCGGGAACGAGTCCGACTTATTACCAGCAATGCGAACCAAGCTCTTGCAACGGTTATAAAGGGATCGAATGGCCCGTAGCAATGGGCCAGACCAATGTTCCCTCTAAGCTGCGCACGTGCGCAATTGCGCACTGCGGGCACAGTCTCTGCACACAGAAATTCTGCCTTGCGCACAAAAAAAATCTAACCTGAATTGAAATTAAAATTAATACTTAACCCTTTAAGACCTACCATAGAACCAAGTCCGCCAGAGCTTATATCATATTTTTACATACTGTGGAGCCATTTTTGGGAGCATTTCAAGTTGCTATACATCAATACAACCATTATAGCCCAGATTTTAATAATATGTATTCATTAAGTGCATAGTAATTACATAAATTGCAAAAAAGTGCAATAAACTACAAAAAAATTGAAAATTGTTTTTGCTTTTTTAACATATATTTGTAGTTAGAGAAATTTAAGAGGCTTATCCCTCAAAATTGTAAATACAAAAAAGTTGCACAAAATAGTTTCCCACCACAGGAAATTTATTTTGAGTGTCTTCATAGTTTTATTTTTGAAATACACCAATTTTTATACACTGCAGGAAAAACGAAAATAAATATTATACTGCAAATTTGCAAAAAAGCAGCATATGCATCAAAATAAACTATTTCCAGCAGTGCAATATGAGTCCTAAGCATCCCAGAAACGACACAGAAAGTCATAAAGTCAAAGATAACTTTTAAAAAGACGACTATAGGCCCTGAGGCCCTGATAGTAAAAAAGACTACATTTCCGCGAAAATGACGTCACTTCCGGTTTCGGGCAGGTAATGGCGGAAATGCAAAAGTTCGCGCTGACGTCTATTCCAACGTAGGAAGTGTTATGACCAGCTGATTGGATCGGTAAAGCGTGTTTCTGGAATATTATGTTTTTGTTCCTGCAAGCGCTTTTTATGCAGTTTTTGCAAAGCTTTATGTGGAAGGAAACCGTGACCTAGGACAAGCTGATGGCATAAGATGTAAGTACAACTCCTCCGGTTTCATATGCAAAAAAAATTTTTGCGCTAGCTAACGTGGTTGCAGTGCTACCGGGATTTAAAAATAGTTACGCAAAACAGAGCGTGCCCGCTCCGATCGGCTGTAAAGGGTTAAACAATTCTGTTTTGCAGTGTTAGTCAGTAAGTGACTGGCTGCTTCCATATATGAACGATGCCACTTTATCCCATAGTCCACCCAATAATCCGTATATGCGCAGCCAATCAACGTCGTTGACAGGCTATAACAGCGTCCTTATGTGCCGACACCGGTGTTTTAGCTGGCAAACCGGCGTGGCTGATGTGGAGTGAAACCACATTAATGACAACGTGTACAACCATTGGAGATGTGAGCAGGACAGACGGAACAATTGACGGAAAAATTGGGGACTTTATACCAGTTTTTAAATTGTGTTGATAGGCCACGTAAAACCAGAGTTATGATAAAAAAAATATGCAATGTTTGGTTTTCTTCCTGAATACTGTCGTTGTTTAAATTTACTGCGGGAAGAAATGGTTAAATCGGCGTTTTATAAGAAAAAAGGCTGTGAGCAAAAATAAACCCCACCCCCCTCTCCCTTTCCTATTCGTCCAAAAAAGTACCATGTCGACCAATCAAAAAATGATATGACAACGTGGCATCTAGTTGTTAAGAAACGGGGGAAGTTTTAGGAGTGACGGCGGTGCTTTGAGATGTGAGAGATTTGCGACGTTAAGCGCAAATCTTGTGTCGTTAGTGTGTAGTGTAGTCAATAGTTTTGTTGTGTGTGTCAGAACAATTAGGCGACTGTTACAGGTGTTACAGGAGTGATACATCTCCTGTTGTCAGGCCTGCAGGTATCAGGCTGTTGTTCTCCTTTATCTCATAGTGGACAGAAATAATTTTTTGGAGTGACACAAATAATTTGTGTGGCATCAGATTTGATGCAGAACAGCTGATTGTTCTGTAAATAGTTTGAAATGTTTATTTAAAAATGCCTTGGCTGCATTAAAAAAAAATAGCTGCAAAAAACTTTGTTTGCCAAACTGAGTTACTTTTTTGAAGAAGTAACTATATAATTAATTGCCCAGCATTGGTCATTATATACTGTATTTTGGAGACAGAGAGTTACAGGACTCTCTCCCAGACCACAGACTCATAATACAAGTCAGAGCTTTATAAAAAAAACTTTTAAAAAAAGAAAGTTGTGTTTTCGAAATTGGAGTGTGATCCCCCTGTAGTTGGAACACACCCTCCGGTCCCCCTTAAAGATGGGGACCACCACCCCGGTCTGCTAGTCCAGGGGTACTGCCCCTGACCTCCACGCAACATTGTAGAGGCATATCAGCCAGGACAGAGCCTTCAGGAACTCGGGGCGGACACCAGGGGCTCTGCCACCAAGGAGTTGTTTAAATGCCTCAGTGACCTCGCTCCCGGAAACTGGCGGGTCATCCCCAGACTCTGCTTCCTCCTCGGATGACGTGTCAGTGGGATTAAGGGGGTCCTCGAAGTATTCCTTCCACCGCCTGACAATTTTCTCAGTCGAAGTCAGCAGCGCTCCGCCAGCACTATACACAGTGCAGGTATAGCACCGCTTTCCCCTCCTGAGACGCCTGACGGTTTGCCAGAATCTCTTTGCGGCAGTCCGCAAGTCTTTTTCCATGGCTTCTCTGAACTCCTCCCACACCCAAATTTTTGCTTCAGCCACTGCCCAAGCCGCATTCCGCTTGGCCTGTCGATACCTGTTGGCTGCCTCTGGAGTCCCACAGGCTAACCAAGCCTGATAGGACTCCTTCTTCAGCCTGGTGGCTTCCTTCACCTCTGGTGTCCACCATTTGGTTCGGGGATTACCAGGTACCAACCACCTTGCGGCCGCAGCTCAATGCAGCAGCTTCGGCAATGGAGACGCTGAACATGGTCCATTCGGACTCAATGTCCCCAGTCTCCCTCAGAATGCTGTTGAAGCTCTGCCGGAGGTGTGCGTTGAAGATCTCGCGGACTGAGGCCTCTGCTAGATGTTCCCAGCACACCCTCACTAGGTGTTTAGGTGCACCGGGTCTGTCCAGCGTCCTCCCCCGCCACCTGATCCAACTCACCACCAGGTGGTGATCAGTTGACAGCTCAGCCCCTCTCTTTACCCAAGTGTCAGGGGCTGATCTAGAAGGGTGGCAGGGGGTGGCAAGTGCCACCCTAAAATGATCCCTTGCCACCCCAAGTGCCACCCTAGTTTTGCATATAATGGATTGGATTTATATCCATTGTAAAGCGCTTTTCAAGGTACCCAAAGCGCTTTACAATGCCACTATTCATTCACTCTCGCACTCACACACTGGTGGAGGCAACCTACAGTTGTAGCCACAGCTGCCCTGGGGCAGACTGACAGAGGCGAGGCTGCCATATCGCGCCATCGGCCCCTCTGGCCAACACCAGTAGGCGATAGGGTAAAGTGTCTTGCCCAAGGACACAATGACCAGGACAGAAAGCCCGGGGATCGAACCAGTGACCTTCCGGTTACAGATGCGCTTCCCAACCCCCTGAGCCATGGTTCGCAGCCGAGCCACGGTCGCCCATATGACAGTGTTGTTTATTAAAATAAGATGGCATTAACACTTTGAGCGTAGTTACAGTCAACAGTGAATATAAATGCTAAAACTGAAAATATTGCATAGTGTTCACCCCTCACCATTAACAAATGGTTCAGCCCATGGCGCAGACCAGCTTTTTTCTTGTTTTCAGTAGCAAGCGATGCTTATGATTGTGCCAGAGCACATTTTGAACAACACCATGGGAATTTCAGATTTTACACAGGTGTTTGGATGTTACACTCTGGAAATGGAAGGAATGTGAGTGTTATTAACCCTCTGTGGTCCACGGACACGCTGCACCTCCAAATCACATGACTGATGTAAGCTGACATAGCAACAAGCTGCAGCCACGCTCAGTCGCTATTTCAGCCCACACTGAAAGTTCGGACTTCAAAGTTTTTAAATTTTAATTACAGGCCAGTAGATCCAGAGTTATGATAATATATATAAGCCACGCTTTTTTCTAAATACTGTCGTCATGTTTTGTGTGTGTGTGTGTGTGTGTGTTTTAAGTGTTTTCTAAGGACAGCGCAAAAACAGTAAAAGAAAAAAAGTCACCGCTTTCCTATCGATGGAAAACTGTACCATGTCGACCAATTAAAAAAAAGTGTCAACACGTAGGATTTGGTTGTTTAGGAAGAGGGGAGAGTTTTGGGAGTGACGGTAACGGCAGCAAGACAGAGCGAGCGAGTGAGAGAGAGAGAGAGAGTTTTTAGATGTGGGAGATTTGTGACGTTTAGTGTGGAGTGTATACTTAGTGTGTGGTGTAGTCGTTGTTTTGTTTTGTGTGTCAGTGAGGGCACTAATGAATGTCACTAAGGCACATTTGCAACGTAAACACTGAGTATAAAACCAGCGGAGTGATACACCTCCTGTTGTCAGGCCTGCAGGTTTATCCCTGTGCTGTTCTCCTCTGTCTTTTGGTGGAAAAGCTTTTTTTTACTGGCACACATCATTTGTGGGGCATGTTAATGCGACACCTGATTTTTCTCTCATTTTAGTTTTAGTAATATTTTTTAATTCTTATACAGAATGAAAAAAACGGCAGGTGTATTGGCTGCATTTTTAGATAAATAGTTGTAGTTTACAAAATGTACAATTTATATTTGCAGTTCAAGTTATAAAAATTTACTCAACATGTCTGTGGTTTTTTTTACAGTAAAAAATACTACTAGGATTTTAAGTTTCAGATCAGTAATACTAATGCAGTATGTCAGTGAAAAAAACAAACTAAATTCAGTTGAGCTGAAAAGATACCAAACAAGGCAAGGGGAAAAAAATAAAATGAAACAATCTGAGGGTGAAATACAAACGTAAACTCAAAAGGAGTCAAAAATGGCTGATTGTATTTCAGACCTCATTGGGTTCATCCAACAAATCATGAAAAATTAGGATTAAATTTTTGTTCATGACAGTGCAGATTCCTGACATTTTGTGTAATTTAAGCTGTAACAATGTGACTGTTTTCTAACAAAAAACAGTGTGAAACTTAAGTTAGACCTGTGTTTGTAAATGAACCGCCCGTTGTTGTGTAATATTCTGGATTTTATACTTATTGGGCTACATATTTATTTATTATACAGTACATAAAATCAAAAATCACATGTTTTATGTAACTAAAGTGTTTAATTATGTGGGCTACAGACAATAATTAAGTTATAGACTATATTTATATTAAAAATGTGTATACTTACTGCATTTGAATCATTACCTGCATATGTGTTTGAAAAAAAAAAGGCTTTGATTTTGCCACCCCATTTGATTTCTTTGCCACCCTCATGCCACCCTAAGAAAATTTCTCTAGATCCGCCCCTGCCAAGTGTCCAGAACATATGGTCGCCGGTCTGGTGATACGATTACAAAATCGATCATCGACCTGCGGCCTAGAGCGTCCTGGTGCCACGTGCACTTATGGACACGCTTATGTTCGAACAAGGTGTTTGCTATGGCCAAACTGTGATTTGCACAGAAGTCCAATAACAAAACACCGCTCGGGTTCAGATCAGGGAGGCCGTTCCTCCCAATCACACCCTCCAGGTCTCGCTGTCGTTACCCACGTGAGCATTGAAGTCTCCCAGTAGGACAACAGAGTCTCCAGGTGGAGCACCTTCCAGCACCCCACCCAGGGACTCTAAGAAGGCTGGGTACTCTGAACTGCCACTTGGCGCATAAGCGCAGATGACAGTCAGGACCCGTTCCCCGACCCTAAGGCGCAGGGAACAAACCCTCTCATCCACCAGGAAAAACCCCAACGTACCGGCAGCAAGCCGAGGGGATATTAGAATACCCACCCCTCTCACCAGGGACAACTCCAGACGGACACAGAGTCCAGCCCCTCTCCAGGAGACTGGTTCCAGAGCCCAAGCCATGCGGAGAGGTGAGCCTGACTATATCTAGCCGGTACCTCTCAACGTCACTGTCATGGTCTGCGGTGGGTGGCTGGAATTTCCATAAGGCTCCTGAACTGACCTGGGATCCGTCCCTGGGCAGGGCCAACTCCAGCTCCTGCACACCTGGAGCCTATTGCAGGCAATCAAGCCAGAGGGATTTAAACCACACATTGATGTTCATTCACTGCCAGTTCGTCATCAACACATATTGGTAACAGGCCTTATACTTCAAGTTCTTGCTGTGATCCATCTTGTTAACAAGACTCTCTTGTGCTGCAGTTGCTGTATTCACCTTGGCTCACGCTCCACCTCCGGACTCAGGATACCAAGCAATCATTTTGAAAATCTCTCTGTGCCTCACCTGCCTGCCCTCCTGCCATCACACTCCATCTGAAGCCCCGGATCTCAGGTCAGCCTTTCCACGCCACTCAGCCTCCCCTGGATTCTCATCACCCCCCTCTCAACACTCCATGTCCCCTGCTGCAAGTAAGAATTGCTACTCTTACAACTGGCCACTTCAGAGCTGCCTCCACTACCTCCCTAACTCCTCTATCTTCTCTCTTCAGTGTGACTGTTCCCTGCTCAGCTCCACTCTGCATCTCAGGCCTCATTCCCTCGCCCTAGCCACGTTCCCCAGGCCACGCCTCGTCAAACTCCACGTCTTATTGTTTTTTTGTCTTTGCTACATTTTCTTTTTTTGCACTTAAGCCTAATAAATTGTTACATCATCTTCTGTCTCTGCTCTGGGTTTCTGCACCTGAGTCCTGTTCAGTACAGGCCACTTGGCCCCGTGACAGTCACGCACTATCTCAGGCTCCTTCCCCACCAGAGAGGTGACACATTCCATGTCCCGATTGCCAGTCTTGGCAGCTGGGGATCAGTCCACCAGGGCCTCCGCTCCTGGCCGCCGCCCGGCACACAATGCACCGACCCCTATGGCGCTGCCCGTGGGAGGATGGGCCCATGTCCCCTTTTCAGGCTGTGCCCGGCCACCAGACGCTTGCCCTCGGGCACCCTCCCCAAGCCTGGGGAGGGTAAACTGTTCCCTCGATGTTTTCTTCATAAGGCTCTTGTGAATCGCTCTTTGTCTGGTCCCTCAAATCAAATCAAGCCTTTTTTTAAAAGTAAATTTTTAATAGTACAAATAATGGATCTTATGTTGTTTGAGTTTATTCAGGTCCTGATAACAATGTGGCTGCACTACACTAACAACCATGCAAAAGTAAATTTCAGATACTTACACAGACATTGTGTGAGTATCAGAAATAATTGTGAAAATATCCAGACAATTAAAGCAAAAGATTAAGATTTTTTTTTTTTTTAAACTATCGAGAAAATATGACAAAAGAAGCACTAAAATAGTAAAAAAAATGTGACAAACATAGAGAGCTGCTACAACAGCTCAAAAAATGGCGCCAATAGCCTGGTTGCTGCCATTCTTTTGCTTTTGAATATAAAACCAGTCATGGTCCGATCATTTTGTTAATCTGACTATTTTGTAAATAACCAGTGCAGAGCATCTGTTGTATGGTGTTTGTTGGCATTGTAGTACTGAATCATTGTTGGTTTTTTGGTTAAATAAAATTTGAGGATGTTGTTCTTCAGGTTCTGTCTTTGCTGTTAGCTTTCATAGTAAATTCAAATTTGTGTTCATTGTCTGGTTTTTGTCCTTAACCTATACTGTGTAAATCTTTCCAGTGTGTCGCAGGGTTAACACTTAAAGACAAACGACCAGCAGCACGGTGGTGCAGTGATTGTTGCTGTTATCTCACAGCAAGAAGGTCCAGAGTTCAATTGCATCTCTTCACCAGGGCCTTTCTGTGTGGAGCTTGCATGTTCTTGCATTGGTTCTCTCCTGGTACTCCCTAAAACATACAGTTAGTGGGGTTAGGTTAATTGGTCATGCCTGCAGGTATAAGTGCATATGTTTGTCTATCTATTTATTTATTTTTTGTTAAAAATAATCAAATGACTGAAATTTGTTAATTACTGAATGAATTAATGTTACAGTGGCTTTCATTATGGGTTAATCTTGAAAGCTCAATTAATTTTGAGGATTTTAAAATCAGTCATTTTAAATCATTAGCCTTTACCAGTATTATTTGGGAAATATAGCCTTTTACAGTACCTTGTACAGTTTGAAGCAATAAATTGTTTATAAAAAAGAACAAGTGGAATAACAGTATAATACCATACTGGTAGCATAGTAAATCTTTTGTCTCAAGTAATATTCTGAAGTAAATACTTTTGCCATTTTCAAGCAAAAACACACCTCCATCGGCACAGCACATAGACAGTTACAGCACCTACTAATCAAATTTTCAGGTCCTGAAGCCCACAATTTCTCAGCAATTAGTTTAACACCTTCCACCAAGGCATTCTGCTGTGTGTGAAGGAATGAGCACATTGGCTGAAAGTTTATGCTTGCCAAATTAAGGAGAAGAAAAGTGCCACTTGTTCTAATCAACATACTAAAGCCCAAAACTCTGAAACAACTGACAGAAGTATTGTTGCATTTTGCATATGGCCCTGTTTCATGTCCAGAAATGAACAAAAACAGAGTTCAAAACAAAAAATCCCAGCAGCAGGGGTCCAAAACAAAACAGAGGAGCTGGGTCAATCAAAGTCCAAAAGCAGTTCTGGGGGCCGACCCGGAGATCAACAGCACCGTAATGGAAAACGGAGCTGGTCCAGAGACCCACTGCTTGGAAGGCGGTGGCAGTACAGCAGGCGTGGATGTGACCCGAGGCTCATGGACGGCTTGGCACGTGGCTGGTGCACAGAAATAGACAAGGTAGGACCAGATGAGTAAGGACCAGATAGGGCAGGACCAGGCGAGGCAGGACCAGATGGCGCAAGACCAGACAGCGGGGTGGTTGTTGCAGATGGTTGAGCAGGTGGTTGCGCTGCACGCAATGGCATGGAAGCCACAGGTGGTGGCGCTGCAGGTGGTGGCGCTGCAGGTGGTGGCGCTGCAGGTGACGGCGCTGCAGGTGACGGCGTAGAAGTCGCAGATGGAGCAGATGGTGGCTGAACCAGCTCATCAGAGCCATCAGTGGACACAAGGAGGTGCTAGAGGGGCTCACCAAAGCCCTTAGTGGAGACAGA
The DNA here is from genome assembly GCF_057381915.1 of Diplotaxodon limnothrissa. Taxonomy (NCBI): domain Eukaryota; kingdom Metazoa; phylum Chordata; class Actinopteri; order Cichliformes; family Cichlidae; genus Diplotaxodon; species Diplotaxodon limnothrissa. The sequence goes on from NC_140605.1 coordinate 5,765,415, forward strand.
CGTTAGCGGCTACCACACCAACGTCTGGAGATGTGGGAGTTGTAGGTGACTGAGCAGGTGACTGAGGCGGTTCCTCTGCCACTCCCACCTGAGGAACTGAAATGGATGCAGGGGAGACCTGGGTCCGAGCTGCTCTGGGAGCAGGAGCGGGAAGAGGAAAGAGAAGCTCAGGAGCAATGACAGGAACAGTCTCAAAAGATACAAAATCAAAAACTGTCTGTTGAGGTGCAGCAAAGAGGAGAAACCATCATGAGAGGATAGGCCCCTTGGGAACAGCACCAAGCAGGACAGACAAGATGTGCAAAGCGTAGTGTGCTTGGCCAAATGCATCATTCAGTCAGAGCTTCCTCATCTACTGTCCATCTACACCAAGCCGTGCAAGACTAAAGCCAGGAAGATTATGATGGACCTCTCCGTTCCCAACAATGGACTCCCCCTCCCCACTGCTGAGGTCTCCCTAAAGCCAAAACAGAGAGAATGATGAGGAGTTTCTTCCCCTAGGCTATTTGAATACTAAACCAGGTGTGACGTCACCACACGCATTCTGGTTTTTGCATACTTCTTATAATTTATAATTTCTTCTTATTCATAAATTATTTTGTAAACTGTTATTTGCACATTTTTATTGTAAATTTCTAAGTTAAAATCTGTAAATTTTGTAGTAATCTATAAATCTGTAAATCTTACTGTCAATTCTTAGTGTCATATAAGCATTTCACCACATGTCATACTGTGTGTGTGACAAATAAAATTTGAATTTGATTTGCACAGTATGTACCACCGGCAGGCAGAGGAAGTGGCTGACATCCAGAGGTCCTACCAGTGGCTGGACAAAACCGGCCTGAAAGACAGCAGAGAAGCACTAATCATGGCAGCACAAGAACAAGATCCATAGAGGCTGGGGTCTATCACACCAGGTGAGACGCCGGTTGCAGGCTGCGTAAAGACGCCCCTTCCATCACATAAAAGCAGAGTGCATGCCGCCAGCAGGCAGAGCATCCATGGAATGGATGGCATTGTATACAGAAACATCTGGGCCGAATTTGGCCTGGAAGTCCTGAGGTCAAAATGGGAGACGCCCCCTAGGGTGATCCTGTGGGACTTCCGGATACCTATGGACAAAATGGTGATGGCTAACCAACCGAATATAATAGTGATGGACAAGCAGAGGAAGACTGATGCAGTGATAGACACAGCAATCCTGAATGACAGCAACATCAGGAAGAAGGAACACGAGAAGCTAGAGAAGTACCAAGGGCTCAGAGAACAGCTTGAGAAGAGGGTGAGGGTAACAGTGCTCCCTGTGGTAACTGGAGCACTAGGTGCAGTGACCCCAAGCTAGGTGAGTGGCTCCAGCAGATTCCATGAACAACATCGGAGATCTCTGTCCAAGACAGCAGTCCTAGGAACAGCAAAGATACTGAGCAGGACCCTCAAGCTCTCAGGCCTCTGGTAAAGGCCTCTGGTATACATGTGTTAAAGCATGATGATGGTTTAATTTTAAAAGTACATGGCCAGGAAGAAAACATTATGATCTTTGTCAAATACAAACTTAACAACGACTTGAGAGACACATTGTGTAACATTAATCAAAAATGTTAGTAAAAAGTAATAAGTAACCTTTACTTATAAACATTACAATCGGCGCTAAAATAAGAAGCATATTCCCAGAATATTATATAAAACAGTCACTTCTCATAAAAACGGGTGAAGAGGCAAGGCAGGAAAAGAGTTTTACTAGCCATGGAAGTTTGTATTTATGTGTTTTTAACTATGTGGACCTCGATCTTGAATAGCTCTGGCAATTAGCACTTAGAAGCTTAATAAGCAGTGGGTATACTATACTTGAAAAAAAAGGGGGGGGGGGGGGGGTGGATAGAAAATGTAGAAAAAAGGTAGCAATGCAATAAAAACATCAAAAAAGGGACAAAGCGAAAGAAACCAAACCTAGACATTTGAAAAGTCTTACTTCATTTGGCTTATTATGAAAAAGTAAAAGCAAGAAGGGTATTTTCAAAGGACAGTGATCTTTGGAGGTAGTTGTCTCAAAGAATACAGACAGATTAAGGAAGAATTGTCAGCACAATCATATGAAGCCTCTCCAGGGAACATCACAGCAATATCTAAAGTTAGCATTATAACCTTAAACAACAATGTGGCTGTATAAGTTAAAGTAATACTGACAGCCAACTGCATGGCCATGTATTTGGAGAGCCATCCAACTCTTTCAAAGTGTCCTGAAAGCGCTTCACAGACCTACAATCACTTTATCCAAACTGCCTCAATATTTTACTGACAATCTGTAAGGAAAATCTATCATTACTCAAAAGGAGCAATTCATAAAACTCAACAGATTCTCTAGGCTAAATCACATCTCATCCTGAATTATGTGTAACCATAACCTATAAGATATAAACCTTACTCATCTTAAACCTCCTTTAGGTACAGTTCACAGGCATTGGAGAATAATATGCATTGTCTCAACATAAGCACATCCAATATCAATTGTCAAAAAATCTGATATTTTTATGCCTGTACATTAAATTTGCAGTCTGAGAATTTTTTCTCAGAATTGATTGTACACAGTAGCAGAAATTAAAATTACTTTAGTCATTAACTTTTGATACTCCTGAGAACTGTTTTCATTTTTTATTTAATTAAATTTTTCCACTTAATATTTCAATTTGCTTTTTAATTTGAGTTATTTTGATCATTTGGTTTCATTCAGGAACCAAACACATCTGATTAGCATTAGAAAAAGTTCATCAGATGTGTAAAATATAAATTTTTCATGGTTCCATTTTCAAGTTATCAGGGTGACATTTTCACAAGCACTTACTGTACTTGCTTGGGTTGCTATCAGTTTACTACTGATTACAAAAGAGAGCATACTTCTGGGCTGCTAGAAAGTACAGGACATCTTCTAATACATATATCTATTGGAGTGATTATGACAGATAATGGCTATTTATTGGGCCAGGGACATTAAAAATACAGTCCTATTGACATGATTCAGTGCCATAGCTTGTATAACTCTTGTTTAACTATCTTGTGTAAATAGCTTATATACATTTTTTCATTTCACTTACATATGGCAACATTTCAGCAAAACCCAGACTGTTTACAACCTTGGATGTGTTTATGTTTTAGTTAATGGTAAATGTTAATTAGCAAATGTTTTTGTGGCAATATGCAAAATTAAGATGGTGACCCTGATAATATTAGCATTTAGCCCAAAGCACTGTAATAATAGCTGTAGGTGATTGTTGATAAATGGCAGAGTTTGCTATTCTATTCTAAAAAGGTCTCTGAAAGGTCACCTAAAAAAACAAGCAAAAAGAAAAACGAAACAAAAAAAAGAACAATTATAAGAATTACATACCAAACAAACAAACAAAAGACAAACAAACAAATTCATTCACTCCCATTCATCCCATAAATTTGGATTTTTGTTTTCATGGTAGTGAAAGGATCAGTGCACAATGCCCAAGTTACCAAAAGGTCATACTCATTTACATGTGGTTCTTAGACAAATTTAATCAGCATAAAAAAAGCACAAAACTACATATATTGGACATGTATTGCCCAGGAGGAATGTAAACAAATCTGTTATCTATGAAGAGATTGATATAAATGTTCGTCAGTAAAATAAAATGTACCAATGACATTTGCCATTAATTTGGTACCTATTGATAACATAAGTCATTGACTTACTTCCACCATTTCCATAGCTGCTTTATAAACTCTAACCATTTTTTTTTTTGGTCCGGTATACCTCCAACTGCCTGAACACCAAGACACATGCTGCTAGTTCTGCCTAATTTGAGTGTAATAACTGTGTAGCAATCCTTGGACCATTAACTTTGTATATGTATTTATTTTATACTGGAACTTGGCAAAGTCTCTCAATTCATTCACTATGTGAAACAAGCTGTTTTAGCTTCCTTCTTCCTCTCTTTAAGTCAGATTCAATTCAATTCAATTCAATTTTATTTATATAGCGCCAAATCACAACAAAAGTCGCCTCAAGGCGCTTCATAGATACAGAGAAAAACCCAACAATCATATGACCCCCTATGAGCAAGCACTTTGGCGACAGTGGGAAGGAAAAACTCCCTTTTAACAGGAAGAAACCTCCGGCAGAACCAGGCTCAGGGAGGGGCGGGGCCATCTGCTGCGACCGGTTGGGGTGAGAGAAGGAAGACAGGATAAAGACATGCTGTGGAAGAGAGACAGAGGTTAACCCTTTACAGCCGATCGGAGCGGGCACGCTCTGTTTTGCGTAACAATTTTTAAATCCCGGTAGCTCTGCAACCACGTAAGCTAGCGCAATAATTTTTTTTGCATATGAAACTGGAGGAGTTGTACTTACATCTGATGCCATCAGCTTGTCCTAGGTCACAGTTTCCTTCCACATATAGCTTTGCAAAAACTGCATAAAAATCACTTGCAGCAACAAAACATGATATTCCAGAAACACGCTTCGCCGATCCATCAGCTGTTTGTAACACTTCCTACGTCCATCAGCGCGAACTATCACATGACCGCATGACCTGCCCGAAACCGGAAGTGACGTCATTTTGCGGAAATGTAGTTTTTTACGATCGGGGCCTTATGAGCTTGTGTTTTACTTGTTATGTGTTTTAAAAAGTTATGTTTGAGTTTATGACTTTCTGTGTCGTTTCTGGGATGCTTAGGACTCCTATTGCACTGCTGGAAATAGTTTATTTTGATGCATATGCTGTTATTTTGCAAATTTGCACTATAATATTTATTTTCGTTTTTCCTGCAGTATATAAAAATTGGTGTATTTCAAAAAGAAAACTATGAAGACACTCAAAATAAATTTCCTGTGGTGGGAAACTAGTTTGTGTAACTTTTTTGTATTTACAGTTTTGAGGGATAAGCCTCTTAAATTTCTCTAACTAGAAATATATGTTAAAAAAACAAAAACGATTTTCAATTTTTTTGTAGTTTATTGCACTTTTTTTGCAATTTATGTAATTACTATGCACCTAATGCAGACATATTATTAAAGTTTGGGCTATAATGGTTGTATTGATGTATAGCAACTTGAAATGCTCCCAAAAATGGCTCCACAGCATGTAAAAATATAATATAAGCTCTGGCGAACTTGGTTCTATGGTAGGTCTTAAAGGGTTAATAACAGATATGATTCAATGCAGAGAGGTCTATTAATACATAGTGAGTGAGAAAGGTGACTGGAAAGGAAAAACTCAATGCATCATGGGAATCCCCGGCAGCCTACGTCTATTGCAGCATAACTAAGGGAGGATTCAGGGTCACCTGGTCCAGCCCTAACTATATGCTTTAGCAAAAAGGAAATTTTTAAGTAGAGATAGTGTCTGTCTCCCGAATCCAAACTGGAAGCTGGTTCCACAGAAGAGGGTACAGATACATTGGGCATCTTGGATGTGTTGTTTCCAGCATCTGGAGAAAATGATGATAACATCCAAATACACACAACAGCTTTCAGATCCCCCACGGTTCTTTCCATTAGTCTCTGGAATGTCGCAGGTGGTTAAACTGGTAGAAACCCAAGGGGCAAATTAATGCAGTTATCTCCCGTACCTCATTTCCACCTGCCAATAGCCACTATTCAGGTCAAGTGAAGAAAATACAGTAGACCAGTGGTTCCAAAAAGTGGTGGGCGTGTCCTCTGGGTGGGATGCGGAGCCAATGATGGGAATGATGGGAAACAGAATGCTTGGACACCGCTAGGATAATGGACAGGTTTTTGACGGGCTCCCACTCAAACGCAAAGCAGGAGATGAAGCATGAAACTGATGCTGTCCATATTAAATATTTGCAGATTTGATTACTGCTGTTAGTCTATTATTTGTCGAGTCTGTATATTTACTTAATTTTATGATGAATAGTTTTTTGGTGTTTTTTTTTTTTCTTTTTCAAGTGGGTTAATTTTTTTCCATGTTTAGTTTCTTGGTGTTTTTTTGTTGTTGTTGGTTCGAGGTTCTCAGTTTGAGCTCTTTAAAATTTGTGCACCATTTATTCATGTAGTGGTTTGACCTATTTTTAGACTGAGGTAAACCCCCACAAAGGATTCATGTCTAACTTAGTCACATGACCCCCTGGGTTTTTCATCAGGTCATTAAATAAAATGCGATAAGGAAAAGAATAACCATGTCAACACAACAGTGGTTCATAACGGAAACAATAAATTAACAACTACTACAATTTTCGGCAATTTGCAGAATTCTGTGAAATGGCCAATACCCTGCTTCATAAAAAAATATAACACATCCAAAAAACATTTATTAAAAAATTTTCATTTCACATAAGCAGCCAAAAAATGCATATTAATGCATTTCGATCTGTTAACAAAAGGAAACTGCAACACAGTGGTCCTTATCTGCAATTTTGAAGAATCTGTAACTCATAACAGCATAAATGTGAGCTTGTATGTTCTTTTGTTTTGTTCACTATTCAACCCCACAAACAAAAACAATAATGAAAGCAAGACACCACTGAGACCCTGCTCAGTGCACACAGAGTAGATGAAAGGAGGTTACTGTGTTCAGTGCCATGGTGTTCCACCACAGTTTGTCAGTGCAAATATAATGGAAACAATAACATGTTTGGAGAAGAGCCTACTCAATTGCACATGTTATTATGGGTTTGTGCAACAGTATGGCGCATCCTTTCAACACACTTACAGCGTCACGTTTTCTCTGTAATTGTCTCTCTGTTAATGCCACTCCCCAAGGGTTTGTGATGAGAGACTGAGGCCAGATGAATGGTTTATATTTGTCTCCTCATTGGCTTTTGATAAAGACAACAAATCCATCCTCTGAGGTTTTTCCTCATCTTAGTTACAGTCAACTAACACTGGAAGACACATTGCATTACATTACATCCTTAGTAATAACATTTAGTGCAAACAAATTGGCCCTGAAGTAAAATGTGCAACTCAGGAAGAATTAGAGCTCTAAAAGCAGTTTTCACTTTAAACAAATTTGCTTATTTTATATTTGATTCACGGGAAAGGCTAAAAACTATTTTAATGTTGTTAAATCAGTGGGGGAAAAAACTTTCAAGGTTGATTAATTTTTAAAATAGTTCAGCCTTTTGATAGAATTATTTAAAATAAAGGTTTCATATTGAACTTTTTATGCATTTGAAGACATAAGGAAGATATCTTGATTTCAGGAAGGACCTGCTCAGCCCTGTAAGAAAATGGGACAAGAAGATAATGAATATTGAATGACCATATCTACTTCAAGCAGCCATCTCCGTTCACCAAATCCCATCAGCACACAAATCATCTGTGTGGTTATGCTGAGTTAATTAAGATCTAGTGTGTGGAATTAATCGACTCATGCCATTGCAAACGTCTTCAATCGCTGAACCTGTCCTGTTTTTTTGCTTTTTTCTGTGAGAAGGAATAAAGCTGATAATATATTATTAAAATACACTCATTTATTTTCCTTTTAGAAAAGCTAAATTCATAAGTCAGCGGCAGACAGGGAAGGCTTTAGTTTAGTTCAAAACAAACCAATAGGAATACCAAGTGAAGATAGCAAGATCCACTGTGTACTTCTGAGTCACTGTTTCCGTGTGTGGAATATCATTTGGGCTTTTATCTGGGGAAATACTGTACCCTCTCAGTCTTTCTGGACTTCCACAGATAAGAAAAATAAGTAAGATTACACCTCGTTTTTCTTCTCAATGCCAACATTTTCTTTTCCATTGCCGGTTGTAATTGTGCCCTCCAGACATTTATACAGTTAGTTCAAGAAATGGGCTAGACAGAGCAAGCACTCTTGGTGGAACCAAATGCCCCATTGAGGCATTTTCTGATGCTGCTGTGACACATGCTGGAAAGCAATCACCTTTTACTCAGTTAAGTAAATTAACCAGGAAATGTGTAAAAAAGGGGGAAAAAGCAGGAGTATCATCTCGGTTATCAGAGGAAGCCTCAATTTCTGCACAATGGCTTAATCTCTTTCATTGTTGCTGAGTGATAATTTATCATTTTTCCAGTCTGAAAACACAATTATCCATGTAGGAAACAAATTCTGCAACTCTGCACAGTCCTTGAGGAAAAACTATATGACAGAGAGATGCAGAAAGTGAAATCACAAAAGATGAATCATGTCAGCATATTTGTGGTCTTAGTTATGTCACAGCTTTCCCTGTGTATGTGTGTGTGTCAGTGACTAAACTCGTGTCTAAAAAGAAGCCACTGCGTGAGCAGCACTTTAGCAGAGCAGCAGCAGCAGCTGTGGAGCTCCATCTGTGTCTACACAGGAGGCATTCAGGCACAGTATTGAGCTGTAGGTTACCTGTGCTATGGAAGTGCTCAAACATCAACATGCAGTTACTGTTGTATGATTATGTGCTCAAAGAAAATCGACTTAAAGCTTAAAAATAAAGCTTAGTCCTTTTTTAGAGCCTGAATAAAACGCAAGCTGTTATTATGCCTGTCAAGTCAACTGGACTGACTGAGGTAGGTGTATGTTGGTTGAGTCAGATGTGTGTGATACAGTTAGGTATACAGATACCAGCATGACCTCTCAACTTATATTCCATAAAGGCATAAACATGCAGTGAAATACAAATAGTTGTAGATATTTACATACATCCTGTCTGACAAATAATTAAAGTTGTATGGCAACAGAGTTGCCATATATAGAGTTTGGTGCTTCTTAAGGATCCTTCCCATGGATATAGTTTCTAGACAGTGCAACAACCATTGCAAGAGTATTCTCTACATTCTGTCCATGACATTTACTTTGACCAGCTCTATTGTACTTCATGTCCATTGCAACAGGGTGTCTAATCAAGGAGCTCCACAAAAAGGGGGGAGGTTGTTCAGACAATGCAGCACAAAATGATTTATGGAAAAGTGACCCAAATTTACTTCCTATTTGTTTCTATATAGAAAATGATAAGGTGTCAAATTTTTGGTGAATGCTGGTGAAACACTACTTTTTCATTCGCAGGTTGTCAGTTTTTGACATTTAGTTAATTCCATTGGTATCTCGTGAGTATGCTAAGATGTCCTTATTGTCCATGTCACATTTAGCTCTTTGACTACCTAAAAAGGTGCATTATGATACCTGAAACTGGTATGTTTTAGTGCATTAACTAAGCCACAAACTGAGTGAAATCAGAAGTAAAAGCTTAGTGAAAACTAAACGATCAATGAAAATAAATCCAAACAGGATGCAAAACCCAGAACTTCGAAACAAGGCAAACCAGTCTTCTGTCTGATAAACTTTTAATTATTCGACTGACAAGACGCCCTTCTTGACTTTTAATACTGACTTTCAAAGAGGCATCTACTGGCATCTCATATTGCCATAGGCAGCAATATCATGATACAGATCTCAACGAATGTCTCTGGAAGTCTAGCAGCATCTGAGGGAATGTTTGGATTTGACACCTTGGCATGGTCAAGCAGGAGTAACAGAGAAAAATAAGAATACATTTTTTTATTTAACCTATAAATTTATAACTGTGTTGGCTGCTGTTTTTTTTTTTTTTTTTGCCTATAGCTATGCTAGCTCCATTAGGTTATGTTTCTAATTCCATCCATACAATTTCAGAAGATTTTTCCAGAAACTGCATTTCCACACAGCTACAGTTTAACATGCAACATTTAAGATGCACCAATTACAAAAAGGTTCAACGTAAATGTTGGCAGATTTATGTTAGGTTAGCATTTTATTATGCTAATAACTATTTGTCCAAACTAAACAAATGAAAACTAAACAGTTTTAATCAGGTCAGAAAAGCAATCTTAAGTACATAAGTACAGTGACTTCCCATCCAGAGACCATAATATTCTGGACAAAGTTTACTGAAACATCCCTGGGACATATCAAGGTGCAGCATTTCCACACCATAGCATGTAAGATCACATCTCATTGGAGCTGATCCCTGTCACTTCAGTATTATAGGACTGCATTGAGCATACTGACTGGGAAGTGTTCAAGGATGGCATTTAGAGGAATAGAAATTATTTGTCCTGGCCTCTCTGCATTTCTGTTTTAATTCTATCCTAGGCACAAAAACCATCAGAGTGTTTGAAATCAGAAACTGGTGGGGATCACTAATGCAGCAAAATGTTTGTAAGTTACCCAGGTCAAACCTCTGTGGTAGCCGTCTTGTTTTTCCAGTAATGAGGAAGCCCGCCTCAAATGCAGTACTTTTGTAGGCCAGTTTGAAGTGAGAAGCCGTGGTCTCCGAGTATATAAAGCTGGCAAGACATTTGATATGTCCAAATTCAGGAGAAGGATGCTTCAAAGAATCCTACCTACCTGCTCCACATAGGTAGGATCCTTTGACGGCCGGGTAGGACGGAAGTGAACAGCTGTGAAATGGACAGCCTTCTAGCCTCTGTTCAAGTCCGCCCTTACTTCCGTGTTTTTCTGGTCGTTAGTGCCACAGCGCAAAAACTTTAAAACATTTATTAACTTGTGTTCTTAAGAATTATCTTCTTGATAACACACATACATACTTTGTATTTTTTTTAAGTTACCCCATTTTTTTCTGGCGTGCAAGGGGGTGACTTTCCCCTGCTGGCCCATCTTCTCCAGAATTGTCCTAAACACAAAAAACAGAGAAGAGAGAAAAACCATGGCAACTATGATAATCCCTAAATCCAAAAGTTTTCACGGCAGAACACAAGAGGAGTACGGTCTTGACATCACAGGTTCTGTACAGCATGAGGGTTAATAAATCCGTACTCACATAAATATGATGTGTAAATTGATTATTCTTGTACCTCCATGCCACAGTGGCCGAATTCTTCACCCCAGTGAAGAGGTGATCACTTTCTACTATCATTTTAAGCCATTTGAGCCATTTGGTCTTTCTTGCCTAACACATATCACAAAAAAGGTTAATTCGCAAAAATCATAATTGCAGCAATACATAAAAAAACCACGGGACCCACCATACAAGCTAGTTTACAATTATTTTAATTTTAATAAAAAACATGTCTATGCAGATTCCCAAAGCTTAACAATACAACTGCTATGAAAATGTTACTTTTGTACCACCAGATTTTCATATAGTTACATTTGAAAGTGTTTTCCTCTCCGGCTTCAACTGCCATCGTTATCAGAAAAAAATCTCCTGTATGGCCTGCAGTGATTCCTGGGATATGGTAGGACACGAAGGATACACCCAACCCATCGTTCAAATTCGGGGAAATGAAGGACGCATTTGTCGCCACATTTGGAGGACTCTTTGAATTTGGACAGCCTTTGTCACGTTGCTGTGACGTCATTGCCTACAAATACACCATTTGAAGCATCCTTCCCCTGAATTTGGACACAGCCTATAGTCAATAGTCGATATATTCGTCAAATTGCCCAACCCTACTAACAACTTCAGTTAAGACAGAGTGATGGCTGATGTTTTCCACACCACACCACACCACACCACACCTCTGCATCACAGAAACTGTGGCTAGTCAGCACAGCATAGGCTCTGTTTAAGACACAGGATGCTTATTATTGATCGGGTGACAGGCTGGCATTTAGCAGGGCCCGGAAAGACCACATATGTGAGGATGCTATTGGTTAATTTCAGTTCTGCCTTTAGTCAAAAAAAGCTTTATTGTCAAAGTCAAAGGAGCTTGCAAAGAAAAGCGTCTGGACTTCTTTAAGTTGCTTGAAGACGTTTCACCTCTCATCCGAGAAGCTTCTTCAGTTCTAAGGTCAAATGGTGGAGAGTCCCAGATATAAACCTAGTGGGAATAACCCCCCACAGAGGGACAAAAGGACCCCCTGATGATCCTCTAATCGCCTGAGCCAAGGTGTGAAACTGGGCGTGGGTCCCAATCAGCCAGAGTTTCGGGTGTGTTCATTGTGAAACCTGGCCCCACCTTATCATGCGAATTCCTGAGGTCAGATGGCCCAGGATGTGAGTGGGCGTTAAGGCGTTTGGGAAGGGATCTCAAAACTGGATTATAGATGGCAGAGAGTTGGTGTCGTAAACCCCCGCCTCTGTTCAAAGATGGTCGCTCACAGTGGACATAGATGGCTTCTTTCACTCCTCTTTCAAACCATCTGTCCTCTCTGTCCAAAATGTGAACATTGGCATCCTCGAAAGAGTGTCCTTTACCCTTAAGATGCAGATGGACTGCTGAGTCTTGTCCTGTGGAGGTGGCTCTTCTGTGTTGTGCCATGCGCTTGTGAAGTGGCTGTTTGGTCTCTCCAATGTAGAGGTCTGAGCATTCCTCGCTGCACTGTACAGCATACACCACATTGTTAAGTTTGTGTTTTGGCGTTTTGTCTTTCAGGTGAACCAGTTTCTGTCTGAGCGTGTTGCTGGGTCTGAAATACACTGGGATGTCATGCTTGGAGAAAACTCTCCTGAGTTTCTCTGATACACCGGCTACATAGGGGATGACAATGTTGAACGACTGGCGACCTGTAGCCCTGACCCCCATCGTAAGCAAATGCTTCGAGAAGCTGGTCAGGGACTTCATCTGCTCTGCACTACCCGACTCACTGGACCCTCTACAGTTCGCATACCGCCACAACAGGTCCACTGATGATGCCATAGCCCTGACACTACATACTGCCCTGTCACACCTGGAGAAGAGAGACACGTATGTGAGAATGCTGTTTGTAGATTACAGCTCAGCATTCAATACCATCGTTCCCTCGAAGCTGGACAGGAAACTGCAGGATCTAGGACTGAGCAGCTCCCTCTGCAGCTGGATCCTTAGCTTCCTGTCTGACAGACGCCAAGTGGTCAGACTGGGCAGCATCACCTCATCCCCCGTCACACTGAACACTGATGCTCCACAGGGGTGTGTACTGAGCCCTCTCCTGTACTCACTCTACACCTACGACTGCACGGCCACTAACAACTCCAACATCATTGTGAAGTTTGCGGACGACACTACAGTGGTGGGTCTTATCACCAACAGTGATGAGACAGCTTACAGGGAGGAGGTCAGCGCCCTGACCCACTGGTGTCAAGACAACCATCTCACCCTCAACGTGGCAAAGACAAAGGAGTTGATAGTGGACTTCCGGAGGTGCAGAGAAGTACACACCCCCATCACCATCAACGGCGCTGCTGTGGAGAGAGTGAGCAGCTTCCGGTACCTTGGTGTACATCTGGCTGAGGATCTTACGTGGTCAGTACACACAAACAAAACATTGAAGAAGGCGCAGCAGCGCCTCTTCTTTCTCAGGAGACTGAAAAGATTCGGCATGAGCCCCCGCATCCTCAGGACCTTCTATCACTGTGCCATTGAGAGCATCCTCACTGGATGCATCACCACCTGGTATGGCAACAGCACTGCCTACAACTGCAAAGCTCTCCAGCGAGTAGTGCGGTGCTCTGAACGGATAATTGGAGGTGAGCTTCCTTCCCTCCAAGACATCTACAGGAAGCGGTGCCTGAGGAAAGCGGGGAGGATCATCAAGGACTCCAGTCACCCCAGCCATAAACTGTTCAGACTGCTTCCATCAGGAAGGAGGTTCTGCAGCATCCGGTCCCGTACCAGCAGACTGAGAGACAGCTTTTTCCATCAGGCCATCAGACTGCTGAACACTTCATAGACACCTCAGCTTCACTACTGGAACTTTAACATTATGCACTCCATACTGTACAGTAACGCCACTGTTTTGCACATGTCTCACTCTGTATATTTTATTTTATATATTTTATTTATTGTTTACTCTATTTAATTTGTAAAATATGTGTATACACACACACACACACACACACACGTAGAAAAATATTTAGTATACACATCCAGAAATGCATATACTATTATATATTGTACATATATTTATTAGTTTCAGATGTAGCCATTCTTGTATTTTGCTTGTTTACATTATTGTATTTTGCACAACTCTGTTGCTTGTGAAGCTCGCACACAAGAATTTCACTCACATGTGCTGTACCAATGTACCTGCACATGTGATGTGACAATAAAAGTGATTTGATTTGATTTGATTTGTTGTTGCGTCTGTCCTTCTTATCCTCCCTCGCTGGTGTCTGGTCTTCTTTTCTGTGCCTCTTTGCTGACTTTAAGAACGCCCATTTAGGATAGCCGCATGTTTTGAGTGCTTCCTTTACATGTGGAGGACAGGACCAACTTCACACCCGATCAGATCTGCACACTGTTAGACCTCTGCCTCACCACTACATATTTCAAGTACAACGAAGGCTTTTACAGACAAAAACATGGCTGTGCCATGGGCTCCCCCGTGTCACCTATTGTAGCCAACCTTTACATGGAGGAAGTGGAAAGGAAGGCTCTTGGCTCTTTCAAAGGAAGAGTACCCAGCCACTGGTACAGATATGTGGACGACACCTGGGTCAAAATCAAGACACAAGAAGTGGAATCCTTCACTGCGCACATTAACGCTGTGGATAAAAACATCAAGTTCACCAGGGAAGACACAAAGGACAACTGTTTGCCTTTCCTGGACTGCGCCGTGCACATTGAAGAGAACGGCAAACTCAACATCGAAGTTTACCGGAAGCCCACACACACGGACCAGTACCTCCTCTTTGACTCCCATCACCCTCTGGAACACAAACTTGGAGTAATTAGGACCCTACACCACCGGGCAGAACATGTTCCCTCTAAGCCTGAAGGAAAAAAGAAGGAACACACACATGTAAAGGAAGCACTCAAAACGTGCGGCTATCCTAAATGGGCGTTCTTAAAGTCAGCAAAGAGGCACAGAAAAGAAGACCAGACACCAGCGAGGGAGGATAAGAAGGACAGACGCAACAACATTGTCACCCCCTATGTAGCCGGTGTATCAGAGAAACTCAGGAGAGTTTTCTCCAAGCATGACATCCCAGTGTATTTCAGACCCAGCAACACGCTCAGACAGAAACTGGTTCACCTGAAAGACAAAACGCCAAAACACAAACTTAACAATGTGGTGTATGCTGTACAGTGCAGCGAGGAATGCTCAGACCTCTACATTGGAGAGACCAAACAGCCACTTCACAAGCGCATGGCACAACACAGAAGAGCCACCTCCACAGGACAAGACTCAGCAGTCCATCTGCATCTTAAGGGTAAAGGACACTCTTTCGAGGATGCCAATGTTCACATTTTGGACAGAGAGGACAGATGGTTTGAAAGAGGAGTGAAAGAAGCCATCTATGTCCACTGTGAGCGACCATCTTTGAACAGAGGCGGGGGTTTACGACACCAACTCTCTGCCATCTATAATCCAGTTTTGAGATCCCTTCCCAAACGCCTTAACGCCCACTCACATCCTGGGCCATCTGACCTCAGGAATTCGCATGATAAGGTGGGGCCAGGTTTCACAATGAACACACCCGAAACTCTGGCTGATTGGGACCCACGCCCAGTTTCACACCTTGGCTCAGGCGATTAGAGGATCATCAGGGGGTCCTTTTGTCCCTCTGTGGGGGGTTATTCCCACTAGGTTTATATCTGGGACTCTCCACCATTTGACCTTAGAACTGAAGAAGCTTCTCGGATGAGAGGTGAAACGTCTTCAAGCAACTTAAAGAAGTCCAGACGCTTTTCTTTGCAAGCTCCTTTGACTACGATGACCTGGATGACTGAGAACCTTCACAGACTTTATTGTCAAAGACCATATGTACAGTAATACACAGGAATTTGAAACTGCAATGCTCCCATGGCCCTCAGTGTACACTAAAACAATATAAAGATAAAAAGATTACAATAAAATAAGAGTCTTATGTACAATACAGTAATATACAATCTTATATAAACAGCAGTGTCCAACACAATCATAGTGATTGTGGGCAAGTTTGTGTGCAAGTGGGGGTGGGGCAGTCAGTGAAAGCAGCTGCATAGTGTAATGGTAAAACTACACACCTTTGTAGCGGGAGTCAGAAGTTAGATTCCCACCTGGTATCCAGTAAGGGTCCTGGCTAGATCCCCCATGCTAAAACCAAGCCCTGGAATGGCGTGGCTATGTCTGCAGCCTGTCCGCAGCTCAGACTCAAGCATTTCACTACATGTTGTACCCTGTATGATTGTGTATGTGACAAATAAAGGTTGTTTGTTTGAAAGGGCAATGGTGGAGGTTTTGTAGGGATGGGGGGTTCAGAGGGAAGGGGTGAGTGCAGGTCTGGAGTTGTGTGTGTGACAGCAGGAAGTGAATTCAGCATCTTGACAGCCTGATGGACAAACCTGTCTCTTAGTCTCCTGGTTCTAGCCAGGCTCTTCGGTCTCCTTCCTGATGTCAGCAAACTGAAGAAGCTGTTGGACAGATCAGGGGATGTGCATTGCAGGTGGAATCACCTGCAATGCACAGGACTTTCCAGATGAGGCTGGTGTGTCCAGGGTGTGAGTTCTCCTGAAGTTTATGATAATCTCCTTAGTCTTCTCCACATTGAGGGACAGGTTGTTTTTTCTGCACCACTTGGCCGCTTCACTTCCGTAGTAGGTCTCATAGTTGTTGCTGATGCGACCTACCACAGTTGTGTTGTCTGCAAACTTGAAAAGGTTGGAGCTGTGTGATGTCCAGTCGTGGGTCAGCAGAGTGAAGAGAAGGGGGCTCAACACACATTCTTGGGAGGTGTTCTTATGCCGGAGGTGTTGCTGCCGACCCGTAGTGTCTACTGTCTTCCTGTCAGGAAATCCAGCAGCCAGTTACACAGCAATATGCTGATCCACAGCAGATCCAGTTTGTGAATGAGTTGCTGGGGAATGATCATGTTGAATGCTGAACTGGAGGTCGAACAAAACCTCTTGAATGGGCTTGACTCTTCCTTGGACTGCTGGCAAACCTCTATAGAACCACAATAGAAATCATACTTCGTCTTATGGTGTGGCAGTTGCACAGAACAGAATGAACTTGGCTGGGTGGTTAGAACAGCAGAATGGTACTCATGGCCATTTATGAATGGTCATTCATCAATGATCAGTGGTTGTTGATGACTGGCCATGACAAGTTGCATATTAAAGATCAAGGAACTGACCTCTCAGCCAATTATGGATTCCGTGGTGCTAGTTTCAGTCATTGTGCAAATGTACTGTTTATGAGGTTGGGGAAACCTGCAGTCAGCTGAGACTAAAGAAGTCACCTGTATGATTGATGAAATGTTTCTCCCACTGAAAACGCTACATCCAGATGAACAGAATCAACCATTTGGGGTGTCTAAAATTGTTTTGAATTTTTGGTGAAGCATTCCCAAATCATGCTGATAGTTTCCCCAACTTTCCAAAAATGCCATCCATTTGTCAGAGTCAAACAAAATCTGAGTGGTTAACTTATTTTATCCCTAAAATTGGTAGGTTCTAATATTTCAATGGAAATTAGTCAGTGAGAAGCATTTAACTTGAAGTGAGTAGAATCCATCTTTGAGATGACAGCCTCTGCCTAAATAATAACCATTACTTAGAGGTGCGCTGCTTACTGTCCTGGATTGGACACTCATTGTCTCTAAATTGCTTATTACCTTACACTGTTCCAAAAAATAGTAATGTCAAATTATTTTACTGTGTATTTTACAGTTGTGTACTGTTTTTCTAGAATATCATTACATTTACATAAGTAGACTGTGATCTGACACGTCAAATGTAAAATAACATAACATCACTGTAAATGTAAAACACAATTTACTTGTTTTTTTAATATATTTTTTGTACATATGCATATTTAGATTGTAAAAATACATTCGGAAATGTATCATAATTCTCATAACGTCTGTTATGTGAGAGAATGATCTGTTAAAGTCAAATGTAATACTATGGAAAAATATATAAAATGATCGAAAATTAATGAGAATAACCAATCATTAAAGGAGTATTTGAATTATGATTTTGCTGAAAATTTCATGTCACCTAGGTCTGATTCAATAATTCAGAGGTAACAAGTGAAAATATAATTAATAGGAATAAAAACTTAAAAAAACATATTGTGGCGAGTGAACAGCTAGTTCTCTCCCAACATGCGTCGGGACATGTGCTGATGTTTAGATGTTCTTGTTTTATTGTTTATGGTTACGTTACTTTAAACTGTTATCTTGAATGTTGTGTTTACGCCGTGGTGCAGCGTCACTGATAGTTGTTGTTTTGTAGAGAGAGTGCTGTACCATGAGCGACTTCTGTTGTGCTGTTGTTGAACCTTGAGGCACATTGTAGCACCAGCAAGTGTTTTAATAAGCAGCTCCCCCTACCAGCTTGGGGTTAAATAACAAGCTCAATCTCTCTCTGTGAGCTTCTTTGTTAAGATTTCTCTGCATGCCACAATGTAAGACATTGCACGGACACGCTGTGCTAATTATATATTTTGAAAAAGAAATGTAGAGGTAGGAATTGCAATTAATATAAATAACATGACACTAAGCATCGGCCAATGAATGTGAACTAAGAACAAGGTCGTGGGTAACGCTGCGACCGTAGGAAAAAAACCCTAATATGAAGGTTTTTTACTGTGAATTTTACAGTAATGTTCTGTTCTTCTAGAATATCATTAAAGTTACGTAAATAGACTTTGACTTCACATTTTGAATGTAAATTAACGTTAAATCACTGTAATGTAATACAACATAATTGTCATGATTATTAAATGTATCTGTCTGTACATATGCATATTTCGATTGTTAAAATACATTCAAATGTAATGCTATGGAAAAGTATATAACATGATCCCTATAAGCTTGTGTTACATCACATAAGTATTATTATCGTTGCTAGTTAGGCCGTTCGTGGCTCAAGAGTTGGCAGTTCGCCTTGTGATCAGAAGGTTGTTGGTTCGCACCCCGGCTCGGACACTCGTTGTGTCCGTGGTCAAGACTCTTCGCCTACTAGTGATGGCCGATGGTGCGATATGGCAGCCTCGCCTCTGTCAGTCTGTCCCAGGGCATGCAATCCATTATTATTTAAACCAAATGTTAACTGTATATTTCTGTACATTTACGTATTATGATTCATATTGCCACATTCAGTGACCTTGTTTATAGGTAATTTCATTGTTTGATCACGTTAAAATGTTCCTTATTTAATGTCTAAAAGCACTTGGAAAAGGCAGAATCCCATGTAAAATTAGCGCAACAAACTCTATTTTCATTACTGAAAATGACCGTATTTTTATGGGACAGTTATTTTCTGTTATTTTACGGTCGTATTTTTGGCGCCCCAGCTGCCAGAATATTACCGTTTTTTTAAGATGTTTTTTTTTCCCTATTTATAGATGATTTCATTGTTTAATCACATTAACATGTTCCTAATTTAATGTTTAGTGGCACTTGAAAAAGGCGAGATCCCATGTCAAATTAGCGCAACTAATTGTATTTTCATTACTGGAAATAACCGTATTTTTATGCGGGAGTTATTTTCTGTAATTATACGGTCGTATTTTGGCACCCCAGCTGCCGGAATATCACCGTTTTTTCAAGATGCTTTTTCTAACAGTGTAGAGTTAAATATTCCTACATTTACATACATACAGATGAACTATTTAATACCAATGAAACTGATAAATTGGCAGAATTGGTGGCCCCACTCACTGGATAACCACAGTGTTTGCTGAAGAGAATCCCACTTTTAAAAAATACACTTACCAAAGTAATTTCCTGTTAATGAAACTTTGTCTAAATGACCCAGAACACTGGTATTTTTGTTTGTTTATTTTTGTATGTATAGTTATTGAAAAGTACAGAAAAGCCCAAATGAAACACAAATGTAAGGGAAGGCAAGTTCAAATTATTACCTCTAAAATAGAGTACTAAAAGTCAAGACATTGTTTTTGTACAGAATTCCACTGCATTTTTTTATTCTCTTAGAACTGATCAGAAAGCTGCGTTCTGGTTCATAAGGCTCAGATGTGAAACAAAAGTAATCATAAATAATGTTAAAATGTATTCTAAAATTCTTGTTTACTGGGACTTGATGTTTAGAAAGGCTGTAAAAGATTATGGATACTACCACACACAACTACATTTCAAACTGTTTCCCAAAATTTTGCTGGACCAACCACAGAATGTCACTCTTTCAAGGATATGTTGTGCAATGTTACAACTGTGTGCCAGAAGGATCTAAACTACCGCAGATGACTGAATCCATTGAATGGATGCTCTTTATTCAGTCTCTCCATGTTTTTGCATGGGTATTAACTAGCTTTGGTATGAGGCCCGTCCATTGTCTGCTCGCTCTGCCCATCCTTGCATGATATGAATGAAGATTAGTATGGATAGTCTGAATGAACCACCCAGGGTCTGGTGTTAATACGTTGCAGCAGGAAATTATATGATGTCACTGCATGTATAAGTAAACTAAATGAAACACAATGCAAGAGTTGAATTCAATATGGCTAAAGCCGGTTGTAAAAGATGTTGAATGAAGGACAAAGGCAGCCTGTTAAAATCAATATGTCCACTTCCTGTTTTAGTGCATGCACAGTTTTTCAAGGCCACACAACTGAGCATTCTTTTTATCTTCTGTTCTCCCTCTATGTTTGTGTGATACACCAAGAATGATTCATGTGGGATATCCAACAAACAATGCCATTATAATTTGTCATTTCTGCATGCTTGGCTCTCTCACTTGTGGTGGAGATTTGGCAAGGTCATCGGATTCACCTGACCTGCTGTAAGGCAGCACAATGAGGGGCAAAAGGATAATACACATGACACGGATTGAAATGGATTGCAGTCTTATATTCCCAGAACAGTACTCCAACAAGCTGATAGCTGACTGCACATAGCAGCCACTCCTCATCGCTTCTGTTTTCTTATTAAACCCGCTGTATCCTCGCTGTGCAAAGCAGTGTGGAAACAGAAGCCACAATGGTGTTAGAGCAATGCCATGTGACCAAATGAAGCTCTAATCAAACAAAGAAGTATCTGTGAACAAGTGCTTGAGCTTACAACCACCCTGTACTCTTGACTCTAATTAAGACCACATTTTGCTGAGGTCAGGGAGGGGTTTTAATTTAAAAACCATTAAGTTGTGCGCATAGTCAGGACTTGTGTGGCATCAAAAGCAACTATCATTTTAATTAAGTCTTATCTTTACCCAATTTCTCTGGCACAAGACATCGTCATAAATTCTAAATAACAACTTTAAATAAAATGAACGTAACAAAAGGTACTGACTTGTGAACTCAGCAGTAATTTGTGTTGGGGTGGAAAATTCTGGAAACTGAAACAGCATTTACCTATCGCCTAGAAATGGTAACAAATGGGATATACAGGACATTGTGGACTATATATTTCATGGTTAATGACATTGTGCTGAAGTTTTTGTTCTCAATCATAAAATTGGTTAATAAAGTCTTCAAAAAGCATTGCTTTATGCTACATGATTGTCTTTTGGGCAATAGACAATATTGTAGGAATATTTGTATTGTCAAGTAGGCTGTGTGTGTGAAAAGTCTGATGAACAGAAGAGCCCATTGCTGCTTTCACACTTGCGCAAGCATTTGATACTAGACAGGAACAACATCATGTGTTACTTGTATCTTGAGTGATGACACTCAGTGCTTTCAGTGCATTGTCATTTGTTGCCTTCTATCCAATATCTTAACAGCATCCCAAATTGATGTTGAGGTAAAGAAATTATCTTGTTCAATCTTCTTATGAGACTCAAAAGCTGTCATAGTAATCGTGAGAGCTTCTGTTAGGTACACAGCAAAGTGCCACTTTCATCCCTAGTGGCCTGCAACCCCTCCATGCATACAGATGGGGAGCGGAGAAAAGAGCAAGAGCACATTAGTAAACAAAGCCAATGTGGCTCAGTGAAGTTCAGCTTCTCATTAATGTTAACACTTTCCTCTAAAAGTGCACTATACAGAATATTCTTAAAATACTGACCATAACATAACACACAGTGGCTTGTCTTGATCCTATTTATTGCTATCATAGTCTTAGCCCAATTTGACTCAGCCTTTAACATCAATCTCCAATTGGTATGGAATCCAGTGGCCACTTGCCAAATGCCTCATTCATTGTTTTCTTTGTTTCATTCTTTAACTGCTTGTTCTTCAACATGTTTGACAGGATGTGTGTATATTAAAAATATGTTTCTTGACAGTAATACATTTTTATTCTGTGAAGTTGTATTGTGGTTAGACTGGACATTAATTAATTAATCAATTTGCTATTCCATCTTAAGTACAAAGAGGTATTATATGTTGATATGGGAGAGCACCAACTGCTTGGCATGCTACCTTGGGGGATATTTATCCAGAACTCATGCATAGAAATCTTTAGCATATTATAGCTGTTAATTCTTCATATTCTGTTGATAGATTTTTTATTTCAACATTTTAAACTGTTGAACTAAGACCTTTATATATTTTACATTAAAGAAACGCCCTGCAGCCTTTAAAAGTGGTTAACATTAATTTAAAATGATTCACTACTGGATTTTTGTAAAAATCTACAAGTTATTGATGCTTCTTTTAATTAAAGACATCAGTGTAAATCATTACAGGTAGAGGTCAGTATGACATTTTAAAATGTCAATTTTGATGGTTCTAGACTTTGAAGTAAGACTTTGAATGAATGAATTGTCAGCATTTCATAAATTCTCGTATGAAATATAAAGGTGAAAGACATTCTGATCAACTGACTCTATTTCACAGGGTTTAACTGGTGACTGGCTATTTATCAGAGCACATAGTCACGTGATTACTGTTTTAATGGAAAATCAGAAGTATCCAACCTCAATTTATGGTTTTCACATTCTACTCCATAATAATAATAATAATAATAATAATAATAAAAACAGATTTGCACACACAGCGCAAATCTGTGTGTGTAAATATAAGGAATTTATATTTACAGCAGATTAACACAAAGTTGTTGTTTTTTGTTGGTTCCTTTTTTTTGGGGGGGGGGGGGGAATTGTGAAATACAGGACCCATTTGATGGAATTCATATTAAGAATAACATTTTTGAGGATGATAATTTTTTTTCTTACAGCACCATTCTATTCATTTGAAGTTGTCCTTGACCCGAAAAAACAGAGAAACAGTAATCTCATTTGAGAACACTTGGTCACTTGAATCATCAAACCCTACGTCAACAAAAATCATGCCTCAAGCACTTCTTACCGTGGGAGGAGGGGCAAATGTGAAGCTCCGAAGTAATCATAAATCGTACTCTGATGGGAACAGTTTGAATGAAATGACTGTGAAATTGACCAATTTCGTTTTTGGTTTTTTTGTTGCCTGTCCCATCTTATACCAATGAAAGCTAAGATTGTAATATCATTTTAAATGCCTGTTTCCTTCCTGTGGTAATCAGTCCCCTAAGAAATAATTATTTTCATCTGACCAAATAAAAGTGTCCTCTATATACGCCCCTGAAAGATGCACGGTGGTTCCTGAATCCGTTTGTCTATTAACTGTATGAATATGCGAGCCCTGCAGGCTGCAGACCATATGCTCCACATAATACATGCAAGTGATGCTACCTGGCGATTAGAGAGAGAGAGTACTCCAGGAGCTAAACAAGAGAGAAGATATTAGAGCGAATTCAGCCTTTTGTTTGAGTATTTGCAGCTTTAAATATTGTCCCCCGTGCAGCACCAAGGAAAGAAAACACCGAGGGAGAGGAGGAAAAAATATATAGGGAGTCTTGGCTGATGCATCTGTGCAAGAGCATCCATTTCACGGCGATTACAGTTCGAACCTGAGGAGACGGTGCGCATTTCTTTGAGAAACACGGTGCTTTTCTCTCTCCTCCGAAGTCATTTTCCTAGAGCGGCTGGCGGACGCAAAGACACGGTTACGGGATTTCATAACGAGGCTTTTCGTTTGAAGCAAAAGCAGGTCGAGCGCAGTTCCAGCAGGCTATACTGCGTCTTGTTTGTGGAGTGGAATTTTGCGGTCCCTAGCTCAAAACGCAAAGGGGAATATCAGACATTCAAGTTCCCTTGGAAGTTGCGCAGTGATATAAAAACATGGGAATTTGTGGTTATCTGGCGGTGTCTGGGAAATGCCTTGTCGTCATCGGACTTAAATTGTTATTCCTTGTACCTGCAGGAGTTCCAGCTAGAAGCGGGGATTCTGTATTAAAAGACAACATCACCGTCAGACAGGGAGACAGCGCCGTCTTAAAGTAAGTCTCGGATTATATTTCATTGTCACATCACTAATATGATTTCCTCTTGTGCAGCACGGGAACTGATTCCGTCTTTATAGCTTCTATGTCTTGGTCCGAACAGCTAATCAAGCCCGGTACTACATGAGTTACTAAAGGTCACCATAACCTATATAAGAACGCACTAGTGCTTGTTTGTTTTAAAGGTGCACATGCAGAAGATAAGTTATAGCATGCCTAACTCGGTGTTTAGCCCATTCTGCTCATTGCCCTTGAATGTTATTGATCTTACTGGTTAATGTCTTGTTGAGGATGCACAGAGCTGAGGTGCTCAAATTGAAAATTAGGAGGGGTTGCGTACCCTACTATTGATTTGCTCATGTGATACAAATACAAATGCAATTATGACTTATTTTCATTTTATTCATACTCTTTGTGAAAAGCTATGTGTTGTTTTCATCTTTTAAGAACTTTGAGTGGTTAACAGTGTTCTTATCAGATTTAACACTTGTATATTTGAATCTGTGTTCTATTATAGCACTCCAGCATATGATTTAACTATGTGTCAATGTTGCATTTTATGATATTTTATTTTTTCTCATCTCCCCACTCTGCACTGTGAGATTATTTTGTTTGAGTGTTGCTGGCTTGCTGTTCATTTTGTTTCAGAATAAAGCAGGTGCGGTGTTAGAAATTCAGAATCCCTGTGAAAGAATGACAGATAGGGTACGGTACATTTGCCTACCCACATGAATACATACATAAATACACACCAATATGTAAAAATAAATGATATGTATTTATTAGATTTTATAGATTGGTGACATATGTAGAGAAACACATTAATCCAGTAGCTTTGTTTTCTGACATTGTTTGGATCAATAGTTTTTAAACTTTCACACATTGTTAACAATTAAAAATAATTAATATGGATCTTTTTCTTATGTGAGAGTCACTTGTGAATCATACTTAAGTAGACAATTTAGAATTTCATTATCTCTGCCAAAAATTGGTCTGTTCTGAAAAGATAAATAAAAGCAAGCAAGTCACTCATGTTTCAACTCCAATGGCTCTTTTACTTACCTGTGAAGCACGCCACTTTGCTGGAGAAACCACTGCCTACAAGCTTTAAGAGCTCATCTTTATCAGACTGCGATGAAACATTTCTATGTTAAAAGGGGTGGTCAATTCCATAATTATAAGGGAGCCTTCATGCTCTTTGGATGGGATTATGAGTGATTTGATGAGGATGAAAATATTGCAAATTATATACTATGGTTGTCATATTGACTTGACATTGACTTAATTTACATCATTTCCTCTGGGATTTACAAAGTTTACGCAGTAAATAGTGTGTATTTGTATAGCGCTTTACTTGGTCCTAAGGACCCCAAAGCGCTTTACACTATACACAATCATCCACCCATTCACACACTGGTGATGGCAAGCTACATTGTAGCCACAACTGCCCTGGGGCGCACTGGCAGAGGCGAGGCTGCTGGACACTGGCGCCACCGGGCCCTCTGACCACCACCAGTAGGCAACGGGTGAAATGTCTTGCCTAAGGACACAACGACCGAGACTGTCGATCGGACTGCCGATTACAAGACGAACGCCCAACTCTTGAGCCACGATCGCCCTGTGGCTTTTAACTTTTGTACTTTTGTACTTTTAACTTTTTACCTACCTGTATCTGGAAATTAGATATTTTTAAATTTAGTTTGAATGAGGATGAAATTGTAATAAATACAGAAAATGAAATGCTGAAAGTTTGTGACAGTAAGCACATGAAAATAATGTAATCCGTAAATGTGAAGAAGGAAGCATATGAAGAAAAATGTTTCTGCTGCAGATGTAAGTATAATTCACAAGCAACTCAATAGACACAAACTTCTGTGGCTATGTAATTATGTAGTAAAATTCTTATGTTTATATGTTGTGGCTCAGTACCTTTGGTTGTCAGAGTAGGGCAATAGAGTTCAAATGACTCTAGGCTGCCTGACATGAGGTACTTGGACTAGAATTACTGTAATGTCTTTTGGACGCTATAGTATGTGGAAGGTCATCATGTGTCATACACTGGTTGCACCCCTATGTAGTCCAAGATGGAACTCTGCCTAGTCTTCATCTTTTCTCCCCTGTTCTACTCTGGTAATCTTTTAGTCATTTCTAGCCTGTATAAATAAAACAAGAAATTCAAACAATGATACATTCCAAGCTGAACCAGAAAGTGTTTCTATCTCACATCAGGAATCAAATATAGTGATGCGAGCCAAGTGACAGCAGCAGGTTGTCAAGAGTTAAAAGCTTTTATTCCAGGGAAAGTACAGCATTAATGTGATTCTGGCAATACATTTTAAATGAACGATTGCTGCTTCCGAGCTGTAGGTAGAAGAATTCCTCAAAGGTTATTTTGCTTCGACTAAGCTTTAATATTAAGACAGTCAAGGGCAACACAAAGCAGTATCATTCTGACATAAAGAAAGCCACTGCCAGCGGGAACTTCAGAAGATGTGAGCAGCAGAATAATTAGCATCATTCAGCTCAGCTTTAGAAACAATATGACTTTTTTCCACAAATACACAGATCACCACGAAAAAAATCCCTGGGTTGCACATATTAGAGAAACAAATCAGTTTAAAGCCAGTATGTGTATATTATACAGGTATGACTGTCTTTAAGGTAGAATGTGCAGCTGCGGGTAATCCCAGCATTTTTGCACAAGCATTTCTCTTTTCTTTCTGAATAATAAATACTGTGTTGTCAAAAGGTATTTACCCCCTACTCTGATTTCTTTTCTTTGTTTTTTGTTTTTTTTTAAATTGTCACCCTTACATGTTTCAGATTACCGAACATATTTTCATAATTGGACATAGATGAGTTGAATACATAGAAATTCGGTTTTAAAATGACGATTTCACGCAAACCTACCTGAGCCTATTCAAAGAAGTAATTGTCCCCCAAACCTAATAACTAGTTGTGCTACATCAATGAGTCTTTCATATCAATTTGGCCAACTCGTCTTTGGAGAATTGTTTTCAGTTGAGGCACATTGGAGGGTTTTGAGCATGCATGGCCTGTGTAAGGTCATGCCAGATCATCTAAAGTGGATTTAAGTCTAGACCATTTAAAGCCATCTCTTTTTAGCCAGTCAGAAGTGGTCTTGCTGGTGTGTTTCAGATCATTGTCCAATTGCATAATCCAAGTGGACTTGAGCTTCAGGGCAAAAACTAGGGCCCAGACATTTTTTTTCTGGAATTTCTGGTAGAGAGCAGAATTTATGACTCCATCAACTATAACAAGGTGCCTAGGTCCTAAAGCAACAAAACAGCCCTAGAGCATCACACTACCACCACCACATTTGATTGTTAGAATTATGTTCTTTTTAGAAATTGGACAGAACTTTTCCAAAAACCAAAAACTTTTGACTTGTCACTGCACAGAATATTTACCCCTTTGGAGATCTTGAAGATGTGTATGTTTTTTGGCAAATTTGAAATGAGTCTTTGGGTAAAAATGGCGTACATGGGAGAGTTCCACGCAAAAAACACTCCTGGCGAAAAATAACACAGTCTCCTTTTTGTTAAATCTGAATACTGAGCTAAACTCAGGCAAGTGAGGCTCGCAGTCCTCGGTTCTTTTGTGACTTCCTGAATGAGTTGTCAATATGCTGTTAGAGTAATTTTGTTAGGCTGGCCACTCCTGGGAAGGTTCTCCACTCTTGAAGGTTTTCTTTATTTGTGGATAATGACTCAGTAAAGATTACTGGATTCCCCAAGCTTTAAAATGCATTTGTAACCCTTTCCACACTGACTTTGCTTTTCAACTGATCTTGAGTTTAATTTTTTTTTCTTAATAAATGAAACGATCATTTAAAAACACCCTGTTTAACAAATAAAAAAAAACATGATTTGAGGAAAATTCACATTTTGTGTGTTATTTGCAAAGAAAAAAACAAATTCTCAAAATATAAATGGAAATAAATCTCCAAGGGAGAAAATAATTTTTACAGCACTCTATCTGCTTCTACTTGTTTAGTGAATGACTTGTGGCAATCATTAAGTACCAAGATAAGTGGTTGTGCTGCATATTGCGATGGAGATAGTAGGCAGTAGTACTGTGAAAAATTTGGAACAATATTACCAGTTCTGGAGCCAGAGAGCACTATATTGCACTGCCAGTGGCTCAGTGGACACTGAATAGAGAGTAAAATAGTGTACTAACAATATTTATTTACAATTAACAACCCATCCCTGTGTTTATGCTTATTACGTTCATGGTTGTACTGCATGAATGTACCATATACTTTAAAGCATAATTGTAAAATATGTTGAGTTAGTAGTAAGTTTAGAAAGGTTCTATATAAATGAATATAATTTACAATTTACCTGCTCTATAAAAACATGTACAGAAGGCTTAGTCATACTACCTTCAGGCTAAAGCACCTAACTAGACTTGCTAATGCCCATTGAAATGCCATGGCTAGTGAACTGAGCAGTTTGTAATACATAGCAGGTTTACATATCACCATGCCAGCTGTTGTTTCATGTAAATAATTACTGAAAGTAAAAAACAATAAAGAATTCAAATTACTTTAAATTGAGAGTTTTTGTAATAAATGTGAGGAACACGTGATTTTTATCCACAGCACTCATGCTAAGCTACAATTCTTATCAAATGTTTCTCAAGTTATATTTAGTAGTTGAAAGACACCTCTGTGGCACAAGGTGTCACCATTCAATTATTTTCACCTGCAAGTGAGGCGCTCCACTGGTAGGGCAAGACATGCATGTGATTTACACTATCCTGAACTAGTGAAAACCCAAGGACAACAGAATATGGCTGACATCTGAGTTACTGCTGGTCTTTTATTTAACTGTAGAGTGTTTCACGGCCATTTGGTAGTGTCATTTTGTTTGTATCTTTAACTCTACGTGAGATGTTGCTCTTTGGTGTATTCCCAAAAGTTAATTCTGTTCATCTGGATGTAGCATTTTCAGTGGGATTGTTTTTCCCCCACTGAAAACGCTACATCCAGATGAACAGAATTAACTTTTGGGATCTATTTACCTGGATGATTGAGCATGCATCAAGACACTTTGGTGTATTCTTTGGTGTATATTCAGCTACCCAAATCGAATCACTTCAATGATATGGGAGTTGTCCATATTTAAAGGTTATTCTTTCTCATCTCTGTTTGCACTGGCAGTGATGAGAATACAGTGGAAATGAATGGGTCACGCAGGATGGACCTACCCTGTTTGATAACCACAAACACTCTGCATCATTCATGCCTTTATTTCCTCTGTGTTCTGCGAGTCACTGTTGATATTCATGGCAGTGGCTTTGGGATGCAGTCATCCAGCTGATATTTTATGAGACACTGATTGGAGGTCTGGCTGGAATCTGTTTGAGTAGGTAGGTGGTAAATCCTGTTTTAGATATAACCATTATCCTTGAGGAGAGCTCTGTCTCTAGCTTAAGTCTCATTATCAATGAGGGGTAAACATGAAGT